>NC_142010.1:196727915-197404165 GCF_049901735.1 Notechis scutatus | reverse complement strand
CCTTGAACCTATTTTTCTAGCAATCTGATTAAGACAAGGAGTGTAGGCATTTCAGTTTTTGAAGGCAAAAAACAAGTGCAAAATCTGGACACTGAAAACTGCTAGTTAGCTGGCTTGCAAAATGGGTTGGGGAAATAATACTCATCTTTGGATTTTATCTGGGCATAGCTAAAAAAAGAATTAAACTAGGGGTCTTCACACTTGGCAAGTTTAAGACTTGTGGACTTCAACTCCCAGAATTCCAGAGCTGACATGACTGGAGGAGGAATTCTGGGAGTTGAAGTCCACAATTCTTAAAGCTGTCAAGTTTGAAGACCCCTGAGTTAAAATGATACAGGTTAAGAATTGTGTTTTATCTGACAACATTGTTTTTTTTCCATTCTGTCTCTGTATTCACCTTCTCATCCGAACACCTGCTTTTTTCACAATCATGTTTGTTTTTGTTGATCATTTCATTGGTATGTTTTTTTTACAGCTGTTGTATAATCCAAAGATTCTGAAACTAAAGCCTAGGAGCAATTTTGTTCTGTTCTGAGACAGATGAAGTCTGGCCTGTATTCTGAACTTTGCCCTACATTTGACTGGCATTTAGGGTAACAGAGGCTGTTATAAGCAAGGCATTTTACCTGTGTGGGATGGCATTTTGATTTTTTGCTGTTTTCAAAGTCAAATACAGAAGGAAGATGAACAGTGACGTGGATCAAAGCTAAAACTGACAAAAATTATAGTGGCATTGTAGTCCTTTGCTTATTAAAAATGTGTATTCATTAAAGGCAAGATTACATTTGTTAAAATATGAGTTATGTTTGTCCTTTTGATTTGTAGAATAAACCATTTTCAGTGATCCATAACCACGCCGTATATTTCAAGCACTTGGTTGAGGGGAAAATTGAGAACTGCTGATTTACCTGAGTTCTAGCCAATTTGCCTTGTGACTTCATTGGATTGTTCTAAAGCAGTGACTCCAAATCTTGGAATCTCCCAGGCATGCAGACCAACCCTTGTGAATACCCAGCCAGCCTGGCTCTTGCTGGGAATTCTGGGAGTTGAAGTCCATAACATCTAGCCTTCCCCACTGCTGCAGAACACTTTTCTAAAGCCTTAAGAAGTGGGCAAATTTTTCTTCATGGTCTGAAATATGTTGTAACGCTAATATTACCCCATATGAAGTTTGAAATTAAAACGTAAGTTGCTATTAATAAAATAACTGTACTTTTGCTGTAATGTGTTTGATTTACTCATGACTTGAAACTTTATCCAGAATCATGATTCTACTAAAGGAAGCACATTATGATGTAGAACCGTGTCATGAAATGGGAGTTGGCATGGGAATGCATTGCTTCCTTTTTCACTTTAATTACTATAAGCCAGTTGGGGATGACCCATGTTGTTTGGACTTGTAACCTACCTTAAATCTTTGTGACCTTTCCCAACCACTAAAGTCTTCCACTTTGAGCTTACCATTTGTAGTTAAATTAAAATCAGATGATCTACACGTCCATTACCCTGATAGGCAATAAACCTAGCACTCTTTGGGTAATTGAAGGCCAAAGGGATGGATGGTTGTTGGGAAGAAAATCCCAGCACCATGTGATTTTCTGGATTTTTTTTCCTTTGACCTATAAGTTTGAGAAAGGCAAGTTGCAAATATTTAGAAATAGCTCCTCTAATATGAGGAAAATAGGCCTGTTAAGGGGCTAGCTTTGGATCATGTTAAAGAGTGTCAAATTGGAAAAGGGGGGAGCTTTCCTGTAGATTAAAAAAAAACTACAGTATTACCCATTGGCTGCAATTCTGGGTTCAATACTCAGTGAGGAGTGGTAGGGAATGGGTCAGGCTCTTTTCCCATGCTGTGCATTGTTCCACCAGGCTTATAGTGTCTCCACTCCTGTTTAGCATCTGCATGAATCCATTGGTGAGGTCATCCCACAGCACAGTTGGGGTATCAGTATAATATGCTGGTGATACACAGTTGAACCCTGCCTGCTCAAATGATAATGTGGAAATTCAACCTTTGCATCTCAAGGGTGTGAGGTTTGAAAGGGAAACAACAGCTTTACATCAACTCTAGCAAGACTGAGTGTTATGTGTATTAGGACTTTCTAGTTTGCTCTGGGTGGGGTTGTGCTACCCCAAACAATCTGCACAATTCTCCTGGACTCATGGTTTCTCTTCGAGAATCTGGTAGCAGCCATGGCCAGGAACAGCCATGGCCTTTGTGCAACTTCTTGTTTGTGCCAATTTTGCCCATTCCTGGACTGGTGGGCTCTGCTCATCATCACTCACGCCTGAGTCACCTTTGCAAAATATGCTTTAGATGGGACTGCCTTGAAGAGACTCTGAAATCTATAAGTGATACAGAATGCAGTGATGGGTTGGCAGCTCTTCCAAGGTAGACCAGGCTAGGAAACTGAAGTTAAGAGCACAACTTGTATTCTAAGTTTACGCATGGGTGTCAAGCTCATGTCACGGCAGTGTCACGTGACATATCGGGAATTTTTCCCACTTTGCTAAACTGGATGTGGGCGTGGTCAGCATGTGATGCATCCAGCCTGCGGGCCAGGAGTTTGACAGCCCTGGTTTATGGTAACAGAATTTTGCAAGCCTGAATATACCTCACCTCTCTTTATCTTCTTGAGAACCAAGGAGTCATGCTCAAGACACTTTCCCAATTTCCCTTTCTGCCCAGGATTCAAGGTTTCTTTCATCTGACCAATGTCTTAGTTGCAGCCCTCCCTCCTGTTCCTCAGGGATATTCCTTCTTCCCATTATAAGCAGGCAATTATGTGTTCTCATCAGCCCATTATACCTCTGCTCTAGGAGCTGCATTGGTTGCCAGTATGCTTTTGGGTTCAATTCATGGTACTAGTAATGATCTATAAAGCCCTCCAAGGCATGCAGCCAGGTTGAGGGACTGCTTCTCCCCAATTATGTCTACCATTATGCTATTAGATCCAGCAAGAGATACGCTCCAGGTCCTATTTCAAAATGTCATCTTGGCAAGACCAAGGCGGCAACATTGGCTGCCACAATATTCACCCTTTAGATATCATCCACACACCCCAATCCTGACCCTTTCATAAAATCTTAAAACATAAGGTTTTGCCACTGAGGATCTGGATGTATGGCAGAGCCTGTGGAATGGTTACCTTCATTTGTTGGCAGTGATTTTTTGTCATCTCAGCTGCTGATTATGTTTGTGTGTGTTTTTAATAGCTTTGCATTACAATATTTTAACTGTTGTTGGCTGACTAGAATTTGTTGTCTTCCTTTTTTTCCAAGATGTTGGGGTAGGGAACTAAGGGTTTGTGATACAACAGAGATTATGGTACATTTGAAGAAGCAAAATGGCTGCTTTAATCTTAAATTACTAACTCCACCCAGAAACTCTAGAAAAAGAGGCATCTTCCTACACTACTGCTATCAGCATTAAAAAAAAAAAAACCCTCTACAGCTGTTGGATGATTTGAAAAAAAACAATGTTAAATTCTAAATGCCCAGGCAGGAAAAAAATGTGTCCACCCCTGACTGTGATGATACGAAGTTCACTTTCAGAACTGCCAGCCGTCAGCTCTGTCAGCTGTAGTAGCTGCATTGGAACACTGTGGTAAATATTGATGAAAGTAATCTAGAAGTTTGAAACAAAATGTTCTAAACAGTTTTCCGTCTGAATTCTTAATACAGACGTCTCAGGGAAGTATCCAAAATAGCAAACTGATATGTTCAAGGTTACTATTCATTTATAAAAGTCTTGTGCCCAGCAACATGGGTAGAGTACAAGACAGACTACCTCATTTTTTTAAAGTATAAACTTGCCTACATCCTGTTTAAGGGGTCTTGTGTAAATTCCCCAAATGGGCGCTGATTTTAAACTGCTATCCTTTTCTTGAGAAACTCCATGGATATTTTGCATTGTTGCCAAAAATGAGTTTATTATTAAATACATTTTACAAAAATCAGGTATGCCCAGTACAAAAAACTAGCAGTCAATCATCCTAACAGACTTTGGCACAGAACTAAAACATGGTTATTTTAGAGATTTCAGACAGCTACAGTATATATGAAGCTCATAATTCCACCACAGTCCATTCCTGAATTGTTATGATTCCAAAGATGGATAGAAACTGGATATTTAGCCATATATTAGTAGTTTCCATGTATTAGTACAATGAATCATATTCAGCTTTGAGTAGCCGTCCCCTTCTGGCTCATTTCAGGCAGCTTCGTTTGGAGGAAACGATAAACATGAGGCCAGATTTTGTTGGTCTCCGTTCCAGAAAAAGATTCCAGCACTCCTTTTTGGCTAGAGAGAAAACAAGTTATTTGCACATTAACAATTTCTCTCTCAACTCTTAGATTCTCAGAGTTTAGTATGGGAGATCAACTGGACAAAAAAAACATTAAGATTCTAGGCTGCATGTATACAAACTTTTATAAAATGCATACAGGTAGTCCTTTACTTATGACCACAACTGAGCCCAAATTTTCTGTTGTTAAGTGAGTTCTGCCTCATTTGACAACCTTTCTTGCCAGTTGTTGAAAGAAACACTGCAGTTAATCAGAATAGAACCTGGAAAGGACCTTGGAGGTCTTCTAGTCCAGCCTTCTACTCAAGAGGAGAACCTACACCATTCAGATAGGTGGCTATCCAGACTTTTCTTTAAAATCTCCAGTGATGAAGCACCTGCAACCTCTGAAAGGAAGCTGTTCCACCAGTTAATTGTCCTCACTGTTAGGGAGTTTCTCTTGAATTCCAGGTTGCTTCTCTCCTTGATTAGTTTTCCTCCACTGTTTCTTGTCTTGCCTTCTGCTGCTCCTCTTTGTGGCAGCCTCTCAAATACTGGAATACTGCTAACAGTTGTTCAGCTAATAACATGGTTGTTAAGTGAATCTGGCTTCCCCAGTATTTGTTTTTGCTTATCAGAAGGTCGCAAAAGGTGATCACATGACCCCGGGACGCTGCAACCAGGGGTGGGATTCAAATTTTTTAACAACCAGTTCTGTGGGCATGGCTGAGTTGGTGGGTATGGCTTGGTGGTCATGTTATTGGCTGGGTGTGGCCAACTCAATATCACTTACATCGAGGCACGCATCTCCTTGCCTGGCCTCTCATGACTGTGGGGATGCTGCAACAGTCGTAAGTGTGAAAAATGGTCATCAGTCACTTTTTTCAGTGCCATTGTAACTTTGAATGGTCACTCCACACAAGCAAAGTACCAGCAAAGGAGGGGAAAAAAACTCCAGAGAAGTTCCTGAGACAGGAAGTCTAGTCCTGCCAAGAATGTAATAAAAGTTAATGGAGAGGCAGTTTCTGTAAGCAACACCAGAATGTTTCCTTCCTGCCTTCCTTACAGGATTAGGCCAGTAATTTCTTCTAACAACCGGTTCTCCGAACAGCTTAGAATGTTAACAACCGGTTCCAGAGAATAAGTGCGAACTGGTAGAATCCCACTGCAGATTGTAACTGCCATAAATATGAGTCAAATATGCCAAGCATCTGCATTTTGATCAAGTGACCATCCAGCAGTTCTAAAGTCTGAAACAGTCGTAAGACTTTTTCAGTGTCACTGTCACTCCAAATGATCATTAAAGAAACTGTTGTAAATCAAGGACTACCTTATTTGCTTTTGCACTCTTTTATTAAGTAGCTTTAAAACCTCCCTCAGTTTTACAAGCTGTTTCCATGTTTTCTTTTGGCCTTCCCTTACTTCAAGCCTACTGTTTTGTTCATAGTGGACCTGTCAAGCTATATTGCAGGGGTTTTCAAACTTGACAGCTTTAAGACTTGTGGACTTCAACTCCCAAAATTCCTCCTCCAAGTCATGTTAGCTCAGGAATTCTGGGAGTGGAAGTCCACAAGTCTTAAACTTGCTGAGTTTGAAGACCCTTGCTATATTGCTTTCTTAATATAATTTGTATCCATTCTTACTCTGTGCCTGAAGTCTATACTTAGGACACGTTACTTGGCTCAGCAGGAGACGGACATTTGAAGATGGCCTTGCAGTCAGAAACTGGATTATCTGGCATGTGGGAGAGGCCCTTCTCTTGTACAGCTTCCAGAACACGGTGTGCCTTCCCTCCCTAAGAGCCCTGTTTAGTCTTCTCTCCCAAGGTTTAGGGAAACGGCCAAAATGTATCTCTTTCGCAAATGTTCATGATACCGTTTCAGCACTTAACTCTTATTTCACTTCTTGCAATTTTATGATTGTGTTTTCTAAAACATACGTTAATGGCTGCAAACCAACTTCACTCTTTATCCAAACAGAAAGGCAAAGTATAACTTTAATCATCAGTAACATAATAAACCACAACTGAAAACAGCCTGGGTGATGGAGTAACCAGCAACTTCGGGAGGATAAAGACATAGGACACGTCATAAAGCTATCGCCTCGGGGAGCAGTAGATAAGCAATAAACCATTTCTCAGTAGCAATCATCTTGTAGGGGCCGATTAGGAAATGACAGACGCTACTATAACCATTGGCCAAGTCCTGCTTGGTTGCCAGAGCATAGTATTCATGCAATGTTATTTTGGTGCTACACAAATCTAAGCGACTCCATAGCAGAGTTGATTTGATTCTAAAGGAGGAGTTCCCAATCTCTGGGCCATGGCCCATTTCGAAACCAGGGTGCGCAAGTGGTGGGTGAGCCCGCACAGTTCCATTTGCACGAGTGGCGGGTACTCGTGCAGGAAGCTTCATTTAAGAGAGCGGTGGGACCATAACTGGAGCTGTGTGTGCGAGTACGCAACCTGCTGCTTGTGCAGAACCCTCCCCCCTCCCACCCACCCCACCGGTTCATAAAGCCGGAAAGGTTAGAGACCCCTGCTGTAAGTTCAAAGCTGGATGGGGAATTCTGGGAGTTAAAGTCCGCCAGGCTTAAAGTTGCCAAGATTGGAGACCCCTGCTCTAAAATACCGTATTTGCCGGCGTATAAGACGACTTTTTGCCCTGAAAAACATGCCTCCAAGTGGGGGGTCGTCTTATACGCCGGGAGGACTCCGACTCCCACTTCGAGCTTGAGTTGCAGCCGGGAGGGAGGCTGGGGGAGCGGTGTGTGTGTGTGTGTGTGTGTGTGGGGGTGTCACTCGCCACGCGCTGCGCAACCTTTCCCCCTCTTCCTTCCTTAGCGGTGTGGGGAGGAGAGGATTCAAGATCCTCACGTGCGGCGTACTTTTCTTTTTCTTTTTTTCTTTTTGCACGCAGGTTTTGCATGCGGGCGGCTGTAGGTTAAGGATGGGGAGCCCCCGGGTGGGTTATCAGGTTTTACGGTGCTTCCAACATGTGCGAACGGTGGGAGAGCGGAGAAGAGAGCGAGCGAGCGCCCGCTGTGTGAAATCCTGCCGTCAAAGCAACACTGGGGAGGCAGGGTATAAATTTACCAGGTTAATGTAGCAATGGTGATTAATGCCCAGAACATTGTTTGCGGGTATTGGGGTGTGTGTGTGTGTGTGGTGGTGGTGAGGAGAGGTTGTCCTTTGAATGCGGAAAAGTAGGTGTGACCTTGTGTAGGAAAATAAAGAGATCCTTTTAGCGTGTTTGGCTTCTTTGCCTCCCCTCGTTCGTTTTGACGTGGAGATAATGGCCTTCGGGCGGGGGGAAGAAAACGGTAGCTGGATCATTTCAAATTTCACTTACTCTCCTGCCTCACTTCAATATGTCTGAGCGACTCCAGATACTGGAAGACTTTTTGAATGAAAGTGTTACCTCCATTTTTTTTTTTAAAGAGGGCCACTTGGGGAAAAAAAAAAGATTCTAAGGAATTCCTTGTTTCTTGATTAAATAGAAGGCATTGAATATACTGTTCCTTGGCAGCCTTTTCAGTGTCCGGGTTTTGGTGTGTGTGTGTGTGAGAGAGAGAGAGAGAGAGAGAGAGAGATCAGCTGTATTGAGAAGAGAACGTTTCCTGTGTTCTCATTTTATTTACAACATATTTTACGCTTAATGGTAAGCAATGAAAAATATTTTTAAAACTCATTTCTAAACTCCATAGCTATTTGCATATTCTTGGTTCAAAATTGGATTAGCTCATTTCAAAATTGTCCAAAGCAGAAAAGTGCGTCAAAAAAAAAAAAAGTGCAAAAGTGGAAGGTGTGTGGAAGAGGAGGTAGTCTTATACGGCGAGTATATAACAAACTCTATATTTTGAGTGGAAATGTTGGGGGTCGCCTTATACGCCCAGTCGCCTTATACGCCGGCAAATACGGTACCTTTCCTACAGCATAAGTCTTATGACACTGAAGAACTCATCAAGAAGGACACGTTCCTTAAATGTATCCTCTCTCTCATCCCAGTTATGAAAGGACAGGAATAATTGTACTGTCTTGTCATGTTTGTTCTCAATATCGTTTCTCCTTTAGGCCACTGGGCATTTTTCTTTCTTTCACAGCTTTGCTGGCTGAGGAATTCTGGGAGTTGAAGTCCACAAGTCTTAAAGTGGCCAAGGTTGGAGACTTCTGTCCTAGACCACTCCATGAGTTGGAAGGCAAAAATCCATGCTTAGGCTTCCTTTCTCACTGTTTGCATAGCACATCTGAAACCTCCCTACATTGTTGCAGAGATGTTAAAAGAGAAAGCAGACTAAATATTGCACAACGAAATGTGCTTACCGGTAATACTCCAGGACAGGTTTGGTTTCTGCTTCATAAGATTTCAATCTCTTCATAATTGTTTCTGGTTTATCATCATCACGCTGAACAAGAGGCTCTCCTGTGTGATCATCACAGCCCTGATTATGGGAAAAAGAAAATTCCCTACCATGAACGATAGCAGTTTATACACCGATGAGTTTTCTTCTATGGAATCTACATGCTGACTGGTTTTTGAGTTACGCTGTAAGCTGCCACTCCTGCCTACATTTTTATCACAGAAGTTGGCACATCATGTAACAGGCGGTATTCTTTATATTTAGTAAATTAATATTCAGCATCCGTGCAACAGTCCAAGAAAACTCTTGAGCAATTAAGAGACAGGTTTAAAATATTGAGCAAGAGAGAATAATGGGTCCATATGGCAATTAAAAGGCTGTATTGTATGACAGGATCTTTCCAAAAGATGTGTCCAATCTTAATACATGCTAACATTGTTACTATTATAAATTTTGATCGCTGTTGATTTCTATAAAACACTATTATTGTATGCATAAGAATATAAAAATAAAGCTGCAAGTTGGTAAAAAAAATCAAGTTATGGACTGAACAAGAATGACCTTATGGAGGCATTACTGACATACCTATTAAGTACATTGTCTGTTTCTAGATTTTCTGTCACTTGAAAAAATATAAAAGCTATTAACAGCCTGACTAAAATACTCTTAATGAAAGTATTGCTCAAACGTTATCACTATCAATTCTTACTCTGCCTTTTAATTAAGCATTTAAAAAATAATATGACACTCTCAGCAGGCTGTCCTGTAGCATCTGCAACATTTTAAGATCTCCACAAAATCCCCAAAGGAATACTGTTAAAAAATAATAACTGAAATCTCATGTTAGTTTATTTCAGCCATTTTAAAATGACTTTTATTTTTAAGTCTGAGGCCCAGCATCATAAGCTTCTCGACCCAGCAGGCTGATACTTCCATTTCCTTTTTAATTACCAATAGTATACAGTCTCTGAAAGTGAAAAGTGCCAATTCATGTCCCTACATTGTGATGATTGCAAAAGATGAGCAATTTTCCAACTAAACATAGTTGTCCAGATATTGTTAAATCATGTCAGCTCTGATTAATAGTTTATTCATCACCAGGAGAGAAGCAACTCTAATCCCAGCCTACCTCACAGAATTATTTAAAGACAACACAACTCAATTTTGATTACAATCACATCAATGAACCGTTTTTCAGGGGCTAGCAACAGAGAGGATCAGCCAACATTTAGCACACATTTGCCAAGCTCGGCAGCTGACTGGAAACTGAGATTCGATGTACAAGTTGGTGAATATTTGTTTTTGCATGTACAAGTTGGTTTTCAATATTTGTTTTTGCATGGCTGCACTAGATACAGACACAACTTACAGAGACTTTGGGAGGGTTGAATTCAAGATTGTACACCCTGCCACTAGCAGGATGAATCCAGCGTGCAGTCAGACGTTGCTTGATGGTCTCAAAAGGCACATCTAAAACAATCACGGTGTCAATTGGGCACACCTTATCCAGCGATTCAGCCTGTGGGACAGTCCGGGGGAAGCCTGTGAAAAAACAAAATGCCACTGCAAATAGCTGAAGGCACAGAAACGTGCTGTCAGTAAGATGGAGCCCGATCAGGTTGATGGCAGCAGCTGAGGGGGGTTTTCTTTCATCAATGTTTTTAGTAATTAGATCTTGTTTGTTTGTATCCCACTTTTATTATTTTTATAAACAACTCCAGGCAGGGAACATGTGCAACACAGCTTCTTCCTCCTATTTACTCCACAACAACAACACACCTGTGAGGTAGTTTGGGTTGAGAGAGAGAGACTGACTGGACCGAAGTCCCCCAGCTGGCCTTCATGACAAAGGTGGCACTTTGTTCACAGTCTCCTGCTTTCAAGCCTCATGCTTTAACCACTAGACCAGGGGTCCACAAACTTGGCAACTTTAAGACTTGTTGATGCTATGCTGGCTGGAGAATTCTGGGAGTTGAAATCCACAAGTCTTAAAGTTGCCAAGTTTGGAGGCCTCTGCACTAGACTAAACTGGCTGTCTCTGATTAATGTTTCTAGTTCTTTGTTTTTAGTTCCTTAATTCATGTTGAATCTTTAGTAAAATGTTTTTAGTCCTCTAATGTTTCTTTGATTAACGTTACCAGTTCTTGAAGGAACAAAGAAAGCTACGCAAATACAGCCTGATAAGAGAACTGGTTCAAGTTTGCCAAGGGCGAGGATTATCTTTTCACGTACACGGACTTGAACTTAAGTAACTTGCAAACTCATTATAATGTGAGACCTCCTGAATATGCATATGACCATTAAGAAGCGCATACTAAGAAATTATGGGAAGTTACATGCTACATGTGTGCAGAGTAAGAGATATGTCAAATGATATTAACCAACAAAAGAATTTACTCCAAGCCCTGTATGATTGAAGTGATTAAAGTGATTCTCCACATGAGGGGTTTTTGGTGCTCTCTGAGCTTCATTGCTTTCTTGCAGACTTTTCATTATCCAAGCTAGGTAACATCATCTGAGTAAATTTTTAGTCTACCTTTCCGACTTGGGTTCTGTTTGGGCAAGGCACACCAGGCTTACATATCTGCCAGTGTTTACGGCTAACATACTGTCACTTTTCTCTTACTGAATATGGCTTGGCCTGTTTATTAATTGGAAACATTTGCACCCAAGCTCCAAAAATGGATATATTTGGAATATTCCCATATAGCACTGCATCATTTCATTTAAAGTACGGTATGCTGATAGTTTCTATTTCTATATAACACTTCATCTCATCTGAAACTCAATTAAACCATTGTTGGATCTAACCAGGTCTCAAAATCCACCTCCTTGGTGTATTGGAGAGCATGTTCATATTTAACCAGTATCCATTATATTCGCTAAGTGTATGCTTCATAATTCAACAAGGTGGTTTTTTTCATCCTTTAAAACTATCACAATCTTTAAAACTATCCTTTAAAACTATCACAATCATCTCACATGGACTATTTTGTCAAGCATTGCAGAATTCTCAGTAGTAACCCCACTGCTTAAGAAATTGTGACAGTCAAAGGCCATGTAACTGGAAGGCTTCCTAACTTGGAAAAAGTCAGACCATAGAGCTTATTTTGGCTGTCTAAATGACAGTCCCTATACAATTTAATTAGGCAATGAAGATTTATCTCTTGCTTGAACAGGTATCAAAGAAAGAATTTAGAATTCCCATTATTGTTTTCCATTGCCTTCCTCTGGCATTGTTTCATCTTGATTTACATAGCTCAGAAGGTGTCAAATTATTATCAGATAATAATGTTATAATAAGCCCCTCAAGATGGTATAGACAAAATGCTTGAACAGACTTTTACATCCTTTGTTTAACAAAGCTCTGGTCATATAAATGTTGGCACTTTTCTTTTGTATCTTTTTTCTGTGATTGGATCCAAGCTCTTTTACAGCCCATGCTTAAAACTCCAACTTTGGATATACGTGTGGGTATGGCTTCAAGTCATACCAATACGTTGACTCATACCAATATGTTATCATCAATCAACATGCTATGTTTGAGTTCACTAGCTGGAAACTACCTTTCATTTACAAAAAAGTACAATACAAACTCTCACCATCCAGTAGCACATGGTTCTGATCAAGTGTTTTCAGCTCACTTAGCATCACCTGGGTCATGACATCATCAGGAATCAATTGCCCCTTTTCAATATAAGACTTAGCCAGTATGCCAATTTCTGGGGAAGCAAGAATGAACAGAAAAATCTTAATGAGGTGGGATCTTGCATGCAATTGTGTTGTTGTGTTGTTTTGTTTTGCTCTCAGTAAACATTCATCTTTTATTGGTGGTGAAATGAGCAATAAAAATAATAATAATACATTTTTCCTCAGAGAATCAGGTCTTATTATACAGGGGTCCCCAACCACCAGTCCCCGGACTGGTACCAGTCCGTGGATCATTTTTTACCGGGCCGCAAAGCTTGGGCGCCGCCATCTTGTTTCGACGGCGCTTCCGGGTTTTCGGTTGCTTCTGGGTTTTCGGTTGGAAAGTGCTTCCGGGTTTTCAGTTGGAAAGCGGCGTTTGGGTGCTCGTGCCTTAGTTTCGTCGAAGGGGGGCGGCTTCAAACGAAGAGACGTCCCGATGGCGGTGGAGTCTCGCATTACTCAGGTACCGGTCCGTGGAAGAATAAATAATCATGAAACCGGTCCCTGGTTCAAAAAAGGTTGGGGGCCACTGTTATTATAGACCAGTGGTAGTCAACCTGGTCCCTACCGCCCACTAGTGGGCGTTCCAGCTTTCATGGTGGGCGGTAGGAGTTTTGTCCCCTACTTTATAAATTACCATTACTGTGGAACCGGTGGGCGGTTAGAAAATTTTACTACTAACAGAGATACAAAAGTGGGTGGTAGGTATAAAAAGGTTGACTGCCCCTGTTATAGACTTTACCTGAAAGCTGCTATCACACTCAGGATGGGCACATTTAGTAAAGGTTAAAGAAATACAGGCCAAAAAATATCCTCTTGCAAAACTAAAATCAAACTGTAATCTTGCTTAAAATAAGCATCCCTCAAATTATTTTTTTGAGTTTCAGTTTTTATAAATGACAGATATCTTCTTTTTTCTTCTTTCCTTCCATAACTGAAATCTTTGCTTTTTGGTTCCTATAGCTAATTCATTCCTTTCCTCTCCTTTTACATTTACAGACTGTTCAATTCCATCTACTGCCCTGTTCAAGACATTTCATTAAATTTCCATTTTGTTTCATTGGACATTTTCCAGATCAACTACTTAATAGGCTTTTAAGGTTGTTTATGGCCATGCAGTTTGGTTTGGAAGTATTCCACAATAAACACTGATAGATCATAGGGCGCTAATTAATTAGTGTGGTTTACTTTGGAATATAGTGATTGTAAAGAGAGCCTTACAACCACACTTCCAAACTGGCTGTCATAATAATATCTACTACATGTTTACATTACATGTTTCCTCTCAAATAATATGCCTTCCCACTCTATCACTGTTTATTTTTAACTGCATCATTTCAGATTTAACTTTTATCATTTGCTTCTGATTCTGGTTTTTTGGGAAATCAAGAGGCCAAGGATTCCAATTTGAAAGAAACATTAAACAAATGATAAAGGTAAGACAAACTATAAAGCTGGAAAGCTTCCAGTGTATTTAGTTGCTTCTACCGACAGAAGGAGTCAGGCAACTTAGTATGATGCTTCAATAGCAAAGAGCAAGAAGTGCACACAATAATCTCATGCATAAATTCTTGAGAGCATATTTCCCTGAACACAGTGGTATTTCTTACTTACTGCCTATATGTAAGTTTAATTTTTAAAATATACTGAATTTAACAAAATGTAAATATGACCTTGGAATTAGCATGTAAGCTTAGTTTATATAACAATTAACATGTACCATTCAAACTCCTAGCATAAAGTAGGGACTTTGTAAAAGAAAAGGAACGGTAATTTATTATTATTATTTAATGCACGGGTGTCAAACTCCCGGCCTGTGGGCCAGATGCATCACATGTTGTTCCCCCCCACCCCCCCAGTTTAGCGAAGGGGAAAAAAGTCCTGATACATCACATGACAACAATGTGATGACATGAGTTTGACACCTCTGATTTAGTGTATGGCATATCATACATGGACTAGCAATATATATTAACAGTTCATCTAGATTAGTAGAGCACAAAATATAAACGTTAAAAAGATCTGTGTTCAACTACCAATGTCTAGATCCGTAATGGTGAACCTATGACATGCATGCCAGAGGTGGCACACAGAGCCATCTCTCTGGGCACGCGAGCCATCAACCCAGCTCAGTTCCACTGCACATGCATGCATGCGACTCCTGCCAGATGGTCTTTGGGTCTCTGCCACGCATGCATGGGGGGCAGGGCGCACATGTGGGGTTTGCATGCACGGGACACGGGGGTTGCATGCACATACACAGGACACATGCAGGGGCACACGCATGTTGCATTTTGGGGATGCGCATACACGCAGACGCGCTTTGGGCACTTGGTGCCAAAAAGGTTAGCCATCACTGGTCTAGGTCATCTGACCATTGAAGCGCACCATCATTTACATTAAATGATGAACAATAATCATTTTCCTCTTTTTACATTTCCTAGATGCCAATCTTTCACAAAACACAACTTGAAAATCTCACTATCTTCTCCTTGTTTTATAGAGAAAGGAGAGTTCATGAATTGCTCAAGCAAATAACATCTTCTTTCCTGCCCTAAGAAGAAAAACCTAACTCTGTGCTCCCTTAGGTTCCTTCTCTATTACTAAACGCACTTGTGGCAGCCACTAACGTGCTCTGGGAACAGCAAGACTTTAAACTCAGCAAAGTCACTGATGTTAACCTTTAAGTGTCGGTACAAGTAAATGTTTAACTTATATGAACTTGAAACTATTTAAACTGGCTAGATGCCTTCAGGGTGTACAGAGGAAATTCTGCAATCAACTAACAGGGTATATCTTTTGGTGACTTTATGCTAGTCTTTAGAAATCTAAAAGTAATCCAGTACACATCTATCACTTTGGTTTTTTTCCACATATTCATATTTTAGGCTGTTTTTTTCCTCCCTATTTATATTACAGGTAGACCTCGACTTACAACAGTTTATTTAGTGACTGTTCGACGTTACAAGGGGACTGAAAAAAGTGATTTATGACCATTTTTCACACTTATGACCTTCGCAGCATCCCTGGGATCATATAATCAAAATTTTGATGCTTGGCAACCAGTTAATATTTATGATGCTTGCAGTATCCTGGAGTCAGGTGATCACCTTCTGTGTTCTTTTGATGAGCAAAGTCAATGGAGAAGCCAAAATTCACTTAACAACCATGTTACTAACTTAGCAATTTCTCTGATGCACTTAACAACTGTGGCAAGAAAAGTCATAAAATGGGACAAAACTCATTTAACGAATGTTTCACTTAACAACAGAAATGTTGTGTTTAATTGTGGTCGTAAGGCGAGGATTACCTGTACTGTTTATAGATTCGCTGTGGAAAACTGAGGTTGTAGTACAATTTAAAAATAATCTCAAATCTGTTTCACCTTGCTATAATATTATGGAAATTATTCTCATAAACAATTCAAGATGTGAGGCAAGTCATTGGTCAAATTCCCTACAATCCATCTTTCCATTATGGATTATAGATTAATAGATTACAGATTAATGGGTTGTTATAGTATTATTTATCACAGTGGTTAATTTAGAAAATTTAGGCTTTGCAGGTTAAGCATGAGCCTTCTTATATCCCGGTTCTGTACAACAGAATACATTTATGCAAAACACAACAGAGAATGATGCTCAGAAGCTAAACAGATTCTACTATTTGTTTAATTGGAAAAGTTATAAACAAAGTAGCTCAGGGTTGAAATGAAGAGCCCTTGGCGCTCTCTGAGCTTGCTTGTTTTCTTGTAGACGTTTCATTAACCCGAACTAGGTAACATCATCAGTGCTAGTAGTAAGGAGTACTGATTGCTGTCAGTTTATATTCTGGTTCTTGACTGTCTTGTGAGTGGGGGCAGTCGAAGAACCTCTAAGGCTGAATTCCTAAGACCGTCCTCACCCACCCAGGCAGGCAAGACACCAGTATATAAACTGACAGCAATCAGCACTCCTTACTAGCACTGATGATGTTACCTAGCTGGGTAATGAAATGTCTGCAAGAAAACAAGCAAACTCAGAGAGCACCAAGGACCCCTCGCAAAGTAGAACAACCCTGCAGCAATCAATTGTGAAGTAAACTGAACTTCAGACACAGCATATTTCTAAGTATCACCTTTTTTCTTATGTTCAATCAAGGCTGCCTGGAAAAGTCTTTCCTGCAGTTTTCTTGGCAAGATTTCAGAAGTAGCTTGCCATTGCCTCCTTCCTAGGGCTGAGAGAAAGTGACTGGCCCAAGGTCACCCAGCTGACTTTGTGCCTAAGGAGGACTAGAACTCACTCCTAATTTCTAGCCTGATGTCTTAAAAGCTCTACCAGTCTGGCTCTCTAAGCATCACTTAGAAATGTACAAATAAAAAACACTGTGTTACAATATATAAAAGAGCAGCTTATAATCAACTAACAATTCAGATAATAGTCTTAAAATAATCATAAAACCGGTTAAAAGATCAGCAACGTCCCACCATATTCCTTGGGTCTCAGAATGCCTGCCAAACCATGTTTTCCTTGAAAAGTTTGAACAGTGCAGGAATTGGGTCCAATTCAACAGAACTGCTCTTTATTCTTTGCACATTTCCAATGCTAATCTAATATGTGCCATCAAGTTATTTTTGACTCCTAGCAGCCACCTAACTTTTCTCCCAGACAATCTACCCCTAACCCCAATATTAAATTGATGCATTAAAAAGGATGGATACGGGGATACCTACACTGATGCATTAAAAAGGAAGATACATACATGCATACCTTCAATAAGGTCACTCATCAGAACGCAACCATCAGATGGAACAAAATAAAACAGTTTATGTATAGATCATGGATAAAATCAAGGAATGTCTGGTTTTACTGACAGTAATGGAATTCGATCACATTCACAGAAATGGAATCATACTGGTCTGGTAATAACCGTATATAAAACATATCAGAATTGGCTTCATCAAAAGGGTAATAGTAAGATGGACCCTTGTATCCTTAGAAAAAAACATAATATGGTAGAACATGGATTATATTTTTATGGACTATTCTCCATAAGGACACAACCTTAGTTCGGGAATTATTTTGTATTTGCCCTCAAGAACCCCTGTAAGGAGTGTATTAAAGCATGCTAAGGGTAGTGTCCTCCAAAGTTTAGGTCAACTGCATAGCTATATATATGTAGCTATCTTGCTAATGTTAATGCCCTTCAGAATTTAGGGACAGTAGTATCTAGCTAAGGTTAGTGTCCTCCAGAGTTTAGGGTAATACTCTGCCATGTCTGTATTCCAAACATACATCCATTAACTGCCCCATTAAAATGTTGATGTGAACTGAGCAAATGGAAACAGGAAAACAAAGGTTGCTAAGATTAATGTGCTCCAGAGTTTGGAGAGAGTTGTGTAGCTTTCTTGCTAAGGTTAGTGTTCTCCAGAGTTTAGGGACAGTTTAGGGACATTGTGCAGGTATCTTGCTGACCCTGAGGCAAAACGATTCAGTAAGGTTTCCATATCTTGGGCACATTGCTTGAGTGGAATAAGCGTTTGTCAATTAGTAACTTTCAATTAGAAAATTATCAATTAGAAATTTTCAATTTTCTCTAGGAGAAAGCCCATAATACTGCAATTTTTGCTTGTTCTATAAAATTTGCAAAACTTTGCAGAAAGAAAAGAACTGAAGCCTTCCGAAAAGAACAACAACTTCAATCAGAATGCAATACAGCAAAGCCTACTTCAATTCAGTCTCCTGCAATTTTTAGCTATGGGGCCACTTGGAACAATTCGAGCTGACCCTTTACAATAGAACAAAAGAAAAGTAAGGTCCCAGCTAAGCACCAAACAGTAATTGCACATGCACATATGCACTTTTGCCAAACAAAGCTTTCATACCATTGTTAAAAGCAAAGAACTGTTTTTTTAGTTGGGATCTGTTTAGCATAATGGCCTTGCACACCAAACAGTAATTGCATATGCACATATGCACTTTGCAAACAAAGCTTTCATACCATTGTTAAAAGCAAAGAACTGTTTTTTTAGTTGGGATCTGTTTAGCATAATGGCCTTGCACACTGCAATTAATACTTTACATTGGCATTCTCACAAGGATTACGGATTAACAGCAGCAGGCATCTACCTATCATAAAAGAATTTATGACTTTATTTCACAACTTTGCTTTGCAAATGAAATCAAATGCAGGCCTTAAGACAAGGGAGGCAGAGTCTGCCTTAGATGAATAATTTTCAGCCAAATGGTGCCATACTTGAAGGATAAAATCTCTAAAACCAATTTGCACATCTGCCTCCATATGCTCTAAAGGTTAATCCAGTCAGCCAATTTGTTGTGTTGACTTTAGCACAGAGCTTTCTTATACTTAGAGCAGGTGTCAACCTTGGCAACTTTAAGCCTGGAGGACTTCAACTCCTAGAATTCCCCAGCCAGCAAAGCTGGCTGGGGAATTCTAGGAGTTGAAGTCCTCCAGGCTTAAAGTTGCCAAGGTTGGACACCCCTGACTTAGAGACTGATGGGTGGATAGCAGGTAGTTCACAAGTACCCTCCTTATAAACAAGCACTCTAATAGTTAGACCCCTGTTGGGCATTTATGTGGTAACAATCCATGTAGGTGAACAGAGGAGGAAATAGAGGCCCATTATTCTCAATTATGACATAAGACTGGCAGCAATAAAATCATCTGAGGTTTATTAGGTTTAAACTGTTTTATGAGGCCTGCTATTTCAGAGCTTGTAAAAAAAATCTTGCTAGGACTTGTCCAGCAAGTCTCTGAGAATCTCAGACATGATTTAATGTAAGAAAGAAAAGGCCCAACTAGGGAACTGGTTAACATTAGGTTCTATTTTATATTCAGGCAAATTTTCTTCTCCATATAATGCCCTAAAAGCATTCCCCCATTCTGTGACTGGTATAAGGTAAGGTAATGAAAGGAGTTTAGTAATTGAATGGGAAGCTATTAGGTGCTAACATTAGGCTTATGATGCTGCTATTAAGTGTAGTTGGGAAACCTAGGGTATTTTTCCAGGGTTTTTTCCCCCAGATCTTGTGTATAAAACTAAATCATCCTTAGGTATTTTAAAATATACAATCGGTTCATTTTTAGCCCTAGGTACTCCTTATTAAATCAGGACCGAAGGGCAAGTTTTGCTTTTGGAGTTCGCTCTGCCTTAGTATTTGAGCAGACAGCAGTGGCTAGAGTGACTATAGTTGATAATTTTCAGTTTCTAGAACAACCTTCAATTAGTGTAAAGTATATCTGTGATGCTATTTTAGAACAGTGTGACACTTTACACTGATAAATCCATCTAACACAAACTAGCCCCAGCCCCATGTTAGCAAATGGATCCATTTCCAGAAATAGGTTATCCAGTGCTGTTATCCCTGAAATACTAGGAAAATGATCAAAATCAGATTGACAATTTAGATTATTATTTTTTTTGTATAAAGGAAATCAAATTCCTTGAGATCAGGCGTTTCCAATCTTGGCCACTTTAAGACTTGTGGACTTCAACTCCCATGCTGGCTGGGGAGTTCTGGGAAGAGAAGTCCACAAATCTTAAAAGTTGCCAAGGTTGGACAGTCCTGATTTAACTTATAGTGTAATCAATTAAAGAAGCCTTCGCCCCACCCAATGATGGAATCTGCCAGTATTCCATGCCAGGTTGAAATATATCAGGGTACTGCAAACTACAAAACATGCTAAATATATCTCCACCATATACAACACATATGTTGCCTCTTCGGTATGCTTGATGGCTTGCTCTACAAGCACCAGAAAAATATGACTAAGCTATGGTCAACATAACTAGGTAGATCACTGAGGTCTACAGTGAATTTCAACTAGCTGTGCCAGAGACTTGGTCCTTCACCTGTTAAACATCTGAGCTTGGTTCAAGTTATTCAATGAGGTGAAACAGTGAAAGTAAAACAGACCCCAATGAAGAGTTGGTACATTAATAAAAACACTTGTAGCTGCATTTAATTTCAATACTGGCGTTTTAATGATAGTTAGGAAAGGGTTATTGCTGGCAATTACATACATTGCCCAGGGATACCATATGCAATGGAATAAATAAATGTTGGAGAAATAAAAACCCCAAATCCACATAAAGGGAATACTGTTACAAGGCCTGCCAACCAAAGCTTTATATAATAGTTGCAACCTTTGCATCCTAGGAAGTCTTGCAACTATTTTCAACTATTTTGTAACCCTTCCCTTTCAGAATTTCAAATCTAGAATCAACCAGGGCTTGGTTCACATTTCACACCAGGCTAGGGGCTGAGCCTCTGGCTCCACATATTCTGCAAATCCTCGAGTATTCAATAACCCATGGCTTAGCATAATAGGTGAACCAAGTCACCTAAATACCAGGCTTGCCTAAAGCCTGTTTTCATGTTCCACTCTTATCTTTGCTAGAATAACAAATATAATCGTTGGAATTTCTGTGCCTTTCTAGATAAGAGCGACTCTGCCCTCCCTGAAATAGATCGCTTGATGTAGTGGCCTCCTCGCTCGCCTTCCTTACCGGTCTTCTTGTTCATGTTCTCCCTCAGGATGTCCCCGCTGGAGAGATGCTTCAAGGCGAAGTGCTGGACGATGCGGGAAGACACGGTGCCTTTCCCAGAGCCCGGAGCCCCCATGATCAGCGCCCTCATCAGCGCCGCCCGCACCGCCATGGCCGAGCCGCTTGGCGGGATGGGACGAAAGCAGAATCCCAGCGTCCCGCTCCCCTTGGCTTGTGAAGCGGCGCCTTCTAAGCCCACGGCATCTCCTCCGGAGGGTCACGCAGGTCCCGGCCTCGGCCCGACAGGTAATCAGCCCAACTCAAGAAAATGGGCGTCCCCGCCGTTTGGTCGACGAGGCAGCCCGGAATGACTCCTCCCTCGGCCCCAAGCCCGGCCTCCTAGCTGCCAACAGGCCTCGCTGCAAAGGAGGCGTCTGTGGGGCTCCGTTCCCCCATTTGACCGCTTCTGTCTGCAACCTTTCTCTCCTTCATTTCTTCCTTCTTTCTTTCTCTCCCTTCCTTCCCTTGTTTTTCTCTCTTCCCTTCTGCCTTCCTTCCTTCTTTCTTCCCCTTCCTTTCCTTTTTTTCTCCCCCTTCCTTCTTTCCTTTTTTCTTTCCTCTCCCTCCCTCCTTTCTTTCCTTCCTTCTCTCTCCCTTCCTTCTCGTTTTCTCTTCTCCCTTCCGCCTTCCTTCCTTCTTTCTCCCACTTCCTTTCTTTTTCTCTCCCCTTCCTTCTTTGTCTCCCTCCCTCCCTTCTTTTTTTCTTTCCTTCCTTCCTTTTCTCTCCCACCCTCCCTTTTTTTCCCCTTTCTCCCCTACATGAAAATGAATGCCACATATATAAGACTTGTACAATCATTCACCATCAGTCAGAGTTATCAGATGTGATCTGCAAAAAATCAAGATGACCAATATGGCAGCAAGGAGCTTTTTTATTTATTTTATTGCATTGGATCTGTTCTGGCCAACCCAAAATGAATGACAAAAGGGGGGTAGTTGCTAAAAAATATAAAGTAAATAGATAAATATAATCCAGAATTTTGTAACAGTATTTATTTATCTGGCTGCATATTATTGGAGCCTGAGATTTACTCTCTATGCTCAGTTACCTCTCAGAGCTAACATTAACTCTCCAGGAATTTGAATGAACTTTGAAGTTAGTACAGTTGGTCACTTTGAGAATGTCTGCCTCCAGTATCCTCCTTTCACAACATATAAAGCAGCTTGTTGTGGAAATAAGTTAATTAAAATATAAGCCACACCACCTTATAACCACAAGCATAAACTTTATGTGAGCACTTTGAGTATTTCATCTGTAAAGTTTGTCTGCAAAATAATGTATTTCAGTGCTGTAAATATTTTTGCATGCAACACAACCTCTATAATGGCCTGTCTCCTATCCCTCTGATTGTTACTGGTAGAACCAGATTAATCCTAGGAGACAATGTTTTTCACTTTGAGATGCTAGCTGGGAATTCTGGGAGTTGAAGTGTCTCCATCTTAAAATTGCCCAAGTTTGAAAAAGCACTGCTCTAGAATTATATTTTGCAGGGTTGTCCAACCTTTAATGCTGTCAAACACTATGAAGCAGTATATAAGTATAGTGCTCTCAGAATTCCCAAGCCTGCCATGTCAGCTGGGGAATTTTGGGAATTAAAGTCCAAAAATCTTAAAGTTGTCAAAGTTGAACATCCCTGATCTAGGATGGGACAAAGTTCTATCAAAGCTGTTTCCCATGTTTTTAACTTCTGCATGGAGTCTCTGCTTATGTATGAAGCCATTTTGCATAAATTTGAAGCAACTGTCATCAGTGTGCAGATAACAGTTGTACTCTTGTGGGTGTTCTGAGCTGGAAGTCTCCAGTCTGTGAGGGAGCAGATGTATAAGAACAAACAAAGAAAAAATCTTTCCATTTTGTAAAAAAGAATGATTAAGAGAGAAAAAATAGAATTTCCAGGGATAACCCCTAAGACATTCTTTACAATGGAAAACCATTTGTGGGATGTACATTTTGCTGTCTTACTTTATAATTATTTGAAACTAAGCAAACTTGTAGCGAAGCTCCATATCACACTGGGAAATTGGCAGTAGTCTTTCCGTGTTTCTATTTTTGACAATGCTTCTAACCAGGGGTCTAATGTACATGGCAAGTCACGCAACCTTTTAGTGTCACTGTAATGCAACACAACCACTGTGCCATCCATTTCTTCTTTTGATAAAATAAGTTATTTTAAACTTCCTATATGTTCCCACTGTCTCTCACACCAAGCTACCTCAAGTAATGAAACTGCTTGCATTTTGTACTTCTGTTTTCTAATAGTAGCCCTGTTCAGCTTTTGATAGTTTTTAAGAAAGGACTAATTGAAAAATGGATGGTTTTTTGATAAAATAAGACCCTTAGCAGGAAGAGAAGCAAAAATAATTATATATATCCATTACTCACATAGCCATATTTTCAGAGAGATTTTTTTTGAAATACTTAATGCACTACACAAATATTTCCACTATGCTATCAGACATTTTAAAATAGTGGTTTTTAAATTTTCCTCCATGAATATACTTTTCTTTCCATTCCACATTGATGAAGTTGCTTCTCACTTTTGTGAGAGAAATCACATTTCACCATTATATGCAACTCTAATAGATAGCTGCATACATCCTTCATTCACCTGAAAAGCACTGTGCATGTGCATGCATTAGCTTTATTACATTAATGTAAACTGGTGTTACATATACATATAACATTTAAAATAATGCAGTTTAGAGATGCCTTTCACCTTCTCATGTGTGGTGAACTCTTAAGGGTGTCCTGAACTTATGCAGATTGCTAAAGGTACACTGAGTAATTAAAGAGTAATTATTCTTATCCAAACATCTTTGATCATCACTAAACATCTTGTGTCCAGATATTCCTCTGTCCACATCATAGCCATTCAATGTTACAAATTTTAAATACAGGTACCACGTTTCCCTTGTCTTATATATTTTTTGCCACCAAAAAAAGGCACCAGGTTTTATTTTGGGGGTGTTGTCTTCCATTAACTTACTTTGTGGAAGCGGCACCAATAGCCCTGCTCAGCAGGACCCCACTGCCAGCCCACTTCTTCTGCAGCCACTTGTCACTGCTTGTGCACATCACCCCTGGCCTCCATTTCACCATGACAGGCTTTGCGGAAAGACCTCTGTAGCTGAGAAACGAGGTCCGGATTGATGTGTGTGCCGCCTCCATTTTGCTCTCAGAGGCCTTCAGGAAAAGCCTCTTCAGCTGATAACAAAAGCTCCAGAATCAATCCAGAGTGCACAATCACCTCAGCCAGCCACATTTATCAATGTAATGAATAAGCAGACTGCATGTTCAACACATTTAAATGATTAGCTAGCAGTCCAGTCCCAAAGGTGCTTTTTCAAGAGGCAACTGTACTTTCTGGTTTTTCTTTGAAGATGTTTCATTTCTCATCCAAAAAGTTTCTTCAGCTCTAACTGGATGGAGGTGAATAGAAGGATTTATACTCCATGCAGACAGCTGGTCATTTGTATTCTTTTAGTGAGTCATTAAGGCCACCTGGAGGTTTATCTGTGTCATCAGGGTCACCTGAGTACAGTACACCCATTTCATGCATTTGCCCTACTCGGCTGATAAAGTGAACAATACTAACGTTTAAAAAATGTAATTGTTAATACCATCACTGACCAATGGGTGTCACTAATTTTTGGAATGGACAACTTGACTCCAGCAATTTTTCTACAGTATTCTATTAAAATTCTATGGAACAAAATTGCCCTTATATTCTGATCTTAGTTAGAATGGAATGACATACAAGTTTAATAATTATAATTATTATTAATCAAGAAATGAGAGTTTTAAGATAATATTTCAATAAAGTCAAAAGCCAAGACAGTAAAATCAATTTTAAAACTTTAAAACATCTATAAATCAAAGCGACCAGCAAAGACATGAAAATAAAACTATTTAACTGAATATTAAAATATTTTAGAATATTGTGTTTAGCAATGGAAATAACAACCACCAAGAATATAAAAGGTATTTATTTGCAAAGCAATAAATGATAATAAAGTGGACAACAAGTGAATCAATCTGGAAAAGTAGTACAGGTAATTCACTTTGTTTAGTGACTGTTCAAAAGCTGGCTGGGAAGGTTAGAAATGATAATCACATGACCCCCGGAAAGTGCAATTGTCATAAATAATGCCAGTTGCCAGGTGCTCGCATTTTGATCCTATGACCACAGGGGTGTTGCAATGGTTATAAGTGCAAAAAATAGTCATAAGTATTTTTGTTCAGTGCCATTGTAACTTCACACAGTCATTAAATAAATAGTTGTAAGTCAAGGACTAACTGTAAATAGGAATAAACAAAGCATGCCTTAGTATTATGTGGAAAAAGTTAATCTTTTCCTGTTCAAATTATTTTTAATGGAAAGAAAATAGAAGAGACAAAGGGAGAAGGGTGGATTATAAGTGGAAGATTATGATGATTTAATAATGATATAATTAATTCTATTTATATAATAGAGTGCTCTTCCTCTCAGAGGACCCCAGAGTGCTATGATGTCTAGAAAGATCAGAAAGAGAGTCTGGCATCTGGATGGCAATAAGTGTGCTCCAATTAACTGTAATTCCTTTCCAAAATAGATCATTGCACTAAACCAAAATATGATTGATTTGTTTGGAGCGGCGGTCGCCTACCGGTGGGCCGTAGCCCACTGGTGGGCTGTGAGAAAATTTTGGTGGGCTGCAGAGAAATCTCACCCCCAGAGCACCCCCCCAAAAAAGCAATTAATCCAGGCTGTGCAGAAACACAAGGCTGCGCCGCCCACATGGCCCGCGGAAACCCTCCCCGCCCACTCACTCCTTACCCAACAAACTTGCCTGCTAAATTGCTATTTTAACTTTTTCCGACCATCATCTGTTTTGCTGTGCCGGGAGATTTAGATTAGCTAGGAAGCAGGAAATGATTGGATTTCTTGCTTTCTAGCTAAGCACAACCGAACCTCCCTTAGGACTGAAGGTTTGCTTGCAAGCAAATTCAATGCAGACACACAGCAAGCAAATTTGAGAGTCTGAGCTAGCCGATGGCAGATAGATAGATCTCTGAATGAATCTGTGATTCTGTGAGCAACTCAATCTGCCTGCCTGCTTTGCCTGGTTTTGGGTAAAAGTTGCTCTTTTTTTAAATTAAAAATTCAATATTTACGTGCATGGTGCGTTGTGAGTTAATTTTGTGAGTTTGCTTGCAAGCAAATTTTATATGACAGACTGAGCTAGCCAATAACAGATAGAATCTGAATGAATCTGTGATTCTGTGAGCAACTCAATATGCCTGCTTTGCCTGATTTTGGATAAAAGTTGCTCTTTTTTATAAAAAATTCAATATTTATATAAATATTTATAATATTTACATGCAAGCCATGCCCAGCCAGTCACATGACCAACAAGCCACACCCACAAATTAGGCCATGCCCACAGAACCAGTTAGTGGTCCCTGGGATCTAAAATTATGAGTTTGGTGGTCCAAAAGGTTGGCGACCCCTGGTTTGGAGCATACAGCATACACGTACCAGTCTTCTAATACTGAAGGAACAATGTTGTCTTTTTAAGGGGAAAAAAAGAGCATAAAGGATTCAAAAATTGGTTTGAAATATACTGCCTATTTCTGCAGGACATACTAATAGCTAGCTTATCCGGATTTACTCAAATTACATTTGGGGAGGGGGATAACACAATGCAGTAAGTTAATACATGGCTGCCTTATTTGCCTTAAAATTTCTACATTAGTAATTCATTTTCTTTAAAAAAAAATTAAATCCAAAGTTTACCAAACAGAAATGGATCTGACAACATCCACTCCCTTAACTGCATCAATTTTTTCCATATTCATAGAATGTGCAGAAAAATCAATTCAATTCTATAAGAACTGTGAGAATAAAACTTTAAGGCTCACAATGTTCAGAAAATTCTAAACAGATTTACTCATCCAATAGTAAGCTCCCAGAGACATAAACTGCAAATCTACTATGTCTTGCACTTGGAACCTGATCTGAAGCCAATACAATGTTCAATTTGGCAAGTACCCATCAAAATGTTGTCTAGATAGACCAGGGGTCACCAACCTTTTGGACTTCAGGGACCACCAAACTCATAATTTTAAATCCCAGGGACCACTAACCGCTTCTGTGGGCATGGCCTAATTTGTGGGTGTGGCTTGGTGGTCATGTGACTGGCTGGACATGGCTTGTATGAAAATATTATAAATATTTATATTAACATTGAATTTTTTATTAAAAAAGAGCAACTTTTACCCAAAATCAGGCAAAGCAGGTAGGCAGATTGAGTTGCTCACAGAATCATTCAGTGATCTATCTATCTGCCATCGGCTACCTGAATCTGTAACATAAAATTTGCTTCCCATGAGTCTGCACTGAATAGAACCTTCAATCCTAAGGGAGGTTCAGCTGTGCTTAAAAGCAAAGCTGAAGATCTAGAGACTAGCTAGAAAGCAAGAAAACCAACCATTTCCTGCTTCCTAGCTAATCTAAATCTCCCAGCACAGCAGAACAGATGATGGTCGGAAAAAAAAAAAGGAAAAATAGCAGGCAAGTTTTCTGGGTAAGGAGTGAATGGGCAGGGAGGATTCCCGTGGGCCATGTGGGTGGTGCAGCCTTCTGTTTCTGTGCAGCCTAGATTAATTGCTTGGGGTGTGTGTGTTCTGGGTGTGAGATTTCTCTGCGGCCCACCAAAATTTTCTCACGGTCCACCAGTTGGCAACCGCTGTTCTAGTCCAATCCCTTGCTCAAGCAGGAGGCAACCATGCCGTTTCAGATAGGTGGCTGTCCAGTCTTTTCTTAAAAACCTCCAGGTTGTAAACTTAAAGTTTGCATACTATGTTTTGAAAGTTTTCATACTATTCTATCCATGCCAACTTTTTTATAATGTGTACAGATAGTCCTCGACTTAAGACCACAATTGAGTCCAAAATTTCTGTTGCTAAGTGAGACATTTGTTAAGCGAGTTCTGATCCCATTTGACAATCTTTCTTGCCACAAAGGTACTTTGTCAAGAGGCAAGTGGCTTCTCTTGTTTTTCTTTGAAGACGTTTCCCTTCTCATCCAAGAAGCTTTTCAGCTCTGGCCAAAGTTGTTCAGTGAATCACTGCAGTAAGAGTTACCATATCAGACAGGTAACTGTCCAGTCTTTTCTTTAAAAATCTCCAGTGATGAAGCACCCACCACTTCTTGAAGGCAAGCTGTTCCACCGGTTAATTGTCCTGTCAGGAAGTTTCTCCTTAATTCCAGGTTTTCTCTCCTTGCTTCGTTTCCCTCCATTGTTTCTTTATTTTATTTATTTATTTATTTTGATTTGTCAATCGCTTACAAGATAATAGGTATAAGTATATACATAGTTATGAATACATGAAATAGGTACATAATAAGAAAAATAAAAGAAACAATAGGACAGGGACGGTAGGCACGTTGGTGCGCTTATGCACGCCCCCTACAGACCTCTTAGGAAAGGGGTGAGGTCAATAGTAGACAGTCTAAGGTTAAAGTTTTTGGGGTTTGGGGAAGAAACCACAGAGTCAGGTAGAGTATTCCAGACATTGACCACTCTGTTGCTGAAGTCGTATTTCCTGCAATCAAGTTTGGTGCGGTTAACCTTGAGTTTGTATCTATTGTGTGCTCTTGTATTGTTATGGTTGAAGCTGAAGTAGTCATTGACAGGTAAGTCATTGCAATGTATGATTTTATATACCATACTTAGATCAGACCGAAGATGGCGTAATTCAAGGTTTTCTAGGTGTAGAATTTCAAGTCTGGTGGCATAAGGTATTCTACAACGAGTAGAGGAATGGAGAACTCTTCTTCTTCTTTTTTTTTTTTTAAATTTTATTTGGGTTTTCACAAAAACAAAATACAAATAAAACATCTTTTTTGAAAATAGCATGGTCCCAGGTTGTCACTTCTTCATACAGACACAAAACTCAATTTCATGCTCATTTTTATATTCTATTCCATATCTTATTACCATTTTATATTTTCTACATAGTTTTTCCCCCTTTTTAATTTTCTCAACTTAGTTTTAATTATCTCATCTCAATTCAAATCATTATATTTATACTTTTGTCTGTCCTGTTTCAATTTCACATTATTTTTTTCTTATTAAGCAAATTTTTCCCTGTAGTTACCAATTAGAGTATGACACCTTTATATCCTTTAATTTTATCCATTCAAACTCTTATTTAAGCTTCAATGTATACCTTTAAGATTATAGCATTCAATATAATACATAACTTCAAATCGAGTTTTGCTTGGTACATTCTTAAAATAGAGACTATATTCTTAAAAACAAAAAAATTATATATATGTATGTATGTATGTATGTATGTATGTATGTAAATAAAACACACATTCCATTCCAATTCAATTCTATCATTAATATGCATTAAAATCTTAACATCTTTAACATTTCTTTTCAATTAAATATACTTCCTTGGGTACACTTATAAACTTTCCATAGTTAATTCTTTTTTCCCCATATTTCTCACTTATTTTTATATAAATCATTACTAATAATTAAAAATGTTCCCTTTTAATTCTCTCAATCATTTTAATTCATTTATTTATTAACAAACATCCCACTACATTACATTAAATATTTTATCCATCATCATATTTCCTAAAATTATTTCTATTTGTAATATAACAATGCTATCTTATTTGTTGAGATTTGAAGTTGCCATTTGTTTGACCATTCTGATACATAGTCGACGTCTTTTGGAAGGGTAGCAGTATTGTCTGTGGTGTTGAATAGCTTTACATCATCAGCAAACGCAGTTGCTCTTAATATGATTACAGAGGTAATTTATGTAGAGTATGAAGAGAGTTGGTCCTAGAACACTGCCTTCTTGTCTTGCCTTCTTGTCTTGCCTTCTGGTGCTTTGGAAAATAAGTCCCCCCCCCTTCTTTGTGGCAGCCCCTCAAATACTGGAATACTGCTATCATGTCACACACACACCCCTCCTTTTCTCTAGACTAGCCATAGCAGGGGTTTCCAACCTTGCCAACTTTAAGACCTGTGGATTTCAACTCCCAGAATTCCTCAGCCAGCAAAGCTGGCTGAGGAATTCTGGGAATTGAAGTCCACAAGTCTTAAAGTTGCCAAGGCTGGAGACCCCTGGGCCATGGAACCACCCACATCAGCTGGCCGGTTCGTGCTTGGCCGTCTCCTACGCACACCGCCTAATCCCCCTCGACCGGGAAAAGACGCTCCCGGCTGCCGTGCCGTCCTCGGGTAGGCAACCCTCCAAACCCTCCCGCAGATTATCCTCCCTCCAAGCCTCCTTCTCATTCTCTCGTGGCTCCTTCCGCCGAGCCAATCGCCTGAGCTCCCTGGCGGCGCTTCCTCAGGCCCCGCCCCCTGCCCTTTGACCCCCGCCGCTGTCTCCGCGTTCCATCTTCCTGGTCCAAACCACGTGGATGCGCGCTGGGAAAACTGCGCGGGGGCAAAAAAAACCATTGGCGGAGGCGCTGGGATCCTAAGCCCGGGGAGCGAGCTTCGGCCGTCGGTTGGCTCGACAAGGCATCCACAACGGTTGGCGGTTGAGGGGAAGAGGGGGGCTCGGCCGGTGCCCAGCGGCGCCCGGGCCACTTAACAATGGCGAGCCAGGCTCCTTCGCTCAGCTATGTCGGGAGCAACTTTTTGCGGCAGAGGCTGGTGCTCTCCACGCTGAGCGGCCGGCCGGTGAAAATCCGCAAGATCAGGGCCAAGGAGGACAACCCCGGCCTTAGAGGTTGGTTAGGGCGGGAGCTGCGGGGCGAATCCCCCGGGGGCGATTTGGGAAGGGGGCGGGCGGGCGGTTGCTGCGAGTGCCGGTTGGAGGCTCTCCCGCTGAAAGGAGACTTGGCGGGTGGATTGAATTCCCGCGGAGGCAACGGCGGCTACAGGTGCGCCCCTGAAATCGGGGCGCAAAAGACGGAGCCGCCTCTTTGATTTTGTCCAATTTTGGGAGAAGAGCCCGAGTGGTCAGGCTGTGTGATTAAAAAAGAAAAAGGTCTGTGGAATCCGCAAGATTGTGTGGTGTGAAAAAAAGAGAGCTCGGTTCGATCCACTGGGTTAGCGATCGATGGGGCGATATGCCAGTCCCACCCTGCCAAGGCTTTGGCACCATGTTTCTATTTCATACATCAGGCTTTAGAGAATGTCAAATGATTTTTTTACCCCCTTCAGATTGTAGGTAGTCCTAGGCTTACAACAGTTCCTTTAGTGACTGTTCAAAGTAACAATGGCACGGAAAAAAACTTATGCCCTTTGCAGCATCCCATGATCAAGTGATTCAACATTCGGGGGCTTGGCAACAGACTCATTTATGACAGTTGCAGAATCCTGGAATCACTTGATCCCTTTTTGCAACCTTTCAGACCAGCAAAAATCAAGGGGGAAACCAGATTCACTTAACAACTGCAGTGACTCACTTAACAACTGTGGCAAGAAAGGTCCTAAAATGGGGCAAAACTCACTTGACAAATGTCTCACTTAGCAACAGAAATTATGGTTATATGTAGAGGACTACCTGTAGAATATGGTAATGGCTTTTTCAACCCTTCCCTGAACCATCGGTGCATCAGCAGGCCATTTCTGGGTGAGATGTTCCTAAGACAACAACCTGCCCAAAATTAATACACTGAATCAAACAAGCTAATTCGATAGTAGATTCAATCACAGTCACACAAAGGAGCTGTAACTTTCCCCTGCCCCATTCCTCCCTAAGAATAAAAGGTAGTATTACTCAGAAGGTAGTATTATTTACTGGACTCAGAATGCTACTTTTTATTGTCCATATATCATGCTAAACCAAATATTCTCAAACCATGGTTTTTTAAACTAAGCTGTTTTGTTAAATTCACACATATTACCAAACCATACATAAACCATAACTTAGCGTGATGGTGTGACTGAATCTGTTGGGCACAGTGTGGTGTTTGGGTTAAGAACACCGCTTTGCAGGGTTTCATAAAGGAGTTTTTTCTATCCTCTATGGTTAGGGCATGCAGCTGAGACATTCAGAATTCAAAAAGAATTATTACACAAATGACCTTAATTAATCATTCTCTACATTGCCTCATGCAATGAAAAATATGGCATATAGATTTTTTACATAGGATATTAAGTGCAATTATACTTGCTTTCCTGGACATTAGTTTCACTCTGTTGGGAATTATTCCTTTGTTATTGTGTGTGGTATTGCAACCAAAATTTGTTCCACTTACAAATGTTTTTTATTAAACTGTAAACCAGTTAGAGGTAGATCAATTTTAAAAGGTTTTGGGAGGAATCAATTCCTGATTGTATATTTTTAAAAGCTTTTGTTGCATACTTTTCTAGAGTGTCCTTCTGAACTTTGCATCTAGTAGATAGGCTGGTATTTTACTTCATCAGTTGCTTCTACAATCACTTTCTTGATTGATTGCTTTGTCATGATCTGAAGTATATAGTTCTTAGTGACTTAGTTAATTGATGAAGGTCCAAACACTTCAGTACTATGTTCTGAATACATAGCAACTACTTCAGATATGTATTTCTTTGTTCTTTAGACAGAATTGTAGTTATCTCCCTTTTTACATCACTACTTTGTAACACTGGTAGGCAACTTTATCAACCTAAAAGCACGCATCTGCTGCTGGATCAGGATTTGTGTGCCCATGCAAAATATAACTGCCTTAACTACTGGAAAAAAAGAGAATGATTCATCTTTTCTTTCGCTGATCTTTCTCTAGATTGCATTCTTTCTGTTACTATTGTTTATTAAGAAAGTAAGAGCTTTTCTTGGGCTGGAGAATCTCCAATATTGGCAAGGTTAGCTTTTCTAACCCAATTGAGGTTTATAACTAAGAGTAGACTAATGATTGATTGTCAGGCTGCCAGGAGGAGCTATCAAGTGATGGAGATCACCTGGGGCTTAGAGTGATGGATGGGGGACTCCTGAGTTCAAATTTATAAGAAGTGTCACTTTGGCAAATTTATATGTCTTAAATCTAACCTACAGACTGGACTTGGGAATGAAATGAATCCGTTCAGACAGAAGTTCCTAGTGAAAAGTAGGAATATAAACATAAACAAGTTTTATTCGAAAAATACACAAGCTTTTTCTGTCTGAGGGTTGCTTTTCATCTTTGTTGTGCCTGAGTTACAGTTCTGGAAGTAAGTGGGTTCAGGAGAAAAGATGGGTGAGACCAGGGAATTGGATTTGGATCTCGTTTATATTCAATGCAATGATATAAGCAATAAGATTTGTGTCATTTGGAGAGCTTCTATCACATTTATATTGCAATTTAGCAGCAATTGGCAGTGGCTATAATGCTGCACTCAAAGCTGCTTTGGTGAGCCTTGTTGGCTTGGGACTCCCAAGTTCCATACCTTTTCCCCCCTACCCTTTCTCCATTAGCATCCTGGTTTTTTTTCTTTATTGGCCTTATATTATTACGTAGTTGCCGTTCATTATTTCTGTGAAACATTTTCTGCTTGTGTGCCCATGAAATAAATTGCCAGGGACCCCAAAGCAACTAACACAAAATGTGAGCTAAAATGTTGGCACTCAAAATCTACTCACAAGCCACATGAAGTGTTTGTGGTAGCTAATTTAGTAAACATTGACGGTTAGAAAATATATATCCTCCTGTAATCCTGTGATGTTTGGAAGAAAACATAGAAGCAAATATGGAAGTTCCTACTATGCCTGACTTTTGCTTGGTACCTCTGTCCTCTGTATGTCTGGCTTAGTTTTTCCATCTCAAATCAAACTGGGAAAACATTTTAACTGCATTTTTTAATTAATCCTTTATTGATAATTCCCTGCTTCTTTCATCATAAAAAAAGCACAACAAAGAATGTTCTTTCTGCCCCAACTCAGAAAGCTCAAACTGCCCAAGGAGCTACTGATACAGTTCTACAGAGGAATTATTGAGCCTATCATCTGCACCTCTATAACTGTCTGGTTTGGTTCTGCAACCCAACAGGACAGACACAGACTTCAGAGGATAATTAGGACTGCAGAAAAAACAATTACTACCCACCTGCATTCAGCCAAGGATCTGTATACTGTACGAGTCAAAAAGAGGGCTGTGAAAATATTTACAGACCCTTCACATCCCAGACATAAACTGTTTCAACTCTTACCCTCAAAACGACGCTATAGAGGACTGCACACCAGAACAACTAGACACAAGGACAGTTTTTCCCGAAAGCCATCACTCTGCTAAACAAATAATTCCCTCAAAACTGTTCAACTATTAAAAAGTCTGCACTACTATTACTATTAACCTTCTCATCATTCCTTATCACCCATCCTCTCCCACTTGTGACTGTATGACTGTAACTTTGTCACTTGTATCCTTACAATTTATATTGACTGTTTCCTAGTATGATGTGATTGCTTATGGTACCCTATGACTATCATTAAGTATTGTACCTTATGATTCTTGATGAATATATCTTTTCTTTTATGTACACTGAGAGCTTATGCACCCGAGACAAATTCCTTGTGTGTCCAATCACACTTGGCCAATAAAGTATTCTATTCTATTCTATTCTATTCTATTCTATTCTATTCTGATATAGCAAGAGTGTCAAACTGAAGGCCTTAGATCCGGCCCCCAGGGCTGCCCTGGTAAGAGCAAAGGACCGCCCCATGGTGCCTCTGCCAGTGAAAATAGAGCTCGTGAAGGCCACGGGCGGCCCTCCGGAGCTCCGTTTTCCCTGGCAAAGGGTTGCAGGAGGCCATTGCAGCCAAAAACGGAGCTTGGGAGGGCTGACAGAGCTCTTAGGCCACCACAGGTTCTCCAACATGAGTGACATCAATTTGGCCTCACATACCCCAGCCACATACCCCCTAAGGTCAAACAACCCTGATATGGCCCTCAATGAAATTGAGTTTGACACCTCTGCAATACGGCATGCTTTCTCTTTGGTCTCTGTTCTACTGGAGGTTTCTCTGAATATGGGTAGTCTTCGACTTACAACAGTTTGTTTAGTGACCGTTCAAAGTTACAGCAGCACTGAAAAATGTGAGTTATGGCCTTTTCCTACAGTTATGACCTTTGCAGTATCGCCATGTTCACATGATCAAAATTCAGATGCTTGGCAAATGGTTGATATTTATGTGTTGCTCTGTCCAAAGAGCATGTGGTCCCCCTTGGCGACCTTCTGACAAACAAAGTCAAAGGGGAAGCCAAATTCACTTAACAACTGGGTGACTTAACTTATCAAACTGCAGTGATTCACTTAACAAGAAATGTTGTAAAGTGGGGCAAAACTCACTCAACAAATGTCTCACTTAACAAGAGAAATTTTAGGCTCAGTTATGGTTGTAAGTCAAGGACTACCTGTATTGTTTTCTGTTAATTCAGCCTTCTTTCTGGCCCAAATGTCTTTTTTTTACATCCCCTATTTTTGCAATCGTGGCTGCCCTGATTCTATTATCCTTCCCCCCACCCCCACTGCACGGCCACCATTTTCCCCCCTCCATTATAGAGGATAAAATACAGATAGTCTTTGATTAATGACAAAAATTGAACCCAAAATTTCAGATGCTGTTGTGAAGTGAAGAATACAGTTGTGAAGTGAATTTTGCCTCATTTTACAATTTTTCCTGCTGCGGTTGTTAAGTGAATCGCTGCAGTTGTTAAGTTAATACGGTTGTAAAGTGAATCTGGCTTCCTTTCCTCTTTGACTGCTTATCAGAAGGTCACAAAAGATGATCACCTGAGCCCAAAACACTGCAGCCATCATAAATGTGAGCCAATTGCCAAATTTTGATCATGTGATCATGGGGGAAGCTGCAGCGATTGTAAGTGTGAAAAACAGTCTTACTTTTTTTCAGTGCTGTCATAAATTTGAACCATCACTAAACAAATGGTTGTAAGCCAAGGACTACCTGTATTCTTTTACATACCATAATGACGTTATTGGCATTTCCTTCGTTCCTCCCTTTTTTCCTCTTGTCCGCTCTGATAGTCTCATTGCACCTTGTTTCTCTTATATTTCCCCCTGGTTTTTTTTTTTCTTCCTTAAATTCACGATTCTCTCAATAGCAATCCTTTTGCTGTCTTTTTTTCTGCTAGCTCTCCCTATTTCGCAAGGGGGGCGGTGCTGTACTCCAATGATGGTACTTCCATTTTCCCAGCAATTCCTATCCCGGGAGCACTGGGGTTGTACTGAAGCTGACAGCGGTGTCTGAAAACTGGTGACAATGCCTCCAGGTACCTTCAAGTCAGTGGAAGAGTAGTGGGGATATTTTGGATGAGCTCAGGCTTTCAGGCTTTTCTAAGGCCAAACAGAGGAGTGAACGAATTGTAAGCCATAGATATTTGGACATGCCGATATCCCTCTTACAACTGGGGAAACCTATTGCCCTTAAGCTGCGGAAAAGAAATCACTCAACACTAAATGAGTCCTCCTCAGGCTGGATAGAAGATGGCTCAGACTTGCTTCTTTACCAGCTGAGGAAAAAAAACTGAATTTGAAGGTCATGTTTTTTTCCTCTTCATATTCCTAATTGTGGAATAAGAGATAACATTTTTTTCTCCTACCGGTATTCCAGATAACAAAACAGGGCATAACTGCGTCAATACAAACTACAGATTGTAATTACCCTAGAGTCTGATGCAAATTAATCATCAGCCATCCCAGAGCAGCTAACTATGGAAATCAATTATGTAACAACCGTTATCACCAAATAATTGTATAACGATAGCACTGCTTTTTAAATGTATTGTTTCTTTTTTAAATCAGCTACTTGTTCTTCCACACGACTTCTTTATTAGCAGGAATTTTAATTATTATTAAGCCAAGTGACTTATTAGAACGAAAGAAAATTAAGGGTATCAATATATGCACACCGCAAATTTATGAATAGTCTTCAAAATAAGACACTCAGCAGTTGAAAACCCATTTAAGCGTAGAGAGAGAGATGGGATTTTCAGACTATTTACAACTGATGGAGAATGCGTGTGATTTCAACCGTGCACTGATTATTTGCAACAATAAAAGCCTGTCATATCTCTCCTGTTATCTACTGGTCAATTTCTAAACCCCTAGAAAATAAATCAAAGGAACATAAACATTTACAACAGCAATGAATCTTCCAAAATAATTTATATATAATAACCTTTATCCTCCTCCTTTCCCCAAAACCTATATATTGACTGTTTCCTAGTATGATTTTGATTGCTTATTGTACCCTATGACTATCATTCAGTGTTGTACCTTATGATTCTTGACTCTTGACAAATGTATCTTTTTTATGTATAATGAGAGTATTTGCACCAAGACAAATTCCTTGTGTGTCCAATCACACTTAGCCAATAAAGAATTCTATTCTATTCTATTCTATTCTATTCTATTCTATTCTATTCTATTCTACTCTACTCTACTCTACTCTACTCTACTCTACTCTACTCTTATTCTATTCTAGTGCATGATCCATATCACAGGAAGTGATGTTTTTTCATCTTTTTCAAAGAGCCTGAAACTGGTTAAATAGAAAAATGGAACTGGGTTAGAACAATAGTGCATATTTTATTTTGCAACATTGGGAAGTGCAGTCCAACCTTTGAATACTTACATGGAGGAAGGGTTTGTTGTGTGACTGTATGCATAGAATGGCAAATAGGAGATTTTTGGAAGGAAAAAAATCTTACCGTTACTGATTGTTTCAATCGTAAAATCGGAATAGATTTTACTCATTTTCTCTATTTTAATCACATGATTAACAAACTATTTTAACTGTAATATGACCACTATTACATGCTGTTTGATTTGTGAAGATTGCCTTAAAGATTCTTGGAATTGCTGCTGAATACTAGCAATCTAATCTGATGTATGTTTCTCTGACAGATTTTGAAGCAAACTTTCTCAGGCTGATTGACAAGATAACCAATGGTTCTAGGATTGAAATAAACCAAACAGGTAATTATTATATATATTTAGTGCTATCGGCATAAATCGAGCTCCAGTCTTGGAGCTGGTGGCAAAGTGAAAACAATACAAAATTGAAGAAAAGTAAAAGTAAAGTTAAAAAATGAAAAGTAAATACAAAAGGAATAAAAGAGAAAAAAGGGAGACAAACAAAGAAAGATATAAAGAAGTGATTTCCAATGTTCTTTGCAGCAGTTAGAAATACATTTGTACTTTATCCTTTCTCTAGAGTTGCACTGTGATTCCCTTCTTTCCATGTTCTATCCTCTCTAATAATTGAGCCCATAAATCACAAGTTTATTTTATTTGTATTTTTAGTAGAAAGTCCATAAAAGGTTTCCAGTCACTAACAGTTATTATCTTTTTCCTAATCAAGCAAATCAATTTTGCCATTTCTGTAAATTATATCTACTAAGGGAGTATTTTTTGTTTGTTTTGTAAGGCTTTCTTTTATTTGTAATTATGGGTAAATTTGCTTAAAGGACACCTGATAGTGCAAGTCGAGTGTGTGTGTGTGTGAGAGAGAGAGGGGGGGGGAGGGGAGGGGGAGGGAGGGAGAAAGAAAGGAGACCTAACACTTCCCTTTCTGTGCATTTTGCCATTCCTGACCTTTATTTTTTTTCCCACCCATTGCTGTAATGTCCTGGTTTCACAGTGAGAATTAACTACCACAAAGCCCTTCTGTAGGTTCGTAGAGTCATTTGTGTGTGTGAGAGATTGATTGGCAGGCGAGGCATATGTGTTGCAAAAGTCTCTATTGTACAGCTTTTGCAATAACATTTCCGTTTTTTTAAACAGGTACAACTTTGTACTACCAGCCTGGTCTGCTCCACGGAGGTTCACTGGAACATGATTGTAGCGAAAATCGTAGTATTGGATATTATCTAGAGAGTCTTCTCTGCTTAGCCCCATTCATGAAACATGCACTAAGAATTGTCCTCAGAGGTATAACCAATGACCAGATAGATCCATCAGTAAGTTGAAGGCCTACTAATTCATCTTTTCCTATTCCTAGTGCATTGTACATACAATGCTTTCACGGAATTGTGAAACGGGATGGGATAGAGCGGGGCTGTCAAAAGTCCAGGCCCATGGGCTGGATGCATCACGTGCTGGCCACGCCCCTGCTCAGTTTAGCAAAGGGAAAAAAAGGTCCTGATACATCACGTGACGCTGCCGTGACGACGTGAGTTTGACGGGATAAGAGTCAGGGGCATCCTGTAGGAATGGGATGTGTGTGTGTGTCAAAATAGCATGCATCCACACTATAGCTAGTTCTCAACTTACAACCATTGGTTTAGCAACCATTCAGAGCTACACTGGCCCTGAAAAAAGTGACTTATAATTGGTTCTCACATTTACGACTGGCGCAGCATCTCCACTCTCACGTGATCAAAATTCAGGTGCTTGGCAGCCAGCTTGTATTTACAATGTTTGCAGCATCCTGGGATCATGCGATCACAATTTGCGATCCTCCCCGCCAGCTTCTGAAGACAAAGTCAATGGGGGGAAGCTGGATTTGCTTAATGACTGCATGATTCACTTAATAACTCTGGTGATTCGATTCACAATCGTGGCAAAAAAAAGGTCGTAAATCACACCTGAATCACTAAACCATTACCCTGCTCAGCGGTGGAAATGGTGGTCCCAATTGTAGTCGTAAGTCAAAGACTACTTGCACTGAAGCCCCACCTCATTTTTACATGCAATGAGACCCATACACAAAAATTCAAAGGATTCATTGATTCCACAAGCACAGTCTTCTTGAATATGTAGTTCCCCTATGGAATTCCCTTATGAAAATCCCACCAGGAAATGAGGATTTGGGCATTAGAGAGAGACAGGAAGTATGCTATCAAATGCTGCAGTGCTCCATCTAGTGCATAGAGAGGCCTGTAGAAGAAATGTAGATGGGCCATTGATAGCCATGCGGGTTTTTTATGTGGTGGCTCCCAAGGACAACAGGGGATTTCTTAACATCTTCGTATCTATGCATGTTTCCGTTATTGCAAATTCTTTTTCTGTCTTCCCAAATAATGTAACTTATATAGAAAACGTCTGTAAAGGGGTGGCCTTGGGGACAGGATGCAATATTTTGTGGCTGTCCTGTTAAAAATCAATGTCAATAAATCTTGAGGAAAAACAGCGTTAGGGAGAACCCCTGAGTACTTTGCTTGCGCCAGTCAGCTCATATGTATACTTTGCATTGGTCCTTATAAGTTGATCTTGACCAACATAAGCATAACTGAAATTGCCATTCATTTTCAAGATTCCATGTATGTATTTGGATAACTATTCACCAACGTCTTAATAAATCTCCAAGTCTACAAATGCAAACCAGGGAAAGATATTTATAGGTTCTGAGACTCTCCATCGGTTGGGCCATCTGAATATATCTGCACTTATACCCTTTCTTACATTTCGGATAAAACAGATGAAAAGGAGAGAAGTGGTGCAAACTGTATCCCATCTCCTTTTAACCGTTTATAAAAATGGATGAGGACCAATTACAGTTTCCATTTTGGCCAGTTGACTCCCCTTTCCAATATCTGCTTGGTTAGCTGATTGTGCAGAGTGGAGTGTTCACTGTTGTTGGATAAAATGACTGTAAATGAATGCCAAAATATTATCCCCACTGACTTGCCCTGTCAGTGTTGGTGAGAAGAATTGTCCAAGGAACTACTTAGAACAAAACTATAATCCCACCAACATGACAGGGCAAACCACGAGCATATAAACAGAAAGCAAACCTCAGTCCCTCATAGCACTGATGATGTTACTTGGTTGGGTAATGAAATGCCTGCAGAAAGCCATCAAGCTCAGAGAGCAGCAGGGACTACACATTATATGAATGTGCTACAATAGTAACTTCAGTTTCTTTCATAGAAATGTTTTCCTAGAAACACTGGGCTATGAGTGGCATTCAGTGCCTGTGAAACAAGAATGGATTAGTAGCTAATTTATGTATCGGGATTGAGTGATATTCTTGATATAATATATTGGTTGCTAATATATGATTTTGGCTTTTTAAAAACTTGTGAGTTAATGTACAAACTTGGTTGTTTTTTTTCATAATGGACTTAATTTCTTGTTGCTTCAATATTGAAAGTGTTCTCATTTAATAAAAAAATGGTTTTGTAATGAATCAGGTGGATGTTCTGAAGGCAACTGCTCTACCTTTGTTGAAAAGATTTGGAATTGATGGTGAAGAATTAGAATTGAAGGTAAGAATTTGCTATTGAATGGAACTTCACTGCACTTAGGAAATGTCTTTATAAAATTAATTTGTATGAGTTCATATTTGTCCATAGTATCTGTAGCCTCATCTTCTTCCTCTTCATTTTGGCAGCTGCATTAATTTATTAGAATGTTATCAGTCCTCTGGATTTTTGACAGTCAAGGTTCTTTTTTATTGTTTTCAGATAATAAGGCGAGGTATGCCCCCCAAAGGAGGAGGGGAAGTGATCTTCGCTTGTCCTGTGAAGAAAGTATTAAAACCTATTCAATACATTGATCCTGGTAAAATTAAGCGTATCAGAGGTATGGCGTATCCTTCTTTGAACGTATCTGAAGAGAATTCTAGGCCGCTCTTTTCATTCAGAGGTTGACTTTTTAGTTCTGTATCCATTTAATGTAGACATGTTTAACCTGGGGCCCTGCATGTGGCCCTGGATAGCTAGGATGCAACCCCACAAGACTGTAATAAAAATACAAACTAAATAAATAAATAAAAGAAGTTATGGCTTAGCATATCATGCAGGTTCAACCAATTGTACTTTATACAATTAATCCAAATTGGACAGGTTAGGAGATCAGATGATGCTAATGGGTCAATTAGTGTGATTAAGATGTACCCTGACTCTGCACATTTGGGGATGGGGTGGGGGAGGTTTGGAAGGATAAGCTCCCAGAAAAGATGGAATAAAAACACAATTTATAACTGAGCTGTGAATAAGTAGCCAGAACTTTCTCGCAAAAATATTCACTTTCATAACATACATTAAGCAGGTGGAGTTCAGATGGGTCCATTACCGTATTTGGGTTAGGGTCGGGGGGGGGGGTTCGGAGGTTTTTTCCTCAGCTGTAGAACAAAATCCTAAAACAATGCTAGACTATGCAGGCACTTAATTCCTCATGAGTCCATTCATATCTAAATTCCTTGTTTAATTGGATTAATATCAATAAATTAACTACGGCTGAGCTTTTTTACTGGTATCTGATACTAATAAAACACAATCAGGATAGCATGACAAAATAATAAAGAGATAATCCAGTCGTGACGCTCACCAGAGCAGAATACATGAAGATAGAGTACAGTACTTTCATTAGTTATATAAAACAGATTCCTGTGTGATTTTCATTCTTCCAACTTTACCTCTTACAAATAATGACAATACTGGAGCTAGGTTCAGGTATTATTTTCAGGGGATGGGGGTAACTACCATCTGATTTCTGGTGGTCGTTGTTAACATTAAATCGTTGGTTAACATTAAATCACACAAGCCATCTCCTCAACTTCAAAGCCAGGTGAGGAGTTGCCACCACTTTTTCCATGTTGAGTTGGCTGCTTTGAAGTTGGCAATTTGTCTGGAATTCAATATTACATCACTCTAGCTTTCTACAGGGTTAATATCGTAGTCAAATGGATTTGGTATGAACTTTTGAACCAGAAGAACTTTGGTATAAGTAGTACGTGCATCGTTTGGTTTCCAGTTTGCATTCTCTGTTTTGCTTTTCGTGGTTGCGAAATATTCAAATGAGTATTGTGCATAGATATGCATGTATTCATGAAGGAAATGCACCAGAGGCCCTCTTTTGGTGCTTGACCCTTTTTTTTTTGTTTTCAAATATATTCAGAAACATTTCCTTAGCTTCCTAAACCAGCTATTCGGTCAGGGTGTCCCCACAGATAGCAAATCGAATGGTGGATTCTGCCAGGAGCATCTTGAATAAATTCCTACCAGATATCTACATTCATACAGATCATATGAAAGGGACCAGCTCTGGGAAGTAAGTTTTCAGATAATTCTTTTGAAGGTTTATATTATGGCTTCAGAGATTTTCATGCGATCACAATACTATCTAATAGTATTCATTGCTATCAAGGGTTATCAGCAATACAATCTAGGAATTCTTTGTGGATGCCAAAGGGGAACTTCATGTAGCCACGGATGGCTTCTGCCTATTTTAGTCCATTCAGCTTTTAATTATTTACCCATTAGGTCATATAACCTCATTTTGGAATAACTACCTAAGATAACTCTTTGGAGAAAGAGAGCTTGCCCTGTCTTTTTTGAACCTGTTATCAAGCTCTCTCCCATCCTTCTGACATCATAGAGACCTGATTAGAGCTGCTGGCCCTCACCTGTTTTCAAAACTTCTAGGAAAGGATTTCCTTTGACTCCCTCATTGGTATGTCAATCATTGGGGGTTTGAGCAGGTGCATTGCCCACAGAAGTTGTTGATTTGATCCTGATTTGAAAGGGGCTGGAAGCAGGGACTGAGAGATCCCCTTTGTTAGGCTTCTTGGAAAGCTATTGCTGGTCAGAGTAGAAATTGCTGGATTAGTGGGCCATTTGCTTGTTGGTAGTGGTAGGCTGCTTGTTATGTTCCTAGATAATAAGAAAAATGAATGACATCAAATTTATGATGGGTGCTTGGATTGACTATCACAGGGGCAGTCAACCTTTTTATACCTACCGCCCACTTTTGTATCTCTGTTAGTAGTAAAATTTTCTCTAACTGCCCACCGGTTCCTCAGTAATGGTGATTTATAAAGTAGGTGACAAAACCCCTACCGCCCACCATGAAAGCTGGAACGCCCACTAGTGGGCAGTAGGGACCAGGTTGGCTAGCACTGGACTATCGTGTATTTTTAAACACTTGTCCGTGATAAAGAAACCACCTTGGCTGTCAAGGTTTGGACATTTTTGTCAAAGATTTAAAAGTAAATATATCCCCTTTCCTCCAAAACTTACCCCTCAATTTCTCCTCTGTACCCATCTTCCTTTCAGGTCTCCTGGCTTTGGTCTGTTTCTTGTGGCTGAGACTACAAATGGGACTTTCCTTAGTGCTGAACTGGCCTCCAATCCCCAGGGCCAGGGTGCTGCTGTACTTCCAGAAGACCTTGGGGTGAACTGTGCAAAGTTACTCCTTGAAGAGATCCACCGAGTAAGTGGCTGCTTCTAAGGCTCTTCTGAAAAAGAATTGCTAGTCCATCCCCACACCTGGTGCCCTCCATATAAGTTGGAATCTGAGCTTCCAGAATTCTGGCCATCCGGACCTGGTGATCCCAAAATATCTGGAAGGCACCAGAGATGGGAAGACTCTTTTAGAAGCTCACACTCATTCATGAGTTCGTCCAGGCTGGTTGGAAAGCGTGGCACCAAGCTGAGGAAGCCTGTGCTAATGCCTCCTTCAAATGCAGAACTATGCATTTTAGTTCTGTGCATATTTACGTTTATGTAATTTTAGTTACATCGTTTTAATTATGCCCATATTTTATTACAACATAAGCTTTCAATTCTCTAGGCAGTGACACAGCTAAATAAAAAAGTTTTTCCCCCCCAAATACAACAAATAAAATGCACCTTTCTTTTGGTTAGCGACTGGAAGTAGTCTATAAAGATGGTCCTCAAGTTACAACGGTGATTGGGACAGAAATTTCCATAGCTAAGTGAGGCAGCTGTAAAGAGTGATGTCACATGAATTCATCACTTGGTGAAGGAAGTCCCTATTAACCAAGTTCCACCAGTCATTGGGCAAGGATCCACTCTATCAAAGTCATTCCTAGCTTGGTCCCTCCCAATTCTGAGCCCTGGTAAGATAAGGAACTGCTCCTCTTGAATTCCTCCAGCTTGCCTATTCCACTCCTTCCCTCAAAATCTGCTCCTTTGGCTACCCAGCACAGTGGCATTCCTTGGCAGCGGTGGCACCAGGAGCACTGAGTTCTTCAGCTTTCTCAGCCAGCCATTCCCACCCCAGGCCTCTACTTCAGCCCAAGGAGTGCCCCCTCAAGCCCCATGCTATGATCAATCACCACAGCATGCCCCAGCTGCCACTGCCCTATCTACAGTGGGCCATGCTATGCCCAGCTGACTTTCACTTGTCTTCCTCCCACTTCTGACAAGACATGCCCAGCTTGACCCTATGCAAAAATAGCTGCTAGCCAAGCCCATCCCTCCACAAATTGTGTATATCCTTCTCAGGATGTTTTGGCAGGCCTCAGAAGTATTGCAAGAAGGCCATGTGTGATTTGGAGAAGGTTCATGCAGTCTCAGGAAGAAGGCCTGGTATGGCCAGTACCCGCCTTGCATAGGGCCAGGCCAGGTATGCCTTGTCAACAGCAGAAGACAGTGAAGGTCAAGTGGAGGTGACAGGGCCTATGGAGCACAGGTGGTGGGGGCCTCTGGGAAGTCTGGCCACAGTGTGGGGCTGGAGGTGGCGGCACTGGGGCTAGGGTAGGGTCCCAGGTAGGTGGGGCGGTAGTTGAACGAGACTGCTGAAGACCCCAGGCCTCTCCTTCAGGCCTAATGCTTCTGCGGAAGTGGCAGCATCAGAATGATCCAAGATGGCCAAATGAGCAGAGATGGAAAGAGGAGGAGATAGTCAAACTGCCCCTGGGCAAGCACCAGAGTTTTGATCGTGTGACTGTGAGGGCGCTTCAGTTTCTGATTTTGTTTGTTTTGTATTTCACATGCACCCAGGCTGAGATGGGCTCCATGGAACAAGCTGTCCTTGTGAAATAGATTACCATGTGCCTCCTGTTGCACATTGCACAGCACTGAGAGTTAAGAGTGTGTCACATTTTCAATTTTGGGAAACAGTTGTAGGACTATTTATATAGAAATCTCTGATATAATTTTGAATATGCTGCTGTGCAATTGGATTTATGAAAATAATTTATTTTTTGACTTTTGAAATACAAGAGCAGAGTTCCTCTTTGCTTTCTCCCAGTTTCCTTTCCTCTCTTTATCTATAGTTGTGGCTACCAGAAAGCTTAATGATTAAAGTATTTCCTTTGCAGGGAGGCTGCGTGGATTCCATAAACCAAAGCCTGATTCTACTTCTTATGACTCTTGGGCAGCAAGATGTCTCCAAAGTCCTTCTAGGACCATTATCACCTTACACGTAAGTTTTCTCATCCACACCCAGGACGAATTATTCTTGCTCAGTTTGTCAACTGTAGTGACAGGAAGCCATTTAATGGCTGCTACTTGGAACAGTTAATAGCTGCCAAAAGAGCCACTTATGCTGATGTTTAAACATTCCATGCAGTATGTTATTACTGTTTATATAATGCCATCAAATAACTTCCTTATCAGTTCACTATGAATCAAGCTAATGAAGCTTGCAGGGACAGATTGCATCTCGTCATATAGACACAGGCCAACATGAATTATATACGTACGGTATGTTCTTTTGTAAAGTGTCTGTTACCAGGAGCAACTCCCTGGCTTGCAATTTTGATAGCAATGACATTGAGTAGAACATATTTTGAAACAGCAGATGTTCATGTCATAATTTTCAGCATGTTCTACTCAGTGTTCAGGAGAAACTGAGATCCATTCAACTGGATCTGAGAGTCAGTTTGGTGTAAGTGGTAAGGACATTGGACAAGCTTCAAGGAGCATGTGAGTTCTAGTCCTTCCTTAGGCGTAGAAACCAGCCAGGTGACTTTGGGCCAGTCATTTCCTTACAGCCCAACTCGCCTCACAGGAATTTAGTTGAAGGGAAAATAAGCAAGTAGTAGTAGTATGTATATGTATATGCTGACTGGATTTATTTGTAAAATAAAGTAGTAAAGGCGGGATACCAGTTAAATATGTTGCCTTGAAATGTATAAAATAAAGGCAGGATAGTTGTTATTATAAGCACAACAATGTGAAATCACAGCTGCCCGTTCTTTAGTTGGTGTTGGCTGGCCTTCATATGACTCCAGTTTTTCTTCTTACTGTAGTGTGACTATCATGTTTCTGTGTATATCTTTTTTTTTTTAAGTGTCTCATTTGTAGAAAGAGAATTAGGACAAAGTGATATAAGTATGAAGATTTGCACATGCTTTGTCACCTGGGACTTTGAGAAGGAAAAATGGGGTTCTTTTCAGCTTGCAGATGATCTGGGGTACTTCAGTGCAATAAGGTTAATGCAACTAGACTGTGAACTGTCCTTTTTCGGTTATCATGGTACCGGTGCTGTATGTATGAAAGGTACAGTACTGTGATAACTGAAGAATGATAGTGCCATCACAATGAGATGGGTTATACTATGAAATTACTGCTGGGCATAGTTACATGCTTTTGAGAGTCAAGTAGGAGTTTTTGAGATAGAGCAAGGAGAGGAAGAACTTGTATGCCTCTTTGATGGATAATAGTCCATCAGTAATATAGGAATGTGTAGACATTCTGCATAATAAAAAAAAATCTTTTTAAACTGGTAATAAGCTTATGAAGCCAACTTCTCCAAGTAATATTTTTTGGAAATGTTAAAATTCCATGCAGTTTTTCTACAAATCTCCAAATATTAATCATAAATGCTTTTTAGCTTCACCTGTCTTTTTCTTAATTAATTGGAAACTTTACTTTGGCGATACGCAGTTTGGCTTACCTATGTTTTTTTAAACTCATAACACTTGACAATGGAAAAGTAATGTATTTTACAAATAATCAGGTAGACATTGTTTATGAACAGGTACTTTCTTTTGGAATGCAGATGTTGTTTGTGTTGACTACAATTTAGAAAAAAGAAAATTATACTTACAGTTGTTTTTCCTTTTCTTTTAGAATTGAATTCCTGCGACATTTGAGAAGTTATTTCCAGGTTATGTTTAAAATTGAAACCAAACCATTTGAAGATGAACGAAAGGGAGGCGAAAAAGTCTTAATGACCTGTGTTGGCATTGGATTTTCTAATCTTAGCAAAACAGTAAGATGATACTTTGCTCATGGACTTCAATTAAAAAGGACAAAAATTAACATTTCTATTGATATACTTTAATGCACATGTTTTACTCAGGAAGAGTATGTGGATTTTATGCGTGTGACTGACTTTCACTTATTAAAGCAGTAGTTATTACCATTTTAATCCCTTTGAAAGGCAAGTTTGAGACTCTATTATGGACTTGAAGTACATGTTGAAGATTACATTTTTTGAAGATACTTCTAGACATTTATGATTAGTTTTAGAGTTGGAAATACAATCTACATCTCTTATTTTTTCCTTTTATTGTAGAAAGAGCTAAAATCTCATTAAAATCAGATGCAGTGATAAACAAATTTGTGCCACAGTCTTAAAACTACAATTGAATTTTTCCAAGGAAGTTCTTTAGTATGCGTTAAATTAAGCTGGATGTTTTGTTATCAGGCTTTTTTCAAAAAGAAAAGCTTTTGAAGATGATCGACTTGCAAAACAGCTCTCCATGGAGAAGAGCTCTTTTCTATAGATCTTTTTTCTTGACCTTAATCTCTGTTCAGCGATTTAGCCTTTTATTCTGAGTAAATGGATGCTAAAACTACGTGTCCCATGTTTTTTCTTGGTCAGATATAGTGACAGTTGATGCAGAAGTGTATTGATTTCATGGTATAGCAACTTCAATTTTCTGTATCTGGAAGTAATTCTGAATGAGCAATTGGTTTATGGAAATCTTATAGAAAGGATGGGTGTTTTTCTGCTAACTATCGTACAAGCAAAATTCTTGTGTATCTGTGAATGATTTGAAACCCATTTTCTACCTGGAAGATAACTTATCAACTGATTAATGCATTCTTTTTAATCGTGTATATCTGCTCTCTTTTATTCCTTTCCATCCTCCCTACTACAATCTCTCACACTGGAGATTATCATTATAAACCACAAGCATGTTCTAAAGAAAAGCCATTTTCTTATACTCTACCTATCCTGAAGTATGAATAAAAGCTGAAATTACATCCAGTTCCCTCACTAGTGCACAAAAATAAAGAACTTGAGATTAACACAAAATAAAAAATAAAAAGATGGAAATACAAAATGTAACATACGTCCATTGCTATATTTTTTTACTGTTTCTACAGGAATAAAACTTTCCTAAATTAAATGTTCTTCCCTTAATGACTTGGACTTTTCCAGCTTCTGGAAAATTCAGGGAATGGAAAACTCCCACTCGCAACAAACCTTATTCCCTGAACTTCTAATTCTATCCCCCCCTTTAAAAAAAAAAGAGTAAAGCTTTTCAGTCAGCACGGTTGGATGTGGATTGTTAGTTCTCGACTTAGATCCACAATTAAGCCCCAAATTTCCATTGCTAACCAAGACAGCTCTAAAGTGAGTTTTGCTGATTTTACAACCTTTCTTGCCTCAGTGAAGTGAATCACTGCAATTGTTAAGGGAATCCGACTTCCTCATTGACTTTGCTTGTCAGAAGGTTGCAAAAGGTGGTCACATGACCTTGGGATACTGCAATCATCAGTTGTCAAGTGTTCTGAATCCACGAGGATGCTTCAACAATCAAAAGTGGGAAAAACAATCATGTCACTTTTTTCAGTGCTGTTGTAAGTTCAGGCAAATGGTTGAATTTGAGAACTACCTGTACATGATGGCCTCTCAAATGCACCTTAGAGAGAGTAGAGCAGGGGTCTCCAACCTTGGCAACTTTAAGACTTGTGGACTTCAACTTTAAGATTTGTGGACTTCAACTCCCAAAGCTGGCTGAGGAATTCTGGAAGTCCACAAGTCTTAAAGTTGCCAAGGTTGGAGACCCCTGGACTAGAGAAACAGAATTAGTCTTTCTTTATTGTCTACTCAGCATACTCAACTCATGTCTATGTTTTAATCCTTTTTATAGTATCTGCTGATTCTGCAAAAATGTACAGGTTTTCTCATTTATAATCCAGTTTAACCAGAAATAACCGAGACAAGATAAATTAGGACACATGGGGTGAAGAGTAATACTTCCATCAGGCTAATTTTAGGTTTCTTAAACCACCCTCGGGCTCAACATCACAATAGTTCAGATGTACAGGTATTATACCTTGATTTCTTTGGAATGGAGAGGGACATGCATTTTTAAGATTTATTTACATATATACAGTAAACTAATTGAGTGCAAGTAGAGGCATACACTATTCAAATTTGTTTCGTTTTTCAATTAAAAAATAATTTCACCAGTAAAGTTAACACAGTACAACCCAAAGCAATAATGATAGCTGTTTAGAATAGCCACTGAGTTGGAAGAGTTCCTGCAGCCCTCTAAATGAAAGAGAATAATGGGAAATAAAGGACAGTGGTGCCATTAAGAATGTACTAAAGCACTGAATTGCCTTATTGTTTAAGCCAGGGATGTCAAACTCCTGGCCAGATGTGTCACATGCTGGACATGCCCACGCCCGGTTTAGCAAAAGGAAAATTGTCCCGATATGTCACATGACAGTGCCATGAGTTTGACATCTCTGGTTTAAGCCAAAAGGTTAAAGGTTAATGCTCTTTATTGACCTCCATCAGAGTGGCCACTGGTAACATAGATCTGAAAAGGTACGTCTTCCTTGAATTAAGTTTGATTTCTGGGACTACATGTTTTTTTTCCTGCCAACAATACAGAAGTGGTTCACTACTGTCGTATTTGGTGTTTCCTTCAATTTGCCAGTCTAGCGAATAGGCTTCAGATTTTCCAGTTTTCTCCTACCCATATCATCAAATGTGATCCTTTTTTTTCAGATTACTCAAGTGTGGCTAGGTATTACTATCTCTTGTGAGGTTAACACTGAATGGCACACGTATACTGTGAGAGCCTCGGTGGCAGTGGTTAGAGCGCAGTACTGCAAATTACTTATGCTGACAGGCAGCTGCCTGCAATTTGGCAGTTAGAATCCCACCAGGCTCAAGGTTTACTCAGCCTTCCATCCTTTTGAGGTGGGTAAAATGAGGACCCAGATTGTTGGGGGCAATAGGCTGACTCTGTAAACCACTTAGAGAGGGCTGTAAAGCACTGTGAAGCGGTATATAAGTCTAAGTGCTATTGCTATTGCTATACACGCCCTAGCCTAGCATGATAATTGGTGCAATGGTTAAGGTTTTGGCCTAGAAAACCAGTGAGTTGTGACTTCTAGTCCCTGAAAGTCTGCTGGGTGACTTTTCGCCAATCAATCTCAGCCCAACTACCAGGGTTGTTGCTGTGAGGAAAATAGGAGGGGGAAGGAGTAGGTATGCTTGCTGCCTTGCAGCCTGACTTATAAAATAATAAAAGCAGAATAAAAATCTAATAAAATAGTTGCTTCATGGTCAAGCTATATCTTGTAATTCAGTTTGTTCCTCCCAGTTTATCAGTTCGTTCCTCCCAATTTATTTATTTGACAATGGCATTATGTACATACAAAGTGACAGAGTTTTGGCTGCATTATCATGTTTGTCCTTGTCTTTTTTTTTTTTTTACTTCTCCGTGGATGCTGATATTATTAGATTTATCTCCTAGCTTTTCTCTAAAAGCTCAAGGTGCCTCACATAAAGATCTCTCCTAATTTTATCATGTGAGTGAACCTAGGTGAGAATGCTTGTTTGACTCAAAGGTTTGTGGTGCATTTCTACAACTGAAAAAAGACCTGAACCTGGCTCTCCACAGAACTAACACTTCAGTAACTACACCATAATAGTTACCGGTATCTTGGATAACTATTTGGAACAAAGCTGTTGGTTGCCTGAGATGCAAACAAAGAATGAGGCACTTTTAAAATATTTGACTGGATCCACGTGGTGTCCTCACTCATGGTCAACTTAATTTTATTTACTCAACCCAGTTTTCTTGGTTTGAATTACATACTGAACCCTAAAATAGCCACCAACGGCTGGATTTGTACAATATGCTAGGCCAAAAGGTTGACTGATTTCAGTATGGTAGACAGCCACAATTTTTCTGTCTCAGTTGAGGCAGAAGCAACAGGGATCTAAACTTTCATGTCTCGAGCTCTGATAGTTGACTTTTTCTCCTGGTCACTGTTCCCTTTACTAAATAGGGAGCAACTGCTTTAACGACCAAAGAAAGATCTCTGAATAAACAATGGCCCGTCTCTCAGTGTGCTTAGCCATAAAGTAAGTTGTTTTAGATTTCTGAATTCAACATTGGACAAAGGTCAATTTTTCAGACTGTTGACAATGAGCTTGGGCCTTATACTCATCCAAAAAGTGGGGGGAAAATATCACGTTTTCCTAAATCAGTGCTTTGCTTCCAACTTGAGCATGTTTTGGAAGATGCAAATACAAGGCTGGCAGTCACGTGCGCCCAACAATTGTCTTCTCTAATTTAGGGCTATATTTATGTGTTGTGCAAACTCAGCCAAATGTGGTTTAGTCAATTCTTCCAGCCATATGAAATGAATTCCAATTGGGACAATGACATGAATGAGGACACTTTAATCCTTTTCCCAGTATCATTTGCTGATTAACTGCCCCAGCTGTAATTTATTCTCTTTCCTTAAACACAGACAAAATACATTTACATAGTTTTGTACAAGAACAAGTAATAATTTGACAAAAGTATATCATTCATATATTGCTGTAAGCCACAGTTAATTGAATAAGCTACAAGATTTAAGATCATACAACAGGTAAGACAAAGTAAAATAAATCATGTTACAATTTAGGATCACATGAATCCTATGAGTGTGTGATTATGAGGAGAAAAAAGATTAACCATACCTTGTGCCAGAGAGGTCTCTCTCTCCCTCCCTCCCTATGTTTCTTTGAATTCTTCTCTTTTGGGTTAATCTAGTAGTTTCATGCATTGGAATCAAATATATTTTGCCAATCTTTCTATTCTGCAATAGTTTGCAGTATACACAACATTCTAATTTAATTAAATTGGTACAGTAGTCCTTGATTTTACAACCATAACTGGGATCAAAATTTCCTTTGCTAAACAAGGCGGTTGTTACATGGGTCACGCCTGATTTTTTTTTTAACCTTTTTGCACTTTTTTGTGTTAAGTGCATCATGCAGTCATTAAATGAATCCAGCTCCCCCCATTAACTTTGCTTGTCAAATATTGGCTGGGAAGCTTGGAAATGATGATTTTGTGATCTGGGGATGCTGCAACCCTTCTAAATACATGCCAGTTGTCAAGTGCTTTAATTTTTATTAAGTGATTGTCGGGATGCTGCAACAGTTGTAAGTGTGAGGACTTGTAAGTCACTTTTTTTCAGTGTCATTGTATCTGAACAATCTGCAGCATGGCTGGCTCAAGAATTTTGGGAGTTGAAGTCCAACAGGCTGTAAAGTTGCTATACAGGTAGTCCTCGGTTTACAACCATTTGTCTAGTGACCGTTCAAAGTTACAACAGCACTAAAAAAAGTGACTAATGATCATTTTTCACATGATCCTTGCAGCATCCCCAGGGTCACATTATCAAAATTCAGATGCTTGGCAGCTGGCATGTATTTATGATGGTTGCAGTGCTCAGGGCTCATGCGATCACCTTCTGAGTCATAAAGTGAGGCACAACTTACTTAGCTGTGTTGCTTAGCAGTGGAAATTTTGAGCTCAGTTGTGGTTGTAAGTCGAGTACTACCTGTAGTTGCCAACCCCCGCTGTGTACTAAGGGATGGGCCAATCCAAGGAGTATCCCAGATGATATAGCTGCCCAGAGTTCCTTTGCTTTGTGAGATGGGCAGCATATAAATTCAATAAATACAATAAATATGTTGCAAGGTAAGCAACTCCTTCCATTCCAATGTTGAGCTGACCCTGAGGATAAACTACTCGGGCAGGGTGAGAAAACTTCAAACTTTGCAATCCTTGGATTTGTTGGTTTTTGTTTACTTCTTCCCATTCATCCTGGAGCCTTTTCTGTTCCTGTACCAGACTCCAGACGTTTTAGGCTCAAGCGTTAATGTTTTATCTCTATTTGGCTTTCAAGATTGTATTGTACTTAACGTTTTTTTAAAGAAATGCCATGTTGCAACATAGGGCAGAGAACGTCTAGTAAAACAGAAAAAAAATGTGGGGCACAAAAAAGCCCTGTCTTTATAATAAGGAAAAATATTTCCTTCATGAATGACTCATACTATAATATAGTTAATCCCTCCCCAATGTTCATTTCTGTCCTACTCCAGCACATTTAATATGTATTTATCTTGTGCTGATATTTTACCCAGTTTTTTTTTTAAGTGCACAGAGAAATTGTATTTTAGCTGTATACCTCTTAGTACAGTTGCTACAATTTCCCTGGCACTAAAGGTACACATAGTGATTTCTTCCTGAATGCATTTGATTTAACCTTCAAGGGAAACATTCTCATTCCGTTGCTAACAATATCCCTCTGTTCAGAACGTCTTATTTTCCCTCTGTTGAAGCTTACACTGGATTACACTGCAAACAGAAAGCATCCAAGTACTGTACCTTTCCATTCTGTTCCTAGTAAAGGAAAACATCTGTTAATAAACAAGGGCTAGAACAGGTACAGCTTCGAGAGACATGACGCTGATGCATGAATTCTCAGGCTGATTCCAATGTTTCAAAGCTATTGAAGCATCGTGGTGTTCAAAACTTGTGACAAAGTAGGATATGGTCTGGAACATTTTGTACATTACATTAGGAGAATATTGTGTAAACTTTTCTCATTTCAGGCCAAGAAAGAACTGTTTTTTCCTCCATGTTCCCCAATAAATTTCAGAATGATTACTCATTCTTTATCAGAAAAACTCATTTTCAAAGAGTGTGCAGATTTGTTCCTGAAAAAAAATAATCAAATCTTAAGATTATTTTTGTGATTGCATGGAATCAGTCTATTTAAGCCATCAGTCTATTTAAACCAGTCTATTTAAGCCATCAAGTCATATCCAATGCTCAAGGCAGAAATCCAAATTAAAGCACTTTAGTGGATGATTGTCTATTTCTCACTTTAAGTCATTGGCTGAAGCAGACCCTACCAGTTCTTTTGGCAACTGGTTCCACTGAGAAGCTGCTCATGTAACAGGGACATTTTTATAAAGTTTAATTAGAATGTGTCTTTCTAAATACTAAAATTTGGTGTCCATGATTGCATGCCATACTTGAAACGGAAGACTAATCATCGCAGAATAAAGCAGGTTTTTTTTTTTCCTGCGATGTGATCAATATATTTGCTAACTTACTTAGCTGTTTTTTCTTACTACTGAAAGTTTATGCCTTTCCATAATTTTTTTTCTACGAAAGTTGCTTCCTCTTCTGATTTTGTGGACTATTGATTAACAGAGTTCTCCGTCTTCAGTATCAAAGAAAACATAAAGGACTGGATACACCTTTCATATCTGTAATGGAATGAATGGATGACCTTGGGGAAAGAAAGGAAGAGACAACTAGACAAGAGAGGCTGGAGCTCTCTTAGAAAGTTAGGAAATGACCCGCCTAATGGATAAAGCAGTTAAAAGCGGTGGCGGAAAATTTGTCCTTCCAGACTCGCAAGATTCTGTTAATGTAGCCTAAAAAAAAGTAGAATTAGTAGAATTAGCTCATCTAGTTCTGCCTCCTGTCTGGTTTACCTGGGCGGGCTGACAATAAACTTGGTATACAGTTCAGATTCTGACCCTGGACATTTAAACACAAAGTAAATAGGAGTTTCCTTATCACGTTTCTATGAGTCTCAAAGTTTTTTGGGGGAGAAAATTAAGAATTAAGCAACTCTAGCTTTTTTTCATCAAGCGTTAGCCACATTGATAATTTTCCATTAATATGTATTAATACATATGTAAAGAAATCCTCTGTTGTTGTTAGTATTTTTCTGGTAAGCAGGGCCAAGCTCATAAGATGATATGCAGGTGGTCTCAAATCACTGAACTTACATGGAGATATAAAATACTGAACTTAAGCACCTCCAGACTAAATAAAATATAGCTTCTGCCTCAAATATTTACTTTTTCTTAATTTCTTAAAAGTCTAAAAAGTTAATTTCTTAAAGTTAAACTTTTTCTTTAAAGTTTCTTAAAGTTAAAAGGAATCCTAAAATGAACTCCTTAAGCTTGAAGTCCACAAGTCTTAAACTTGCCAAGTTTGAAGACCCTTGTCATAGAACATAGAATCATAGGATTGGAAGGGACCTCGGAGGTCTAGTAGTCCATGTTTGAAGCAAGCGATTTTACCATCCTGGTCAAATGGTTGTCCAGTCTTTTTAACTTTAAAAAAAAAAAACACTTCTAGTGAGGGAGCACCCACAACTCTGAAAGGCAAGCTTTTCCATTGATTAATTATACTCATTGCTTGTTAGTGTTATTAGTCATATCCTCCCCATCCAGTATTTCCAGTCTGGGAAGTATTCCTGCTATCCTTCACCTACCAGAGCTCATTCTGAATTTCAACTTTTGACTTTCAACTCTACATATTCAGGATAACTCATGGTGACTTGGCACATTTCTTACCTCCAGTATAGGTCCTTCTTGTCTTCATCATTACAATTGTTTGCAATTGTGGTTCTAGGGACTTTCTTTCCTACTGAGTGCCTCCAGATATATGTCCATTTTTTAATATAAAACATTTCTAGTCATTATAGAGATCACTCAGGCTTGAGAAAGCAACGGCTTTTTAAAAAAAGTATGGATATTCGGTTTGATTCTAAAATCCCTCTATTTTTCCATGTTGCTCATTGAACCATTAGTTTTGACTAGGCAACCAATCATGTATTTATCACTTGCCATGTTCGAAATCGGACTGCCTATAAATTCCACTATTTACAGATTTATTTGCATAGCTAACCCCTTCAGTATAGCAATTCCTCAAATGACCAAATCTCATTCTCTTAAAGAGAGTTATCCTTACACATCTAATCAAAGGCATCTTGCAACATCTCAGGATCACAACAAGGCTGAGGAGTTAAAAGGTAACAGATGAGTTGGAAGGGACCTTGTAGGTCATCTAGTCCAGGGGTCGCCAACCTTTTGGACCTCAGGGACCACCAAACTCATAATTTTAAACCCCAGGGACCACTAACCGGTTCTGTGGGTGTGGCCTAATTTGTGGGTGTGGCTTGGTGGTCATGTGACTGGCTGGGCATGGCTTGTATGTAAATATAAATATTTATATAAATACTGATTTTTTTTAAAAATAAAAAAGAGCAACTTTTACCCAAAATCAGGCAAGGCAGGCAGATTGAGTTGCTCACAGAATCACAGATTCAGAGATCTATCTGCCATCGGCTAGCTCAGTCTGTCACATAAAATTTGCTTGCAAGCAAACTCACAAAATTAACTCACAACATACCATGTATGTAAATATTGAATTTTTTTATAAAAAAGAGCAACTTTTACCCAAAATCAGGCAAAGCAGGCAGGCAGATTGAGTTGCTCACAGAATCATTCAGTACCTATCTGCCATCAGCTACCTCAGTCTCTCAAATTTGCTTGCCATGTGTCTGCACTGAATAACAGAACCTTCAGTCCTAAGAGGTTTGGCTGTGCTTAAAAGCAGAGCCAAAGATCTAAAGACGAGCTAGAAAGCAAGAAATCCAACCATTTCCTGCTTCCTAAGCTAATCTAAATCTCCCAGCACAGCAGAACAGCTGATGGCCGGAAAAAGGAAAAATACAAATTTAGCAGGTAAGTTTGCCAGGTAAGGAATGGGTGGGGAGGGTTCCCGTGGGCCATGTGGGCAGCACAGCCTTTTGTTTCTGTGCAGCCTAGATTAATTGCTTTGGGGGGGTGCTCTGGGGGTGAGATTTCTCTGCGGCCCACCAAAATTTTCTCACAGCCCACCAGTGGGCCATGGCCCACCGTTTGGCGACGGCTGATCTAGTCCACTAGTCCATCTAGCCCAAGCGGCAGACCCTACACCATTTCTGGCAGATGGGAGTCCAATCTCTTCTTGAAAGTCTCAAGTGATGGCGCTCCCACAACTTCAGAGGGCAACCTGTTCCATTGGTTGATTGTTCTGACTGTCACAAAGTTTCTCCTTATTTCCAGGTTAAATCTCTCCTTGTTCAGTTTCCATCCATTATTCCTTGTCTGGCCTACAGGAGCTTTAAAAAAATCGCTTGACCCCTTCCTCTCTGTGGCAGCCCCTCAAATATTGGAAGACCGCTATCGTGTCTCCCCTGGTCCTTCTCTTCACCAGACTAGGCAAGCCCAGTTCCTGCAACCGTTCGTTGTACGGTTCCGTGTTTGGCGAAGCTTAGGAAGGGGGAGGGGGCTCGGAGCCCCGTGGCCGAGTAAGCTTCGCTTCTGTCCATTTTAGGCGATCTCTGGCCTATCGAGACGGCTCCCCTTTCTTAAAAGATTTAAGCGCCCAGCCTTCCTTCCGAGCCCCGCTTTCTTTCCGAAGCCACCTGAGGAACGGGCCGTTTTGCTTCCTCCTCCCGTGGGCGGGGCGGGGGGAGGAGCCTACCACCGCCTCTCCGCTCTCTATGGCGACGTAGCGCGCGTGCGCGCGTCGCCTGCGGCTTGCTAACTGCTTCCCGCTCGGCTGGGAACACTGTGCGGAAGCGGTGGCGGCTGTTCTTTTCACCACCACCCCTCCCTCCCTCCGGAAACCAGTGAGAGCAGGAAAGGCAAGAACCCGAAGAGCGAGCGAGCGAGCGAAAGAAACCGAGCTTGCAAGCCTCACTGAAGGCCAAGCTCGGCAGTGGCGGGCGCGCGGGGAGCAGGACAGCAGCAGCTCCTCTTCCTCCTCCCGGGGAGGGAATAGAGCCGAGGGAAACTTGGAGCCGTTTTCTCGAGAGCTTTGGGAGGAAGCCTCCGCCGACAGCCCCCAAACCCCGGGTGAGTTAAGTTCCCCGGGCGCCCGTTTTTTTGCAAGTCTGTGCAGACTCGCCCACCGTTGCAGGAGGAGCGGGTGCGGGACGGCCGGTTGAAGATGCCAGTTTTTGCAAAAGGCAAAAAAAGTTCCCGGGGGGCTTTTGGGGTTTTTTCCCCGCACCACTTCAATGGGAAAAAAAATCTCCAGAGTTGAACTGTTGGGAATTTTTGGTGTTCTCCGAGGTTTTATTACCTATTTATTACCGGGTAAATAATCTCTCTCTCTGTGTGGTTATTTTTATTTATTTATTTTTAAGGCAAACGAGGAGGAAAAGGGCGGGGAAGTTGCCGGTCGTTCGTGCTTGTTGTTGGCATTTTATTCTAAGGGGAGAGAGAGAGAAAGAGAGAGAGAGAGAGATCAGCTTGGAGTTTTTTGTCTTAATTCATCGAACCGCCTACCCCTCAAAAATCCCCCTAGCCTCTGGTAGAAGCGAAACCGAAAGACGGCCTCTAAGGTGTCGGAATAAGCCGGGGATAAATTGGATAGAAGCACCTGGGGTGTCCTTTTTGTCCGCCTTTTTTTGTTTTTAAAAAGCCGACCATTTTCTTATTAGAGGCTGTCAAAGCCTCTCTCTCTCTCTCTCTCTTAAACCCCAAGGATGTTGCTGTTTTTAAATAATGCCCTCCTAAGATATAGCATGCATTTATAAATATTTAAAACTTTGGGGTGACCTGTCCCAGACTTTAGGAAGATTATATTTTTCCCCAAAGATCACTTGTGTGACTTGATTCTGGCCTTTGTCCCCCCACCTCCTCCCCCTTTTCTGCTTATAAAGCTGACATTCTAGAAATGAGTCCTCTTCTCAAAAGGAGACAAAGGTCCTGTGGCTTCTGAGTGGGGGAAGAAAAGAGGGGGTGAGAACGTCTTTTGCTCAGAATGGTTGGAAAGAAGTTGTGGTTTGCAGCCCAATCTGGCTGCACTCACACACCACCATAACAGGCTCTTGGCATAAGTCAGGAAACCACGATATTTGGCTTTGCACTTCATGAGAATCTAGCCAGAATTGACGTTTTTTGGTAGCACCAACTTTAGGAAACTGATGTTTGTCACTGTTTCTTTTGGCTTGATCTGATAGATTTCTTTGGCTACTCCTCTTTTTCATACTGTTGAATTGCAACTCTAGGAAGGTGTTAGTAGTTTGTGGGTAATGATCACAGATTATGTTGGGGATTTAGTAGTCGTTTTTTTTTTTTTTTTTAAAGGATTATACATCTACAGAAGAACAGCTGGTTCACAAACAGCAAAATGAAGTGTGAATGGGTAACTCCATATTTTTAAAAAATTAAAAGCAAGATAGAGGGAGTCTCTGGTAAGGGAACACTCAGGCCTGTTTATAGCTGTGAAGAGAGAAAATATCTTCTTTCCATAGATTTCCATATATGATTTTAAGTTGGAAAGGACACAGAAGTAACTGTCTTACCTAGCAGATGATTCAGATTCATTGTTATCAGATTGGCTGCCCACTATGTTGTAAGTTGCTATCCTCCATAAGCTTATCAGTACAACATATATATATATGATATGTATTAGGGAATAAATTCAGAATGACACTGCTCTTGAAAAATAAGGAAACAAAAAAAAAACATGTTTTATATCTTTTTGACTTTAACATGATTATGGAATGATCTGGGATTTAAATAATAGTTATATTACATCCTGGACATTTAAAGTTCATCTGGGCAGAAGAATGTGACTCCAGACTACAACTAAATGAGGGTGTTTTTTTTTTCTAGAGATGGCATTATAATATTGAGTGGTGTTGCTTTGTTATAGGAAACAATGTAAAATATTCAGATGAACATATTTTTTTCTTATCTATATTAAGCACACTGTTTAGGCCTTTGACTATGTAAATATGTACATACATATTACATATTTATATATACAAATACCTGCCAAAGATCATTGGAGTGTGAGACAAGTGAAGCAGCCATAACCCAAAGATGAAGCACCTAAGCAGAGAGGACTAAGTCAATTTTCTCAAAAAGTTCTCTTGGAGAGGAAACATAAGGAGGAAATCTCTAAGGATCAAAGAAGAAGGGTCATCTGAAGAAGACAAAGAGACCCAACATGACAGAAACATTCAATCCCATATATCAGGGCTGTCAAACTCACGGCTCACAGACTGGATACAGACTGGATAAGTCACTTCTGGTTTAGCAAAGGGTGGGGGGAGTTGTGATACATTACGTGACTATAGCATGACACCATGAGTTTGATACCAGTGCCCTATATAATTACAGGTAGTCCTTATTTATGACCTTCAACTTTATAAGCAATGGCTAATTTGGAATTTTCAGGATGGATACTGAAACAGAAGGATGTGCAAAGAGATACAAGGACTATAATAAACAGCATTGTGTTTATTTAAATTGTTCCTATTAATTATTTACATCACCAGGGGCCCCTCCTCCATCTGTCACAGTGGTAAGGACTGTAAGGTCTTTGCTTTTGTTGGGCAAGTTTTACAGCTCTGCAACCTTTTCTTTCCTCTGCCACCCCCAGAGCTAGGAAGGTCAGATATTAATGAGGATTAGTGGGTACTGAGAACCAGCTATGACAAAAAAGAGAAATAATTATCTGATTGAAGTTAAACTGGAAGTTTTGCAATGATTCTTTTGCAACAATGAATAGAAAGGTAGTTTCTTTGAGCAGTCTCTCTTCCAGGTGTTAATTAAAAACGGAGGTAAAATGAAAGAGAAGGATCATAATAATTAAATTCTCTTTTGTTTTCTCCCATCTTAATTGTTTTAAATATAAAGGATATATAAAGGGGGGGAAATCATATGCCTTCCCTTACTTCTATCCTACCTACAGGTAGTCTGTGGGTTACAATGATAGTTGGGATTGGAATTGTCATGGCAAGGACTGCCTTTTTCCAGTTATATCTACCCAACCTACCAGAAAGGCAGGACATGTTGCAGGTTCCATCTATTCAAGAAAATGTCGGAATAAGCCGGGGATAAATTGGATAGAAGCACCTGGGGTGTCCTTTTTGTCCGCTTTTTTTGTTTTTAAAAAGCCAACCATTTTCTTATTAGAGGCTGTCAAAGCCTCTCTCTCTCCCTCTCTCTCTCTCTTAACCCCAAGGATGTTGCTGTTTTTAAATAATGCCCTTCTAAGATATAGCATGCATTTATAAATATTTAAAACATTTATGACCTTCATAGCATTCCTCAGTTATATGGTTGGCATTACAGTCACTACATATTTTATGCCTGATTTGTCAGGCTTTTTTCTTCCTTTGTTCAGAGTATAGAGATTGGAGAGGAAGGGATTGCAAGAGATTAAACTTCTCTTCTACACATCAAAAGCAATGTATTCATGCCTGGCCTGGGAGCAGCAGTTGCACTATGCAAATAGCTTTCAATACTGTCTTGAAGTTCCTTTCTCTCCATTCTTGAGGAGACAACAAACTATTTCTGTTGGCAATCTCTCCTTTGCCTGATTCTTCCTCCTCCCTATAGAGCAGAGAGATTGGAGAGAAAAGGATTAGAAGAGAGTAAACTGTTTGCTCTTCTACACATTGAAAACAATGCAATTGCACCACCAGCAGGAAAGAATCAGGGAAAGAAGAGATTGCTTAAAAAAACACTCTCCACCCCCCTTTCTCTGCATTGTGGAGAGGTTGGGGAAGAAAGTAAACTGTTTATGTAGCATTCCTACAGTTCCCAATACCAGGCTAAAGGCAGAATCAAATAAATGGAGATGGGAAGAAACATACACTGTAACCAGTAAAGTTTTTCTGCTACTTTAAAGGTCATTGTGTCTGTATTTTCCTTATGTGACTCATTTTGGTTGAAAGTGATTTATATGTGTTAACTAATTGTTACCTGGCTGTTGATCAGAATTATATGTCTTCTCTGCTTTAGCTGCACCTATCTGGAAACCCCAGCTAGAAAGGTGGGGGGGTGTTAAGGGATTTACAATAGGCTGTGAAGGGATGAGTGACTATAAGTGGAAGCTGGGCATGTTTGTAACAGGAGCTGGGAGTAAAGAAAATGAATGTGTCCAACACAGTTGAAGGGCACCCAGTGATGGACAGAGTTAGATAGTACTGAACTCATAGAAGGCATAATTAGTGTAGAACAGATTTATATTCTTTGTTGGGCATAAGTGGTACCACCCTTTGGTATGGCAGAAGGGGCAGAGCAAAAGGAGGCAAATCCACATAAAATGATTTAAAAGAGGATGGGTTTTTTTTTCCTGAAATTCTTCTGTTGCTGGCTACTTTAGAAGTTGTAGGATATATACCAAAGCAGGAGAATATTAAAAGAGGTGTCAGAACTGAAATAAAACAGCATGTTTATTTAAACTGCCTCCATTAATTACAGCATCAGGGGCTCCTCCATCTGCCAGGATGAGTTCCAGTAATGAGTTGCTTTCATTGGGCAGTTTTATAGCCCTGTAACCTCTTTTTTCCCCTCCACCCTCAAAGTTGCTTAGTTTAGGCATCAGCAAAGGAAGGTTAGATATAAACGAGGATTAACTGTCTAAGCAACAGATGTCTGCTGTATACATAAAAGGACACCTTTTTAAATAAGGCAATTTTGTTTAAAGATGCAAATGCAGTCTTGTTGCATTAAGAGGACACATAGGAAACACATCCGACCTCCTTTTTGAATAGCAGCCAAAAAACTTCTTCGCATGCTACCTTAAACAGGTAATTCTGTTCTCCTTGCAAGGCATTATAATGTGTTGTTCATAGGCATTGTCCATATATACTGTTGCATGTAGCAGAATAATAATCAAGTGATGAGGTCATATATGTAGTCATGGTAAACTTGATTGGCTCTTTCAGATGCCAAAGTTCAGTGAATTACTGTATCACCACAGCTTGACATAGGCAATAGGAAGCATGTGCATTTTCATTTGTGCCAGCATGAAGGCCTTGTGTCTAATGGACAATCATTAGCCACAAATACAGGAAACTCTCTCTTCACTAAGACACGTGTAGTATTCCACTCAGTAAGGTCTAATATTTCTGAAGCTTTCATTTGTCTTGCTCTTCCCCTTACCTAGACTTTTGATATGGCCAAAACCTTTCTCTCCCATTTGTTGCATGCTCTGGGAGATAAAAGTAGTCCTGAGGCAAAACTTGGCCTGTTCATTGTATTCCTGATTGGATAAAATATTATACAATTCAAGGGCAAAGGATTTTATTTAGTTCCTAATAATTTAGTTCTATTTAGTTTCTAATAATTTCCCAAAACGAGAAGCTGGGAAAAGGAAAAAATATACATTGACACAGGACATTCATTGCCTGGATTGCTTCCAAAGACAACTGTTAAAAAGACTTTTCTTTTGATTTCAGATAGGCTATACCTGTCCATGAAGGCACTGTCAAATGCTTCCTTTTTATTCAACAGATGTCATGCTGAAGGGCAAAGACCCCAACAGATATCTCCAAGGTCCAGCATAAATCTAAGGCAAGGCAGGAATGAGATTTCTGACAAAAAAAAAAAAAAAACCCTAAATAGGGCAAGGCAGAGTAGAATCACCTTTTCCCAACAGCAGCAGCTGTAAGAAAGGATATGTGCAAGAAACACTTGTACTGCAGGAAATTCTTGCAATGCTGGCTAATTTGGAATTTTCAGGATGGATACTGAAACAGAAGGATGTGAAAAGAGATACAAGGACTATAATAAACAGCATTGTGTTTATTTAAATTGTTCCTATTAATTATTTACATCACCAGGGGCCCCTCCTCCATCTGTCACAGTGGTAAGGACTGTAAGGTCTTTGCTTTTGTTGGGCAAGTTTTACAGCTCTGCAACCTTTTCTTTCCTCTGCCACCCCCAGAGCTAGGAAGGTCAGATATTAATGAGGATTAGTGGGTACTGAGAACCAGCTATGACAAAAAAGAGAAATAATTATCTGATTGAAGTTAAAACTGGAAGTTTTGCAATGATTCTTTTGCAACAATGAATAGAAAGGTAGTTTCTTTGAGCAGTCTCTCTTCCAGGTGTTAATTAAAAACGGAGGTCAAATGAAAGAGAAGGATCATAATAATTAAATTCTCTTTTATTTTCTCCCGTCTTAATTGTTTTAAATATAAAGGATATATAAAGGGGGGGAAATCATATGCCTTCCCTTACTTCTATCCTACCTGCAGGTAGTCTGTGGGTTACAATGATAGTTGGGATTGTAATTGTAATGGCAAGGACTGCCTTTTTCCAGTTATATCTACCCAACCTACCAGAAAGGCAGGACATGTTGCAGGTTCCATCTATTCAAAAAACCTGGTGGGACTAAAACAAGGGCCTTCTCAGTGGTAGCTCCCTCCCTATGGAAAACACCCCCAAAGATAAAATTGCCCCCCATGTTGTTACTTTTCAGGAAGGCTCTGAAGATATGGTTCTGTCTGCAGGCCTGAGGACTTCAAGCAGATATGGAGACAATGATATGATTGTATTGTTGCCACCAGGGAGTGGGAGGGCTGGAAAATGGGGTGTATGGTTTTTTTATTTTGTTCTTGTTTTTATATTTAATGTTTGTAATATTTGATATTTTTTAATTTGATCCAGAGTTACGGTGTGTCAGTTAGGTGGCCATAAACATTTTTTAATAAATGAATGAATTCTGGCAGTCCTGGTTGCTGTCAGTAAATGAGGACCTCACGTGAACACAGCTTCCAACTTCCTGCTAGTTTCACCATTGACTTTGTTTGTGGGAAAGTGGCAGGGAAAATTGGAAATTGTGATCACCGTGACTGTGGGCATGCTACGACGACCAAAGTTCTGAGGACTGTCATATTTCCCTCTCATTCAGCACTGTTGCATCTTGAGTTATCACTGAATGAGTGGTCATAACCTGAAGACTGTGTATAAAGAAAGCAGCCAGATGATTCAGAGAGAGCTATGCAGAAATTGGGTAGTGGGGATAAGAGGACCTGGCCAATGTAATGTAAGGATATTTACTTGACCCCTGTGGGTCCTTGTAGGCCCCGTGATACAGATGATGTAGTTTTTAATATTAAATAGGCAGCCTTCCAAAGAAGAGGAAGAACTGATTTCAGTTTTACAGAGATGGTAAAGCAAACTTCAAAAGAGTTTGTTTATTTACTAAATTTATTTATTCATTATCCAGGCTTACGAACTAGAAATAGTTTTGATCAATTGAAAAACTGAAGTAATGCAGAGTGGTACATTATATTTGCTCTTTAGAGTTGCTAATATCAGTAACACAAGAGTTAAAGTCTGATCTTGAGTAGAATACTTTCTAAAGCATTGTGTTTGGCATCGATGTTTGGCATCGTGCAAAGCTATTAAAATGGCTAAGGTCGCTGAAATCTTTTCTGTGCAATGTTTACATTTCAGTAGCAGTTAATTGCAAACGTTACTTTATAAGGTTCTGTAGTTGGGTATTTTGTGATTGACAAAATATTTTTAAAACATTAGCTCTTGGGAGGGGTGAAATGAAAACTAATTCTGCTATGGGAAAATATTATTTTATTTTTGTGGCATAAATATACCCACAAAGTAAGTTAAAATATTTTTTGAATTGTTAATAGACTCAATACATATTTAAAGCTGATTATTGAGTTTGAAAATAATGTAATTTTGTTACATTATTTGGACTTGCAACATGCAGGCATATTTCTAAGCTGCTTTTAGAGATTTTAGTGCGATAAGAGTATTTTTTTGGAAAGAGAATAAGAGGGTTGAATGAAATACTGTTTTGTTCAGTACTATCAAAGTTATGCTGAATGTCCAGTAGGCGCTTAAATCCATTTTTCTCTCCAGTATCCCATGTGTAATTGAGTCCAGTTAATTTACCTTACGCTCTCAGTAAACTACAATTTTATTATGAACTTGGTAGTGAACAGTATTTATCTTTCAAGATAACATTTGAGATTTTGCTTTTGCTTTGATTGGATTTTCCTTAGATTTGGGTGAGTAAGGTATTGAAACTTTAATTTTGGACTATCGGGTCTATATTGAACCTATACATTTATAGAAAGCTCAGATAGAATGCAACATACATTTTATTTTCTATAGTAAACAAGAAAACAAGCTTATTAATAATAGAATACAGCAAAAAAGTGTGCATTTAGATCATCTAAAGAATTAATGTCATAGTTTGGTCATTGGGTTTCAAACAAGCTATTTTCAAAATAATGCATGTTGCTTAGTCAGAATCATTGGCTCTATTCAATTCTAGCTTTCCATTTTTTGCTAGAATTTTGGCATATTATTCACAGATGTATCTTATTATTTCTGTTGAAAGTGGGTTTGGCTATTAAACTAAAAGAGGAATTATGTTTGAATACAATCTTAACTTCTTTTTCTTCTAAGAAGCCAGAATGTCATTTTTCTGACAAGCTCTGATTTCAGGTCAAAGACAATTCTAAAAATTCTAAGCATACAATTGTCATTGGTCCATTAACATTTTTTATACCTAATTGCTTCCCCTTGATGCTTAATGGGAAAGGTTAGTAATAGGAACAGTTTTCGTTATGAATTATAACCAGAATTGTGCAGCATTATAGCATTGTAAATGCATCAGTTGTCTTGTAACATCATTGGCCTGAAATGCTCAGTCTGTGTCATCTGCCATTTTTTTTAAACAAACTTTATTGATTACAAAACCAAAATATCAAACAAACACAACACACAGAAGAAGAAAGAAAAGAAATAGAAAAAAAGAAAATGATTAAAAAACTAACAATTCTACTATCGACAATCTATGGTTCCTTGTTTGTTATCAATATTGGTGATACATTTACAAATACATCTTATTGCGAATATATAATTCTGATTTACATTTTACGTTATTTACTAATATATTTTCTATTTTTGTTCTATCCAGTCATACCAGCATTCCCAGCTTCTATAATATTCTGATGTTTCTTTTTCCTTAAGTGCTAAGGTTAACTTGTCCATCTCTGCACAGGCTGTTATTTTCTGTATAACCATCTCCTCTGTTGGAATATCTGCTTGTTTCCAACATTGTGCAAAGGTTATTCTGGCTGCAGTAAGAATATGCAGTATTATATATTTGACATTTTTAGGAATTTGTCTATTAAATATCCCCAATAGGAAGAATTCTGGTTTTAATTCAATTTGCTCCGTTATTTCCTCTAACCACTTTTTTATTCTATGCCAGTATCTTTGGACTTCAATGCAGGACCACCACATATGAAAAAATGTTCCCTGTTTCTTTTTACATTTCCAGCAATTCGGATTCATGTTAGGAGACATTTTCGCTATTCTCAAGGGTGAGAGATGCCATCTATAAAACATTTTATAGGCATTTTCTTTATATGCTGCTGATCTTGTAATTTTATTATTCCTTGTCCAAACCTTTTCCCATTCTAATAATGTAATGCTACGTCCTATGTTTCTGCTCCAAGCTATCATGTTGCCTTTGACTACTTCCTCTTCTAATTCCGTCTCTAGTAAATAATTATAAAACTTAGTTATATTTTTTTTATCTGGACCTAATAAAATTTTATCTATTTGTTGTGCCTTAGTATAAATTCCAAATTTTTTCTTGTGCTGGCTATCTCTATTTTGAATTTGCAAGTAAGCCCACCGGTCTACTTGTAGCCCCTGTTCTTGGAGATCTTGCCATGATTTTAAAGTTCCTTGCGCATCAAGAAGGTCTTTGTATTTTATCATTTTATTAAGATCTAGATTATTGTATGCATCATTGCCTCCATCGTTGAGATCCAAATTGTGTCATCTGCCATTTTTATGCTGGTATCCATTATACAGTTTTCTTACTGGTGCCAGCAATTAATACATTGTAAACATTCTGTCATAAATGGATGGTGGACAAACTTTAGACCGGATCTCTGAATAATTTGTAAACAATTGTAAGCCTTAAGAGCCTCTCGAAAGACCTTACCATATTCTGAATAAATGGTGTGGTTAATGATTGCAAATAGGCAAGTCTATGTGACCTGGACATATAAGCTTTGGTTCCAGAAATATATGTGTTTAACAGAGTTATGGTAAAATTAATGGAGAATTTCTGACTCATAAGTTTTCATTTCTGAATATATTTTTTCTTAGAATTGCTGAGGGACAAGAGTACCGAAGAAGATAATTGGTTTTATTTTAGAAAAGTGAACTATGTGTTTGAAGCATGACTGTTACAGAAATTTAAAGGCACTGAGTGATTTAATGGATTTTGATAAAAATTCAAATCATTCGGAGAGATTCAGCTTCAATTAACTTATTTTAAATGAGGCTGTGAAATTCTTCTTATAGATTCCAAGATTCTGTGTTACCCCAGACTGGTATTAAAGCAACTACACTGACATTTGTATAGTTTTTGCTCCTTTAATCTTGCTATTTATTATAACATAGTATTTGTCATAATAATTTATGTGCTTGTTAATGACAAGATTATTTTTCCCTTAAGCAAAAAAATAATCTGTATCCATAAACCGTTCAGTTCAGAGTTGAATTGGACTATTTAGGAAAAAATTGAGTCATGATATTACTTGTTTTGACCTAATTATTTTCAGATTTATTGAGGATTTTTCCATGTAATCAGTGCGCACAAAAATATTCATTACAAATAGAACAGTCTCTTTATATAATTTTAACTACTTAACTTCTAAGCAGTTCTAAAAATTACACTATATAATATTTTCAACCTCTAGCCCAAGAAAAAATAGGGTGATCCTGACTCGGATGTATACAATGAAAGTTTTTTTTCCTTCCACACACTTATATCTGATATATAGTGATGCTTTTGTAGAAAACTGTATAGTCGGGGAGAATTTATGGTGCTTTGTGATATTTCGGTAATAGATAGCCATATCAGAAATTACTGTCAGCTACAGAATTTCCTTTAAAAGTAAGACACATAATTTTGGAATTTCTCTTGAATATGTAATTTTGTGGCTTAAATTTTGAAGTACTGTGTTAGCATTTGAAGGGAGACTGCATTATTATTTTGAATAATAGGTTGCAGTGTGTCCCTTCTGTGTAAAATCTGAACAAACTAAGAAACTCTGTGTTTAATATTGCCTATTTTCTAACTTTGAAAGTAATCTGAGCATCTGCAAAACTAAATCTGGGACAGGGATCTGGATAAGTTTTATGAGTCTGAAAACAAATGACATCTCATGTCAGAACAGTGTTGAATGCTTTGCCATTTTAACTGCTTTAAGACATGTAATATTTGACTGAAAGACTAAAATTCAGCTTTAACTGTTTAGTTGTTGCCATGAGGTAATATCTGACTTCATAACAAACACCACCTTGTATAGTAACCTTCATGTTCAATTAAATATCTTCATATTTACCTTTGTAGCTTGAAAAATTTTGATTGGTTTGATGGTTCTTGTGCTTTGCATTTTTGCAATGTTATAGGTAATATATTCTGTTGTAGCAAGGGGATGTTCCCATAAGGATCAGCAAAGATTGACCGGAATATACAGTATATTACAAGCTAGATCACCTAAGGAATGAAGGTCATCCAAGCAAACGGGCAGGCACCTATATAAAGCAGCAGCAATATAAGAATCTAAATATCTTTTCTTTTGTGTATACAGAGAGCATTTGCACCAAGACAAATTCCTTGTGTGTCCAATCATACTTGGCCAATAAAAAGAATTCTAATTCTAAGAAGATGCAGGAGAAGAAGATGATCACCTTAGTGACAATGGCAAGGTATGAATTCATTCTGTGCAGGAGAAGGCAGTGGTGTAAACCATTCCTATTTACCAAGAAAATCATATGGATAAAAATATGAAATCATTGATGATATATTGCCTGATGATAAGGTCGTCAGGTTACATGGCATTCAACATGCCGCTGAGGAGGAACTGGGGTCTTTTGGAGTAGTAATGGGGTTTATGATTAATGCTTTTGAGATGTCTAGTTGTCGCTGTTGGCGTACAGAAAAACAAAAGCTGACGTTGCAAAGACAGAATTGCAGTAGGAACATGGAACGTAATTCAACATAGTGAAACTTGCTGATGCCTAAGATGTTAATTTGTAGTAATTTCATTTCACACAAGTACAGATGGCACCAAAGCAAAATAAGAGAAGGTAGCTAAATTTGATTGTTAGATTCAATTTGAAATCAATAAAACACACAGGCATCACTTGAAATTAAGCTGTGTTTTCATTCATATCATCCAAATGATCCTTCCCTCGTGATATTTTGAATTATGTAAAGTGCTGCAGAATGTTTTACTTTTTTTTCTTTTATGTAAAGTTTATAAATTAGACATGGAGTGTATTATTAGGTTTTTGTTCAAAGTATTTTTATTAATCCAGGTGTCAAACATACATAATAGTCTTGCCTTCTATTTTATATACAATGACAACTCTGTGAAGTAAATTGGGCTGATAATTACAAACCCAGTTGCAGTTTTAAATGCTGTATCTTTTGTAATGTCTTAAAAATAAGTTCAGTGCTTTCTTTTTAAGCCAGAGCAATAGTGTGCAGACCTGTATTATCTATGCCTGTATTTACCTTTGTCTGGTTTCTAAGCTTTAAAAATCTCCTGTTTCAGCAATTATTAGACATTTAAAATATTTTGTTGCTCCTCTCTGCCTTCTTCCCATGACTAATCAAGTAGCTGCCACAGCATTGGGTTGGTTTATTTAATTTATTTGTATCCCACAAACATATCCTTCCTCTTTTCCCCACAGAAACTTTTGAGGTAGGCAGTGTGAAAGAAAGGTCATCCAGCTGCCTTTCATGACTAAAGCAAGACTTGAACTCATGGCCTCCTGCTTTCTAACATAGTGCCTTAAACATTAGATCAGGTTTTTTTTACCTTCTGTCTTTAAAGTTAGTTCACTGAAGTGGTTGTACAATTACTTCACACATAAATGGTGGTTTCCTTGAGTCTATAATGTAGAGTACACCAACCATACCAGCAGATGGATTTTATTTAGCTCATTAAAGGATTTGGTTCTTTCACAAAAGTGTCAATTATATTGCTGCAGCAACTTGGCATAGCTTGTATAAAAAGTACAACAGGACTCAGACAGTAAGTGAAATCAAGAATGTTGCAGCCCAGTTACTTATTAGGACCAAGTCTCAGAAATGTTTCTTGTCACTTGTGAAACAATTCCACCAATTCCACTTATGCAAACAGTTTCACTAATTCCTGGTCTGTTTCCAATTTGGAGTCATGTGCAGTATCTAAAAGGCCACCTGCTTGCATATTGACACACTATATTCAAATCTTCAGAGATCCATCCTGGTTCATGGTGGTCATTTTATAGTTCTGCTCTTGACCTGGACTTGTTCCTATCCAGATGAGGCTCATACGAAGTTTCACATCTTTATGTCAGCTGAAATTCTTCTTTCCAGAAGCTTTTAAAGTTATTCTATCCACTGTGCATGTGATTTTATTGACTTTCATTATGTTATTGTACGTTCACCTAAGCTTTGAAAGTTCCGTGACGTTTTAGGATATGGCAAATGATAGAAATATTATTTGTAGCTCACAAGTTACAAATACATATCCCTAAGTCTCTTTTGTATACATAGGCCTCTGTGTACTGTATGTGTTTCCTCGGTGCTAATTTTAAAATTGGCTTTCCTCCATATGTTCAAGGTAACTTTCTTACACAGGGAGGAAAAGAATAATAAATTGCATAGTTGTACAATAAAAGAACAAAGCCAAAAGCATTAAAATCACTGTTCACTGTAAACTATCTACTGCAAACATACCTACACTCACTTTACAAGTAAGTTGGCCTGTAAACAAAAGAGAGATCTTAAAATGAACTTACCTGGACAAAGGATAACTCTGTATGTACAGTATATAGAAGAATCATAATTGCCCCCAAGAATCCCAACTCACTTTTCTCCTGCTTATTTTCTTTTTGCAACACACAAAGTGTTACAATTTGTCTCTTTAATAAACCATGACCAAAACATAGTCTTCTGTTGAGGATTGCACTGTTGTTTTTCATGTTCTAAGGCTGTGATGGTGAACCTTTTTCACGTTGTGTGCTGAAAGTGCACGTGCTCGCATGCCTGCACCCATGACACAATGCGCGCAAGACTCCCCTCCTGCACATGCATGCATGACCCCTGCACCGCACGCCTCTGCATGCGCACGCAACCCCGCATGCCACGTGCCTCTGCGCATGCGTGCACATCTCCGCACATGCGCGGCAGATACCCAACCATCAGCTGGCTGGTGGAGGGTGCGCGCGCATGCACAGTGGAGCTCTTCCAGGTGACCTTTTGCGTGCCACTTCTGCCACGCATGCCATAGGTTCACCATCACAGTTCTAAGGCTTTATTTTTTTACAAGTATTACTGCCTAACCCAGGCATCTTCCATTCTGTACCTGTGGATTTCATTCTTGTTCCTTTTGCATTTATTTGTGATAAATTTATGGTAACTATTATTTCTCTCTCAGTTCTTTAACCTACCAAATTATTCTGAATTTTGTTGCTGGGGTTTTATTCCACCCAGTTTTGTTCCTGCAAATTAGATTAGGATTTTCTCAATCTTCAGTCTTTTAATTGCATTGTTTGGACTTGTGTGCTTAAATTTTTAATGTTACTGACAGTGTTTTTATTTTTTAGAAACACTCAAAACAGTTTCCATAGTTAAAAGAATAGTTTATGCAAAATTTTAAAAAAATGTTTACAATCTCAGGAAAGATTGGATTCACATTTTTTTTATTACTGGTTCATCACATAATCAGCCAGATGTTTAAACTGGATTTGGCATTTTTAACAACTTATGAAGTCCTTTCCAAGAATTTGAGATTGACAGATATTGATGTTTTTCAAAGTCTTGCTTTGGTAAATATATTTCTCTAAAATATTTTTCCATTGGAGGAAAATGAAACATTAGCATCTCATATTCAGTAAGAATTTAAAGTGATTAATGTTAGAACAAAAATACTAAGCTCTGTATTCAGAACAAAAATGTCTCTTTAGCTCCCTGAAGAAAATAATTTTTCAGGTGATTAATTTTTAAAATCATATTTAAGCCTCATACTCCTGGCAGAGCAATCGTTAAACCAGTTTCATGTTGTAGCTCTAAAATACCTATTACAGTTTTCTGATCCTGAGGGAGGAGTTAAGTTATATTTACTGTCAAAGGCATTAGCCCTGTCTGTAAATATTGTTTGAAGGTAACTCCCAGCACCATTTTGTGGACATGTGCCAAAGGAAAGATCACAATCACTACACAAGGGCAGTAGGGAATGACGCTATAACTGATACTGTCCAGAGCTACCAAGTGGTTCAGAAGTATCACAGTTTCTGTATTTCCTCTTCTAATTTCTAAGGTAGCTTCTTTATTAAAGCAACTCAAGTAGTCTTACCTTATCACTGAAAGCCTTTTTTGAAATGTGTTCAAGTAAATCCATTTCCTGCTGCTAAAATAGACTTTGAAAATGGTCACAATTTATACAATCTGATTTTTTTCTTAAATGTAATCATTTTTAAACATTTATTATATATTTTTCAGAACTGGACCAGATAAAGAGGTACAATGGAACATTGTAACAGAATGTGTCTTTTTCTTATTTTGCTTTGTTGTAATGTATGCATAACAAATTAATAAATTAGAGAGCTGGTTTTAGGACATTTTGGCAACAGAAGAGTCTTAGTGCTTTTTCGTTGTTGGAAAATTTTCTCTCCAGCATTTGGAGTAGTTCAAAATATCCATCATTAACACTTGAGTTATCATTTCACGTAGCATGGAATCTGGCTACATGTTATAAATAATAAAAAAGTGTGTCACCCCTGTATTTGTTGTGCGATTATTTGTTTTAGATAACATAAATACAGATAGTCTCTTCATTTAACTACCACATTTAGACCCTGCAACTCCAAAACACTAGTCGAGCAACACTTAAGTTTGTCAGAGATTTGCTTAATGTCCACTGCCGTTATTAAGCAAATCATTGGTGACCGTTCAGTGTGATACCATATGGTTTGTCCATTGATTTTGCTTGTTGGAGCCAGTTTTGAAGCTCACAAATGGTGGTCAGGTGCAATAGTGGGATCCTACCTCAGTTGCTGCCGGTTCGGTGGGTGATCGCGTGTGCACGGTGATCATCCTTAACGCGCACACTCCTACCTAGCCAATCAGAAATGAAAAATTGGGAGTGACCCTCCCACCCTCCCATGCGCTTTTCCGTCTTTTATCCTATCAGCTGATCATGGGAGACTTGTTTTCCTCCTCTCAGCTGAGGGAGGCTTTTATTTTTCTTACTACAGGTTTGGCTGAGCGGGTCCGTAGCATACCACCACTGGTCAGGTGACTGAGATAGTCTGTCAGTGTAGTAAATGTGTGTCGGTTGTGAAGCACCCATATAGCAGTCACATGACCATTGTAAGATTGAGGACCAGTCATAAAGTTACTTTTTCAATGCCATCAAACGGGCACTATATGGGGTAGTTGTTAACCAGCCACTGCCTGCAGAGAGATCTATATGTCTGTTCTCCCATGCAACTGAAGAATCTTCTTTTGAAGGTTGAAATGAGGAATAGTATCCAGTTCTTAATTACTTTTAAAAGCTGAGGTGAGTGAAGGGGACTTTATGGGCATGCTGATGACATTGCAGAAACATTGTCTACAAAGTTTTGATTGCCATCAATATCTATGAAAAACTGAAACGAAAATTCATGTCATATCATAAAATGCAGACCTGAATAGTAAGCAGAGACTTAATCTGAAACCAATTAGCAGAATCAATTGTAATTTTTCCCTTTTGATATATTAGTTACAATATTTTGGGTATTATATGTATGATTAAATGAAGTATTTTATTCTTATAAATGCTTATAAATGTACTTCAACCTTTTAGAAAAAGATCATTAACTTCTTAACTGTTCTGTTTGTTTACAAGAAGGACCAAGAACAAACATTAACGGTATTCTGACATTGTTTGCTTTTGCAAAATAAACTGCAAAATTATAACCTGATGATAAAGGAGTAAATATATGAATGTTTGTTTTGGATATAAACAAGGCTAGACTATTTCACGTCACTGGCCAAAGTCTTTGTGAGATAGTACTGGTAGTCCTCTACTTACAACCATTTGTTACCACATTGTAATTGAAGTTACAATGACATTGAGAAAGTGACTTACAACCAGTCCTCGCACTTATAACCATTACAGCATCCTACAGTCACATGCTCAGAATTCACATGCTTGGCTTTATAACAGTTGCAGCATTCCAAGAACATTTGCCAACTTCCCACTTAGCTTTTGACAAGCAAAGTCAATGGAAGAAGCCAGATTCCCTTAATGACTGCACTATTCATTTAAATATGCCAAAAAAGGTCATAACATCAGGTGCAACTTACTTAACTACCTTACTTAAGTATAGTTGGTAAGTCTAGGATTACCTGTGTATCACATTTTTCCTATAAACGCCTTTTACAGCAGATAGGCTTGTTTGCAACAGTAAGATGATTTTTTAAAAAAAACAATGCTAACAGACCTAACTCTTTAGTGGAAGAGTTAACTCATGCTAAGACAGAATCAAGTTTGCATGGCTTTAGCTTTGTGCCTTGCACATATTTAGCAAACATAATTTGTAAACCATGATTTATAGATTAATATAAATACAATGAATTGTAGGTGATTAAGCAAATGATGGTTAAGCAAATCATAACCCGTGATAGAATGTGTGAACTCAGAACTGGATGATCGCTCTTGTTCCAAATTCTCAAATTGGTCAAGAATTATGTAAACCTTTTCAATCCAAATTAATCTCTATTTCCAAAACAACGGAATCAGGAAAGGTTGCTATGCTATGAGGTGGGGAGGAGAACCTACAAAAGCTTTTGTAGATCTTAAACTTCTTATAGTATAAAGCAAGTGTTTTACTGCCAGCAGTTTGTGTGTGTGTCTGTGTGGTGTTTTTTTTTTTTTCATTTTACAAGTGATGTTTACTTTCAAAGCCATGGTCTGTTTTTGTGGGTTTTCTGCTTTCCGTCAAGCTGTGTTGGCAGAGATAACTGTGATCTTCATTATGCATGTTGACTTATATCTAGATTACAGACTAGCTGTCTTTTCAGATATGTGGCAAATATATAGTCATTGCTGGACAAATACTATGTTAAATAAACAGTTGTTAAAACACTATGTTCTATGTTTATTAGTTACTTAACACGTGATGTGTTTCATTTCACATAAGGCTTAAAAGAAGTTTTTAAGAGAATATATGGTGCATGCCATATATGATATATATTATATCACTTATCATTAGCTTGGGGCACAAGGAAATGAAATTAATATTTCAATGATTCCAGAAATATAACTTTATTTAAAGTGGATTCAATTTGATATAGGGGAACTGTATTAAATTTAAACTTATGTGAAGGTGCCTCAGGCATAAATACATTTTCTTTTTTTTTTTTGTCAGTTAAAGATATTTTAACAACAATTTTCAAAGGAGCATTCAGAACTCTCAGGTTGTATCTCTGAAGTTCAGTTCTAGCTCTGTCTTAGGAAACCACTATAGTGAGCTTTCTTAATTAAGCAGAACATCCATATTCAGAGCCAGGGTTATTGAATACCAGAGGTTGGCCACCGACTATAGTGTTGTTGCTTCATAATGTTTGCGAAAGTTTACCAGAACAATTTGGTTATCCATTACTAAAAATTGCAATCAATGTAAAAAGGAATTCGACATGATTCTTCAGTTAGCTTATCCACCACAAATTTTAGTTACTTTTTGCCCAACCATTGAACCTTATTCTCTTATTTATCTACCTACTTACGATCTCAATAAGCAGGTCTGAAGCTATTTTTTTAGCAACTATTTTATGTTAGTAAGCCTCTTTGCTTCTATTTCTACCAACATGTACCTGTATAGACAAATGAATACTTTGCTCTATGTTACCACAACATAGGCATTCATATGGCTTTCAGGAACATCCCAGGAGGTTAAGTAAATGGACATTTGTTAGTAACAAGAGCTTTTGTCTGGAAGTTAGAGTCATGGTTGCCTCCTGGGAGTCCATGAACATTAGTTTTTTAATTATATTCAAAGGTGAGTGAATGTGAAGTTTGGCTCATGATGCTCTCCCTAGAGGAACTATCATTGGTTGGAAGTACATTTCCTCTTTTATGAATATTACTTTGGGATTGGATAATTGTTGGGCATTCACTTGAAAATTGGACAATTAAATAATTGGGTCCTTTAACAGAGATTAGGTAATGGTGGCCCTTCAGATTATACAGGACACAAATTTGTATGAGTCCCTCTCAATGTATACACATAGTCCTTGACTTACAACAGTTCATTTACTGTTCGTTCAAAGTTACAACAGCACTGGAAAAAATGACATGACTGTTTTTCACACTTACGACAATTGCAGCATCCCATGGCCACATGAATTACATTCGGATGCTTGAGAACTGTCTCACATTTATGATGGTTGCAGTCTCCTGGAGTCAGGTAACCAGGTAATTCTCCCTCGAGCCGCTCGGAGCATCCAGAGACTGGGATGTGCTTCCGAGTCCTCTTCTTGCAGGCTGAGCTTTAGATGAGGAAACGCTCCGCCCCTCACGTGACATCGCGGAGCGCCTCCCCAGTCTTTTGCTCAGCCTCGAAGAGTCAGGCTGTGTGTTAGAGAGCTCCTTGGCTGATCGCAGATTCCTTCCTATTTCTCTTTCTGATAAGGTTTGCCTTCTTTCTCCTCCTGCGCAAAGGGTCTGGACTTAAGGGAAAATTTTCCCTCGTCCCTGAGACGAAGCTGCGGGCTCGCAGCGTTTAGCGCTACCCCCGTCCTTATCAGATCGCATCGCTGCCTCCGCGTTGCCTCGTGGCACGCGTTGTTTTACTTTCATTTACTGCTGGATTCCCCCCACCCCAAACGCCCGACCGGGAGGGTTATTGCCCCTAAGGCCCTAGGCGTGCCGAGCTGACCGGCAAAGCCCTCCTTTTCCGTCCCGAAGGCGTCCCGGCCGGTTCAGCTCGCGGTCGCCATTTTGGCTCCGCCTCGTGGTCGGGCGCCTTTTTCTGGTTCTAGCTGCGGTGAATTAGAGCCCCAGGCCTTGGGTCAAAGCTTTGCTGCCCATTTCTTTCTACCTGGCTCGCTCTTTTATCTTAGTTGGCCTCCCGCAGTCCGTTTCGAGCGAAGTTGCAGCCCCCTCCGGTTTTGTTTTCCCTTGTCTGGAGGCCTGCTGCCAGAGGCCCTCTCTTCTACATAGGCCTCAGGCGTTTATTTGACTGATCCGGCCTGTACTGAGATACCAGTTACTGCTACTGTTCAAGAATAAAAGGAATATATTTGCAAAATAATAATAATAATAATTTCTGTTTTTTGTACAGTAATAATTTTTTTCATAGATATATAGACATTTACGGATAACCTGTATATATATTGCGTACAAAAAAAAAAAAAAAAGAGAAAAAGATAAAAAGAACAAACAAAAGAAATCAAAGGAATTACAAATAGAGTATCTATTTTTTCCTGTACATACTATATTATTCAGATACCTCACTGTTATCTCTGTACACTACAAATTCCAAAAGGGGAGAGGGCCAGCTTCACCTTCACCCGGCCTCATCCAGGCCTATTCTGGGCGAGCCAACCGCCTTGCTAGTATTGTTACCTAACATGGCAGACGACAATCCATCTAAACGTCCTTCTTTGAAGGCTAAAGCAAAGTCCCACTACTTGCGCAGGCAGGACAAGGAACCTAAGGGCTCCAGACAGGACAAGGAACCTTCCAAGGCCGCACAACGTGGCGCCTGAGGCGCCACAAAGCGTTAGAAAAAGAGTTCGACCGGCGTTCAAGGGAGTCCCGCTCGGAGACGCCTATACCTCCTCCTCCAACCCCTTCTACCTCTGCTCTACCTCTCCCCTCAGACCCTTCTTCCCTACCTAGGCGCAGTTCGCTTCAGGGTCTTCCGACCCCCGGACCTCCGACCAGACGGACCCCGAAGCCACCTTTACACCCACAGCCGCTGGTCTGCGCCAGGATGAACCCTCTACCTCCGAGGTTCCACCTCACATCAAGGCTTGGATGGAATCAGCCATCCGCCAGGGCATAGCAGAGGCACTACAACACGTGTCCAGATCAGGTTTCTCTCCATGAGCCTCTGAACACGATTCGTTATCACTCAGATCCCTTCCACAACCGGTCCCCCAACTGATCAGGTACTCTCTCAGAGGGATAGCCCTCCACCGGTTGGGGCCCAGATGGAGGAGGAAGGGGACTTTGGGGACTTCAGGGAGGAGGAAGAGGATTCCCGGATGGGATCCTCCCGCTATAGTGAACCCCTCTTAGAGGCTGACATCATGGAGGGGAGATGTCGGAGGACGAGGGTCCTTCCCCGACCAACCCACCTTTGGGGGCTGTTCAAACCACATATGTTCAAGTCCCTCCTCCTTAAGGCCAAGAATGTATCTGGCCTTCTTCCCCAGTCCCCTGCTGAACCCCCCAGTCCAAGAGGGCCCAGAAGACTCCATTTTCACCCAACCAGTGGTGGAAGCCGAGGTCATCCCATCCCTCCCATCTTCGTAGATCTGGTTGCAAAGCAACTTACCTCCTCAGGGACACCTCCTGCTCCATCTAGCCAAGACAAGAGATTCTTCAATCTCGATGCGGCTCTGTCTAATCTTCTGAATATCCCGGAGGTTGATGACCCCATTGTGGGTCTAGCTTCTTCCTCTACCCCTAGTGAGGCCCTAGAGGCCTTAAAGCCTGAGGACAGGCGGGCGGAGCTGGCGCTGCGTAGGGCCCACCTATCTGGCGCCTGGGCCATTAAATCGCTACGGCCGCCTCATTTTTCACCAGGTCTTCCATCCGCTGGCTACGTCAGCTCAAGGACCACATCCCTGCTTCCAATCTGAGAGCTCACCAGGATATAGCGAAGTTAGTGGCTGCAGCCGAGTTCTCGGCTGACGCCACTTACCAGTCGGTAAAATTTTCTTCCAGAGCCATCACGTCGCACGTTTGGCTCGCCGCATGCTATGGCTCAAACACTGGCAGGCGGACGTAAAGAATAAGGTCAAGCTGGCCACTGCTCCCATTACGGAGACAAACTGTTTGGCCCAGCTTTGGAACCACTGCTGGTCGAGGGCCGCAGTAAGAGAAAGTATTTGCCCTCCCTTTTTCGAAGATCGGAGACCAGGGGCCCCAGCCCTTTGGAGGAGCTTCCCGCCCTTCTACCAACCCCCTTCCCGCCCAGATACCCTAGACCTCCTTCCTTCCGGTCCCAGGACCGCTCGGACCCGGGTGACAGAACCAGACGCGGTGGCGGCTACAAGAGACCATTCCGGGGATCGGGAGGAAGGCCCTACCGTAGAAGGTAGATCCTCTTCCTCCCTCCCCATTGGCGGCCGCCTCAGCCACTTCGCCGCCCAATGGGACATATCCACCTCCGATGCATGGGTTAGGGACACAATCAGGTTTGGTCTCGCCCTGGAGTTCAGGTCCGCCCCCTGATTGTTTTATCCCATCCCCCTCCTCAAGGGATCCCTCCAACGGGCTCTAATGGATGCAGCCATCCATCATCTTCTTGACATCCAGGCCATTCAACCTGTCCCTCCGGCCCAGAAGGGAAAGGGTTTTTACTCCCATCTCTTTGTGGTGCCCAAACACTCTGGGGTTGGAGAGCCATCCTAGACTTGAAACGGCTCAACCGTCACCTCATCCAGCGTAGATTCAAGATGCACACCTTGCAATCAATTCTCTTAGGCACCAGGCGGGGAGACTGGTTATCTTCCATAGATCTGTCGGAGGCATACCTCCACATTCCAATCAGGCCCTCCCATTACAAATTCCTCAGGTTCTGCCATAATAACCTTCATTATCAATACGTGGCCCTACCCTTCGGTCTGGCTTCGCCCCCGGACCTTCACCAAGGTCCTGGCGGCCCTGGCGGCCCATCTCAGGACCGTTCCCGTCCGCCTCCACTGCTACTTGGGCGATATTCTTATTCTCTCCCGTCCAAATCCCAGGCAGTCAGGGATACCAGGGTCACCCTCTCCGCCTTACGGGCACACGGTTTTCTAGTCAATTGGCAAAAGAGCCAACTTACCCCTTCTACTCGAATTAACCACTTGGGGGCCATAATTGATTCGGTGTCACAGAGAGTTTTCCTCTCTCCGAGAGGTTCCTTAGCATTCAAGCCCTGGTCAATCAGATCAGGCGTTCAAGGAGGGTGGCCTTGTTGGACCTCTCTAAATTGTTGGGCAAAATGGTATCATGCATCTCCATTATTCCCTGGGCTCGTCTACACAGCAGATCCCTCCAATGGTTCCTGCTCCCGTTCCAACGATCCGGAAGAAGCAACTCGAGGGTCAAGGTCAGGGTCCCTCCAAAGGTCCTCACGTCTCTTCTCTGGTGGACCAATCCCTCCATCAACAGAGGCCACCTATTCGCGGAACCTCAACGACTCACCGTCACTACGGACGCAAGCCTATCCGGTTGGGCGCTCATCTCGACTCGATCTCTGCACAGGGCAAATGGTCGCTGACCGAGCAGGGTGCAGCATCAATTGGCTAGAGCTTCACGCCGTCCTTCTGGCCCTGCGCAGCTTTCCTCAGATCCGCAATCATCACGTTCTGTGCTCACGGACAACGTCACGGCCAAGGCCCATATCAACAAGCAAGGGGCACCCAGTCCATCCAGCTAATGAGGGAAGCCGGCGCCTTTGCCGCTGGGCAGAATCCAACCTCTTATCTTTAAAAGCCGAACACATCTCCGGAGTAGACAATACTCAGGCGGACTGGCTGAGCAGGGCCACGGTGGACCAGGCGGAATGGCGTCTCCATCCATCCCTTTTCGAGAAGCGTCCAGAATATTCGGCCTTCCGGTGGTGGACCTCTTCGCTTCCCCGACCAACACTCAGCTTCCACGGTTCTTCTCCGGTATCCGTCTCACAGGTCGGAGAATCACAACGCTCTGCGTTGCCCATGGCCCCAGGGCTCCTATATGCCTTCCCTCCGCTCCCGTTAGTTCCCAGAGTAGTTCAAAAACTCATTCAGGAGAGGGCAGAACTTCTCCTGGTGGCTCCCTATTGGCCCAGGCGACCGTGGTTTGCGGATCTCCGCATCTTATCAGTAGCGCCCCATGGAGGATCCCCCGGACAAGGTCTCCCTCTCTCAGGGGCCCCTTCTGCATCCGGGCCTCAATGGCTCCAGTTAGCCGTCTGGAGGTTGAGCGGATCCGTCTGACTTCTGAGAATCTTTCAACTCAAGTCATCGACACTATTTTGGCCGCCAGGCGCCCTTCCACCACACCAATTTATGATGCCACTTGGAAAGGGTTCTGCAAGTGGTGTAGCGGGTCTCAGGTTAATCCCCTCTCTCCCTCGGTGGCACAGATCCTGGAATTTCTTCAGGAGGGTCTTCGCAAGGGGCTCGCACCTAACACCCTGAGACGGCAAGTTTCTGCTCTCTCAACCGTGGTCTCCTGTGATAACTACGGTTCCCTTTCTCACCACCCCAGGGTTAGATCTTTCCTTAGGGCGCCACCAACCTGTGCCCTCCTACCGTTCACAGGTTCCCCACATGGGACCTCAACAAGGTCCTCGTTTCTCTTACACGTCCCCGTTCGAGCCTTTGAGGGAGTCATCCCTGCAGTTTCTCACCTTCAAGGTAGTTTTTCTAGTAGCTATTACTTCTGCTCGTCGAGTTTCGAATTAGCAGCTCTGTCAGTCAGGAGCGATCTATGCGTGTTCCACGCAGACCGGGTGGTCCTTCGTCCCGACCCTACCTTTCTACCCAAAGTTAACTCTCCCTTCCATAGGTCACAGGAACTGATTTTACCAAATTTCTGCCCCAGGCCCTCCAGGGGCAGGGAGGTCCTCTGGCACACCTAGATGTTAGAAGGGCCTTGCGTATTTATATTAAGCGCACTCAATCCATGCGAAGGTCGAATCCCTCTTCCTATCCTTTCAACCCAGGTCAATGGGGCTTAAGGTTTCCCCTTCCACCATCAGTCGCTGGATCAGGGCTACTATTGCGAGTGCTACCTTTCCCATTCTCTGCCCGCTCCGGGTGGGATAACCGCCATTCCACCAGAAGTGCAGCCACCTCGGCGGCCTGGGCCACACAAGCCCCCATCGCTGACATTTGTCGGGCAGCCACCTGGTCCTCTCCGTCCCGTTTATCAGACATTATAAAATAGATACGTGCGCCTCAGCGGAGGCCTCTTTGGCCGACGGGTCTTACAGAGGGTCATCAGTGGTCCGGAGGGGCCTTCGGGCCAGACGGAGTCCCACCCGTAGGGACAGCCCAGCTTTGGTATGTCCCAGTCTCTGGATGCTCCGAGCGGCTCGAGGGAGAATGGGCGTTGGTTCTTACCTGATCGCCCCTTCTCGGCGAGCCGCAGGAGCATCCAGCCCCACCCTAATTTCTCCGTCTGGTGGGGGCTTTTTCTTCAGCCAAGGAGCCAATAGTAGATTAGAAAGAATCAATAACCTCTCTTCTCGTTATCGCAAAAACTGGGGGGCGCTCCGCGATGTCACGTGAGGGGGCGGAGCGTTTCCTCATCTAAAGCTCAGCCTGCAAGAAGAGGACTCGGAAGCACATCCCAGTCTCTGGATGCTCCTTGCGGCTCGCCGAGAAGGGGCGTATCAGGTAAGAACCAACGCCCATTTTGTGACCTTCTGACAAGCAAAGTCAATGGGGAAACCAGGTTCACTTAACCATGTTACTAATTTAGGAACTGCAGTGATTCGCCTAACAAACGTGGCAAGAAAAGTTATAAAATGGGGCAAAACTCAACAAATTTCTCATTTAACATCATAAATTTTGGGCTCAATTGTGGTTGTAAGTTGAGGACTACCAGTTTAATAGTGAAAAGTGGAATTAGACTTATAATATCTGTTCTTTCCATGAGAATAGAAAAAAGCACAGGTAGTTCTCAACTTACAAATACAAGTGAGCCCAACATTTCTGTTGCTAAGCAAGGCAGTTGTTAAGTGATTTTTGATCCATTTTTCTGACTTTTTGGTACAATTGAGCGCATCACTGAAGTTGTTAAGTGACTCATGCAGTCATTAAGTGAATCTGGTTTCCCACATTGACTTTGCTTGTTGGAAGCTGGCTGGGAAAGCTACAAATGGTGATCATATGACTCCAGGACAGTGCTACTGTCATAAATACATGCCAGTTGCCAAAGGCTCAAATCTTGATCATATGACCTTGGGGATGCTGCAGTGGTCGTAAGTGTGAAAATCGGTCATAAGTCACTTTTTTCAGGGCCATTGTACCTTTGAATGGTCACTAAATGAACGGTTGTAAGTTGAGGTCCATCTGTAGTGTCATTTCCTGTTGAGCCAACTTGTGTTAAAAATACAGATTTTATTCTGGTTTACTTCTTTAGGGTACATTGTAATGTTAAATAGAATATTTTGGTCTATCATTTCTTAGTTTATTTGAAACTTGAATTCAAAGGAGATTTGTTTTTAATTCTAAATACGAGTACATTTGAAATAAAGAACTGGATGCTATATTCTTCATTGCTTTACTTCTGTTTAAATACAGGAGTGAGAGCTGCTGTTTGCTCTGTGTCCCATTTTGGCCTCATTCATTTTATTAGATCACAGCTGGTGAAGTTAAATAACATTTTTAATTAAAACCCCTACTATGAAAAATGCTGCATACTGAAACTGTTTTAACAGAAAACTTTTTTTTAATGCTTGAATGTCCTTTGTGTTTTTATTTAGCAGCATGTCGAGTGCTTAGCTAAAGCAGCTAAACCATTTGTTTGCTAATTCATTGCTGGGTTTTTTTTTCATGGAATAGGGAAAGGTTGATGTTGTAAGCCTCCAGAGCCACCTTGCAGCAAGATGGGCAGCAAATGAATTTTAATAAATAGAATAAATGTTATAACCTAATAGCAATAGCACTTAGACTTACATACCGCTTTATAGTGCTTTACAGCCAAATGTTACTTTTTGATATACATAAAAGGAAGGATTGAATTATTTCCCAACTTTTCTAGTTTCTGAGAGTGGTGTCTGTTTTTATAGTAATTTGGTTCTTTTTTTTTTAATGAGAACAATATTTGCATGTTTTTTATCCCACAAGTATTCGTACTCTGAATACATGAAGCTGCTCACATTGCTCAGTTCATGGCTACATAACCAACATCTTGCAGCACTTGTTTTCAGGATTGTTACCATCTGCTAAAATATTTATTGAACAGTTGAATAGTTCATAGTTCAATTTGAATTTATGATTGACAGACTGATGATTACACAGTGTATGATTGTTTCCCAAACCTCTTTATAACTGTGTTAATACAGTATATCTTGATGCTGAAATACTCCTTTTTGAGTTGTGGAACCGAATCTTTTGGAATAAATTATCACAGATTTCTAAAAACTGTGTTTCTGTGTTGCATATTTGCTTGGCATTGCCTTCTTCTTGAAACTAAGAGATAATTATTGGCTTGAGCACTCAGTTGGCTTCATGTCTAAGGCAGAACTTAAGGTTTCTTTGTTTCTAGCCTGAGGCTTTGACCAGTTCATCAACCTGGCTTTTTTGTAGCCTTCTAAAACCATGCTGCTGAAGGCCTAAAGGGGTCAAAATATTCCCCCACTTTCGTCAATTTCTTTCTAAATTTCCAAATTTCACTATAGAAATTTCAATCTATTTTTCAAAATTAGGTTAGACAGAAAATAGCTTGGCTCATGCATACTACTCACCATTAAATCCCATCAAACGTTTTCATTCCAGGAATACCATCAAATCATCAAACGACCTCTGGTGGCTCTTCAGAGAGTTAGAGTTATGTCCCTAAATCTTAGAAATTTTCTTACTTCTTATGCAAGAAGGATTTTTTGTTGTGGATTCTTGAAAACCATCCAATTATGTTTTTGATGTCCATAGGAAAAATTAGGTGATCAGAAATTTATCTCTTAAAATACATTTAGGTGTAAATAAAACGATGCATTATTTTAAAGTAAAAGGACAAATAGTTGGGCAGTAATTTAATTTTTTACCTTCTCAATCTGCAACTATATTTAATAACTCTGATACTATCTTTATCTCAAGCGTCATTTGATCATTTCAGAGTCCAGTTATAAACGGAGATGCAAATGTCTAAAACTCTCAAAAGCACTGATCTATAGCACTTCATTTCTAAATTTTATTTATAGTCTGCCGGCTTTATTTTTTTTCCTGGATTGTCTTTCTGACACATTTTGCCATTGTGTCCAATCATAGCACCTCAAATGCTGGCTTCCATCATTGAGGCCTGTTCCCATTTGTGAAGTATTATTAAATACCTTCCTTAAGAATAAAATTAGAAACTATATTAACATAAACCTGGTCCATCTATGGTGAAAAATTGGACAGTCTGACATATTTTTCCTCTAGAATTTCACCTGTCACAGAAATCATATCAATCTACACTGGTGCAAGATTAAAGAGCCTTGCTTATTTGGGCTAAGGCATTCTGAAGCTAAAAATATCATCTAAAATCCTATTTTAGTCAGGACTGCTATGTTTTGCATGTTGAAGGTGAGATCCAAAAGTTCTCCTTAATATCAAATGTATCCAACATACTGTAAACTCATTAACTTGACTGTGATGAAGCATTTATCTTTAAGAATTGCATATATTTTGCAGGAGCCTAGCTATTCTTTTCTGAATCATTACACATTAGATAATTCAGTATACATAACTAAAGTATACATAAATTAATAAGTGTCAGATAGAAAAGTTTTTCATGTAACAGTTCAATGTGGGTGGGCTTGCTGCCTTTCAGCTCCTTATCTGTCATATAAAAGCTCCCTGATACCCATTTTATGAGCCTGTATTTTGCAGTGGCTACAATAGAGTTGCATTTGACAATATTGAAAGGATCTCTTGCAGCAAATATCTTGTGGCATTTTAAAAGCAGTCACATTATTATGGTATGAACTTTGGATTATGTCGTCAAATACACATGAAGAAGGTATTGTGAGTTGTTTAAGTTCTGAAAAATGAGCCTTGTGCCTCTCAAAGGAAAGTAAATTGATGAAAAATAAAACTGAATGGAATAAAATATGTTAGTACTGGAAAATGTTAAAAAACCAGAACCCTGCCCTGCACAGAACCCTTATATGTTCATATAAGGCAACATCAGGTGTCAATTGAGTGCATCACCATTTGTTGGGATGCCAGATTTTCATCTTCAGTTTATGCATTAGGGAAGGTTGCTCAATATTCCTGCAAGAGATGAAGCAATAAGGACAGTCATTTACAAGGTACTGGGACAACAAAGTCCAACACCCTTCCCTTCAAGCATAACTAGACTTTTTGTCCTGAAAGTCCTATCTGGCCTTGATTTGATTTGATTTGGGTGCTGCAAATGGTTTCTGGTGTTGAAAAAATGTTAAATATGGTTGGATTTTCGAAATTCTCAGTAATCTCTTTTGTCAGTTACTATGTAGTATCAGAGCATACATATTTATATTTTGCTGGCTTTAGTCTTTCGAGAAGTTGGTTTTGTAGTATAGGAAACATTATTTGCTTCAGATTACTTAGAAGGTCGATTGAGAGTCAGTGATCCTATAAAATTGTATCATCAGCATTTGTTAAATTCTTAAGAGTTTCAGAGGGAGGGAGGGAGAGAGAGAGAGAGCATTCATTTTTGGAATGCTGGACTGCCCTGAATAAACCAAATCTATAAACTAAAACTAATGCAAAATATTCTAGATACATAGATAAAATGCTTACAGATTTTAATGTTAATATCTTGCAGGAAGATATGCTGAACAGAATGTAAAGATATCATGGCCTTACTTACAGTGACAGATATGGAAGGAACAGTATCATCTACTATTCATCAAAATGGTGGTATCGTTGGAAATTCTACCATTTCTCGACCGTCAGAACAGCCTTTTCGAATTTACCTTTATAATTCCGCAGGAAAGACAGAAAGTGACTATCTACTGTTTCCAGCTGGAGAGTATATTGCAGAAGAAATTTGTGTGGCCTGCTGTAAGGCTTGCGGTAAGAACATAGCTTTTTTTTTTTTTAAAGTACAAATATATTGTCTTCCTTTGTTAGGATTTTGTAAGAAACAACCTTGCATTTGAGGGTTTGTTTGTTGATGTCTTTGGATCAAATGAATGGGTCTGTTCAACTCCTGAAATTTATCCCCCCTTTCAGTCTGCAACAATAGCTCATCATATTAGTCTTGTTCAGACAAATTTTGTATTTATTTTCTTTCTTTCTCTCTCTTCTTTCTCTTCAGTTTGTACGCCACACAACTCCTCCAAAGACTCCCAATCCTTCCCACTCCTTTTCTCTGGCACAGTCAGCAGAAAAATTCTGATTCTAATTTATCCATATTTCAGTTGCAAAACCACTTTCAAATGTACTACATACATCTTTATAGTACAGCTTCAGAAATTGTGCTTTCAATAAACCATGGATAAGAACTGCCAGATGGTTTCAGGACCCAATAGGGGAGCTTCACACTGAAGGTGGTAGATTAATTATGACCTAATCCCACCTCCCACCTACCCCTGTGTCTGGCTCCCTCCTTTGCCATGTTGTGCTAATGATTTTGTTTGCTGTGTTATTTTATAATAGATGATTTTAAAGGTTTTTTAATGGTTTTATGTTATAAGCCATCCAGAGTCATTGGATATGAGATGGGCGGCAAATAAATTTCATAATAAATAAATAAAATATATAAAAAATAAGACTAAGGAAAGTTTATCTACAGTGCTAAAATAAAATAGCTAGTTATATTGATCATGCCAAAGGAGGAAGGGGGAGCTCATTCATGTATCTCTGAACTGTAATTTAGAGATGTATATTACATATCTTTTTATTGATCAGATTTTATAGTTTAATGGATTAAGTGAATCTTGTTAAAGGATTGAGGGTATGGCCTTTATATTACTTAGTCAGAACTTCACTGCTGTTACATGTGATGACATAAATCCTTACCTTTATTTTACGGTATCATATGTCAAATAGATTAAAAAGTAATTTAACTCATGCTGTGATACATGATCTGAACAGTTACTTCCAAAATCATTTTTGAGAACAGTGCCAGGCATCTTTGTTATCCAGTGAGAAATTTGGTAGCAGTTTTTGGAACATGAATGCAGTGCTTGCCTGCAATTTGTTCAAGCAACGTTTGGAGCAGTGTATATGTGTGTTGCTAAGATTATGCAACTGTTGTATGGAGTTTTCCATTGTAGTTTTATCGTTCTGGAGACAGATAATGACTGCTTGGAGTGGCAGATAGATGCTATGTCCACACTTCTGTCTTCTGAAGCGCCTCTTGCAGAATTAATATGAGGCATTGATTTACTTTAATTTGGCAAACAGTTAAAATGCCCATATTGATATAGACAAGAAATAACTTCATGGCTGGCTTACTTGCAAGTCATATTACTACACCATTTATTTACCAATGTAACTCTGAAAATAACAGTAGCACTTAGACTTATATACCACTTCATAGTACTTTACAGCCCTCTTCAAGCAGTTTACAGAGTCAGCCTATTGCCCCCAACAATCTGAGTCCTCATTTTACTGACCTCGGATGGATGGAAGGCTGAGTCAACCTTGAGCCTGTGAGACTCGAACTGCCAAACTGCAGGCAGCCAGGAGTCAGCAGAAGTAGCCTTCAGTACTTCATTCTAACCACTGCGCCACCACAGCTCTTGCAGTTCAATTTGGACCATGTCTCAAATTATATACAACTAATAATTTGGTCCTTTTACCCTAATATTTGCCAGTATGGATCTTCAAAGCAATTTGAGTCTGTAAAGTATGTTTTTTGCAAGATATAGTATGGCATGGCACCTGAATTAATCTCTTCCTATCTTATATCTCATTGACTGTTTTCATGTATTGCAATAAGCTATAATGTGATTTGATGGATATTAGTTTAGCATGGTTATATACTATATAATACAGTGGTGTATATTAGTTTAATATGGGTTTAATATAAATGGCGACCCTTACTATTATGGCAGGCTGTTTTCAAGCAGAATGGCAGAATGTGTGAATGGATATGAAGTTTTTTGGCTTTGACCCTGCCTCCTATTGGCATGTAATATCAATTTCTCTCAGGAGAACTTGACTTCACACTGGAAGAATATCCTTGTTTTTGTCCTGCTGTGTGTGTTTTCCTTGCACAAGAAGAGCAATAGGGGTAGGACAGTAGGCCTGATTTCCATGTACAAGACCTAAAGTATTGAAAAAATGGGGGGGGGGTGGTGCAGGCAAGCCTAGTTCCCAATATTCCTGCCCAGTGTATTTTGCATGTTTTCTGAGAAGTTCTACAAGTGGTTTCTAAATAAGTTGAACTTCATGCATTTTACAGTCCCAACTTATCCAGGTTGCTTCTTGTAGATAACTTTCGTGTTCACCTTCCTGATGATTAAGTGGAGAGCGAGAGGACAGATTTCGTATGTACATACACACATTCCACATTTCAAATGGTAAAATATGCAGGGAGATGCCTATAAACGATTGCATAAAGCTAATTTTCAACTCAAGTTGTATTTGCAAATTTTACTTGTTTGTTTTAAAGGAGGGGCACTGATTTAAACATTTGGCAGCAGGTAATTGACTAAACTAAAAAAAAACTTAACAAGATAGCATTGTTTGCATTGTAAAAACAAGATTTGCTAACTTTGGCAGTTGCTACAGAAAACAGCAAGGGAAAGTATTTGGCTATGATTAGTGTGATGGCAAGAATGCTAAAGGTCACAGACGTATCTTAATCCTCTGTCTGACTTGGTTTTCATCCCAGATACGTAATCATAGTGCCAGAATGCTTTTCTGCATCTGAATTGATACTGAGTTTCCATATTAAAATTTCTGCAGAGTCAAGGAAAGGAGTAGGAAAAGGGAGGGCAGAACCGGAGGGAGAGTGAAAAGAGGGATCAGCCCAGAATCCCTATGTAGCCATATGAGAACTAACCAACCCTCCTTGAGTGCCATTGAGCCTTATCTTATACAAGTGCCAACCATTCCTTAAAAAGATTCCTGTGCTTAGGTTTTAAGTAATAAATCAGTTTAATTGAACCTTCGTGTGTGGACCTATTCTTTTGCTCCTGAGTGGGAGGGGAGTTGCATAGCTACAGAATATATCCAGCGAGCAATATCCAGAAAATTCTAGGAGTGCAAAAATTCAGTATTTGTAGTTTTCTTTTTATTAGTAGTTGTAAGTTTTTTGTTCTTTTCCAGTCAAATAGGGTAAATTTCCTCAATATGAATTACCAAATAGCAACATAAAAGCAAGGTGTATTTTTTTTTCTTTTTGCTACTCAGCCACATTAGAATTGGTCTTCATACCATCTTTTTATACATCAGCTTTCACAAGGTTATGATGTATTTTATTTAAAAAGAATTGAATGAGCCATAAAAATAAACGATGACATGCTGAGAATTATTTAATATTCATGCTTTCATTCATTAGTATTCATTCATACAATATATTAAATAATTTATAAGGCCACCTAGCTCTAGGCAACATACATTAAAAACAGTAGTATAATACAATACAAATGCCCTCCCCCCCAAAAAAAGAAAAATCTGGAAGGAAACAATGATTAAAAGACAATCAGCCATGTGGGACCATTATCCATTCTAGCTTGGGAAATACAGCTAGGTTTCAGAGTTCTTTTGACCATGATCCAGGGGAAAGGGGCAGTATAGCTCAAGGCAAGGATGTTGTATCAGAAGATAGAAGCTTTGGCAGAGAAAATATGTTTCCTAGGTCCTATCAGGTGGATAGATAACCAGGCCCTATTCCACAAAGGGCTTATTGGTCATAATTAGTACTTGAATTATACTCTTCCCTTGACTGGTAACCATTGCAGCTCATGGAGCAAAGCTATTACAGTGACCTGATGATATATATACAAAATTGCCCAAACTGCTGCATTCTGCAGCTTCTATGTGGTTTTCAAGGACAGAGCTCCAATTAGGCTGCATTGCAGTAATTTTTATGAAGGGTCTTTGGTGCTCTCTGAGCTTGGTTGTTTTCTTGCAGACATTTCATTACCCAAACTAGGTAATATCAGTGCTAGCTTGGATAATGTTACCTTGTTTGGTTAATGAAACATTCTCAAGAAAGCAACCAAACTCAGAGAGCACCAAAGACTCCTCATTTCCATTCCGAGCTACAAATATTATCCTTTGTTATTAGTTTATATCTTAGGTGATCAAAGTGTCAGTGCCTGAAAGGCCTCACAGTCAAGGGAAGGGTACAATTGCTTCACAAGATGGATTTCTGCAAAAGTCTTCTTAGCCATAGCTTCCACTTTTGGGCTGAAATACTGAGTTCAAGAAAGCCTCCCAATTGTGCAGGAATACCCAAAAAACTAAAGGTGTCACGTTATTGGCCCTAGAAAGGTTCAGTTACCCATACCTACCCAATCTTGACTTGAAGCCCATTCTTCCCTGTTTAATCCTCCACAGCCTAAGGACACTTGGGAAAGATTTGGACAACATTGCTTGGTCAGTCAAGTATTGAGATACATAACTGGGTATCATCCGCATATTGAAGAAGTGAAGATCAGAAAAGAAAACCTTAAGTCATTTTATGCTTAAATCGTGCGGTGATAGTTTTACTTAGTGTTTATAATTTACTATGGTATTCTGGAAACTTCTAACTTCAAATTAACTAGCTGTATCAAAATTAACTATCTATAGCAGGGGTGTCAAACTGGATTTCTTTGAGGGCCAGATCAGCACTGTAGTCCTCTGCCGGCCAGGTGGAGAGGCAGGATAGATGCCTCCTGCAGCACTCTGCTGGCTGAAAACAAACTGAGTGGCGTGTTTCCAGGATGCTTTGGGGACATTTTGGGCCATTTTTCAGGCAATTTTTGGGACCTGTTTTGGGCTGTTTTCTAGGCTGCCGGAGGCCATGGAGGGTGAAAACAGCCCGTTTTAGCCACCAGAGGCACCGTGGGCCGGTACTTTGATATTTATAGGCCGGCCCTATGGGCCAGATTTAAGCACCTTGCGGGCCTTGAGTTTGACACCCCTGATCTATAGCAAAATGTGTGCTTAAATGTTTTAAATGGATTATAATTCAGTTTATCTTGTTAACATTTTTAATAATATAGAACAGTGGCCTCCGAGTTTTGGGCACCAGGGACTAATTCCATGGAGAGAGGTTTTTCTGCGGGCCAGAGGGGTCAGACTTGGTTTGCCTGCATCCCATGGATGGGGCTTCACATGTTTGTGCTTCCTGGTATCTAGCATGCTGTGGACTGGCGCCGATCCACGGACTCTGCGTTGGAGACCTCTGCTATAGAATATATTGAATTTATCCCATTTTATATTATTATAAAGCAGAATGTGAGAATTGAGAAGCTAAAATAAACCCAGTTAGCTTTTTCTTCCTGTTAAAAAAATCTTGTTGCACTACTAGATTGCATCACTGATAACAAACCAGTATTCTAGAAGTACAGGTATGCAAGACATATTTTATTTTAAGTAATTTCATTTCAAATTTGAAGCCATTATTCTGGGTTGAAAATGGATTTTTAGACCATTGTGGAAGCATTTTGAGATTGAAATGCTTCCAAAATAGCCCAGAACTCAAAGGCTTTGCATAGCTCTCAGAAGAAACTATCCGTAATTGGAATATATTAACAGTTTGTTTAAATATTATCCATTTGGTAATATTGGATTCCATAAACATTGTTAATAAAAGTTCAGTTGTTTAAACATACCCTGGAAAAGCTTAAGTATACATATTCCAAGGAAACTCAAAATATCCTGCTCAAACTTTTGTATGGAAGTGTGCCAATTGATTTGAAAATGCACTAATTGATTTGAAAATACTATTCTTCAGAGTTAGCACAGACTTGCAGCTTTTCACATCTCACATTTGTTGTCTTAGCTCATGTGCCTTGTCAGACGTTATATTTTGATGAGCTGCTGACTAGTTTTGGGCAGTATTTGTCCAGGAAATACTATTTCATTTCATGTCTTTCTTTTAATATCTATTATATGATGTTTTTAAAAAAAATATCTGTATTGCCAAAGACTTCTTACCCAACCTGGTAATTCCTACATTCCTACTTGAGGCTCTACTAGCATTCTCTTCTTAATAGATAGGGAGCAATAATTGCATTTCTGTTGAAATTGTGACATTATGGGGCTGATGTATAATGATTAAACAAAACATTTGGTGAACAAAACATTTGGTGAAATTGTGACATTATGGGGCTGATGTATAATGATTAAACAAAACATTTGGTGAACAACAACACACTAACAACCTATGTCTAGAAAAACAATTAGAATGCATAATTTCTGCTCAAATGAAAAGCCCAACATATGTAACCAATTCTTTCAGTCTCTTGAATTCAGTATCTGGATGTTTAAATCATCATTAAAGATGATAAATTATTACATCATTTCAATTCTTATAAAATATAAATTCAGAATTATAAATATGAACATGATCTCTGCTGAGTTAGAAGTTTGCTTCTAGAACAGAAGAGATTTAGCTTGAAGTGAAGAAAGCAGCTAAGAGAAGAATAAAGTTACCTTAAAAGCACTGATGAGTAAGAAATAAGAGGAGTTCTCTGTTTAAGTTTTGAAATAACTGTAGAGATCAAGATGTGATATGCGCACTTGGAAGCACAACGCTAAAAACTATATAAACATGCACAGGACAGATCTCATGATTGATCCTTATCATTTGTTATATGAGAGCGGTAAGATATTCATGCTTCTTTTTGTTTTGGACCTAATATTTATAAGGTGCTGCCTGCCTACGTTAGGGTGTAGTCCAAGGACTACCTCTTTATATCAATCAGTAATTCCTCAGTCCCACAATATGTCAGTGCTTAATAAAGGGAATCTTGAATTGCCCTTTGAAACCAACTGACAATACAGCCATGTAGCAGTGGTGATACATGGGCATACAGTTTTCAAGGTAGGTGTTCTTGCACCCGCATCAGTCACGTTGGGGGGAGCTTTTCTTTCGGCACAGGTGAAGAAGGAAGCTGCACTGACTGCTCCCCCATTTAACTTCTTTTGTTAAAAATCCAGAGGCTCTTGGGAGAGTCAGGAAATGAAGATGCCTGTCTTGAATAGGGCTTCACAGCTGTGAGGGTGACAACTTAGAAAACCAAAAGTCAACACAACTCATCCAAATCAAGTGTCTTGCATACACTTAAGCTTGAAGGTTCATGCCTATATCAGTAGACAAAGAAATATTGAATATATTTTACATAGGGATACTAAAGCACTTGCTTAGCATCACAAAACTGCTGGCAGGCAATATGTAATCTGTGTTTCCCACAAGCAGCAAAGCACTTATTCTCAAACAAAACAAGGTACATGCAGCGGTATTGTTTGTGTACAAAACTCTCAGAACACACGTATTTTGACTTTTGCTCAAAACACTAAGGAAACAGCTGCTTTGAAGTCAGCATATTTCAAGTTCAGAACATTCTATTCTTTTTTTTCTCCTTTCCAGCTTTTAAAAACTTTTAAATGTCCAGAAATCTTTATTATCCCTTTGACTTTTATTTTCAGCTTAGATTCCTATTAATGTCAAAGTGGATTTTTTTTTTCAGTTTCTTGCTTAAGTCTCTTAGCTGTCAGTATAAGGAAGGGAAGAAAAAAAAACCTAATCCTTTCCCTTCTCTCTCTCCTTCGCAGCTTAAAAATCTTCTTTGGGAACAATGTTGTTAAGTTTAAATTCCAGGGTACCTTATTTGTTACTTTTGCTGTTTGACCCGGTCAACCAAAACTTTCTCTTCTTATCTTCCTCCTGCACATTCTTTTCAGGTCGAGTTCTTCTTTGTGGTGGCCATTTCTGACCACCGCTACAACCACCTTCGGGAAAGGGAGTAATGGCCAGCTGGGGAGGAGAGATGCGGCTCTCCTCAACCCTGCAGGCAGTCTCCCCCCTCTTCACCACCTCTACGGGGTGGCTTAGCCCCGAAACCAGCCGGCTCGGGGCGCTCCAGTGGCAAGCACGGATTGAAGCCTCGGAGAGACGAGGTTTCGGTCTGTCGCCAAAGAAGCTCTAACCGGAAGTCCAGGAGGAAGCTGAGTTTTGTAATGCTGTTTTTCACATTGAACTGTCCCATAGTGTTACAAGGATTCTGCAGTTTTCTGGGACAGATTGGAGTGCCATAATGTCTGCGCACATGTGTGTGCATGCATGTGCAAATATGTGCATGCCTATGCCTACTATAAAATTACTGGAAATCAACTCTCATTCTGATCAGATGAGCATCTACTGGGCCAAAGAGCCTTCTCTTTGCAGAAATATACCATTAACAGTTTCCATTTAGTTTATCTTCTCTATTTTTAGCATGTGAATATACATCCAACTTGTGAAATCAAAGCCAGTAGTGAAAGGGGGTTATACGGTGACTGCTGCTGAAGGGACATCTAGTCCTATTCCTTTCTGTATAATGTTTGTTTATATCTCTTATTTAAAAATTGCTGAAAAGAAAATCATCTTTTGAGATTTAAAATCCAAAGGAAGAATGAAACCTTGCAGGTGCTGCCAGTGAAGTATCTTTTAATACCAAGTTCTGTGTGATAAAGACTTTACAGATTGTGCTCATTCAACTGCCACTCATTCAGTGATTGTTCAAACTTATGACTGTTCCTTGTACTTACAGCATTGCCAACAGTTATATGATCATCATTTGCAACCTTCTTTGATGGCTTCCCGTTATCAAATCAATGAGGAAACAAGTGGGAAGTTACAAATGGTGATCATGTGACATCCTCACTTAACAACCCACAGTGATTTGCCTAATGATATAACTGAGTGGAACATTCATATGACCACATCGCTTAGCTATGAAAATTCCAATCCCAGTTACCATTGTTAAATGAGGAAATTGTTAAGTCCGTCTTTCTCTTTTGCCTTATAGGGATCCTGCCTCTGTACCACAACATGTTTGCACTAATGAGTGAGGTTGACCGATGTTGGTATCCTCCAAATTACACCTTCCAAATAGATGGATCAGCTACTGTCACTGTACTCTACCGAATAAGGTAATGCTAATTGTGGTTTAATTGGTAGTAAATGGGACTCTGTAGTGAGATTGCAGTGCTTTGTTCCTGAAAACAAAACTAATATTTCTGGAAAAGGTTTGAGTCAGAATTTGATTTTACTTATGTATCATCTTAAAGGACTTTTTTCAGTCATATGTAAAGAAGCAACTTTAATCAGAGAATCAAGAATGTCAGTTAATAGTTTCTTTAATCTGAGTTTCTAATATTTGAGCATAAATAAGAATGAACAGGAATGCTGAATTACCACAGCTTATCAAATACATAGGAGCTGAGGGATTGGCAGCACAAGCAAACAAAAGCCAGCCATCAACACACCAATCAGCCAATAGGAAGGCACCACACAAACATGACTCACAGAACAGCCAAACATGTATTTCAGTAGCGAGATATTCCCTGAAGACAGATTCCAGCACAAGCTCGAAAGCTTGGAAGAGTAAATCTCTGGTCCCAGTAACTGTCCCATATTTGATTTCATAAATAAGAGTGTTTCATACAAAGAGCAGTAATTTTTTTAGCCCTTTACTGGCAATCTTGAGCAACAGAGTCACTTGAGATTTTAGGGCAACATGGCTGATAAAGATTCTGTAAAACCTTGGGAACTTAATTTCATTCACCTTGAAATAGTTTTAATAGTGTCAGGACCAATGCCCAGTGAAAGCCTTTTCCTTAATTGAAGGTTATAAAGCACGGGTGTCAAACTCGCTGTGTAACATTGCCATCACATGACATATCACAATGTTTTTTCCTTTTGCGTAGCTGGGGTGAGTGTGGCCTACGTGTGACACATCTGGCCCACAGGCCGCCAGTTTGACACCCCTGATATAGAGGATTTGCCATGGTGGCACAGTGGTTAGAATGCAGTACTGCAGGCTAACTCACTGTTCACTCCAGGAGTTCAACTCTGAGCTCAAGATTGACTCAGCCTATCCTTCCAAGGTCAATAAAATGAAAATAAAATAAAAAACCAGGTTGTTGGGGGCCATATGCTGACTGTAAACCTCTTAGAGAGAGCTAAAAGCACTGTGAAGTGGTATATAAGTCTAACTGCTGTTGCTATTTGTTACCTTTTATGATCCTTATAATTCTTTTTGCTCAGGAGTAAAATTCCTTCTTTAAATACCCTACAGCAGGGGTCCTCAACCACCGGTCCGCGGACCGGTACCGGTCCGTGGAGCACTCTTTACCGGGCCGCAAAGAAAAAATAAATAAATAAAAATGGTGGCTTTCTTCGCCTTCGGTGAATGCTGCTGGGATCAGGGATCAAAGACACAAATGAAAGAAGAGGGAGGAAGCAACCAAAGCCTGTCCTGCTCTCTGGCTCAGCAGCTTCGGTTTCCTCCCGCCTCGTTCCTCTCTCAGTCGCTCTCTCGCTCCTCCACCAGCCCAGGAAGAAACTGCTTCCAAGAAGCCGGGGGGGTGGCTTTCCTGTCTGCTGCAGCTCCTCCGAAGCGCCCGTCCACCCCCACCCCGCCCGCCTGCACGCGCTTCAATCCACAGTGCTCCGTTCTGCCTGCCTGCCTGTCTGGTTGTTTCGGAGCAGCTTCGCTGAGAATAATAACTATTCGCCTCTTTTTATCAGCCGAAGCTGCTCCGAAACGAAGAAGGCAGGCAGGCAGGCAGAACGGAGCACTGTGGATTGAACTGGGGCGGGCAGGCGGGCGGGCGGGGTGGGGGTGACCGGGCGCTTCGGAGGAGCTGCGGCGACAGGAAAAGCCACCCCCAGCTTCTTTGAAGCAGTTTCTTCCTGGGCTGGTGGAGCAGCGAGAGAGCGACTGAGAGAGGAACGAGGCAGACACCTGAGGGAGGGAGGGAGACACCTGAGGGATGGGGCTGAGGGAGGCAGGGCCGAGGCGCTCCTGAACTTGGTGGTTTGCTGGCAGACGTTTTATTACCCGACTAGGTAACAACATCAGATGTTACCTAGTCAGGTAATGAAACGTCTGCAAGCAAACCACCAAACTCGGATTCTCCCCCGGTCCTTGAAAAAGTGTTTGTGCTTGAAACTGGTCCCTGGTACAAAAAAGGTTGGGGACCACTGCCCTACAGCATAAATGCCTTATGGGCTAATAATAATTTCTGGTCCTTTACATGGCTTTAACTATCTGGGCAATAGTATACAGGTAGTTCTCATTTAACCATTCATTCAACAACTGTTTCAAGTTGCTATAGTGCTGAACAAGAGGGTATGTAAGATGAATCTTCATAGATTCAGCCCTGGGTCATGTGATCGTGATTCATGCACTTGGTGACCATCTTGCAATTATGTCGAACTGTCTTGTAACACCTCATATCAAATCAAAACTTGAAATTATATGTGTCAAAATTAGGTCTGGGATATTTGGTACTGCCTATTAAGATTGGACATTAGGTAGGACATTCTTCTCATGAGTTTTGAGTAGCAGCTACAATACATTTATGAAGTTTACTTTCAAAATTTTAGAGGTAACAAAAAAAAAAACCATTTTGTTCGACTGACAGAATAACATACATACTCAAAACCCTAATTTTATCTCATTTAGTAACTTTATTCTGTAAAAAAATAAAAAAATTAATATGTAACAAACTGTTTCCATACAGATTTTATTTCCCACACTGGTATTGTAGCAGCAATATACGAGCATACCGATATGGCGTTTCTCGAAGTACAGAGAGTCCCGTTCTTGATGATATTGTCATGTCTTACCTATTTGCTCAGGTAAAAATAGCTAACTTATTAGATAGGCCTGTAGCTATTTACTCCTAGATTGATTATGCATATATTGCTTGTCTAAAAACACTTCAAAGGTTATACTCTTCAATAGAGCAAGATTGGGAGTAGCATCAAAATACGGCTGAATTGTGTGCTTTGGATGGATTCTTATGGAAGATTTTTCAAATTGTAGTTAAAAAAATAACCCACAGAGAAACAATAATACTGAGTTCTCACTCTTGTTTTTGATTCAGTGGCGAGAAGATTTTGTCCACGGGTGGGTAAAAATGGCTGTGACTCATGAAACACAGGAAGAATGTCTTGGAATGGCTGTTCTTGATATAATGAGAATGGCCAAAGAAAAGGACCAAACTCCATTGGCCATTTACAATTCTGTAAGGTAATTATTTTTTGAAATGGCATATGAATCGCATATACAGCATACGTAAAAGTACATTCTCATTCTCATATATTCTATCTAGATAGATCACTGTAATTCATATCTAAGTATTTGTATTAGGTGGCAAAGGTTAATGCCTCTGCTACAGATAAAAGTTAAGGATTGATAAGAGTTGTATCAAGAGAGATTTCTTCTCTTTTCTGTCACGATCTTCTACTTTCTTTAACAAAAACATGCATAGATATCCATTAGGTTTAGAACAATAACTGCTTCTGAACTTATTAACTGTTTTTCACAACCGGTAGTTGAGGTTTTCAGATCTGTTGGCAGAAGCCCCAAACTGTAATTGTGCAAGCAGAAATGTTAATTCTTTCTTCCTTTTGCACACGCGCACACACACACACATGCCTATCCCATATTGCATAGTCATCTGTTTTAGAGGGTCCTCAAACAGAAATGCAGAAGGAAAGGATAGGTGGGAGCTCTATTTTGTTCACACATGGAAAATTAAAATCAACGCACACTGCTGCACTTTTCCCCAAAGCTTTCAGTACAGTATGTACCACTCTGAAAGACATGACTGACCTACAGTTTGTCAGCAGTTTCTTCTCCACAGTTCTAAAATGTACATATTATCCATTATACTACATTGGATTGCAGAAAACAGATAATGACAGATTTGAAGGAGCATAATGGAAGGCAGCCAAATGCAAGTGTCCTGAATTTTTTTATCTATGTTTCAATACAGTATATTTCTCTCTCTCCCTCTCTCCACACACCCCCCCCCTTAAGTTCTTCGTTCTGTTGGCTGTAGATAGACTGTTTGGTGAACCAAATGCTCAGTTGTAAACTCCATGACTTTTTTTGTAAAAAAAACAACTGTCTTTTAATTGCTCTTAGTGAAGTTTGATTACTCATTTGGTAGTTCTTGTATTCACAGCTACAAAATGTTTTTGCCAAAATGCATCAGAGAAAAAATTCAAGAATATCATATTTTGACACGAAAAAGAATAAGGTACAGATTCCGGAAATTTATTCAACAATTCAGCCAGTGCAAAACAACTGCCAGAAATCTGAAACTGAAGTATCTCATTAATTTGGAAAGCCTCCAGTCTGCCTTTTACTCAGAAGAGTTTAAAGTGAAGGATCCTGGAAGAGAACCTACAAATGCAGAATCTTTTGCAACCATTATTATAAGTGGAAATGGCGGGATACAGTGTTCCAGAGGAAAACAAAATGCCAGTGAGGTGCTTGCAGATGAGGTAATATTTGATCTTGTTATTTCATGCTTACTTCGGAGAAACCTATTAAGAATGATTTAGCTTTGTCATAAGAATGCATAGTAAGTGTTTAGAAACAACGCTGTACAGTGATTAAAAATTACACAGTAGCTAAGTAGATAATTTCCCAGAAGATCATTAATGGGCAAGAATGGAAGTTTCATAAATCTTAGTTGGTACCTACTTTTTTTCCACAATCTCAGTGATATAGGAGCTTGGTTAATCTTCCAGGTATACGTTGCTTCTTAATCTTCGTATAGGCCCACGCACACTAATGCACCTGTAATTCTTCTTTATTTGTGCTGAAAACCAGCAGAATTGCAAACTTGGACAATTTAAGATTACCAGTATTGATACTGGTAGAGAAAACTGATCTAGCAATAGAAATTATTGTAAATTATTTTCAACTTCTCACTGTGGCACTGGTGTATGAATTTCCCTTTAATGTTCAGTCCCTTAACGGCAATACTACAACTTTGTATTTCACGAGGTTTTCCTTAGATAACTACAGAAAAGAAATGTTTGGAAATTGTTTCAGCACAATTTGCAGTTGCTGCTTTAGGATGGAGTAATCTTTTTTAACAGTTTATTCAGATGGATTCCTTCTACTTGTTGACCTTTGGAAATCTTTCCAAATATTTATTATTATTTTTTATCATATGGCTATGTTCCAATCCCTATTTCTGCTGGGCTGCAGATGTTGTAAGGAGGGGGCAGGTGGAGGAGGGGTGTTCTCCTAGCCTAAAGATACTGTCACATAAACTATCATCACATATATTTATTAGCAGTGGGCAGGGCAGATCCAAATTGGAATGGCATCTTTTGAATTGATTGAAATCTTATCAAAATATTTAAAATGATTATTTTCCAAAGCAATATCATTTTTTGCTCTTGTTTTTTACAGGACATACAAACCTACTGTGATTTTCCTGATATTATAGATGTCAGTATTAAGCAAGCAAATCAAGAAAGTTCTGGAGAAAGTAGAATTGTAACCATTCACAAGCAGGACAGCAAGAATCTGGTACTGAGCTAACTTTGGTGACTTTGTGTTAAGAGTATTAACACAAAGTCAAATAGATTGGTCAAATAGTTTGGATAATATGCTTTGCATTTTAGCATTACTTTGGTATCTAATACAGCCACAGAAAGCAGTGTATAATAAAATTATTTTCCAATTTAAAAAGGAAGATTTTAAGGATGACATCCAAACCCTTACTTATTCTCTTCAAAATTAATATGGTGATTGTTTTATTTGCTAAATATTACAGTCAGCATTATACAGTGTTTCAGTTTTCAATCTGAGAAACGTTTAGAATATGTGGATGGAGACAGAGGTGGGATGCTACAGGTTTGGCCCGGTTCTATAGAACCGGTAGCTCTGAGGAGCAGCAGACACCGAACTGGTTTGGTGTCTGCTGCTCTGTTTGGCCCAGCTGCCCACCCAGACTCTTGGCTGTCCTTTATTACCTGCTTTTTCAACCTCAGCTGCTTTGCGCGGCATAGCTGAGGTTGAAAAAGCAAGAAAGAAGAGGAGTTTGAAACGCTGCGCACTCGCACACAGCGCTTGTCAGCTGTCTGGGCGGCACCGCTGATGTTTTTTGGAAATAGTCTACAGACATGTGCAAAACGCATTCTCCTTAGAGCCGCTCGGATCATCCAGAGAGTGGGAGGTTCTTCAGTCTGCGTCGTTGAAGGCTGAGCTTAATTACTGGGGAACACTCCGCCCTCCATCACGTGGCTCCCTTGCGTTCCCCAGTTTATGCTCAGCCTTCGTGAGGATAGGCTGTGTGATTTTCCACTCCTTGAGCTTCTCCACGCCGCCCTCGTAGCGGCTTGATCCGATCGCGCTATAAAAGCGCAGCTGGTGTTCCCCCCCCCACCGCGAACGCCGATCGCCCCAGGAAGGGGCGAATTTTGCCTGGCTGCTTCTCTCGGCCTCTAAACTTGCCGGAGAGGCTTAGTCTCGCTCTGAGCGGCCCGTTAATAAGGAGATCGTGGGTGGCCGCCATTTTGGGCGCCGCCGTGTGCTCGGGCGCCATTTTCCTGGCCTCATTGCAGCTGTGAAGGGGCTAGTTCTATTCACAGGCCTTCCAGCCTGTGAGAGCTGTTACTGGGCTGTATTGTGCATTTAATTAAAATTAGCAAGTTTGTTGGCTTTCCGCAGAAGCGCTCAGGGCAAGGATTAGCAGCCTATCCCTCCCGGTTGTTGTCTGGGAGCTCTAGCTGCCAGAGGCCTTATTTCCAGCCTCAGGCGTTCATTTGGCGAATTGGATCTTATTAACATCAATCTCTGGGGTCACTCCCTCCTGGGAGCGCTGAACCAGTTCTCTAAATAGATATTTGTTAATAATAATAATAATAATAATAATAATAATAATAATAATAATAATAATAATAATAATAATAATAATAATAATAATAATAATAATAATAATAATAATAATAATAATAATAATAATAATAATAATAATAAATAACAACAACAACAAAATAAAATAATAAATAAATAAATAAATATTATATATATATATATATATATTGATATATGACAATAATACATTACCAATATTAATCGGATTATATATTCAATTATACGTATATATATATTAATAATTATAACAATAATAATATTATAGATTATATACAGCTAAATTCCAAAAGGGGGCGCGGGCCAGCTGAAAGGACACCCGGCCTTTGTTGTAGGTCGAACCCTTGGCGAGCCAACCGCCTTTAGAAATTTATATACAGTCCCTACTTCTAAAATGGCAGATGACAATTCCGCTAAAGGCCCTTCCTTGAAGGCCAGATCTAAGTCCTACCACTTGCGCAGACAGGCTAAGGAAACTTCTAAGGAAACTTCCAAGGCCTCTCAAAGAGACGCCCTAAGACACCATAAGGCATTGGAGAAAGAATTTGACAGGCGATCTAGAGAGTCACAACCGGTGCCTCCAGCCCTCCCACCCTCCATTCCTTCTACCTCCAGACACCCCCCCCTCCTCCAGATTGCTCTACCCTCTCCAGGCGCAGCTCATCTCAGGGGCATCAGGTCCCCGGACCAACGACCAGACGGACGCCCGAAGCTACATTCACGCCCACGGCTGCTGGTCTGCGCCAGGAGGAGCCCGCCACAGTCAAGATCCCTGCACTAATGCAGGCATGGATGGAACGGGCTATCCGCCAGGGGATTGCAGAGGGCCTCCAACAGATGTCCAGGTCCGGTCCCCCCTCGATGGCGCCCGAACACGAGTCGCTATCAGTCAGGTCCTCGCCTAGATTGGACCCTCCTCATAGTCAGGCACCTTTACAGAGGGACAGCCCTCTCCCAGAAGGGAAACTGGAGGAGGCCATAGAGGACCTGGATCAGTTCAGGGAAGAGGAGGAATTTGAATGGGGGTCTACGCACCACGGGGAGCCCCTATCGGAGATAGACCCTATGGAAGGGGACATGTCCGAGGACAAGGGTCTCACTCCCGATCAACCCACCTTTGTGGGTTTGTTCAAGCCACACATGTTTAAATCGCTCCTATTTAAGGCCAAGAACATATCTGGCCTGTCTGTACAGTCTCCCTCTGCTCTCCCTTCCCCGGCGGCAGACATGATATTCTTCCGATTAAAATCGGAATTCCAATTTTTTTGGGAATCGCCCCCCTTCCCCCCTTCTTCTCCTCCTTCCCCTCCCCTCGGAGGCCCCGAGTCAGGAGTTGCTACGCTGGCGCGGCTCTGCGTGGCTCCAGTCCCGTTGCCTCAGGAAGGGAAAGGCAAAAAGGAAGAGCCGCGGCGGCGCTTTGCAACGGCAGCAGTGGCTCCTGGTTTTGCCTTTCCTTCCCGAGCAACGCGGACTGGAGCCGCCGGCTGCGCTAGCAACTCCTGACAGCCCCAGCTGGATACCTGAGCGGAGCCCGGGCGGTGTGAGCGGAGCCCGGGCGGTGCGAGCGGAGCCCGCTGAGCGGCAGGAAAAGGGAGCTGGGCAGCGATTTCTAGGCGCGCGGTGGGGGTGTCTCTTTTGGCCGTCCCGATTTTTTTCAGAGGGGAATATCATGCCTGTCCGGCGGAGGGACAAGAGGACGCCATTTTTAGGCAGCCCGTGGTGGAAGCGGAGGTTATTCTGGCTCCACCCATCTTTCACGACCTAGTTTCAAACCAGTTGGACTCTACAAGGGCCCCTCCTGCCCCATCCAGCCAGGACAAGAGGTTCTTTAACCTCGACTCAAGCTTCTGCAACCTGCTTAACACCCTCAAGGTAGATGAGCCCATCGTTGGCTTATCATCCTCCTCCTCCCCTAGTGATCCCCTGGAGGCTCTGAAACCCGAGGACAAGAGGTCCGAACTAGCCTTACGTTGGGCTCACCAAGCCGACACCTGGGCCATTAGATAGGCCACGGCCGCCTCCTTCTTCACCAGGTCTTCGATCCGGTGGCTCCACCAACTGAAACAGCATGTCCCCCCCTCTAACACAAGGGCACATCAAGACATCGCCAAACTGACGGCCGCGGCAGAATTCTCGGCCGACGCCACCTACCACGCGGTTAAGTTCTCCACCCGAGCAATAACCTCTAATGTTACAGCCCGCCGCCTGCTCTGGCTCAAACACTGGCAGGCGGATGTAAAAAACAAGGTTAAGTTGGCCACTGCCCCCATCAAGGGGGACAAACTATTTGGCACGGCCCTGGAGCCATTGCTAGCCGAAACCCGAAGCAAGAAAAAATTTCTTCCTCCTCTTTTTCGGAGGTCAGAGCCAAGAGCCCCTCAGCCATTTCGGAGAGGTTCCTCCCGACCTTTCTACCAGTCACCTTTCCCGCCCAGGTATCCGAGACCCCCCTCCTTCTGGCCATTCCAACCCCAGGATCGAGCTGATCCGGGCGACAGGAACAGGAGGGGCGGCAGCTACAGGCGTCCCTTCAGGGGTTCAGGAGGGAAGCCCTTCCGGCGCCCCAGATAGATCCCGTCCCTCCCTTCCCATTGGCGGACACCTCAAGCATTTCGCCGACCGATGGGACTCCTCCACCTCCGATGCCTGGGTCGGGGACACCATCAGATTCGGCCTCGCTCTTGAATTTCAGCGCGCCCCCCCTGACTTTTTTATGGCATCCCCCCCCGAGGGATCCCACCAAACGCAGCTTGATGGATTCAGCTATCCATCATCTCCTCAACATACAGGCGATCCAACCCGTCCCACCATCTCAACGGGGGCAAGGCTTTTACTCCCACCTTTTCGTTGTTACCAAATCCTCAGGTGGATGGAGGGCTATTCTAGACCTGAAACGCCTTAACCGTTACCTGATCCAGCGCAGGTTTAAGATGCACACTTTACAGTCCATTCTACTGGGTATCAGGCAGGGGGACTGGCTATCTTCTATAGACTTTTCAGAAGCGTATCTTCACATCCCAATCCGGCCCTCCCATTCCAAATTCCTCAGGTTCTGTTACAACCACCGCCACTTCCAATATGTGGCCCTTCCCTTTGGGTTGGCTTCTGCCCCAAGAACCTTCACTAAGGTCTTCACGGCTCGAGCGGCCCACCTCAGGAACCTCCCAGTTCGTCTCCACTGCTACCTGGATGACATCCTCATCCTGTCTCACTCCAGACTCCAAGCAGAGAAGGACATCAGAGCTACTCTCTCTGCCCTCCAAGACCATGGGTTCCTAGTAAACTGGCAAAAGAGCCAATTGTTACCATCTACCCGGATCACCCATTTGGGGTCCGTCATTGACTCAGTTCAAGGAAAGGTCTTCCTTTACTCGGAAAGATTCCTTAGCATCCAGGAAACCGTCAAACATATCAGACGATCAAGAAAGGTAACACTCTTAGAATTGTCTAAATTACTAGGTAAAATGGTCTCATGCATTTCCATTGTTCCCTGGGCCCGTTTACACACCAGATCCCTACAGTGGTTCCTGCTCCCGTTCCAAAGGTCCGGCAGAAGCAATTCAAAGGCCACAGTCAAGGTGCCTTCAAGGGTCCTCACGTCTCTCCTCTGGTGTACCAGTCCCGCCATCAACAAGGGCCATTGCTTCAAGGAGCCCCAATGCCTCACTCTCACCACAGACGCCAGCCTGTCCGGATGGGGTGCTCACATCCACTCGCTCTCGACACAGGGCAGATGGTCGCAGGCAGAACGGGCATGCAGTATAAACTGGTTGGAACTCCACGCCATCCACCTGGCCCTGCGCAACTTCCTCCCTCAGGTACGCGGGCGGCATGTCCTTATACTCACGGACAACGTCACCGCCAAGGCTCACGTCAACCGGCAAGGGGGTACCCAGTCCATACGCTTGATGAGAGAGGCCGAGTGCCTCTGCCGTTGGGCAGAGCGCAATCTCCTCTCCCTCAAAGCCGAACACATCTCAGGGGATTCAAACACCCAAGCAGACTGGCTGAGCAGGACCACGGTGGACCAGTCCGAGTGGCGCATCCACCCGTCACTGTTCAAGGAGGCGACCATGATGTTCGGTCTCCCGTCAGTAGACCTCTTCGCATCCCCCCTCAACACACAACTCCCAAGGTTTTTCTCGAGGTACCCCTCCCACGGGGCCGAGAATTACAACGCCCTCCGTTGCCCCTGGCCCACAGGGCTTCTATATGCATTCCCTCCATTAGCCCTAGTCCCCAGAGTCATCCAGAAGCTCATTTACGAGAAAGCAGAACTGATTCTAGTGGCCCCCTACTGGCCCAGACGCCCATGGTTTGCAGACCTCCGCAACCTATCGGTGGCCCCTCCCTGGAAAATCCCCCCGAACAGGATCTCCCTTTCTCAGGGCCCCCTCCAGCACCTGGATCCTCAGTGGCTCCAGTTAGCCGTTTGGAGGTTGAGCGGGAACGTCTAAGAAAGGAGAAGCTTTCTGACCAGGTTATTGATACCATTTTAGCCACCAGACAGCCCTCAACAACCCGAATATACAATGCCACTTGGAGTAGTTTCTCCAAGTGGTGCCATAATTTCCAGGTCAACCCGCTTTCACCCTCCATCGCTCAAGTTTTGGAATTCCTCCAAGAAGGTCTGAGGAAAGGACTTTCCCCGAACACCTTGAGGCGTCAGGTCGCAGCCCTCGCAACCATCATCGCTTGTGACAATCTGGGTTCCCTTTCCCTCCACCCTCGCATTAGGGCATTCCTTAGAGGAGCCACTAACTTGTGTCCCCCAACCGTTCACCGATATCCTACCTGGGACCTCAATAAGGTCCTTGTGTCCCTTACTAAACACCCCTTTGAGCCTCTCAGGGAATCCACCCTCCAGTTTTTAACATTCAAAGTCGTGTTCCTGGTGGCCATTACTTCGGCTCGCCGAATCTTGGAGATAGCAGCCTTGTCGGTGAGAAAGGACCTTTGCATCTTCCATGCCGACCGGGTGGTCCTCCGGCCTGACCCTACCTTCTTGCCCAAGGTCAACTCAGCCTTCCACAGGGCACAGGAACTCACGCTCCCAAACTTCTGCCCCAATCCCTCGCGGGAGAGGGAGAAGCTTTGGCACACCCTGGACGTGAGATGTGCCCTTCGCATTTACATTAAGCGCACCCAGCGCTTTAGGAGGTCTGAATCCCTATTCCTTTCTTTTCAACCCAAGACATTGGGCCACAAAGTGTCCCCTTCAACCATCGGCCGCTGGATCAGAGCTACTATTTCCAAAGCTTATTTGTCTCAGGCTCTGCCGGTACCCAGCGGAATAACAGCACACTCCACCAGAAGTGCAGCTACCTCGACAGCTTGGGCCACCCAAGCTCCAATTACTGATATTTGTCGGGCGGCCACCTGGGCCTCCCCGTCTCCCTTCATTAGGCATTATAAGATCGACATATTTGCCTCGGCGGAGGCTTCGTTTGGCAGACGAGTCCTCCAGCGAGTCCTCAAGGACCCGCAGAGACTCCCGAACCAGACGGAGTCCCTCCCGTAGGACAGCCAAGCTTTGGTATGTCCCACTCTCTGGATGATCCGAGCGGCTCTAAGGAGAATGGGCGTTGGTCCTTACCTGACACGCCATTTCTCTTCGAGCCGCGAGGATCATCCAGCCCCACCCTTATTATTTCACCGTCTGGTGGGGTCTTGTTTCGGCCAATGAACCTTTAAGTATAGTAAGATGAGAGCACGACCTTCTCTTCACTCTCGACTTCGCATAAACTGGGGAACGCAAGGGAGCCACATGATGGAGGGCGGAGCGTTCCTCAGTAATTAAGCTCAGCCTTCAACGACGCAGACTGAAGCACCTCCCACTTTCTGGATGATCCTCGCGGCTCGAAGAGAAATGGCGTGTCAGGTAAGGACCAACGCCCACTCTCACCAGGGGTGGGCTTCTACCTGCCGGAGAACCGGCAAATCGCACCACTGGCTGGCCCCGCCCACTCACTCTTTACCTGGCATGCGCACCATCAAACTTGCCTGCTAAGTTGCTATTTTCCTTCCCTCCCCCTCAACCATCAGCTGTTCTGTGTGCCGGGAGATTTGGATTAGCTGGAAAGCAGGAAAACGTTGAATTTCTTGCTTTCTAGCTAATCTAAAAGCAGAGCTGAACCTTCCTTAGGACTGAAGCTTCTATTTTTCAGTGCAGACTCAGGTGTAGCCAATTGCAGAAAGATAGATCTCTGAATGAATCTGTGATTCTGTGAGCAACTCAATCTGCCTTCCTGCTTTGCCTGCTTTTGGGTAAAAGTTGCTCTTTTTTAATAAAAAATTCAATATTTACATAAATATTTATAATATTTACATATAAGCCATGCCCAGCCAGTCACATGACCACCAAGCCACACCCACAAATTAGGCCACACCCACAGAATTGGTTGTTAAGAAATTTGAATCCCACCCCTGTCCCCAACCTCCAGGCTGCAGCCCACTATTGGACTGTGGCCCATTTGGAACCAGGCCACACAAACAGTTGGGCGAGCAGCCTGCCGGTTCCCCTCTTCTCCCCCACCCCGGCGGACCACCAAACTGTAAAGACTGGGGACTGCTGGTATAGATGTATCACTATGGTGAGCTAAAACCTTGTTTGGATAATTCTTTGCTCAGCTTAAATTGGCAGGAGACAGAAGCTTGCATGCCAGATAATTTAATCCTTTCTTTCTTTCTATTTACACATTCATTCTCTCTCTCTCTCTCTCTCTCTCTCTCTCTCTCTCTCTCTCTCTCTCTCTCTCTCTCTCTCTTTCACATACAGTTGAATTTCTACAAAAGATAAAATGCAAAAAACCAGATAAAAATAAAAGGAAAGAAGTTTATCAATGTCTAACATAGAGCATTAGCTATTTGGAAGTAACATACGCTGCCCACAGTCTTCAGGAATGGGCAGCACTCAAATAAAGTTTATAAATAAATTAAATAGCATTATTCAAAAACATAATAGCAATAGCACCTAGACTTATATACCACTTTACAGTGTTTCACAGCCCTCTCTAAGCTGTTTACAGAGTCAGCAAAAGTAGCCTGCAAGTACTGCGCTCTAACCACTGTGCCACTGGGGCTCTTAATGTTAAGATAGAAAACTCATGCTTATTCATCTCAGCACATAGCATCGACTGTATGCTTTTTTGTCATTTGCATTTTTATTACTTCACATTCTTTACTCCATTTTTTTTCCTTGTCTTTTATAGGAAGCTGAATTTCATTCATTAAAAGAAGCTCTTTCTTTTGTATCATTAATCGATGGATATTATAGATTAACAGCGGATGCCCATCATTACCTTTGTAAAGAAGTGGCACCTCCTTCAATTCTTGAAAATATCCAGAGCAATTGCCATGGGCCAATTTCGTAAGGAATACTTTGTTCTAACATTTATCTTGGGAATGGATAAGCTTTTGAACTAGAGGCACATCAGATACTAGGCTAGGCATTTGGGAACACAGTAATCATTGTGTACATTACCCCTGCTCATTTGTACACATAATTTGCCTCCATGGTTATAGATGCAACTTGGACCATATTGAGGAAGAAGCTTCTTTCTACCTAAGGAATCAGGTTAAAATAGCTTTATTCTTGCTCTTGTTGTTACTGCTAGCAGTAGAGGAAGATCAAAAGCAAAAGACAAAATGAGGAAGATCAAAAGCAAAAGTTTCCTGCAGCTGCCAATCAGCAAATGTCTGGGACCAGTGTCATGGCAGGTGGGAGTTGGATTGCCAGGGGTCCTGAGTGCTGCAGATAAGGAGGAAGGGAGATAGATGTTCATTCGTATCAAAACAACTCCTGTGTGTACCTGTGAAAAAAGAATTAGTAACAGTTCTTTTGGATCCACTTTAACTTGTTTGAATTTTATACGTATCCATCCAGACTCTCAGATTTTATCTATGCACACACACTAGTTATTTGAGTGATTGTTGTTGAATATGGAAAATTGCTAACAAAAAAAAATTACTCTTGGTAAAGACTACTTCTTCCTGTTCCTTTCATGAAGTCGAGGAGAAAATATGAGTAGAAATGTATGTGATTCTATATAATATGTCCCAGTTCTGAACAGTTTAATATATTAGCATGTCCCAGTTAAGGTACTGATGAATTCTAAAATCAAGTGAGTATTGCATAGGAAAGAGTCACAATGTCACTCAAAGAAAGTCAGATAGTAGTCTCCATCTTTAGGAAATCACTTTATCTTGATGGAAAACAGAATTTCTTTTTTGTTTACCTGGAGCAAGAATAATTCTCTGAATTGTGTCCTTTGTAGCCTGCCAAATTTCTTCAAATCACTTCTGAAGTTCCATTTTATTTTAAAATATGTTTAATTATTTTACTCTCTGTTGCATCTATCCCATTTTGTCCTATTCAATTAAAGATAGCCCCCAAAGTACAACCATTCATTTAGCAATGGTTCAAGATTATGTCATGGTCCCCATAATAATTGCCATTGTAGCACCCCCCACAATACTGTGATCAGAAAACCGTAAGGATACTTATTTCCCTCCAACTGCCTACTCTACCTCCCAGCCCTGCCCGCTTTTGGCCAGCTTGTTGGTCTTGCCACCCTGTACTTGTGGGCCCTGTCACCTTTACCATACTGCGCTGCATTCATGCTGTGCAGCTCACATCTAACCTTCACCACCTCCTCTTCCTGCAACTGCTTCCGAGACACGCCTGGTCTGGCCTTTTATGTGAGGCAGCTACTGGCTATGCTAAACTATGTTCCCAAGGCTCCACCTGCCCTTTTTCCAAATCATTCATAACCTTCTTGAGATGTTTGGAGCTTCACATGGGTCAGGGAACGCAGCTGGATTGCTGTTCTTAAGCAATGAGTTAATGTGACATTACACTACAACCACATTGCTTAGTATTGGATATTCAGGTCCCAATTGCCATTGTAACCAGTTGTAAATTTTATTTGGTGGCATTCTGCTAGTGGAAGAGCAGGTCAAGGAAATGGGAAATGATTTTAGCCATTTTTTATTGACTAAAAGTAATGTGGAAAGAGTAGTCTTGGATCAATCAAGAGAAGAGGAATTATCATTTCACTGACACATTATTTTTGTAAAAAATCTGCTATATCCCGATATATTCTGTAATTCAGAAGTGTCAGCTCTTTTTAATACTTTGTTTTTCCTTCTTTTTTTTTTTAAACAGCATGGACTTTGCAATCAGTAAGCTGAAAAAGGCTGGCAATCAAACTGGCTATTATGTTCTCCGTTGCAGTCCAACAGAGTTTAATAAATACTTTCTTACCTTTGCTATGCAGGTTAGTATTAAGGATCTAGATTTCTAACTGCTTTGCTTATGCTTAAGACAAGATTTCAGTTCCTTTTATTTAGGGGGAAATCATGTTTTGTTTTCAGAATAACATCAGTACCTCTGTTTTGAGAATAACATATGTAGTTATTAAAATTGGCACCAGTTGGACCAATATTTTATTAATTTTCCCATTCACTGTCACTGTTAATTCAAGTGCCACAATTAATATTTAAATTTTCAGAGTTTGGTTATCATTTATATCCATTTGTGTGAATTTGCCAATAGAATAGCAGCTTAGAAAGAGATACAGGAAGAGATTCAAACTTATCAGGGGAACTTCTGAAATAGTTAATAAAGAGTATTAGCATCAGCAGTTCTTCCTTCAAAAGACACGGCACAATATTTATTATTCAGTAATAAGTTATCAAGAGTGATAAGTTTCTTCATTTGTTTAAAAAAAGTATATTATTTGTAAGTATCTGCAATTTAAAAGTTATAAACTTTGAAGAACTTGCTGCTGGTGTTCTCATATATGTAGCCTCTTAAATTGCCAATTTTTGTGTCTATTGTTATTGTGATATTTCTAAGCAGAGTGCAATTAAAATGATTCAAGTTCAGAACTTACTTTATAAAAAATCAAAATGTTTGCTATACAAGTTTACTTTTTATATACTAAAGGAACTCTTAGCAGTATAGTTCAGTTCTTTTGTATTAAACAAAGCTGAAGTGTTGAGCTGTGGCAATCCTTTGTTCCAGCAAGCTTTAGTGTAGATTAAAACAAAATTAGGCTTGCATTAGATGGTATTTATAGAGCAGGTAAAATCAACCAAATATTAATGTCATGATAGCTGGATATTCAGAGTAAAATTAAAAAATAATTTTGTTCCCTCCACCAACATATTCCATTGTTTGTAATGGAGTTTGTGTGATGAGTGAAAGTTAGAAAGCTACAAAGGGACCAGTAATGAACCGGTAGAATGAGTCATGTCCTACCCAGCCGTTCCTTTGTCATAAAAACTGTTCTTTTCTATTCTTCCAATTTTTTTAAATTTCACTTGCCCACCCAATATGGCTACAAGATATATTCCTAGTCCTGATTGCCAAATTAGAATTATGCTTGACATTTGATTAAATTTACAAAGTTACAAATAAAAGCGTTGAATTGAAGTATCATTTTTAAACTTTCCTTAAATTTTGCAGCAAGACAGCATAATTGATTATAAACATTGCTTGATAACAAAAAATGAAAATGGAGAATATAATCTCACCGGAACTAGAAAAAGTTTTACCAACCTTGTGGATTTGTTGAATTGTTACCGTACAGAAACCGTCCGATCGGACAGTATGGTTTTCCAGTTTACCAGATGCTGCCCTCCAAAGCCAAAAGGCAAGCAATTTGAATTTTATTTGTTGAGGGTGATAATATTGTGTGGCTAACTGAACTAGAGAAATAACTGTCATTTGAGAAAAATACAAAGACCTACATTAAACAATAAAAGAGCAGAAATTTTTAACAACACTGCTCTCGTATAGGGGTGTGTGTGTATGCGTGTGTGTGTGTTAATATTCATAGCACACTGACAGACACTAGGATTAATAGATAAGATTAGATAGATGAGAGGAGCAGTTGCTGTCTTCCAATCCTTCAACTGCAGAGAACATTTTGCAAAAGGACGCTATTCAAAATACTGAAGCTCCATTTCGCAACAACCCCTCCTCACTGACCGATATAATTGGATATTTTGGAGTTTGGCAACAATTCCATTTTAAGTCCAGATTATTCCTGAAATAAAAGTTGTATGCTCCCATGTGTGATATTTATGTGTACACCTATTTATATATTTGTGATACATTCAGATTAGGATAAGGAGGAAAGTAGTAAAAGAAGAATGTCAGTTGCTAACCCTAAAATATAGGAAGTGTTTAAGTCGTTCCATCCTCTACTAGAGGATTCTAAAATCTGGATTCGGTGCACTGTTATACAAGCTTATCTTTAGAGCTGCTGTGCTTTGGGCGCTTTGAAAATGCTTCTTGGATCAGAAGTAAAATGTCTTCAAAGAAAGTCCAGTTGCCTGTTGAAAAAAAGCACCTCTGTATTTTTATTCCATGGCTGCGTTTCCCCCCATTTTTGTTCACACAACAGTGAGGGGAAGTTAGGTCAATGAAGACCCCACAATTACCAAGGTTTATTAATCAGAATTTACATAGGAAGCTTCATGGCTGAGTGCAGAATATTATATGCAGTAATTATCGGCTTTTGCTTTGGTTATAAATGAAACAAAGTTTTTAGTTACATATGCAATGGTTTGTGTTTGCATGTTTTTTCACTTTTTATATGTAAACGAGCCATTTCCCATAGACCCTTCTTTACATTCTCTATCAGCTTATATAATAATTATCTGGTTACCTTTTATAATTACCTTTCATAAATTGGGCTAGAAGACAAGCGAGTAAAATATGGTTGTGTGAACTTACACACCATTGACTTCTTTTTGCAGATAAGTCCAACCTTCTTATCTTCAGGAGCAATGGAGATTCTGATATGCCAACATCACCTACTTTGCAGAGACATAATAATATCAATCAGATGGTTTTTCACAAAATTCGGAATGAAGATCTTATCTTTGTAAGATTAATACACTAGTATCCTTTTTTTATCAACACCTTAAAATTAAGTTCAATTAACTTAAATATCATTGGACTTTTTCTCAGTGATATGTGCTACTGGAAATAATTTCTACACTATTCCATTTACCGAAAGATGGATGTTTATTATGATAAAAGCATATAAATATAAGATGTAAGGTTTCCCCTTCATTATTCATTGAAAATTGAATTTCATTTACTATGTAAGTACATTCATTAAGATAGGATGTGTTATCATTTCCTTCTTAAGATAGATTTTTGCTCTTATTAAGATAAAGATGAGTTCTTAAGCTGTTATTGTTACAGCCCTTCCCACCCTCAGTTTATAGTTCTTTTGTGTTAAACAATGAGGTTGTTTAATTTGGTGTCTAAAAATATCTCTGTTCCAAAGCAGAGTTCCCAATCTTTGTGGACTAGTTGGAGAGGGGAGAGGTGATGGTTCCAGAAGTGGGTGAGTGCACCCATGCACACATCTCCATTTGCATGAGTGGCGAGAGAGCACACATGGTGCAACTCCATTTGCATGAGTAACAGGCACATGTGCCCACCACTCATGCAAATAGATTGCACATGAGCTCACCCACTGCTTGCGCAAGTGGGGACACCTGTGCACGCACTTACCCATCACTTCCCCAACCGGGTTCCAAACAGCTCAAGGCCCAGTAGTCCCTTGCTCCAAAGGAACCTTCTTGTATTAGTAGTTTTGTTTTTGTTTTTACATGTTTTATTGTTTTTCATGTGGCCTGAAATGATTGACTAACCTTTATCTCCATTTTTGACTTTTTTGTTTCTGTTTTTTGGGTAGAATGAAAGCCTTGGACAGGGCACCTTCACTAAAATTTTCAAAGGAGTAAGGAAAGAAGTGGGAGACTATGGTAAATTATATCAGACTGAAGTCTTGCTGAAAGTTCTAGATAAAACACACAGACACTACTCCGAGGTTTGTATATTAATTTTAAAAGTCATATTAATTAAAAGATGCTACTTTTTAAGTATTGGCTATGATAATGGTTTGAAATGATACACAGTGAAACAATAAAAACATTAAAAAGCATCACAACTGAAAGGAACAACCAAGATGCAAGTCAAATTTATTTGTTGATAGCCATTTCTTAGTTGAATAAACCTGATGAATTTTCCCTTATTGAAAAGTATGCAAAGTTACTCACCTTTTAGATATACAGTAGGATTTTGAATATCTAAGAGACAAAAACAGATCTGAGTCACAGCTTTTCTTCTTTCTTTTTCTCCCATGAATGATTTAAGTGAAATAATTTATACAAAATATACACTTCCATTTTCCTGAGTTACTGAAATTGCAGAATTTCAGCTTTTCAAAACTGAATTGGGGTTGGCTTAGCGATTGTACTAAAATATTACACCTACTCTAAATAAATAAACTTTAATCTATGTTGATATTATGATTTCAGAAAAATAAAATTGTAGAGTTCTACTTCCCAGTCTTTCTCATGGTAGTGCAAATTGATTTGTTGTTTATTGCTGGCTAGGAGTTCTGATAAATTCTGACTTATGAAGTTGATTATTCCATGAAAATTTTTAAGAGATACTGATACCAGGGCTCTGCAACCTTAAACATTCAAAGAGCCATTTGGACCCGTTTTCCACAGAAAAGAAAACACTGGGAGCCAATAATTTAACAACCAGTGTGACTGGGTGGGCGTGGCCCACGTGACTTCACTCACTTACTCCCACCCAGTTGCCTCCTACTCTGGAATATGGAGTGAGTCTCCACCCCCCACCATCACCCTTAACATTCTCAGGGCAGGCGAGGAGTGACGGGAAGGGGCTGGCCAGTGGTGGGATCAACCAATAGGGAGCCACAGCAGAGAGCAGAAAGAGCTGCATGTGGCTCCAGAGCCACAGGTTGCAGACTCCTGGTCTATACCAAATTAAGATTATTCTACACCATCAATAGTTAGAGGGTAAACTGTCTGTGTCAGGTTTTTCCACTTTTGAAAGCAAATGTGTTGAATTTGATATGATACAGCTAATAAAAATTCTATATGAAGTTTTGTCTCTGACTATAACAAAATTCTGTACCTTGGAATTCAAAAGCAATTTCCTAATGACTCATTTGTTAATTGTTCCCATCTTCGTTTTGTTAAATCTTCTATATATCAAATATTGCCATCTATTATGACCCAATATGAAGAGCATTCAGACGCTCATTACAAATTTATCTCTTGTCAGTGAATTGACACAGTTGTCAGTCCAGATAAAACCAGACAGGAAATACAACAAGATGAACTAATTCTATTTTAATTAACAGAATTTTGCAAGTCTGAAAGTACAAACTTCCCACTGCTACTTGAGCCATTAGGGTGGGCCCTTTCTTTCTCTGACTATTAAGCCCCTTGAAGTTTCCACCTCTCTTATCTGGTAGTTTCCTGGGTAGCATCTTTCCTTTCATTTCCCAAGCCCATTAACACACTCCATTACATCCATTATTAAAGTACTTGTTCATGATGGCAAATGGATTCTTAAACAAAAATTCTGAGACCAGACCTGCAGAATTAATTGTGCAACAAGTAGAAGTAGCAGAAGACAGGGAATGAAGTGGTGTGACAATATAACTGAATTAATTCCAACCAGTTCTTACTTTGACTCACTTTCTAATTAATATCTTTTTCTTGTAGTCTTTCTTTGAAGCAGCAAGCATGATGAGTCAACTTTCTTACAAACATTTAGTATTAAATTATGGAGTTTGTGTCTGTGGAGAAGAAAGTGAGTAAATCCAGTTAATGGTTTGTACTCTGATTAGAGGTTTTTTTTCCAGAGTTCTTTTCTATAGTAAGGATACTGTACAGTATTTGAATAATGAATAAGGACAAAATCATGAAATAATGAAGGTTTTACTCTAACCACATTTGGGTAAAACAATTATGCGTTTTCTTGAAAACAGAAAAAAATGCTGTTAAGTCCTTGGTGCTGTCTGAGCTTGATTGCTTTCTTGCAGATGTTTCATTACCAAAGTAGGCAACATCTCAGTGCTAGCACTGATGATGATATGTAATTTGATAATGAAACATCTGCAAGTAAACAACCAAGCTGAACTGCAAATGTTCTCTTCTATTGGTATGTAAGAATCCTGCTGGGTCAGACCAACCCTTCACTTACTTTAGTAAGAGAATCAAATAGAATCTTTCAAGACTATCACAAGTGTAAGTTGGTAACAGCCCTCCTCTATAGCAGCTGGGTTTCAAAGAATACAACCTGTGATCAGTAGTCATTGATAGCTTCTCCCTTTAGTTGCCCAGTCTCCTCTTAAAACTTTTTAAATTACCGGTCCTCATTATACTAAATAACAATGAATTCCAATATAATGGCTATTGTGTGTTTTGAAAGTGTGTATATGTGTGTGAAAGTTATTTGTGATTAAGTGCCTTCTTAATGCCTTTTTGCTTCATGCTGGCGTTGATTTTTGCTTCAATAAGAAATTGAACAGTCTAACATAATAACTTTGCATCATATCCACATGATAGCCCATTGTTAAAATCTCTTAATCATCTTCTTATCCACCAAAACAACTTTGAAAAGCAAGATTTTATGGTTTGTATTATACCTGTATGAAAATCACAGCAGACCAGGATATTCTGATTATTTTGTCCCTTATACTGAAATCTTGAAACAGACTGCTCTTGAGACTTCCCAGAAGATAATAAAACTATGTGCCCCGCCAACCAGATTTTTTAAGGGCAGAATGTCAGTTATGTGAAGAAACACCTGCCTTCAAGGGGAGAGGGTATCGGATACAAATTTCATTAAATCGTAGGAAGGGTAGAAAGAAGCACCAAAAATGGACCATAAGTGAACATTAAGAGGAAATTACAAATTCATGATGGCAGAACTCAAACACCTGTCATGGTTGTTTCTGCTGAGTATGGACTAAAGAGCCTTGTGCAGCCTGTATATTGGAGAACCTTGAGCTAATTCCAGCTTACTAAAACTATGCCAAGTCAAAATCTGGGAAAACCTGATGGGATCTTGTCAGTTAACACATCTGTTTATCATGTCAAGTAGAAGCTTGTGGCTAAATTGGTGTGAAGTTGTAATTCACCTTTGTTTATCTAGGATGCTTGATCAAACGCTTTTTTCATCTGCCGCTTTTTATTTGGTATTGTGGGGAAAATATTCTGCTAAGCTCTGTGAGTCAGCAAAAGGAAATTCACATCTCCCTGTAATGCGTAATAAATAGATAGAGATGAGGTCGTTTTGCTGAAATTCAGGTGGCTTAGCTGGCAAAGTACTACAAAAGATTTGATTACCATCCTAAGCCAATGAAAAAGTAATTGGTGCTTACCTGAATTTAATCTTGCACGCATTTGGCATCAGCTTGTGTTGTTATTAATACTGTCCCCAACTTTTCAGAGAAAAGGATGGGAGTTTGAGGAATTAATGAAAGACTGTGCTTTATGTATTCCATAACATACAGTCATATTAAGTACAGGTAGTTCTCAACTTACAACCTTTCCTTTAGCAACTGTTCAAGATTACAACGGCATTGAAAAAAGTGTCTTATGGCTGGTCCTCACATTTATGACCATTGCAGCATCCCCACGTTCATGTGATCAAAATTTGGGTGCTTGGCAACTGACAAGCATTTATAATGAGGTCATGTGATGGTCATTTGTGATCTTCCCAGCCAGCTTCCAAGAAGCAAAATAAACAGGTAGACCTGTTCACTTAGCAACTGCCTGGTTTATTTAACAACTGCAGTGATTCGCTTAACAATGGTGCAAAAGACTTGTAAAATTGGGCATGACTCACTTAAGAACTGCCTTAGCAATGGAAATTCTTACCCCAATTGTGGTTTCAAGTGGAGGGTTACCTGATAAAGTTGTTTTGTCTGGCTACCTAGAAGAAGTTGTGTTCCATATTTTGGCATTCTTATGGAAAGAATATGAAAGCAGCTTTTATCTGTTCTGTTTCTGAGAATTAATTAGCATTAATTATTCTAGAAGTGAGAGCTTAAATTTAAGTAATTTACAGTGTATACTGGAGTACATAAGGAGACTAACCAGTGTGGTAATTAAGAGTTACTGTTTGAATTCCACTGTGTTTATATTTCTTACCAGATATTCTGGTTCAGGAGTATGTAAAATTTGGATCATTGGATACTTACTTGAAGAAAAATAAAACTTCTATAAATATCTTGTGGAAATTAGAAGTTGCAAAACAGTTGGCAATGGCAATGCATTTTTTGGTAAGTTTTTCATTTTTACTGGTATTGGTAAAAATTCTAAGTTTACTTAGGATATTTTAGGCTTTTGGTTATAATTATCCATTTTCACAAACTTCTCTTTGTTGGAATAGTATTTAGTTATTTGGAATTTGAGTTTGTACTTTTTTCATAACTTGGATATTGCTGATAAACAAATACAAGAAATGGCTTTTTCTAGGGTGAGAAATTGGAGTTATGCAGGCCTACCAGCTCTTGGATAATGGCTTTAATTTCTCTTTTGGAAACTATAGCATTAGTTTATTTTAGGGCAAATTGTATATTGGGTCAACTTCACCAAGCTATGAATTTTAGAATCATGCATTCTGTCCCCCTGTTTTCTAACCTTTATACACCACTTAATGTTCCTACCATGTCCAGGTGAAGGATTTTCACGTCAGCACACTACAAAAATGCACTATATAAAGCTTGAATGGGAATCTTTCTTTTAGCCCAGAGGTCTCCAAGCTTGGCAACTTTAAGACTTGTGGACTTCAACTCCCAGAATTCTCCAGCCAGCTTTGCCCTGTTTTAGCCTATAGCAAGAAGGGCACAAATGAGTTTTGGAAATAAATCACAGCTTTTCAGATATAGTGCATATTAATCAGGCAGTGCAACCAGTTGTCTCCTAAATATCTTCCATGCTCCCTGCTAAATTAGATGATGCAGTTCCCATTTTGGCAAGGTTTAGGAACCACTTACAGGATGGCTTGTTCTTTGGCTTCTCTGTTGATACTATAATTATTGGAGAAAGGCTGTTCTAAAATCACCATGTTCCTCTAGCTCTCCAAATATGGCCAGTTGAGGAATTCTGGGAATTGAAGCGTACAAGTGTTGAAGTTCCCAGGTTTGGAGAGCCCTGCTATAGTGTTTGGGAGCTGTCTGGATTGAATCCAGAGGTTTGACACTCTCAGAATAGGACCTTTGTAGTTGCTGGGTTATTAATATATTAAAAGAGGATACATAAATTGAAGAAGTTAGAAAGACTTTTAAATCCCACCTATCTCAAAGTCCTAAATACTGTGTAGTGCCATATATGACCAGCAAGCCTAAACCAGTGGCATATCTCTGGATTAGACTTAGAGAAGAACTGTACACTATATTACAGTTTTTAAATCTCTTTATGCTTAATATTTTTAAATAGTATTTTGAAGTAAACACAGTCAGCTTGCAGACCATTACATCATATCTAGTAGAATAATCAAATCTTCCCCTTTATCTTTTTCAGGAGGATAAAAACCTCGTACACGGGAATGTATGCGCAAAAAATATCTTGCTTATCAGAGAGGAAGATAGGAAGTCTGGGAACCTTCCTTTTATCAAACTTAGTGATCCTGGTATCAGCATTACAGTTTTGCCAAAAGACAGTAAGTTTCTGATTCCGCAATCTGAGCACACTGTGAAAATGGCATGTGCATGGCTTTCTTTCACTGATTATTTTATTCCGGGGAATTCCTGTTTTCCTTTGTATTTCTAGGACAAACTTCCCACATTGTGGGACATATTTTAATCATCATACTGCTACATATTATGCTGTTTAAAATTGCTTGCATTTGTAAATATGTCTTTCTTGTGAGATGATATTGCATACCGCAATATGACGCTGAAAAAGTATTAAAATATCCTAGAATGTAAGCTCAAAGTATTTATTTGCAGTATATTGCAGTTGCTTTCTGCAGGGTCAAAATGCTCATAATCTGTTGGTACAAATCTGGCAGAATTACACAGCTGTTCTTGCTTTGTAACTAGTAGTGTCTAATACATGGGAGCAAGTATATTTTATAGCAAAGAAATCAGTGCATAAACTTAACATATACACAACAATCATGTCATTGTTAACTAACGGCATTTGCTTTTTAACAATGTTAATTATCTACCGGCGTTCCAAAAAGCCCAATTGGGGGCGCAGCTGCTTACCGGCAAAAGGGAAGCACCGCGCGAACTGCCCGAGCCGAAAGGCAGCCTTCCCCAGCTCCCAGACCGCCGCCGTGAGTCTGGGGGGGTGGGGAGTGGGGGCCGCGCCACCCGAAAAAGGAACCAGAGGCTGCCATGACCGCCCTCCTCCCCCGAGGACCGCGCAGCCCAGCGCCCCGCAGCCCCAGCCGTCTCAGCGGAGCCGGGAGCGCTCCTGGGGGGAGAAGGCGGCGCCCTTCCACGGTCTCACGGTAGAAAAGTGCCCGGGGGGGGGGGGGGGGGGCAAAAGGGGGGGGGGGGGGGGGGGGGGGGGGGGGAAAACAAACATAGGGAGGGGGTCGCCCGCCGGTCGCGCCGCACCTAAACCGATCTTTATTTTGTTTTATTATTATTATTTTCTTCCTTTCAGTCGTGTCTAATTCTCATAGATCACCTGGACAAGTCCCTGCAGTTTTATTGATAAAAGCTTTTCAGAAGTGGTTTGCCATTGTCTCCTTCCTAGGCCTGAGAGAAAGTAATTGGCTCAAACTCACCCAGACAGCTTCATGTCCAAGGCAGGACTAGAACTCACAACTAACTTTTATTAATTTCACTTCAAGAGCTTATCAAATTGGACAGCAATTAAAACATTCCAGGAATCTTTAGTCTAAAATTTTTATAATTCCCTCCCAGTAAAAGTTCACTCTTTTTTTTTTTTTTCATGGTCAGTTCTTCTGGAGAGGATTCCATGGGTGCCCCCAGAATGCATCGAAAGTCCCAAGCAGTTGAGCCAGGCGGCGGACAAGTGGAGTTTTGGGACAACTCTGTGGGAAATCTGCAGCGGAGGAGACAAACCTCTCAATGCACTGGATTCTCAAAGGGTAAGACGCATTGAGCAATCTCTGTCCCTCTACAATTAAACTTGCTAGATGCTAATGCACACCAGTTGTTCTCACATTTGAGTGCAGTTTCTTCCTGGGGCTCCCTCTTACATTAAGGTCTAGAAAATATTTTTTGACATACTAACAGGTATGATCTCCATGCCTGCCTTTCTGGTCTATCAGACAGAACCTATAGCCAAAAAGGATTTTGTTGAAAAGGTGAGTTTCCTCACATTCCTCTTTGTCACATTATTTTGTTGAACTTACATATACTTCCCCATTTTCTGGAAGAGGGTTGGATTGCATTAAGTGGGGGAAGTATTAAGAATGTTTTGCTTTGTTTTAAGTAAGCCTCCTTGGGTTAAACTCTGTTCCTCGCAATTTTATTGTTTTCTTGGTAACAGTATGGAAGTGGTTTGCTTTCCATCTGACCTTTTCTTAAATTTCAGCCCATGGATTTCTTGTGGCTCTTTATTGAAGTACTAATTAAGTTGAACTTGTCTTAGCTTTTTGCTATCATTTAAGGTTTAAAATAATATTATTAAGAAAATTCAGTGTGACGTTAAATAATTTTAAGGTGATTTTCTGTTCAGAAGAAGAAGAAAGGATGTTCCTAGGTCTTGTCTAGAATTTCAAAAGGCTTAAGCAATTCATTTATGATATCACTGATTCAGGGAAATCATCCCAACTCTGCCAATAAATGCTCTACGAAGCATCTTTTAATTTGTTAATTTATGATGACTCACCCATTATTCAGATTTGTTTATATTGATTTATTTGAAATGATTGTTCAAAAAAGGATTTGGGGAAAATGTATAACAGAACACTGGGAGTAAATACTTCTGTTTTACAATCTTGTTGGAAGAAGTTTAAATAGACATAATTTGTATGAATTAGTAACAACAAAATCCTACTCCCCTTTTAAATTGAACTTTGAGCGTAAGATCCGGGATACAACTTTTTGTGCTGTACTTCCTGCATGCTAAAAAAAACGTAAACAATTGTCTCTCGCTGTAGAAAGCATCTTAAAATAAAAATATATTAATAATCCATATGATGTCTCAATGTCTAGAAGCTACAATTTTATGAAGACCGGCATCAGCTTCCTGCTCCCAATTGGACAGAACTGGCAAATCTGATAAACAATTGTATGGAATATGAAGCAGATTTCCGGCCCTCTTTCAGAGCAGTTATACGGGATCTGAACAGTTTATTTACACCAGGTAGGTAAAATGGAGGAAAGAGTTCTCCATTTTCTTGGATTCTCTTGGAATTTCATCCACTCTCTGGAACTTGGATATAGTAACTGGATATAGTCTTTGTTGCAAGAATTATAGTAAGGTAACATATGTAAAATCTGTATTTCCTATTTAAATAATTGGATTTTTTTTCCTTTTTCAAGATTATGAATTACTGACAGAAAATGATATGTTACCAAATATGAGAATTGGTGCTCTTGGATTTTCGGAAGCTTTTGAAGGACAGGACCCAACTTACTTTGAGGAGAGACACCTCAAATTCTTGCAGCAACTTGGCAAAGTAAGAAGCTCTGGGGTAGCTTATTGCAAAGATATGCCTTTATTTTTTAGAATTATACACTACTGTATGTGAATTGGAACATGTTAGGCATCCATAAGTCAGTATAATTCATATTGCATATATGTATTTTCTTGAATTTGGGGGCGTAATGGCTGAGCAGTTAAAGACACAGAGTTTTTAGCTGGAAAGCTGACAGCCTGAGGTTCAAGACCCAGGTTGTCGAGACTTTGGTGGGAAGGTAACAATGTTATGTGCGCTTCATCCTATAGTCATGCTGGCCACATGACCAGAAATGTCTTCAGACGAGGCTGGCTTCCTCCACTAAGAAATAGAGATGAACACTGCCCCTAGAGTCAGAGATAACTGGACAGGAGAAACTTTTATTTTACCTTTCATGAATATATTTGAATAGATTTGTATGCCACTGGTATTTTATGGCCTCCAGGCCATATTCAGTCCTTTGACTGTCCTTTTCCAGCCCACATGGATTGCTTTTATTTTGAAGGTAGCTGCTATTTATTTTTTCTTCAATTTACATATGCAGATGCATACATACCTGCATACGCACCTCCACACCCCTATTGGTTCAGCCCTTCCTAAGTGTCTCAGTTTCTCATGTGGCCCCTTGGGAAAAATGATTGCCCATCCTTGGGAGTGCATTTATCTTGGCCATAACCTATTGTTTTCTTTTTTTTTGGTTTATATAATTTGGTTTTCCTTCATTTGAATACCCTGTGAATTAATGCAAACTGGGACAACTATTTGTATTGAATTGCTGGTAGATCCAGTTAATGGCTGGAATATTGCATAGCACGTTATATATCAGCCTCAATCCTTGCATGAGGCTGAAAGAACAATTTGTAGTACCGGTAATCCTCAACCTAGGACCATAACTGAGCCCAGAATTATGGCTATGAGTTGTGATGGTTGTTGGGCATCATGTGAGCATTCCTGATTGTATGACCTTTTTTGCAATGGTTGTTACACGAACATCACAGTCATTAAGTGAATCTGTTGTTCTTCAATGGTTGTTGTTGTTTTTTTGCCAGAAACAGGAAGTAAACAGTGGAAACTGGCAAAAAAAATACCAAAAACTATGATCGTGTAATTGTGAGACACTGCAAAAGGCCATAAATGAGAGCTGTTTGCCAAGTGCCCTAAATGCAAATCACATGACCATGGGAGATGGTGCAGCTGTTGGTACTCAGGAACTAGGTCATAAGTAGCCTTAGGGAGGTCTGTTGTAATGATCACTAAGTGAGGACTATCTGCTTTTCTGGCTGCTCTCTCCACACACACACACACTTTTTTCAAAATGCTTCTATTTCTTTGTTTTGCAGGGTAATTTTGGAAGTGTGGAAATGTGTCGATACGATCCACTGCAGGATAATACAGGGGAGGTGGTAGCTGTGAAGAAACTGCAGCACAGCACGGAAGAATACCTGCGAGATTTTGAACGAGAAATTGAAATTCTCAAATCTCTGCAACATGACAACATTGTCAAGTACAAAGGAGTGTGCTATAGTGCAGGTACCCTGCACGTTTAATCGCATTATTCATTACCTACTTAAGCAACATGCTGATGACCTGGGATAATATTTGCCTTTAATGTATTGAAACATTTTTATGAACTGCTACTTTCTTTGTTTTTGTCTTAATATTTCTGGTTAATTTCTGCTGCACATAAAATTTGAGAAGCTTGTTTTTCCAGGTTAATTTTTTTGTTGGGTTGTTGTTTTGTTATTGTTGCTGTTGCATGAAATAGATTTTGTTTAGCGATGGCTTTTAAATGATTGCAAAATTATTTCTTTGTAACTTTTAAAAATTCTCTCTTGTATATATTCATATTTGCTTTGAAGAGTATACTACCAGACCTAAAACCTGTTTTGCTTTAGTTTTAAATCTGCTGATTGATGCTAGAAGTAAAAAATGGTATTTCAAAACCAAACTAGATAATACTGGCCTCACTTTCATGTCTTAATAGTCATAGAAGCTACTGTGTATCAAACTGGTGAGCTTGAGCCCATCCACATGTTATTGGAAAATACTATTGCTCATATTAGTCAGGTTGTCTGAAGCTATTAGTATAGTTCAGCAATATGTAGGTGCTACGTGTTTCTCTGTATTCACTGCCTGAGAAAAGTATAATTTCATTTTAGATACTTGTTTCATTGAGGGCATGTGTGATGCTCACAGTACCATTTTTTTCTTGTTCATTGGCCAGGGAACACCAGAAGTTGCAGCTTTTATTTTTTCATATTTGTGTCCTGTTGTCAGTTCAGGATAAAACGTTACATTTCCTCCCTCCCTCCCTTCCTCTTGTGTCCCATCCAACTCCCAATGACTCTGGGCAGCTCACACGTGAAAACATTTTTAAAAAGATGCAATCAGTAGTAGAAATAAGGAATAAAAGATAGCAAGATGAAAGAAACTGACCGGATTTAAAAAAAAGAATGCAAAGGGGATTTACTTAGAGCAGGGGTGTCAAACTGGCAGCCCACGGGCCGGATGCGTCATGCATAGGCCATGCCCACCCCAGCTCCACAAATGTAGAAAACACCGCAAAATGTCATGTGAGGGTAACGTGATGTGGCGAATTTGATGCCCGTGACTTAGAGCCTTTAAAACACCAGCAGGATGGGGGTTATTTGATTCTTGGGGTCATTCTAGAGAACAGGCACCGCTACAGAGAAGTACATTTCCTGAGTCCCTATTGACTACATTATTTAATTGAAGAAACTGGAGCACGCCAAATCTGCTGGATTGAATTGTCAGGGCAAATACTCTGGAAGACAGGTGGTCCCTCAAGACTCCAGGTCTATGCCATGTAGAACTGTATAGGTACCAATCAGCACCTTGAATTGAATCTGGAATCAAACTGGCAACCTGTACAGGTTACAAAGCAGAGGTGTTAAATGGGCATACTGAGACATGCCCATCACTGCCCATGCTGCTGCATTTTGCACTAGTTGAAACCTGTAGGTGGTCTTCAAGGATGGTCTCACATAGGACACATTGCAGTAGACCAGCAGTGAAATGACCAGGGTATGAGTGACTGTCTGATCCAAGAAAGGACACAACTGGCCCAGCTGATGAAATTCCAAAGGTCTTCTTGGCCACAGTTGCTACCTACACAACAAGCCAGAGCTGTGAGTCCAGAAAGACCCTTCAGATTACCTAACACTCTTGAACATAGAAGTGCAATCCCATCGAAGATCAAATATAGAATATCATGAGATCTGGGTGATTCAGACACCCACTGCCACTTGGTTTTCATAGCATCTTCTTGTTATCAATAACAATCTTAACAGCCTCCCTTGACTGGCTCCAGGTTGAAAGATGTATTTGGAACAATAAGCACACGGATATTATATTGCTGTTTTCTGTTTTGTTCGCATAGAGTAGTTGTATAGAGTTAGACTTTAAGTGCAATGTTTTGAAGCTTTAATATATATTAAGGATCATTCAGCATTGGTGTTTTGGATTACAACAAGCCTCTATCTGAAGGGGGAAAAATTATTGTGATTCTTCCAATCTTTTTTTAGAAACATGTTTGTTGGCCATTTTATTTTTCTTATATGTACCCATTTCATGTATTCATAACTATGTATATACTTATACCTGTTATCTTATAAGCGATTGACAAATCAAAATAAATAAATAAAAATTTAAAAAATGTCATAAATAGTCTTATGCAGGAGAATTTCAGTGCTATATATGGAGAAATTCCTTTAAACTATAGTTCTAAATATTTATGTTTGTTTGGAAAGGTCGGAGAAATCTGAAGTTGATAATGGAATATTTACCCTATGGAAGTTTACGGGATTATCTCCAGAAACACAAGGACAGGTTGGATCATAAGAAACTCCTACAGTATGCTTCTCAGATATGTAAGGTAATAAATTTAACTAACCCTATTAAACCTGCTATGGGATTAAACTGAATTATAGTCTTCATTGTCCCAAAGGTACTTTTTCAAGAGGCAACTGGACTTTCTGGTTTTTCTTTGAAGACGTTTCACTTCTCATCCAAAAAGTTTCTTCAGCACAGAGTTGAAGGAAGCTTTTTGGATGAGAGGGGAAAGGTCTTCAAAGAAAAACCAGAAAGTCCAGTTGCCTCTTGAAAATGCGCTTTTGGGACAACCATGACCTGGATGATTGAGAATCTCCATATACAGTTTTCATTGTTCTCCATAAATGCTAGTCATGAAATATTCTTGTAGGGAAATGTTTTTTTTCCCTCATCAGTGACACAAAACCAATCCATTCCCTTTCTATAATCAATCTTTTTTTTTCATAACACAATCATGACTCCTCTTGCTTGTTTATTTTTATTTTTATTTTCTTTACATCTTGTTTCTTGACACATGCTAGTTTCTAATAGTGAAAAAGCAGTTGAGTGCATTAGTTTCCTTTTCATTTGATTGATGATTTGGGGAGGGAAGGCATTTCTGTAGCTGCCCGAGAATAGAGGTTATATTATATAATGTAATAATAGTGAAAGCTGTTTGTAATCTGATTATAGGTATAAAGTGGGATTGTTCTAGGCATCAACCAATTTTTTCCTGCCCTTGATAGTGATGCTTTCACTTCATTTGTTCCTGAAGTAGCTTTTTAATGCGGGTGGTCCTTAACTTGTGACAATTGAGCTCAAAAATTTCCATTGCTAAGGAAGCTGATAAGTGAGTTATGCCCCATTTTACGACCTTGTCACAGTTGTTTAGTGAATCATTGCAGTTGTTTAGTGAATTGTGCAGTCATTAAGCAACTCCAGCCTCCTCCCTCCCTCCCGACTTTGCTTTTCAGAAGCCAGCTGGGGAGGAGAGAATTTGTGATCACATGACCCCCAAGATGGCAATTTTCAATATATGACAGTTGCCAAGTGCCCTAATTTGGATCACATGACTATGAGGATGTCAGCAATGGTCATACATGTGAAAAACAGCCATAGAACACTTTTTTTCAGTGCCGTTGTAACTTAACATCCACTAATGGAATGGTTGTAAGTCACTTACTTTGATTGGGAGCCACCCACAGTTGGTTGAAAGATGGGCAGCTATCTCTTACACAAGTACACACAAACACAGAGGTGTTTTTTTTTCCAGGAACTGTAAAGCCCATCCTCATTTAATTGTAGCAGTATTGCAGTCACAATTACATATAGGATCCAAACTCTTACTTGGATGGGTTTCCACCAAAAGATAACCTGGAACTGAAATAATTCTTTCTGCTCTTATCTGAATCACATAAATAATGCATACCAATATTTAATATCAGTTTCCTAATTGCCATAGAGGGTGAAGAATAGTAAAAGTCAGTTGTAAAGTCTTTATGTCAAGGCATGATGAAACAATTTTAAGAAGCAGTTCATCATTTCATCCTTCTGGCCTAACAAGACAAGAAAGTGACATCTAGTGGTAATTAGGAAGAAATGATGAGGTATCATCAGTTTCAGGAAACTTCCCCTTCAATATTGTCTTGAGAGGGTGCAAGATGATTTTTGACACTTTATAATGCCTTGTTTTTGACCAGCTTAATGGAATGTTATTGCAAAAAATGTGCAAAGTTCAGAAATAAGTTACGTGACTCATAAAGTCTTCCACCAAGACTTTGGTACTCATTAAACCAATTAATTTTGATTTTATCATTTCATCTATATATAGGGCATGGAGTATCTGGGTTCAAAAAGATATGTACATAGAGATCTGGCAACACGAAATATCTTGGTGGAGAATGAAAACAGAGTGAAAATTGGAGACTTTGGCTTGACAAAAGTTTTGCCACAGGATAAGGAATATTACAAAGTAAAGGAACCAGGAGAGAGTCCTATATTTTGGTATGTTTTCAATTGGTGATAGATTCTGAACTAGAAAGATACAATAGATAATTTCACAAGACTTCTGGCTTTTAACTACCATGGATTTCTCAATTAAAAAGCCACTTAAGCTGGTTATGCTCAAAGTAATGTTTGCATTTGCAATTTTCTGAGTCCTCTCATTTTATCCTGCAGGTGTTTTTATTTATTTATTTATTAAATTTATATGCCAGGTATGCTCTGGAATCCTTGACAGACAATAGGTTTTCTGTGGCCTCAGATATGTGGAGCTTTGGTGTGGTTTTGTATGAACTCTTCACTTATATAGACAAGAATAAAAGCCCTCCAGCGGTAAGTAATGTGTATATATGACGACATTTTTATATGTGGAAGTATAGTGTTGTGGTCATCTTCTTGACTTAAAAGAATTAGTTTCTTGCAGCATGCTCTATTGCCTTACATGTTTCTGTCACACCACCAAAAGTAGCTTGAATCAAATATAGTAATAACAGGAGACTCACTGAAGGATTACACCTGAAGCACATAATGCAAAAAATTTGTTTGAAGCACTTTTTCTCAGTTCTTCAGTTGAAATAATCTCTAAAACAGCTTGTCAGAAATGTGTTTTAGCTTGTGTTCAAAAGACAAATGCAGGGGAAAAAAGAATATGGGAATAAAGAAAGGAAACAATTGTGAAACACTTAAAATTATAACATGTATAAAATTACTAGATTGAATGGAAAAATGTCAACACAAGGAAGAACCAAATAGTTTATTTTTCAGTGTAACCAATGCAATCAGCCTGCTTTCTTTATCAGACACTTTGGCACCCGCTAGATACAATTATTGGTAGTCCTTGATTTACAACCATTTGCTTGGCAGTCATTCAAAGTTACTGTCAAGGCTCCGACTAACAAACCCACCTTCTCAAAGGTCTTTATTGAGTAAATCATATCCACACAGCTTCAATGGAAAACCAAATCTAAATCTTTCCCGCGGTTTCAGTATAATTAACCTAGGAAATAACCCCATCCCCAAGTGTCACAGGTCACGTTGGCCAAATGAGTTAATTGGTGGTCTCTTCAGGCACTCCTTTCCTAACCTTACTTGTTGCCAGTGAAGATGACCTTGGTTCTCATGAGAAACCTCTCTGTTGTGTCTAGTAAAGCATTCCAACTTCCTTCCCCTTCTCCCTTTGTGTGGCAACTGAGGAACACAAAAATGGCTGCTGCCAGGTTCGGTTCAAAGTTGACAGTTACAATGTCACTGAAAAAAATGACATGCGGCCAGTCTTACACTTAAAATTGTTACTGCATCTCCATAGCCATGTGATCAAAATTTGGGCACTTAGCAACCAGTATGAATTTATGACTGTTACAGCATCCTTGGGTTATGTGATTGCAACTTTCACCATCCCGAAGTTTATTGTTGCTTCATCTGTGTTGATTGCTCTGAAAATCCAAATGTATTTATTTTTTTTAAAATAATCCTAGAACACTATCATTATTGTTGCAACAATTCCGTTTCGGATTTTCATTTCAGGAGTTCATGCGCATGATTGGAAACGATAAGCAAAACCAGATGATTGTGTTCCATTTGATAGAGCTTTTGAAGAATAATGGGAGGCTGCCAAGACCTGATGGATGCCCTGATGAGGTATTGGGTTGTAACTTGCATATAACAAGAATGCCAGAATTGTTTCTGCAGTTAGTAGAGATGGTGTCATCAGAGAAAGATTGCTTGTATTTATTTGTCATAGGACTACAGATAGTCCTCAGATTACAGCAGCAATTGTGACCGAGGTTTCCCGTTATTAAATGATGCAGTCATGAAGTGCATTGTCACATGACCACATCACTTAGTGACTGCAATCCAGGTGATCTTGCTATTTGTTAAACTAGGACTGCATAAGTCATTAGGTAAGGACCTAATGATTGCAAAATGGCAAGAGGTGGGAATCCAGAAGCACTTCCTAACTTCACTGAACCACATCCCAGCAAAGCAGACCAATGGGCAAGAGCTACGGGCAGTGCTGTGGGCGGGCACCATAGAGTCTAAGATCCTTCTGCCACCCAGAGACTCCTTGGGAGCAAAAAGCAGTGGGAGCCAGCTTGCAAACTTTCCTGCTGGCTTCCCCATTGACTTTGCTTGTGGGAAGGCCGCAGGGGAGGGTCACAAATAATGATTGTGGGAAGCTGCAACAATTGTAATTGTGAGCTGGTTGCCAAGCACCTGAATCTCAATCAGGTGACCATAGGGATGGCTGCTGCAACAGCTTCAAGGAATAGTCAAAAGCCCTCCTGTTTCGATGCCGTTGTAACTTCAAACAGCCACTGAACGAGGGGTTGCTAAGCGAAGACTACCTAATCAGCATCTACCCCTCAGTAGGCGTGTTCCAAAATCAAAAGTAATTTAATTTCTAATTAGCAGTTTCAATTAGAAAGAAAAGCAGCAGCTAAAAATGTAATAATAGTTGGTGAAATCAATGATCCCCTCTAGAATTGAGGCTGTTTTCAGTTTCCTAGCTGTTAGAGGTCCTCCTATATTACTGCCACCAGCTGCATTGAACAAGAGTCGTTCCTAAAATGAATTCAATAGATTTTGAATTCAGTGGATATTTATGTTTCTGTTGAAAATAGGAAATGATCTTAAGTGCATCCCCAAATTTACTTGAGGGATACAACCTCATGGCTAAATGGAGTGAGAATTTTTTTTCTCAGTTCTTTAGAATTATGATTACCAGCCCCATTGGCAATAGAAGAAATTTAATAGGCAAGATGGCGATGAAGAAATAGGGGGAATTCTCCTTCTATAAAATTATATATCCTGTAGACTAAACCAGTTCCTCAGTCTTGTTCTTGACTAATCAAGGAATTGTATGCCTACAAATTAGATGCATTTAGTATAAGATACTAAGAGAGGGAAGATTTTTATATGAGATAATATGTATAGTATACCAAAGTGTTCAGTGTCTTTGGTTCCAAGGTTATTAATAATCCAAGATAAATTAATTAGCCCCTTATGGTTCTTATTGGATTGTTATTATTGATGTCATTGCTATTGTTATTAACTCATACTGATGTTTTTATCTTATTAAGGTTTATACCATCATGTCAGAGTGCTGGAATAATCATGCAAGTCAGCGGCCCTCTTTCAGAGATCTTGCTTTGAGAGTGGATGTCATAAGGGAAGGCCTGGGTGGATGAAAATACTGAACTTGATCCAAGGGGACATGAAAACGTGCAGAGCAAATGTACTTTGCTCCTTAAGCAGTTGCAGACTGTCGGCCTTCCCGTACATCTCCTTCCTATCCTTGAAGGTGGAGACTTTGGGGAAATCGTCCCATCAGAACTTACAAACGGTGAAGATCTCTGCTTTAGCTTCTTCATGAGGAATGCTACCCCAATGCACCAATGGAAAGCACCTTGATAGAAAAAGGAGTTCCTTTTTAAAAAAAAGAGTAAAACAGCAGTCAGTATTGCCTAATACGGATTTGCAGTTCAAAATGTCAAGAAGAAAAGTCAAGGGAAGGTGGAGAGTTGGTCTACAGAATTTTTCTTTTCTGAGTTGAAGAAAACTTTAGGCTGCAATCTTATATCGTCTATTCCATGGGGTATATACCCTATTGATTTCTTGAGACTTATTCTAAGAAAACAGATAGAATTCTACTCTTAAAACAGTAGATTTCCTGCAGAATGTATACTATTCAGCTTCAGCACAACTGTTAAAAGAAAAGCACATTCCTAAAGGCATCACTTTGAAGAGGAACAAATGTTTGAATTGAAGTTTAGCAATGCCTACGGACGTCATATTCACACTGTGGTTCAATCACTTATATTGATTAGAAAAAAATGATTTCTAATCTCTTTTTTTTAGTTTCCATTTTAGTCCATTTTGTTTCCTAAAAGTAGATGAGATTAATTTGTTCATTTTCTTATTGTGTATTTCTTGTGTATGATTATGCAGTTCTTTTGAGAATATGCATTCAACATTAAAAGACATGGTAGAGAGCAAAGAACTCTCAAGATAAGAGAAAATATCACAACTGGTTCTTGGAGTTGCCTCTATATCATGGAAGATCCCCAGACTTTCAATGTGGAATCCAAAAAAGGAAACTTTTGCAGAATGCAGAAGACATCTCTATCCTGCCTGAATTCGTAAAGCAATTCTGAGTGCCTGTGGATTACATTCCAAAAAGCCCCCGGGAATTCCTGTTTGCCTTTTTTATAGGAAAGAAAATGGTTCCGCGTGCTTTTTCATGGCTTACACAAGGGCTTATATTTTTTTCTTTAATGCTAGTTTAGCTGGTTTTTACCATGTCGAGGTGTTATGGCTCCAGTGAAGAGGACAAATCAGAGGTTTAGTACTTGATTGAGCAACTATATGCTTGTCTGAGCCAGTGGCGAGTCGGCAAAAGAAGCAGATATGCCTGTTGAGACAGTATAATGCACTGTGTGTGTGTATATATATATATATATATATATATATATATGTTTTCTTAAGTTTCACGAGTACTCACATGTATGTTATTCAGCTTTGTTCGGTATTTTCACGCCATTAGTTGTGCTTTTAAAGTTGTAGCAACGCTTTCGGCAGAATCTCATCTGCCATCATCAGGCTTCTGTACAGATTATGGCAGATGAGATTCTGCCGAAATGTTGCTACAACTTTAAAAGCACAACTATAATGACGTGGGAAAATACCTAACAAAGCTGAATAACATACATGTGAGTACTGTGAAACTTAAGAAAACAAATAAATATATATATATATATATATATATATATATTTGGGGGGAAGGGAACAGATAAGTATTTTTTTAAAGAAAACTTGTTAAAATTGCCTTTTTAAATAAGCATATAGTCGTCTATTTTCCTACCTTTGTGGATTTTAAAGCTTAACTATGTCTCCTAAAGGTGCAAAGGAACCGTGGAACCGTATTGTAGCAGCCTAATCCTTGTTAGTCTTGTTATTTTCTTAACTTTTATAGGATGATTCATTCACCTGAAAAAGAAGAATGTCTCTGATGTTACCAGGATAATCATGGCGCATCTTTTCTTGGGTTATTGGATCATTTGGCTGTATGTGACTTCAGCCGTGTAATAGGAATTGGTTGCGATTACACTGCCTACATTGTGAAATAAGGGTTAGTCACTGCAGATTTATGCTTGTCAGTATCAGTGGCACAACTTAATGTTTGCAAAATAGTAAGCTGTTTCTGGCACTCTTGTGCTTTCAAACTCTATGTTAACTTAAGGATTGGCCAAAAAATTCAGAGGAAAGCAAGTGAATTGAATACCTTTTTCCATAGTTTGACCGCCAAGTCTTGCTTTTGAAATGTAAAGTTTATTTTAAGCGAATTTGAACTCAATTAAATTCCCAATATCAGATGAGTAAGTTTGATCAAAGAAGCAGTGGTTCTTTGCTACAGAAGCCAAATTAAAACTTGAAATGCATTTATAGCAAAATGCAGGGTAGGTGGCCATATTCTATAAGCCTCTATAGTCAGTTTACTTACCTACCTACCTCAAGCATAGAAGAAAGTACAGCAATGTGAATCTTGTATGGGATTAAATAAGTACCTCAAAATGCAGATGTCCAGCTTGTGAGTGCCAGTTTAAAATTGTTTGTGCCGCTATGAGCACTGGCATGTATATGTCAACCCCTTTATGAGAGAAGCCATTCCAGTATCTAATTTGCTCAGGTAAAACCTTAATTTTATTTTAAAGAGTAGGAAATTATGTTAAGCAACAAAGGGGCAGGGAGGTTGAAATTGTAAATAGTTACATTTTGTAAAACACCTGTTATCCTGTTATTGATGGCTGGGTTTTTTTCCCAATAGCATTTTAAGAGACAGTTTGACTGTATATTTTTAATGGCTTTGGGTGATATGTTGCACATTTGTACATGGATATAAAATTTATTGTACAGAAACTGCATTTTGGTTTTGTAGAATATTGTGGTAAATGCTTGATGGTGGGATTCCCCCGTTAACCAAATTATTGTAGCATCAGATTGAAAGTGACAAGAGGCATCAGGCTCAACATCAGTCTGTTTTTGAACTGCATTCAACTGATCAAGGATTTCATATTCCATACAAAGGAAGAAAACTCAGGGAATTTTGTGTAATGCAAAGAAAAGTTCTTCCATCATTATTTTTTTCAAGTGATTTTTTTTATCTAATAGAATTGAAATATTCTACTTTCCTGATATAAAGCATTTCAAATATTTAACAAATTTTTGAAGTGCTTTGTTTGAAACCTATTCAAATTTGAATTTCCATTGTTGCAGCCATATAAATGCTTGTACAAAGTAAAACTTTTGAGCTTAGACTTTTTAAATGAACATGATAGGATTGTGCTGTCAAAAATAAAGCATTGTCCAGATTTCTTTTTCATTTTATTTAATTCACTTTGGCTCTGTTTAAATGGAAATTCAAGCAGATTCTCTTCTTTTGGCACAAATATTTCCACATATTCAAGGAAGTTTCTGGGTACAGTCTTTCAGGCTGGATTGGAGATGACTTCCGATTCAATATTTTAAAAGACACGAGGCTTTCAAGAGAGGAGGGTTCTCAAAAAATTGTCTTTACTGAGCTCTTGCACCTGTCTGGCTCCTGTCCTTTTGCATGAGATCTTTGATTTCATTTGTGCTTTCAGATTAATATTGGCTGTTCACATAATTCAAAAACTATAATAACCAGTCAGTCAAATAAAAAAAATCTGTAATTCTGTGATAACAGTTTTGTACATATCATTTAAACATTACATTATTATACCATTTGTGTATCAATGGTGTTCTCAGTTATTTTCCTATTCCACTGTAAGAAGAGAACTGTGTTAGTCTATGATAGCCAAAAATTAGGAGGAATCCAGTACCACCTTTCAGATTACCAGATTTTATTTAAAAGTTTGGCTTCTTTGAGCTACAGCTCACTCCATGCTTCGGATGAAGTGAGCTGTAGCCTACAAAAGCAAACGTGTTTTAATAAAGTGTGTTAATATAAAAGGGTACTACAAATCTTCTGTTTTTTCCCCTTTCCCAGAGCGCTATTCACTTTATCATAATGGTTTACCATGATACCAATAATTGCTGTGACTTGCTTTAGGAAAAAAAAATGCTGCACAGATAAGACTGCTCCATTGAGTAAAGTGATAATACAGCTACTGCTTTTTAGAACTTTTTTTAATCTATACTATTTTATATAAATAGATTGCATTTTGTAAAATACTTCTATATTTTTATTTGCTAATTGGTCTGTGGTCCAGTATGATAGAATTCAGAATAATTCGCTTTAAATGTTTACTAAGAGAGTATTAAATATTTTTCAAAATTGTACATTTCCTTTTATTTTTCCACATTTTGACTCCTTTCCTTCACTTGCAAAACTAAAGCTGTTTCACTGCTGAAATGAAAGATGATGATCCAGATCTTTTTTTTGCTATGAAAGAGTGTAGCCCTATCCAGAGTGTAGTCCTATTCTTTATAGAAGAATGAACCAATCATAAAAGTATGTACAAATGGACATTCTTTGAAGTGCAAAGAAATGGCAGATTTCAACAATGTATATCCTGCTTCTCATTTGCAGAATCTAGCCTCTCAATAGTATGTTGGGCTGAAGATTTTGACCTGTTCTTTCGGCATGATTTTAAAGGTCAAAATACCGGTAATCCTAGACTTACAACTAGTCATTTAACAACCATTTGAAATTACAATGTCCTTGGAAAAGATACTTTATGGCCCATAAGGCACTTCCGGCTGTAAAGCATTTCCACATCCTCCAAGTCTCATGATTGCAAACTGGGTCATTGGCAATTCACACTTCACACTTAATGGCTGGTTGCCACCAAACCACATGATCATGTGATCGTCATTTACAATCTCTGCTGGCTTCCCCAGAAAGTCAGTGGGGAAGCCAGCAGGAAAGGATGCAAGCTGCCGCCTCCTCCTGAGAGCATTCCGTCTCATCTCTGAGAACTGTGTCAAAAAACTGCTAACCATGAGAGTTGAGATTCCCCCCAGCAGGACAGCTCGTTTGAGAGTGAAAGGGCTGCGTGGTTTCTGACATTTCCAGCCCCAGGAAGGGTTTCCCCTCCATCCTTTGGGGGTGTGGGTGTGGGAGTTTAAATCCTTCATTGGGTATCAGGAGCATTAAAATCCATTCTTGCAATTCGACAAAGGATTTCCTACCAGTCGATGGAATGGTGAGCTGCAGGAACAGACCTAGCATCCTGAAGATGTTGGCTTCATTTCTGCAGCCCAATTATGTATTCCCCCCTCCCCCTGTGGACACTTCTCAGAGCTTCCCAGTGCACCTTGCATTCCTTACCTGGAACTCCTGTTAACATCCCTGGAGATTACCTAACAACTACAACTGGGGATGCAAGGATTGCAATTGCTTAGTGAATAAGTCCCTTAATCACTTGGCTCAATGACAGATTCCAATCTCAACTGCAGTCGTAAGTTGAGGACTAGCAGTAAATTTATGATTTGCAGAGGCTTAAGCACCCATATTACTAATTAATCCCTATCCTATTTAATGTAAACACTACATGCGCAGGATTTGCACGTCAAGGATTTATGAAAGGAAAGGTTGAACACTGCATGTCTACATTTGGAAAACAGTTTTACTGTTACAAATGCTTTGTGTGGCTAGAGTACGAACAATACCAGATTTAGCAAATAAATAGAACTTATCTAATTCCAGTGCCTGAGCCAGAGAACTAAAGAGCCCAGAGCCCAAGCAAAGCACACAAACCATCCATCAAAAGTGTGGTCAAACATACTGCTAATTTGTTAATAGATGCCTTTTCACAGGTGCTTAAGCCCTTCTGACACTTTCTGAACCAAACATGCTCCCCAGGTGCTATAGTGTTTCTCAACCGTGGCAGTTTTAAGAAGTACCTCTCAATCTGTCTGAGAAACGCCACCATAGGCGGTTGCAAAGAAGCAGGAAAAGGAAAGGAAAGCAATTCAGGGAGCCCAGTGAGTCCATTGACAGCTTATCTCGTACCTGGAAGTTGGGCCTAGTTGAAGAAAAATCTGGGATGAATATCCCAGGTCATTCAAAGACTGGCTAACTCAGTATAAGTTAGACTTCAAAACTCTTAGTCCAGTTTCCAAGATTCTATAGTATAACAGTAAAAATATCTTCCTGAACTTTGTGTTATGCTTGCTTCCTTGATCTCGCCCAGCTACGTTGGGGTTGACGGATCCCATCATTGACTTCTTGTGCCAGCTGCCTGTAGTGATTCCAAATGGTACAGTTCATATAATAACACATATTTTATTCAATCCCAGGGGCTTTAATTTACAGGGTATCATAATGTTCTATTCCACCATTAATGTTACTCTAGCTGTAACTTTTATCGGCAGTGATTTCATCTGCTCACTTGCCTTCGTCTTTGATCACCACTAAATTGGAGTACTGTGCTTGAGATGTAATTACCTCTGAAGGTGATCCAAACACTGCACTGAGTAATGTTCCTTTTCTAGATGCTTGTAGTGTCACAATATCTGAATGCAGGAGTTCAGATTTGTTTTTTTCCATCGTTTATCAGTGTTTCCGAATACAATTCAAATGTCATTCTTACACTTTACAGCTCATGTTTCTTCAGAACCAGATTATACAGGGGATGGCTGGCTGTCCATATGCTGACATCTAAAGGAGTTTCTTGAATGTCCATGATTAAACTCCCTATGTTTTTGGAACACCTGCCAAACATCTGTGGGGTCCATGGCAGCCTCTGAGCTTGGTTTACTGAAAACAGTAACTTATGGCCATTTTTCATACTTACAATCATTGCAGCATTCCCATGGTCACATAATTAAAATCCAGATTTTTGGCAACTCCTAATGATGAGAGTTACAGTGTCCCAGGATCAGGTGATCACCTTTTGCTACCTTCTGACAGTCTATGAGTGTCATGCCCGTCTGAATCCGAGCAGGAAAACGAACAACTGACAGGGAGTGGAGTGTGCCTCTGTTGGCTGTAGAGGAAACTGGGAAAGGGCAAAGTCCAGCTGGGCAGAGCAGGAGAAAGGTAGAACAAGGAAGACGGAGTTCAGAGGAACACCCAGGCCCATCCCCTCTTCATCCTGCATTCAGGAAGGAACAGAGAAGACAGCAACGTGGGTTGCATGGCTTACGGGGGAGGAAAGGGCCTTGATTCCCTTCATTAGGTACACCTGGGAAGAGTTTAAAAGAGATGCAAGCGGAGTGCGGCATCTGTTGGGAACATGTGAGTTTATCTTGTGTTGATTGTGGTTATCTTGTGTTCCTGGAATCCTCCCAACCAGGTTGATTTGCTGTTGTTCCTTCATGTCTGGAATTCCTTCTCTTGCCCTGCTGTATTAATCACCTCATCTTGCCTTGATTGGACTTATAAAGTTTTTTGACCACGTTTTGGACTTGAATCTCTGCAGCCAAAGGCTTCTGGGATTTTTTCTCCAGCCCAGAAGGAACCAGGACATTGGGGGGCAAAGTTGGAGCTAATAAAGGGACTCTTACTTATTATTTGACTGCATTGCCTTTGTGCCACACCCTGGGTCATCACAATGGGGAAGCCAGACTCACTTAACAACTCTGCTACTAATTGCAGTGATTCACTTAACAACTGTGGCAAGAAAGGTTATAAAATGGGACCAAATTCACTTAACAATGTCTCACTTAGAGAAATGTTGGCCTCAATTGTGGTCATAATTGAGAACTACCTGTATTGTATGTACTCAGAATTCATAGAAACTTTGAGTGACTTACTTTATCAGGATAGCTAATACGTATTAATGGTTTACCACAACTCAGTGAATGTTGCATGATGGATAGGTTAGGGAAAATAAATAATCCAAATAATTGTATGGCTTATAAGAAATCCAATATACAAGGACATTTCTATGTGGATATTGTACCTAGAAAGAAAATGAATAAATCATCACTAACCATGAGGAATTTAATTATTCAGATCCTATCCAAATATTACATATATATAAATGAAAATCAATGCACCACTAAGCCCTAAAGCTTCAGACAGAGAGCCAAGGTATATATCATGTCCTCGGGATCAAACAAGGCACAACACACTTTGACAAAAATGATGGAAAATGGTAATCTGTCCCCTAATAGCCAGGCCTGCTGCTGCTGACTGCAAATGACAGTGATTCCTCGTGGCTTACCACAAATAATAAAAACTGGAAACTACCTGTGGAAGCAAAGACACCCCAGATAATCTCCCAGTCTACTGCTACAAATACAAGTAGTGCCCACTTGTTTAACAACCATTTTGTTACAATGGACTTTTTTTTTAAAAAAAAAAGTCCATTTACAACCCATCTTCAGAGCTACAAGTGTTTCACACACACATTTGGTTGTGATTCCATGCTCATGGATCAAAATGCCTAACAGTTCAATTAATTGTTCTTGAAGTGTGTTTTTTTAAAAGAGAACAATGTACTGATGTAAAAAAAAAACCTTCAGATGAAAAGGGTTGTTGCTTTTTTCAGATGAAAAGGTCTATGTTCCAAATCAACTCATCAGGGCAATAGAAACCACTCCGTTCTTTTTCTGAATTACTGTTTGTCCTGCGCCCTGGAAAGTGTGTAAAGAAAACTTAAAACACCACTTTAGAAAGCAGCTGCACCCTTCTATGAAAATATTGCACAAAAACTTGACTGTGTGCACAAGGACTATGCAGGTTGTCGGTAGGATTTCTTTTCAGTAATAGTGTCTTTACTCTGTTCCCTTCTCTGCCATTACTATGTATTTCACGATCTATTATGATGGATACCCACAAAGGGTATTGAAGTCAGCCTACAGAAAAGGATGAGATAATACAAAGAATAAAAACATAATAGTTTAAAAATAATAAAAAAAAATAGTAGAATTCATATTGTATTACATGGTTTTATTTAATAAAGCAGGCGACATACAGGCAATTCTTTTTTAAAAAGTTTCACTTTATTTGGTCAGCTTATACAATTTGCTTCAATGATCACCAGTAGAAACTGTCTGTTCCTGCTCCTAATTAAAATAGATAAAAATATGCCTCTCTTTGGGATGGAAAACGATCTGGTTTTAGCACCCTTCTATATTCCTTTTCTGATGGACAAGATGACCTTTTCAAGTTTCAGAAAAGGCCCCACATACCACGCTTGTATCAGAGTTTTAAGTCAGCAATGCGATTATAAACATACCTATTTTATTTCTCAATAAAAATTTTGCTTTGTGCTCTTCTGGCTTTTTCAAGATCATCAAAAGTGATAGGTCCTTTTGGCATTTCTAGTGCAGCATAGTCTGTGTCAATTATGTTCTCAGCTTCACCTGAAGAAACAGATGGAATTCATGTATATATTGCATCAGTTTGGTAAGAGATAATAACTAACTTTCTATAAGGAATTTACAGGACTTACATTTCATTCTTTGTAGTAAAGTTCCATACCCCTTATCATACTGAAATGCAAGTATAAAGCTCAGAGGTATAACTGGAATAAAGAGTTGAGGTTTCTTATTTTTTATTGCTCTGTATTGAAAAAAAAATTATATATTAGATAACTAGGCAATAAAAAGTAATATCAATATCCAGATAAAATGCTTTAAATGCAAAATATTAAGATTACTTAATGCTGAAATTAAACATGTTTTGCAGCAATAAAGCTCTGTAACTTTTAGTTCATATTTTCATTTGATATAATTGTGCAAATAACATGAATAACCAAATCTCACACATATTCAGTTCTTTTAATGTGCTATTAATATAGTTTTGCTAGCAATTATGCGAACAGTTACGTATATTTTGTTGTGCCAACTGTAAATCCCACATTTGATTAATTGATTATTGTAAGGGCTTTTTCAGTTCACCAGATTATATCAGAACAATGTCCCACTGTTTTACTCATTTACTGTAAATCTGTTTCTGGCCATGTTAACTGAAGATAATTATGATAAATATTTGTTCTAATATTATGTGTTCCACACCAAAATGCAAGATACTTCTTGGTAAGAAAATTCTCTTCCCATTCCAGTGGTTTACACTAAGCCAGGGGTGTCCAACCTTGGCAACTTTAAGACTTGTGGACTTCAACTCCCAGAGTTCATCAGCCAGCAAAGCTGGCTGAGAAACTCTGGGAGTTGAAGTCCACAAGTCTTAAAGTTGCCAAGGTTGGACACCCCTGCTCTAAGCAAAGAACCTTATTAGCCCATACTGCTTGATATACCAGAGTGATATAGAGATTAAGATGCTAGCCTAAGAATGCAGATAGTCAACTTCAAGTCCATCCTCAGCTATAGCAGCTCCCTTGGTGAATTTGGACCAGTCATTCAGACCAAACTATCTCAAAGGGCAAAATTGAAGGCTGGAGTGCTATGTACAGTGCTTTCAACTCCTGAAGGAAAGGTGGGATATAAACCTAACAAATGCAAATAAAAAGCAAATGAAAAATGGTTAAAGCAATCAGGAAGCGTTGTTTTAATGTATCATAGAGCAAACATGGTGTAGTGGTTAAAGCAGCAGCTAAAAGCTGAGAGACTGCGAATTCTAGTCCTGCCTTAGGCACAAAGCTAGTTCAGTGATTTTGGATAGTTGCTCTCTCAATCCTAAGAAGAAGGCAATGGCAAACCATGTCCAAAATCCTGCAGGAGCTAGTTGTCAGAAGTTAACTAAAAAAAGACAGACCAGGAGCCTTCGTTTATCCCCCTCTTCATAGACCAATATTGCTAAACTAGGAATAGAACTAGGTTGGCTCCAATTGAAATCGCAATTGCAGATATAAATCAAAAATTTCAATTCAGGCATAATATTAATCCAATGCAGGTTGCTTAGTTGGTTGCTCAGGAGAAACCAAGCTGGAGTGACAGTTTGCATGCATACTCTGCCATAATACACTATAAACCAGTATTGTGAAGGACTCTTCCTTATGTAATACATTTGTTATTTGAAAGAAATGGGAGATAATCACTCATGTGATTGTAATCCTTAAATACAGCATGTATAGCTGGTCGGTGCCTGGACCAAAGTACCCTTTTCATTTCATGTACACCTCTAGACTGGAATATACAATCAGCTATATTTATTTATTAGTTAATTTTTTTATTTTAAACGTATCCTTTAAAAACTGAAAGAATGTAACAGTAAAAACAATAAAATCTATCTCTCATTTGCTATTTAAGAGGGGGGAAATAACTGCATACCCAATTGTTAGGCCCACAGTTGTAAGGCCATAAAATGATCCAAAATATTTGAGAAACTCCCTTGTGCCCGCAATCTGCATGGCCATCTGTCTCTCGCGCATTTGATTTTGCATCAGAAGTTGCCTTTCTAGCTGAATGCAAAAAAAGAAAAAAGGTTTTACTTACACATTTCAGTAATAAAAACAATGTTTTCAGCCTTTATATATTTGGTACCTATTTTCATAATTTCAGGATAAAGAATTATTATCTTAAACTACTTGCTGGGTTATAAATATCATGCACCTGTTCAAATTACTGCATAAATACTTGTCTCTTACATATTTTAGATGACTTAAAAATAAGGCTCTCCCATCAGCTTCAGACAAAAGAGTTAGGAAAATTGTGCCAAGCTCTCAATATTATGACAACTTCTACTTGTCAGAATGCAACATTTTTATTTAAAAATATTTACAGAACTATCTGCAAATTTGATGATACTTGATATAGTGAAAGGTATGTTTAGTATAGCCCTTAAAACCAGACTCGATTCTTTATATAGTCATGGATTCAGCATGTGTTATTGGTTATTTCTTAAGTTATGAATCAATAAATAAAAGTAAAAACTTATAGTGGCAATCAAATTTATTACAATGTTCTTAATTTTTTAACAGTTAGTCAGCTTCTAGATTTTATGAACAGAAAATCTAATATTATTTCCTCAGAAAACTTTTAAGTATCACATCATTCTGATGATTTATTTTTATGGACTTTTCCACTTATATCTTTACATAAAGATATAGCTTTCCCTCATTGTGATGTCCTGAAAAATATTGAGGGATATCGAAACTGGAATACTGAAATTGGCTTGTTGCCAATTTATTTTTGCCACTTTCAATCACCCCCATCTCTAGGTAAGAGGTGGTTCTTCAGCAGCTCTTCCTTGTTTGGCTTTGGAGAAGTTAGATCAAGGCTTTTCAAATTTGCAACTTTAAGACTTGTGGACTTCAACTCCCAGAATTCTCCAGCCAGCTTTGCAAGAAAAATGAGCCTTTCCCATCAGCTTTTGGAAATAAATCACAGCTTTTTTAGATATAGTGCTATTCTGGCTGGAGAATTCTGGGAGTTGAAGTCCACAAGTCTTAAAGTTGCCAAATTTGGGGTCCCCTGCGTTAGATGGTTGCACAGCATGGCAAAATTTGTCTACATCACAGGTGTCAAACTTGCCATCAAGGAAAAGAAAACTTCACAGAGCTGGGATGGGCGTGGACACCTCATTTTATCTTTTATTTTTCTATTACTGTATTTTAAAGACTTGGCCTATCTCTAAAAAGAAATCTTTTTTTTTCTTCAAATGGAAGAGAGAACAGGACCATGCAGCATTCCTAAAATCTTCCCATTGTTACACACTTCTATAATGCAAAAACCCACCTGAAGTCGAGAATTTATAAGCATGAATTCCTTCTGATTCTTTAGGCTTTCATTGACAGACTTTGAAAAGATGAATCCCATTTTGATCTAAAAGGAGAGAAGAAGGCATTGCAACCCTAGTTCACAATCTCCCAAACATTTGACACCTAAAAATGCTCTCTCTCTCTCTCTCTCCCGCCCTCCCTCTCTTTTGAAGAAACCAGAGTGTGTGGCTGGATAGTTTTGCTGTGCCTTTAACTATGGTTGCCAACAATAGGCTGAATTTCTTATGAGGGCTATCAGATCCGGGCTGCCAAAAATCCCAGGTCAAAGAATACAAAGGAACCATCCAACCTACCGAAAACTATCCAATTGGTTTTGCTATCTTAGTGGCTGTGGAGGCGTCGGCAGCCCAGCTACGGTAACTCCCTATTTCCTACATCGTAAAAAAATCACAACCCGTCGTTTACGAACCACACTCGCCGAGAGGGGTGAATAGGGGGTGAGGGAGGGTTCCTTGGTCGAGAGAGGATCAGCCTGGGCGCTGCGACGCAGGTCGGACACTCCAAACTCACGCGGGTTACGCACGCGCCGCCCAGGCCGAGCGCGTGACGAGGATCCCAAGCCTTCTGGAGGGCCGGCCGGGAGTATGATGGGAGTTGTAGTCGCAGAGTCTATCCCGAGGCCCAGTCCGTGCCAACCACCGCGGCGCAAGACGCCACTGGCTGCTCTGCCAAGCCCCGACCGTGCACAAAAGCAGCGAAGAGAGACCAGGCTTCCCAACTCCTCTCTCTCTCTTCTTGGCCTTTCCTTAGCCCCGGGAGTGTCCAAAGTTGCCAAGGTTGGACACCTTGCCTTAAGTCTATCGAAACTTTCCCAATGTTTTACCTTTTTCAGCAGGTGACCTTCGTTCCCTCACAGCCTAGTAGTAGTTGCTCTAGGTGCAAAACACTTCCGGGAACAAGTCGTGCCCAGCTTGGCACGACGAACAGATTGCCCGGAGTTGGTGTGGGCGTTCAAAAGAGCGAAGGCATTACAAGCAGTTGGGAAAAATCGCCAGCGAGGCAGGGAGGGCGGGTGTGTGTGGGGTCTGTGAAATTCCAGCTCAGAGAAGGATCCTTTGCCACGGCATGCACTTTTCAACAACAACTAACCAGTTGCAACTTAACGGGGAAGTGGGCGGGGGGGGGGGGAATCACCCGTCTCGGGGAGAGTCAATTGAGGCCGCCTCATTTGGCCTTGGATTGGACTATGATTCGTGTATGATTCATGCCAGCATCTGTTGGCTCCGTAGCCGGCTGGGTGGTGATCAGATGATAAAATTGCATTTTTCTACACACCCTTTCTAAAAAAAGAAAAAGAAAAAGAAGAAAAGAAAAAACTCAGTGGTATACCCAACTCTGCAATGCCAGTCCCTTCTGGGATGCCTTTGGTGGGGCAGGGGTCTCCAAACTTGGCAACTTTTAAGATTTCTGGACTTTTGTTGGAAGAATTATCCTTCTGGGTTCAGTTCCAAGTGGGGGGAAAAGACACTGGAAACATGGAGGCTATTTGGAAAGATGGTTTAATGGAAGACAGGACCACATGGCTTGAAGCTCCAAAGTGAAAAGGATGACCACATACTTCAAGGTGAGAAGAGAAGGTCAAGAAGGGCTGAGATGCTGAGAGTGCCTGGGTTTTTATAACCTTTGTTGGGATTTGAATTGGAGCTTGTATTCTGATGTCAGACTCCCATGGGGCCATGCAGGGGCAACTCTGTAGGCTGTCCTGAGTTCCAGGCTTGGTTGAGCTTTGCTGGATAATGATGCACTGAAAGGGCTTTGGGCAATTGCTATAGTTTTATCTGGAGATCTTTGTTATGTAAAGTATTCTGGCCCAGGCCTTAATGGCCCACCCATTAACAAAGGTGGGGGTGAGCTTCTGGTTCTGAGGTGAGCTTCTGCTTCTGAGTTTCTACTCTTTTTAGGAGAAATATTCTGCCTTTTTAATATTTCCTAGGATATATCAATTTTCTAGGAGAGGGGTGGGTGCTAACTTCCTACACTTCAACTCCCATAATTCCTCAGCTAATCATGCTGGCTGGGCAATTCTGGGAGTTGAAGTCCACAAAAGCCTTAAAGTTGCCAAGTTTGGAGACTGCTGCTCTTGAGTGTAGCCACGATCGAGGCAGTAAAACCAGATTTAGAAAAGCAGATGATGCTTCTCTGCAGCTAAATAGGCTGAATGCCGATAGGGGCTTCATAGCTCAGAATTGGAAAATTAAGCAAAAGTTGCAAACTTAAAACAGGCACAAACACTGCGCTCAGGTTTGACTTCACAGGGTTGTTGCTGTGGAGAAAACAGGAGGGAGAAAGGCGTGTTGCCTTAAGGTCTGTAGAGATCCTCAGTCATCCAAGTCATGGTTGTCCCAAAAGTGCTTTTTCAGGAGGCTAACTGGACTTTTCTTGTTTTTTCTTTGAAGGAATATAAATCCTCCCATTCCCCACTATCCTGTCAGAGCTGAAGAAGCTTCTTGGATGAGAAGTGAAACGTCTTCAAAGAAAAAACAAGGAACTCCAGTTGCCTCTTGAATTCCTTGCCTTAAGTTATTTATACAAATAATAAAGGCGGGACATAAATAAATCAAGTTTTAAACTGCTTAAAAAGGCCAGGGAGAGAATCCTCCCTTCAGCAGCTTCACACAGAAGGGTTAAAAACAAAAAAACAAATTAAGACCCGGCGACGCCCTTACGGTCGAAGCCCCGCCCTCTTTCAACGGGCTGGAAGAGAAACCCACGGCAATGGCCAAAGCCGACCAGTGAGCTGAGGGAAAGTATCGAGGGCACTTTCGGCCACAGCCAGGCTTGTAGCAAGAGGAGGAAGCAGTTCTCCAGATAAAAATATGTGAAAGACTTTTCTGTCTCCTCACTTGGCCCCATAATTTTTTTTAACTGAAATGGCAGCCAAACTCTTAACAGAACAGGAAGGGCGCTTGTCTTGGAGGTCTTCTAATCCAGCCCCCTGCCAAGCTGGAGACCCTGTACCATTCCCAGACAAGTGGCTGACCCTTGCCTTCTTGGAAGTCTTCAGTGATGGAGCACCCACAATTTCCAAAGGCAAGCTGTTCTACTGGTTAATTGTTCTCACTGTTAGGAAATTTCTCCTTAGTTCTAGATTAGTTCTCTCTTTGATTAGTTTCCATCCATGTTTTCTTGCCTTGCCTTCTGGTGCTTTTGAAAATAGGTTGATCCCCTCTTTGTGGCAGCCCCTCAAATATTGGAACACTGCTCTCCTAGTTCTTTTCACCACATACCCAATTCCTGCAACCTTCTTCATATGTTTTAGCCTCTAGGCACCTAAACATCTTTTCTGCACTCTTTCCAGAGTCTCAACATCTTTTTTTATAATACGGTGACCAAAACTGGATGCAGTATTCTAAGTGTGGTCTTGCTAAAGCTTTATAAAGCAGTACTAATGCTTCACGTGATCTTGATTTTATCCCTTTGTTAACGCAATCTAGGATTGGATTGGCTGTTTTGGTTACTGCCAAAATAATACTGCTGGCTCAGATTTAAATTATTGTCTGATAGGACTCTCTGATCCCTCTCACAGATACTGCTGTTGAACCAGGTTTTACCTAATCTGTACCTGTGCATTTGTTTTTGTTTTTTCTTGACTAAGTATAAAACCTTACTTTTTTTCTGCATCTCATTTCATTTTGCTGGATAGGGCCCAGTGTTCAAGTCTGTTGAGATTCCATCTGGATCTTGAGTAGATGTTGCTTCTGGGGTATTACTATCCCTGCCAGTTTAGTGTCACCTACAAATTTGACTTTCCCGTCTATTCCCTCGTTTAAATCATTTATGAAGATACTGAAGAGTACGTGGCCTGAAATGGAAACTTGGGGGTACCCTACAGCTTACTTCCCTCCGTGTAGATGTAGTTCTATTAAGAACTACACATTGAATGCAGTTTGTCAGCCATTTACAAATCCATTTGGTGGTGATATAGACAGTAAATGGCTGACAATATGTTGACAACATATCCCATATGTTGTTTAGCTAACCAAGGAGTAGGTTGTGGTCTACTTTGTCAAAAGCCTTACTGAAATCTACTATGTCCACTGCATTTTGCTGGGCCACTAAATTGTCACTTTGCCAAAGAATGGTATAAGATTTGTTCAGCAGGATCTGTTTTTGACAAACCCATGTTAGCTTCTGGTTACACCTTTGCTTGCTTCTAGGTGTTAGCAGATCTGTCTACTTAAAGTTTGGGCTGAGAATTATGATGGGACCAGTGAGGTTAGACTGGACTGTGTACAAATATACATTAAAACGCTGCCGAAACATTGCTACAACTTTAAAAGCACAACTACAATGACGTGGGAAAATACCCGAACAAAGCTGAATGCCATACATGTAAGTACCCGCGAAAACTTAAGAAAACAAATACATTAAAACATACATACATATTTATGTATTTGTATGTAGGAATAAAATAATGTCAGTTCATGATTTAAAAGGTCGGGGAGGGGTTTCAGAGCCCCAAGCAAGATGGCAGAGCCGAGTCTTTAAACATTTACAACAACTGGGGGAGTGGGGTTGTGGTGGTGGTACGATTGTTCTTCAGGGTGGGGGCAATGGCAGAGAAGGCTCTTTTTCTGCCAGTCAGAATTATTTGGCTAATGGGGTCTACAGCATACCAGAGGTTCTGACCAGTTCTGGAGAACCAGTAGCGAAATTTTGAGTAGTTCGGAGAACCGGCAAATACCACCTCTGACTGGAGATTTTACAGTATCCTTCCCTTGCTAACGCCCACCAAGCTAGACCCACAGAACTGGTAGTAAAAAAAATTTGAATCCCACCACAGCAGCATACATTCCCCGCCTGGCATGGGCCAGTGTAATGGGGTGAAGATCATTCCTCAGGTAGTCTGGCCCTTACCATGGAAGGTTTTAAAGGTCATAACCAACATCTTGAATTGGACCTGGAAGCAAACTAGCACCAATGAGTTCACAGAGGAGAGGTGTTACATGCACCCAAGATTGCTAGCCTGGCTGCATTCTGTACTAGCAGAAGCATCCAGATTCTTTTCTAGTGAAGTCCCATGTAGAACGCATCGCAGTAGTCCAGACAGAAGATGACCAGGACCTGAGTAACCAAGCAAAGGGCCTCTCTGTCCAGTTGTTTGGCTGGCTCTGTTTTACAATTGACTGGCTCTAATTTTGCCAATTTAAATTGCAGGCCCCAAAAAAGAACCTTATCCCCCGGATTGGAGGACAACAGTTTTTCTGATTGAAAGAGCAAATGATTCAAGAAAGACCCATATATATATTGCATCTATTATAACATAACATAAAAACTGAGATCTGATTCTCACAATTTTGGATAATTCAGGCAACATTGACATCTAAGTAAAAACCTCGCTGATGTCATTTAATTTGGCCCACATCCAACATTTATTACTATATCTAATTTCATTTAAGTTTGTGCCTGAGAGTCCAAAGGTGTACATAGACTGCAATGTTTCCCTCTACAGATTGTTACATAAACTGTGACATTATGTCAAAGCAGAAAGCCCAAGGAAACTATCACTGGTAAGGAGGAAGACAAGGAGAGGAAAAACAGCTCTGCCCACTGTTTGTCTTGTCTCTATTGATTAGCAGCCCCTCACAGATTATTATTTGAAGGTAGGACAAGAAGACCCCCAAGCATCTTTTTAATCCTATGATTTTATGTAAATATAATGTGTGCAAGACAACTTTGTTTGGCCTTTGTGAGATGCTTTACATCTATTGCACACCAGGTGGTGCGATTGCTTTTCTAGAGTCCAGCACTCTGCACCTATTAGGGTAGCTGAAGTTTGCATATAGTTACGGTTAGATGCACTGTCAGCTTGGCAATGCCTCAGCTAAATATTCTGCCTTTGCTCATATATTCATATTTCCTCTCTTAGTCATTACACTAAAGTACAGGGTAGCACCACCAGCATTGTGTGAAACTATCAAGTAGATCAGTGCATTGTGAAAATTATCCATCTTTGACCAACTTTAGTGGACCAGCAACTTAGGTAACCAGCAAACATCCCAATTTGATTCAAGAATTTTAGTTCAAGAACTTTATTTAATGCAAAATAAAGTATGACTGCTCCCCATTTAAAAAGAATTAAAATTAATGGTGGCACAGTGGTTAGAGTGCAGTATTGCAGGTTTATTCTGCCCACAGCCTGGAGTTTGATCCCGACAGGCTCATGGTTGACTCAGCCTTCCATCCTTCCGTGGTCAGTAAAATGAGAACCCAGATTGATGGGTACAATAAACTGACACTGTAAACTGCTCAGAGAGAGCTGTAAAGCGCCATGGGGCAGTATATAAGTTTTAGTACTATTGATATTGCTATACACCTGTATAAACTAGAACAAAACTACTGTAACTGGATTGGAAAACCCAGCTGCCCTGGCTCCATCTGAGCTGAAGAAATCAAAGGCGCAGCAATGGGATTGCACTCAAAGATTGCTCCATTTTCAAGCACCCCATTTGCACGCAGATGCCCCACTTCCACACAGGCAGGCTCTCTGAGACAACGGGTCTTATTCCTCTCCCGGCACTGCGACTCCAGCGGGAGTCACTTGAAGGCTTTATTCCTGCTCTCGAACAGTGAGGCCAGGGCCTGCAAGCGAGCAGTACACCAGGGCCTTGCACGGTGTTGCTCCTTCTGCTATGTCTGTTTCTTCCTCCTCCTCCTCTTCCTCACTTTCCTCCTCTCCCGGCATCCCAACTGGGCTTGCGCTCCCTTCACGCACCTCTCCAAGTTTGCAAGACAAGCACACAGCAGCCCAGCTTGCAACCTCCCCCTCCAAAGCCTCGTTGGAGAGGGGCCCCCTGACCGCAGGGTCAGATGGGCTGAACTTCACTTCGTAATGTGGTATGTGAAGTAATGTTTTGAGTTCCGAGTTAAGTACTACAGTAATTCGTAGTTATTTTAGGAGAAGTGTAATATTGCACTGTCATGATCTTGCTTTCTTCTTTTGTCTAGCATTGCAAGAAAGTTGTTTATACTTTAAGGGATAATTTTCTTCAAAAATAGGGCTCTGACTTCTTGAGAAATTATTTCAAGAATACAACTTCTTACTAAGAATTGTAATTTCTTAGAAATAAATGAAAATCATAAGATTGGTTGAAAACGAGGCACATCTAAAGCTGCCATTCTATGCATCAATTAAAGTACTTATCCCCAGGCAAGTTTTTTTTTAAAACTTGATTCACAAAATGAGGTATGATAACCTGATTACTGTGCAGGTTCATGTTGCCAATTTTTATAGAATAGAATAGAATACCTTTATTGTCATTGCATTCTACAAATACAAACCTCTTTTACATGTGTACTGTATATCTGTCAAATGTTTCTGATCTCAAAATGCTGAAAACTTCATGAGGATTCGTCCACAAGTTCTTACATTACTAAAAGTTTTGGGAATCAGAACTGGGATTAGGAATCAGACTTCCTGGACAGCTGTCAAACATAATACTTCTACCAGGGTCACTGTTCAGAAATCCAGAACTTTCCAGAACAACAAATCAAAAATGAAATCCAGACATACTGTGAAAAAGGAGATTCATTTTATTCCCAAGAAGAAAGAGATTTGAACAAAGAGGAACTGGGTTCCAGAAACTTGGTTTTACCGGGGTGATGGTGGTGGTCCTTGGTGGGAGCTCAGGAGTATGGTTTGTGTATATGCTGGTTTTAACGTGGGTCCTTCCTGTGCAGATGTGCAGTTCAGGATGCTTCTGATTTGAGATTTGATCCTGAGGTGCATGTGAAATCCAGAAAGGAAGATCACCCTCATATATGTAGAACCCAACTCTGGTGTCTCCCTTTTGTTCTTTGATAGAGTTAGTGAGTTACTGGTCTAAACATTAGAATTGTATGTTTATTCTGAGGGTAGTTGGCAGTTCAGAGGGCTGTTAAAAGGGGGAGGGAGTGAGATCAGAGGCCTTTTAAGTTCTATCAATTTTACCCAAAATTTCTGATTGGCCATGTAGTATAAACTCAGAATGGATGCTATCTTGGATACCTTTAACCCAGCTTCTATAGCTGACAGTAAGCCAATGGTATGGCATCTGGGTTAAGAATCTAGGACACATCTGATTTAGAGTAAACTAAATTGGAACATAGGGTGATAGACAAAATAGATGAGGTTTAAAATGGTTTTTCACATGACCGAAGTCTTTTCCCCCAGTATGTCATGCCAAGCTGACTTCATTTTCACAGAATTGAGTACTGACAACCATGTGATTTGAATGTGGTTAACAATTTCTGATTCAACCAGTAAATTCCTGCAAGTGATTAGCAGCATTTTTTGCTGCAGAAATCTGGAACGTGGCTGGGTTTACTTCATTTCTAATAATTCGGATATAGATATGTTAGGAAATCAATGTTGTTGGTTTTTAATCACACAGTTTGTGAATTGTATCAGGCAGAAACTGCCAACCTTTTGATTTCCTGTTGAGATAATGCTGTTGATAAACCTTTTCCTGTTGGATAAACCAAAATGTTTCTGTTCTACCCTGGAATGACTATGAATTGTGGAAAGTGTTTGTCCTCTACAGCCAAAGGCCTCAGTGAGGAAAACTAGGGGAATTCCTTCTAGAGGCCTGGTTTCCCATTGATTTGATAGTAGTGTGGAACCTGTGGTGGATGAAGATAAGATGAATAAAGCTTCATAGGCCAATATCTCTCCTGTGGAAGAGAAACATCAAATAGGTAAAACTCCTATGGTATAAGAGTTATGTCTTTCCGGACATAAGGGGGATGATCCTTTGTACAGTCACCTGAGGAGCAGGTTGTATTGAGTAGAATGGAGTGCATACACACAAACACAGACACACAATCTCTTTCTCTCATCTCATCTCTCATCTATATGTCTCTCATCTCGCTGCATTGTACTCAAGCAAGCAAATGGGTATGTATGTGTTGAAAAAACAAACTCATACATTTTATTTCTTTGTTTGTTTTTCACATTTTTGAACCACCCATCTCCCTTGAAGAGGAACTCTGGGTGGTATACAATGAAACATCAGAATATAAAACAGTGCATAAAATTAAAATGTTAAAAGTTAAAAATATTCAATCACTCAAAATCAGATGTTAATAACAGTTTTTTTTTTCCTCCTTTCCTTCACTGAGACCTTTGAATATGCACTCTCTTGTAACTTTGTCTTCTGAGAAATTGGACAGTTTGGACCTATTTGGAAGAAATGCTCATTTCCCTTAGTTGGACTTAATGCTAAGTAGACACATTGAGGATTAGTCTTTAATGCAGGAAGCCCTAGACTCTGGAGCCAAGTGGATTTTTGTGATACCCAGGTTCTAAATATTTTAAATATTTTAAATATTTTAAATATTCTAAATTTTGTGATACCCAGGTTCTAAATAAATAAGACCCCAATCAAACTTTAATTCATTCACCAGCCGCTACATACAGCTCCATCAACATCCTGGCCCCAGGGCCTGGGGGGAAAGCCAGATTTTTACCAATTTCTTGAAAGCCAGCAGGGTTGGGATCAATCGAATCTCCAGGCTGGGGTTGTTCTACAGATCTGGCTTCCAAAATCCTAAAGGGTGACTTTGTCTTTGAACAGGGACACCAGGTAGGGATCGAAAGATGCAATTGGTAAAGAGAAGAACGAATGCTTTGCCACAATGTCTATTTCCACTGTGTAGGCCAGGGATCCCCAAACTTGGCAACTTTAAAACTTGTGGACTTCAACTCCCAGAATTCTCCAGCCAGTATAGCATAGCACAGCCAACAATGATCTCTTAATAGTGCTTGATTGTGTCCAACTTCTAATTTTCCAGCACAACTGCTAGAGGCATTCTCAGTTGAAGAAGACATGGACTACCTCTTGATCTTAATCCTAAGGTATTGGAAAGTCCTTGACATATGTTTTCCTTAATGGCTTTTTGTTTTATTTCCTCAAAAAAACCTGGAATATACAGTGAGATGAGGAAATTAAGGGAATTTTTTGAAGTCCTCTACAACGAGAACAAAGTACAGTTCTTAGAATTGTTTAGAGGAAGCTGTGACAATTTTCCTCTGTAACATGCAAAGCTGCAGATCACTGACTTCGAGAGAAATATTTCATTGTAGATAAATGCTGTCCATATCAGGTTTTACATTTTGGGTGAAAACCAAAACTCAAATACAGTGAATTAAAGTATTGGCCAATCACCGCAAAAAGATCGCCACAGATGAACTCCACTGTTGTGTTTATTAAAATGCGTCTTTTGCTGCATTTGCTTAAATTTCTGCATGCAGAATCTTTAAAGGAAACAAAAAAGAAAAAAGCTATTTCTTTAAAAGACACTTACCTACACTTACAAGTTGAGTAGGATACTTACAAGTTGAGTAGGATAATTTAAAGATGTTCTTAAGCCACCTGCTATTGTTGTCTTCTACCTTATCCCAATAAAAGTACTGCATTGCGTACTTTTCACTTTTAAGTTCTTGGAGATTCTGATCTTATTTACTCTTTTTTTTAAAGAGAAAAAAATCCTTCTGCTTAAACCTTCTGATTGTTGCAAAATAAATTTTGCAACATAATCATTCAGCTGAATGTTTCACTTTGAGCTGCTAAGCCCATGTGCCCTTGCAATTTAACCAAGCATTAATCAAATTTTTAGGAAAAAGAAATATTGAAGTGCATGGGGAATTTGAAGACCAATATTGATCCAGGTTATGCAACATATGAATTATTTGATAGGAAATTGTTGTTCCTTCTCTATTACATTTTGCGTAGACTATAGGGCAGGGGTGGGCAAACTTTTTGGCTCGGGGGCCGCATTGACTTTTAAAATTTGACAGACGGGCCGGGTCAGCACAAGATTTTTTGGGAATCGCCCCCCCTTCCCCCCCCTCTTCTCCTCCTTCCCCTCCCCTCGGAGGCCCCCTGAGTCAGGAGTTGCTACCGCCGGCGCGACTCCGCGCGGCTCCAGTCCCGTTGCCTCGGGAAGGGAAAGGCAAAAAAGGAAGAGCCGCGGCGGTGCTTTGCAACGGGAGCAGCGGCACTGGAGGCTCAGGCTCAGCGGCTCCTGGTTTTGCCTTTTCCTTCCCAAGGCAACACGGGACTGGAGCCGCACGGAGCTGCGCCGGCAGTAGCAACTCCTGACAGCCCCAGCCGGACACCTGAGCGGAGCCTGGGCGAAACTGCCTGTTGCTGCTGCCGGAGCACCGCCGGGTCACCTCCTCCAAGCAGCCCGCCCACCCGCCGGGCTTCCCCTCTGCCGCGCGGCTCGGGGCCAGGCGCGAGCGCCCGCGAGTTAAAAGGAAGCCGAAAATTGCTGGGAAGTTGCTCGGGTGCTGGGAACAGGCTTTTAAAGTGCCGCCCAAGCAAAGTTTAAGCAGCCCGCCCGCCTGCCGGGCGGAACCCTTCCTGCTCCTCGGCGGGAAGACGCTCCAGCCTGCAAACTTTGCCTTTGCAAAGTTTAAGCCTGGAAGCCCTGGAAACCCAAGCAACTTCCCAGCAACTTTCGGCTTCCTTTTAACTCGCAGGCGCTCGTGCCTGGCGGAGGGGAAGCCTGGAGCCTCCTCCAAGCAGTCCGCCCGCCCGCCGGGCTTCCCCTTCGCCGCGTGGCTTGGGGCCAGGCACGAGCGCCCGCGAGTTAAAAGGAAGCCGAAAGTTGCTGGGAAGTTGCTCGGGTTTCCGGGGCTTCCAGGGCTTTGCAAAGGCAAAGTTTGCAGGCGGGAGCGTCTTCCCGCCGAGGAGCGGGAAGGGTTCCGCCCGGTGGGTGGGGCGGGCTGCTTGGAGCGGGCTGCCGTGCGGCTTGGGGCGAGGCGCGAGCGCCCGCGAGTTAAAAGTTGCTGGGAAGTTGCTCGGGTGCTGGGAGCAGGCTTTTAAAGTGCCGCCCGAGCAAAGTTTAAGCAGCCCGCCCGCCGGGCGGAACCCTTCCCGCTCCTCGGCGGGAAGACGCTCCAGCCTGCAAACTTTGCCTTTGCAAAGCCCTGGAAGCCCCGGAAAACCGAGCAACTTCCCAGCAACTTTCGGCTTTGTTTTAACTCGCGGGCGCTGCGCCGCCCCCAAGCTGCACGGCAGCCCGCTCCAAGCAGCCCGCCCCACCCGCCGGGCAGAACCCTTCCCGCTCCTCGGCGGGAAGACGCTCCAGCCTGCAAACTTTGCCTTTGCAAAGCCCTGGAAGCCCGGAAAACCGAGCAACTTCCCAGCAACTTTCGGCTTCGTTTTAACTCGCGGGCGCTGCGCCTCCCCAAGCCGCACGGCGGAGGGGAAGCCCGGAGCTCCGCCGGGTCGCCTCCTCCAAGCAGCCCGCCTGCCCGCCCGCCGGGCTTCCCCTCCGCCGCGCGGCTCGGGGCCAGGCGCGAGCGCCCGCGAGTTAAAACGAAGCCGAAAGTTGCTGGGAAGTTGCTCGGGTGCTGGGAGCAGGCTTTTAAAGTGCTGCCCGAGCAGGACCGCCGAGCTGGGAAACGGGGCACCAAGGCAGGGCAAGGCTCCACCAGCAGCGGCCTAGCTTTAGATGGCTCCAAGCAGCCCGTCCCGCCCGCCGGGTGGAACCCTTCCCGCTCCTCGGCGGGAAGACACTCCAGCCTGCAAGCTTTGCCTTTGCAAAGTTTAAGCCTGGAAGCCCCGGAAAAAAAGGGGGATCGGCGGGGACTCACCTTCGGAGAGGTCGCACTCGAAGGTGATTTCGAACTCCCAGCCGAGGCCTTTGCAAATTTCTTTTCTTTCCTACCCCTAGATCGCTCCGCACTGTTTTGCAGCTTTGGGGGCCACGCGGCACAGGGCAATACGCCACGCCCAGCGATTTTTTTTCAGGGGCGGTCCGGATTGGACAGACCAATGGCAGCGATTTTTTTTCAGGAGCGGGCCGCATTGGACAGACCAACGGGCCGGATGTGGCCCGCGGGCCGTAGTTTGCCCACCCCTGCTATAGGGGGTTCTTGACTTACAATCACAATTGAGCCTAAATCGTCCCAAAGGTGCTTTTTCAGGAAGCAACTGGATTTTCTTGTTTTTTCTTGGAAGACTAATAATAATTGAGCCTAAAATTTCTGTTGCTAAGCAAGACAGTTGTTAAGTTGGTTTTGGCCCATTTCATGACCTTTAGTGCCACAATTGTTAAGTGAATCAGTGCAGTTGTTAAGTTAGTAACACTTAAGTGAATTGTTAAGTCTGGTTTCCCCTTTGACTTTGCTTGTCAGAAAATTGCAAAATGGAATCACGTGACCCAGGGATGGTAAAACCATCATTAATACATGCCAGTTGCCAAGTGTCAGAATGTTGATCATCATGGAGATGCTTCAATGGTCGTGTGGAATGCGGTCATAAGTCACGTTTTTCAGTGCTGTTATATCTTCAAACATTCACTAAATGAATGGTTGTAAGTTGAGGATTATCTGTACTTGCAGATAAAGGCTAATCTAGTATTCCCCATTAGATATTCTCCAGATATGTTGAGATCGTAATTCCTACTATTCCAAACCAGACTTGTTAAAGATAGTCCTCAATTTATGTTAAGAGCCTTGGTGGTGCAGTGGTTAGAATGCAGTACTGCAGGCTATTTCTGCTGACTGCCGGCTGCTTGCAATTTGGCAGTTCGAATCTCACCAGGCTCAAGGTTGACTCAGCCTTCCATCCTTCCGAGGTGGGTAAAATGAGGACCCAAATTGTTGGGGGCAACACGTGACTATGTAAAACCGCTTAGAGAGGCCTGAAAAGCACTGTGAAGCGGTATATAAGTTTAAGTGCTAATGCTATTGCTTTTTTACTAATTGAAACATTTGTTCAGTGAGTTTTGCCCCATTTTATAACCTTTTTTGCCACAGTTGTTAAGTGAAATTGCAGTTGTTAACTTGTTAATGGAATCTTGGTTTCCCATTGACTTTTCTTGTCACGAGGTCACAAAAGCTGATCACGTGACCTTGGGACCCTGCAACCATCATAAATATGAGTCAATTGCCAAGCATCTGAATTTTGATCATGCAACCACAGGGATGCTACAATGGTTGTAAGTGTGAAAAATGGTAATAAGTCTTTTTTTTTTCAATGCCATTGTAACTTTGAACAGCCACTAAATGAACTGTTTTAAGACGAGGAACGCCTGTATTCAAGACTAACCATCTGGGAAGAAAGAGATGTGGTGGAGAATGAGGAACCTCTGCTGCTCTTCGGAGGCACGGCATCCTCCTCCTCCTCCTCCCAGAGGCCATCAGGACCAGTTATCCTGTGAAGAAAGGCAACAGGAGAACGAAGAGGAGAGCTTCACCTCAGTCTCACTGGTAGCTGATTTCAAGCCTAGCTGGCCATTGTAGAAACCCTGAGTCAATAATGCCTTGTTGGGTGGTTTGACTTAGTCCTAAAGCAGAGGTCCCCAAACTTGGCAACTTTAAGACTTGTGGACTTCAACTCCCAGAACTCTCCAGCCAGCTAAAGGATCACTATTGCTAAGTCTGCCTTCTGTATGTGTAATAGTTGTTCCTCAGTTTTGATAGGCCCACAACTGAAGCTTCTCTATTATCTTTCTTCCATTACCTGAAATTATTTCCTTATAAGGTGCTGTATTCTTCAGATGAAAGCATGTTTGGAAGGCACCCAGAGTTGGTTGAAGGATGTATATAAATATTTTTTAGATATAAATATTTTAAATGAAGTTAATCTCAACATGCTTCTTCCTTCCTGAGAAGCAATTACTCACAGTCCTGCTGTGATTCCAATGCTAGGAATTCTTTTTTTAACTCCATTCCTCCACAGGGAATGCCCTTACTATGGTATTTCCTTTCTCCCCTCCAATTCTCTCAAGAATTTCTGTTCTCTCTTTTCTACCCTGGCCTGTTTCCCATAAAGATTTTTTTTTTTTTACCAATTGTGTTTTCTTGGGAAGGAAACATGAATAGCTGAGTCACCTCCTCTCTCCACTTGCTGTGACTGTTTAGGAGGACTAATTCTTGCCACTTCCCTGGAGTTATATAACTCGGGTGGGCTTCAAACATTTTAGTCAAGGGTTCCCTGCCCAGTTGCTGGGTAGGTGTGGCAATGGTGGGTGTGGCCTAGTTAGCCTCCTGCACCATGGGGGAGTGTTTTTGCCCTCCCCGGGCTCCGGAGGCTTTCCTCAAGCCTCCAGGAGGGAGAAAACAGCCTCCTGGGCTCTGGCGGCTTTCTGGAAGCTGGAAACGGGCCCATTTCCAGCCTTCCTGAACTACCGGGTGGCCTGTTTTTCACCCTCACCCTCCTCTGCGCGCACCCTACACTTACCTGCATCCAAAACGCGCAGCGTGGGGACTCCTGGGAGGAGAGGATGGGGTAGGTGGGGCCAGCCAGGAGTGGTATTTGGGAGTTCTCAAAACTGCACAGAATCTTAACTAGGGGGCTCTCCTGAATCCCTTGAACCCTCAGCAGCCCACCCCTGGTTACGTTACAATAAGAGTGCTGCAGGATAGGTTGCACTGCTGTGCTTGCTCACCCAATGTCAAAGAGTGGGGTCTGACTGGCTGATTTTAACAGACTGTTAAAGGAAAGTGCATGATTGAATGGTCATGTGGATTTTTGCAAAATGGGACTTTTCTGAGCTGCCTTTGAGCTTTCCTTGGTTGCTCCCTTCCAGAGCTGAACATAAAATACATGTATTTTCTTGCCCCTTCATCCTGACTCGGTCAGTATCTTTAAAGCATCTTTAAAGAGTAAGGCAGTCTGAATGTATCTTCTTCGTCTCATTTTGCTGAGGGAGATTTTAACTGAACTCAACTTTATTCAACCATGTTCCCTCATCACCAACCAACCTAATCTGACTGCTTGTAAAAAAAAAAAAAAACCAGCATATCTAGGCCTTAAATTTCATTAGCGTGCTGAGAAGTATTTGTTGGCTCTTATATACAAACAAAATATTTTTGTTCTGGAGAAATCTGGACAAAATGCTACGCACGTGGGCCTTTCCATTCTGCAGAGTTAATGTGCTATTCAACCCTTTACCCATTCTTGGGTGGGCAGAAAATTATACAGGTAGTCCTCATTTATCAACCACAATTGGGACTGGCAATTCAGTCACTAAACAAAACAGGTGCTAAGTAATTGTGGTTGGATTTACAGGTTGGATTGATTTCAGCATTCCCTTTGCTTTACAAACCTGCAAAGTTGTCAATGAGAGGACTGGCCACAAAGTTACTTTTTCATCATTGTAATTGTGAATAGTTAGAAAATGAGGACCACCGGTACCACTTTAAAGTTGGCTACCCCATTGCCATCTTCTATTCTGTGCCTCTTGCCAGTCTCTCAAGTAGATCAAACAGGTAACATGATGAGCCCAACCTACCCTATTGAAAGGTACAGTAACAGAAACTTGCAAGTCTGAAAGTACAAATGTCCCACTGTCTCTTTTTATTACCTGATTAATTACAGCAGATCCTTTCTAAGCTTCGTTGCCAGCCTGTTATTCACTTGTGGCCGCCTTACCCTTTTATCTCATCATTCCCTATGCAGGATCTCTTTCTCCCATGCTTTCCATTATATCTCTGTTTTGATGCCTTGCCACATCTGCCCTGATTTTGTGTGAACAGAAGTGGGGTGATCAAAGTGGTTGGTTAATTCTTCAAGCTACGCTGTCTTCCCTCTTTGCAGGCTACCAGCCAGTGAGAAAGACACCTGCCAATCAAGGCCCTGCAACAGGATGGGTTCATCACCTTTAGATTTCTTCCACGTCCTTCTCCAAAACACCCCATTCTAACTCAAGTCAAAGAAAGTTAAAAAGAAATAAAGAACAATTGGAAACAAAAGCAAACATCACTATTAGGAATTATCTACTATTTTCCCTTTTTCAAAAAACAGATGCAACAAATGCCAGATTCCTCTGTGTTTTGTGTGTGAGGCAATAGAAGGGATTTGTCCTTCCATCTATTCTACTATAACCCCATTTCTCAATTTTAGGATTTGGCACATTTCTTACAGGGGTTATCCAGTGATTTGTGTCTCTCTCTCTCTCTCTGTGTGTGTGTGTGTGTGTGTGTGTGTAAACATTTGATTGAAGAGCTTCATGTGGCCAACAGGCACCAGGTGGATCATGGGTGCACTTGACTGGGCTTCTGTCACTACCCCCCCCCCAAAAAAAAAAAAAAAACCACCACAGAAGGCTGTCGCCTTGAAAAAGGAAAATCACTTTAACTCTGATTTGCCTCTGGATGACCCATGAGCCTGTCTTACTCATAAACTGAAGATGTGATGAAAAACATGGGAAAGAAAAAAAAAACTCCCAATATCATCATCAGGAATAATAATCATCTACTGTGATCTGATGCAGGTCAGGAAACTCCCAATGATGAGCAAAAAGCATATAATGCTTATTGCTGAAAGTGAAAGCAAATGCTGCTTCATAGAAGAAGAACCTCCCTCACACACACACGCACACACACACACACACACACACACACACGCGCACTGCTGTTGCTGTTGCTGCTGCTTTCTTTTTTTGTTTAAAAACAACCAGCTGGCTGCAAAGGAAGCAGAATCATTGGTGACATTTAGACACTTAGCTCAAGCCAGCGCAGAGGGAAGTCTGCTTGAGAGAAATCAAGGGAACCCATCTGACACAGCTCCGGAGGTGAGTAGAATACTGATAGACACAGTGGTGTCTCTGCAGAGCTCTAGAACAAATTTCTCTAATGTGTTAAGTCCTTTGCACTCCAATGAAGAGAGTTCAGAAAGGGGTCGAGTGCGTGACGGAAGGAATTCTTACTAGATACCTGATGGCATCATTTGCTCAGTGATGTCTATGTGCTACGTCTTTGTGGCTTCCATCTACCAGGAGGAGTTTCTAGGGCTCAACTGCATGTGGCTCCCAGTCAAAGCTCCCTTGAACCACCCAACTCCTGTTGTTGTGTTTGCAGGCCATTTTCTCAGTAAAAAATTTTTTTCCATGTGCAAATCCAGGTTTTCTGTGGGGTTTAATCCATCCTGCTTAGGGAAAACCCAAGGAGAAAGGGAAGCATGCCTAATATTTATCCCATGTTTCTTTTGGACCAGGCTAAGACCTGACTTCTTTCAGGTGGTGTTTTAGTGTTGTTGTTTTTCATTTTATTTTAAGTTTGCTATTACTTTGAGTCAGAGAAATGGATGAAAGAGGGGGAGGGGGGGAGGGAGAGAGAGAGAGAGAGAGATGATAGATAATACAATGAATAGTGTTTATGTATATTTCCACTTCCATAATTCTTATTTTATATAATTATTTTCAATTGCCTATGTTACATCCAGAGAACTCCAGGTATTGGGGTGGATTGTAAAAGGTATCAGGTAGATCAAAATATTGCTGGAATGGGAATATTAAGTACATGAAAGCCTTCCCAAGCTGTAACTCCCCAGGTTGGAAGTTGAATTTGGCAGAATTCCCAGCCTCTAAATTTTGGTTAATGTTTTAAAAATCCTCAGAAGAATGTGACAAATAAGGGCAAAAGAGCAGAGATTCTGAAATCATCCAGGGAATGGCATTTCATTTCCCTTTGGCCTTGCTGTTTGGCATAATTTAAAGAGAAAAATGTATTTAAATCTCTGTGCATATGCAGAGGAGGGTCATATTTCAGTTAACTGGTTAGGACCATCTTCAAAAGCAAGTTTCTAGTTCAGGTGTAAAAGATAAGTGCAAAATAGTTCTCGGTATCCACAGGGGTTTGGGGGTAGATAAAACAGTCATGGGGGTTTGCAGGAGTGGGCAGGGGAAGGACATGACCCCGGTTGCTATAGTCACCGCTGGAATCCATGTACCAACCTATGTGCCAACAAGTCGGTAGAAGCTGAAAGAGCAATGGATAAACACATGACTTCATCTCCATGTGCTTTGAAAACTATTGCAGATTTGGGATCCCAGACAGCCCTAACATTGATCAAAACCAGAATGCAGGGATTCTCTGGAAAGGAAGACATTCCATGGAAAACATCTGATTTTGCTTTAGGAATACTCTGACAGATAAATAGAGTGGCTATTGTGTCAAACCCAGTTCCCTAATGACATTGAAACCGAGGAAAGTAGGTGAAATTACAGCCAAAGGATGCTGGCCAGCTGCCTTATCACCTCCCTCGGCGTCCCTTGTCTTTTTCCAAGCCACTTCTGGGAAGCTCTGTGTAGATGCTATTGTTAGGTTCCTGCCTGTTTTCATTCTGCATTTCACCTCCATTGGCTTTGAATGTTCTTTTGTTCTCATGATAAAGGAAAAGGTCAAGTAGAATTCCCATTGATGTCTCAATCCTCTTCCATCATGCTCTTCCTTCTAATCATGACCGTGAGTCATTAGAAAGACAGATAGATAGGATTAGATTAGATTAGATATAAATATAAAGCACATAGACATGATTTTTAATGCAAGGCTAGCTTGACCATGTGGTCTGAATATCATGTGGTCCGAATCATCACACAAACACTGGGTGTTCTCAGTTCTGCTTTCTGTCATCCCGGAGGGAAGGAAATAGGACAAGGGATTTGAAGTACAGGCAGGCAAGCTCTGTAGGAAGTGAGGCTGAAAAAAAATCACAACAATAAGGTGGTGGAACTAATCCAAAGATTTGGTGGACTTGCCTTCACGGGCTGCGATCCTGCAATTGTGCAGGAGCTGACAGCTACCGACCTACAATAGTTTAATTCGGAGCAGTTAAGTTCAGTAACTTGATAACTAGCTGATTAATGTTGTGATTCTGCCTCGCCCGGCCAATTTATAGAGCAATCCTGTCTCACAGGGAGCAAGGGGGTCAGAGGCAGAAGAAACCATGAACCTGTAGGATACAAAAGGGAGGGAAGGAGGGAGGCAGGCCATGCCAATTTCCACCCCGCCCCCACAGGTTTTAAAAATGTGTTTGTTTTGCAAATTCTCTCCCACTGAAGCTACTGGTAGGGATTTGATTGGAATGAGCTACAGACGCGAAGATGAGCAGCGTGGTTGGGAGAAGTAAAAAGAAAAAAATTAAAAATAGATTTTGTAGATCCAAAAGTTTTCCAGCACAACAGCCGTGGCAATTTGGTTTAATAATTAAGGCACTGGCCCAGAAAGCAGCTGGGTGACTTTGGGTCAGTCCCTCTCTCTCAACCCAGCTCACCTCACAGGGTGGTTGTGGGAAAACAGGAGGAGGAAGGAAAATTAGGCATATTTGCTGTCTTGAATTTTATATATATAATAAAGGCAGGATGAACATCATACAAACAAACAAGTAATGATGATAAATAGAGAGAGATGATAGATAGATAGATAGATAGATAGATAGATAGATAGATAGATAGATAGATAGATAGATGATATGCTCAGAAAAGCCCATGGTTTTTTTCTTCTTTATGCCTGGGCTAACTAGCAGAGATTGGAGTTTCTCTTATAGAATTGGATTTCACAATTCTTGAAGGGTGAGATCTGTCCTGTGACCTTTGGGGTGCCTTTGCATAGGACATAGGATTTAATTTAAAAATACACTTCTATTCTTGGGGGAAAATATGCCCTTTTGTCCTTATTAATTTTCCTTCTTATTTTACCAGTTGGTTATGTATATACTTATTGATACCTGTTTCCAAGAACCATGCACAAATAGAACTATTGTATTTGGATAGGTCCTTGGTCTGATCCAGTCAGCCTCTTTCTGTTTTGGGCGTAAAGGTAGCCTCAGCTTACGACCATTCATCTAACAGCAATTCAAAGTTAGAGTGATGCTGGAAAAAGTGACTTGTGACAGGTCCTTACATCAATAACATGATTGCAATTTGGGGGCTTGGCAACTGGCATGTATTTACAATGGTTTTGGTGTCCCAGGATCATATGATCACTATCTGCAACCTTCTCAAAGGACTTATAACAATTTTCTGACAAAAATCAACCGGGAAGCTATTTTGTGATTTGCTTAACAACCACAGCAACAGTGGTCATAAAATTGGGCACGAGTGACTTACCCACATTGCTTAATGGCAGAAGTCCCAGTCCCAGTTATGGTTGTAAGTTGAGGACTAGCCAAAGTAGGTTGGATGTCCAAACTAATGTGAAACACCCTCCCTGCACTAGAGAGTACAAGTTGTTGTCTTTTAAATTAGATTTCTAGAAATCTTTATCCATGCATCTTCAAGACATCTTCCAAAAGAAATACATAGAAGCATACCGTCAAATAAAAACATGAAGTAAAACTACAAAGCATCATCTAGTACTAAAATAATGCACAAAAACAGCATACAAGAAATAAGTTAACAGGTTAAATGCAACTATTAATCCATCTGAACAGGAAATGCAAAGTTCTGTGGAAGAATTTTAAACTTGAAGACCAGCCTAGCAAAGTTTCTGCTGAATTATAAAATTAGCTCTCTCAGTTCTCAACATTGCCTGCAGACCGAGACACGGGACAAGTAGTCATTACTGACATTAAGCAGTAAGGATACAAATGCTAGCTCATTTCTTCTGGTGAAACCGGACTTGGAGGCAACCAAAATGTCTTGGGGTCTGCTTGTCTACCCGGTAGTTTTCAAGGTCAGGAGACACATGGCAAATGAAGCTGAGTAGGGTCTCAATTGACAGGCATGGTTTTTTTTAAGAACACAGTAGGCTAAAGAGCCATTTCTCTGTGGCAAAGGAAAAATATATCTTCCTACTTCCATATCAATTGTGTTTTTTTTAAAGTCCTCAGTGAATTGGCCTTTATCGACAGAAACATCGCAAAGCACCTTAGCTTGAGTCAGCCTGTTTGAAGCATTACAATATTAATGATGTTACTCTTTTTTAAAGATATTTCTGGAAAAATGGCCAAGTTCCTACCAGTTCTGCTGTTTGCATCCCAGCTTTCCTTGACAGCAGGTGAGAGTTTTCTATAGGATATACTGTCCAATAATATTCTCAGAATTGTCCATCAAATTTAGAACTTCAGATGTGGGCCAGAACTTTATGAGATGTTTGCTACCCCCTTAAAAATTCAGTTCAGGAGAACTGTTGCACTAAGGGGCTTTAAGTCCAAGTGAATCAATGTTGTAGTGCAGAGGTCTCCAAACTTGGCAACTTTAAGACTTGTGGATTTCAACTCACAGAATCTGTGAGTTGAATTCTGTGAGTTGAAGTCCACAAGTCTTAAAGTTGCCAAGTTTGGGGACCTCTGTTGTAGTGCTTTGGGGTGGCCATGGTCCTTTGGGTACAGGCGCTTTTATAGTTTAGTGGGAGATATTCAAAAGGACAAGTGTTGTGACTTGTGTCTCTTTTCCATTCAACCAGCATAAAAGGTGTTCCAAACATACCTGGAGTACCAGTAGAAGAGAATATTTATAGCTCAGGTTTGAACCATGTGGCATCCTTGATGCTCTCTGGGCTGGATTATTTTCTTGCAGAGGTTTCATTCATCCTACTAGGTCAGCAGCCTCCAACCTTTGGGGAACAGGGACCGGTTCCATAGAGAGAGGTTTTTCTGCAAACTAGAAGGAGCGTGGTTTTGTGTGCTGCCTGCATCCTGCAGATGGGGCTTTGCTTCTTTGCGCAGGCCAGTTTCTGGCATGTTGCAGACCCAGTGCGGGTCCATGGACTGGGGGGTTGGGGACCCCTGAACTAGGTAACATCATCCGTGCTAGAAGGAAGTGGGATTTGCTGTCTGTTTGTATATAAGTGGCTTGTCTCATCAGTGTTGGTGGGAGCAGTCTTGGTAATCCCTTGACTATTGCTTTTGTTTACTGTTGGTGTGATAGTTTGAGTTGGTAGTTTCTTGATTGAGGTATTGTTGAATGAAACATATGCAAGAAAAGCTCAAAGAGGACCAAGGATCCAACATATCTGGAGTAATCTCCAAAGGATTGGTTCCGGTTATGGATTCAAGGTTTCAAACTCAGGGTAAGCAGCCAGGAACCAGAAACATTCTGGGAAAGAAGCCAGATCTAAGCAGATTTGGGGGAATCTGCGGGAAGCACCACCAACCTGATGCTTTGGTCAGCAGTGTGTCTGAAGGTGTCTATCTTGCCCCGGGCAATATTTATCTTCCCAAAATACCTGGGATAAGTAGCTGAACACTACAAAAGCTTCCATACAAAGTTTCTTTATTGGATTATATCAGGCATCCTCAAGGTATAACTCACAGTTATGCTGAGATTCATCTAATGTCCAATGTTTGCATTGTCATCTTCATAGTGTGAAAAGATAGTTATCTTCATCCCATAATGATACAGCAAGGGAAGCCTCCAGCACGATGCTGGGGTCCAGGTAAGAATGACCAAAACTACCCCCAACCCAACCAGAGGTCAATTCAGTAACCAATCAGGATTACAGATGTGACCACATGACATGAACTACATCTCCCATGAGGCATTGACTACATTTCCCATGAGGCATTCCCTTAAGGGGACAGCTCCCATTCCCAAACTAACTATGCTGTCTAACCTTAGACACTATATTCTGTCTAACCAGCATAGTGTCTCTTTCCTGTGTCTGACCTGGACTTTTTGTAACTCACCACGCAGCCATGATAGCAGGTTTCTGAGCTGGGAAGACCATCCTTGTGACATTCCTGAGACCTTCACTATGCAGTCTGAATGCCAAAGGCTGCCCCACACCCCAATTCATGCTACTGAAGATTTCCATTTCTAAAATTATGGAATTTTTTAGAATCTTCTTCTTGCTGTTCCCAGACCCTTCAAATTAGCATAACATGTGTTTTAGTCATCATAACCAGAAGAAGAAAAACGTTACCAATTGCACTATCAGTTTCCTGTAATATTTGCAGTTATATTTTTTTTGAAATTGCCCTGGAATATCTCACAGCCATTTATGGGTCGGGTGAAATGTGTTGTAAAAATAAAACAATGGCTAGAAATCAGGGACTCTTCACCATGGAATTGTTTCCAAGAGCTCATCCCAGGTAGCTGTCTGCACTGTCTTTGGCTGCTCCATTTAGAAGCAGCCACCATGCTCAGCGCTGCTTTGCTTCTCATTCTCTTTTTACTCATTTTCAAATTTAAATGCTTAAATGGGACTACTTCCCATTCCTGCATCAGTTCAAGTCAAAAAGGAAAAAAAAGCATTCAATTAGAAATATTTTCCCATTTTCATATATTTTTTTCCCTAATAGTTCTATGCTTAGTAGACATTTTCCCTAACATTATCTATATGCACCTTTCTTTGAGTTATGACTCTTTTTCATCCTATCAGTGAAAGTACAGCTAGCAGGGGGGAAAAAAACCTGGTTTGCATACCAGAAATGCAAATAATATTACTGAATAAGTATACACTAAAATGAGGACCAAAGGAAATGACTGCTTCCGAGATCATAGTTACTCATCTAGACAGCCTGTAATGATTAAGAGGACCCGGTCAATCCCTTTCAACTTCTGACTCAGCTTCTACATTATGGGAGCAACAAGGACTGTGAGCACATAAATGTGCAATCGTTTAGAAAAAAAACACATCATGCTGATACAGGTAGCTCTCAACTTACAACAGTTCAGTTTAGTGACCATTCAAAGTTACAACAGCACTGGAAAAAAGGTTTTTCCCACTTACGACTTTTGCAGCATCCACTTAATCACGTGATCCAAATTCAGACGCTTGGCAACTGGCTCATATTTATGACCGTTGCAGTGTCCTGGGGTCACGTGATCCCCTTTTGTGACCTTCTGAAAAGCAAAGTCAACGGGGAAGCCAGATTCACTTAACAACCAGTTTACTGACTTATCAACTTCAGTGATTCACTTTGTGGCAAGAAAAGTCGTAAAATGGGGCAAAACTCACTTAACAACAGAAATTTTGGGCTCCATTGTGGTCATAAGTCAAGGATTACCTGTATAAACCAAAGGCATTTAATTGATTAGAGATCAATTACATAAAGTATATATTTCGATTATATAAAGAATGTAAAAAGAGAGCAAATCAATTCTCTTCTAGCACTGATGATTGTTACTGATTATTTACTTCATTTATATTCTGGAAATGCACATATTTAGATATTCAGCATCTGCAGGCTCTTAGTTAATTGAGTTACAGCACACATATTATTCCTACATAAAAATGTAAATTGCCCGGTGGATACTCAAGTATGTTTGCTTATTTTATTATTATTTTTTCCAGCTTTATTCAGGGTGAGTGTTATTCAGCCTCATTACTCTGCAGAATATGGAAGCAATGTGACTATAGGATGTCACTTTCCAACGGATAACTTCTTGAATCTGACACAGTTGAACATCTTCTGGCAGCAAAAACTGTCAGATGAAGCCAAGGAAGTTTACAAGCTCCAAAATGGACGCGAAGATCTGTCAGGGCAACACCGACATTTCCAAGGAAGAGCTACATTATTATATGAGGAATTGAAAAAGGGCTATTCTATGCTACATATCACCCATCTAAGGATCACAGATGCTGGATGTTACCTTTGTGTTGTCAACTATCATGAAGCTGATCACAAGTACATTGACTTGAAAATTGAAGGTTAGTAGCCATAGAATGTCACCGGCAGAAATCGGAACGATGTGCCATTATTTAACAATGAAATTTTCCAGATTTGCTTTTATATGTTCAGCACTGAAGAATATCTCTAGGATAAAAGATGTATTAGTCTATGGTGGCCAAAAATCTGAAGGAGTATGCCTTGATAAAAATTGTTAGCTTGGAAACTGCTACCCTGACTCCATCTGATTTTTAAAGACTTGGTGTATGAATCCATTATGCTGATAGAATTGTGTAAAAGTACATTATGGGCAATCTTTGCTCCTTCTCTGCTGACTTCATACTACGGAGGCAAGATCTCAAGGGAGGGGCTATTTTACTTACAATAGCTGTCATTTATTTTAGAAGATCAGGTAGAGGGCCTACACAATCAGCCTTGGAAATAAGCTACCCAAGGAAAGCAATCTGGTTATGCTCCAACAAAGTGACCCAGATAGAGGTGGTTTGGCCAGTGTCATCTCCAGTCTTCTCACATTCTTGCAATCACAGAGGGATAAGTGCCATTATTGCCATCATTTGTTTCATAACAAATAAACAGATCAACCTCCTTCATATCTTCTCGATTATCCCTATGAATACCCACGGAAAAAGTGAGATTCTACTTTCTGCCTCTTATTTTTATGGCTTCACAGAAATTTCCCTGGAAGGGAAGTTCTGAAATTAGCTCTCCCCACCCCCAATTTTGAATATTCTGAATTACATTTTATACTGTAGCATTTTTTCCCCTTTATTTCAGAAAGGTGAAACATTAATGAATAGTTTACCTTTAACATGCAGATTTTTAAAAACGCAGCTGGGAGTTTGTATGTGAATTCATAACTATCAAAATATAGCAGGCAGCAAGAGAGATTTAAAACCTTTTTTCTTTTCTGTGGCCATGATAAAAATGGCTCCTTCTAAATCTTTGTTATTGGGAGGAAAACTACTACTAATACCATTGTAGTTTTTTCCCCAAACTTTTTTTTAAAGACTTGTACAGTGAATGAAAAAGCGTGTTTAACAAAAGCAACACAAAATATATTTCATTGTATAATGTCCTTGTCAATCACCTCTAAGGAAAATAAAAACTTCTTAAAAGCTTTATTTCTTTTTATGTAGCACCTTACAAGAAGATAAACATCCAGGAAAGAAAAGAAGATGAGGACTACATCTTAACTTGCCAGGCAGAAGGGTACCCCCTGGCCGACGTTCTTTGGATTTATGAAAACATAATCAATGACACGATACTTGCAAACACTACGCATAAGCTGACAGACACAGGACTTTTCAACATAACGAGTGTCTTGAGAATCAGACCAAGTGCTCCTGGAAATTACAGCTGCATATTCCAAACTAAGGAATTGAGGCAAACCTCAGCTCACAGAACAGTATTTCTAATAGGTAAAAAAGAATAATGCATTGATTATGTGGGAGTTTAATCCTTGCAGAAGTGGAAAAACTAGGATTCCAACCATAAAATTGGCAAAGAATAAAATGTGTTGTGTGAATAGATAGGGAGAACTGGCCTGCAATATTGAAGGTGCCCTAAGTCAAAGGTTCCCAACCTTTGTGGTTTGGTGGCCCAGCTGGGGGGGGGGGCGGGCAGAGAGGGGAATTGGGCTGTGTGAGTGGTGGGACGGCATGAGCTTGCATGTGCACATATGGCCCTTATGCAGATCAACTTATGCAAGCGACAGGCCAATATATGTGCAAATGCCCACCAGTCCATCACTTACACAAATTGAGCTGCACGCATATAGCATGTGCTCTAACCAACCACTTGCATGGCTCCATTTCTAAATAGGCCATGGCTTGGTAGTGGGGTGCGGCCCAGGGGTTAGGGACCCCTGCCTTAAGAAACATGTAGATAATCACTAAGGAACCTGAATGTAGGATAGCTGAAAGAATAGGTCTAAGATGCAGTGGGTTAAAATCTAGGAAGAATAATTGAATGTGACCAAGTCTGGAAAGAAACCACAGGCAGAGAAGATGGGTGGTATTTTTTTTCTTCTGAAACAAGTATAGTGACAAATTATTCTAATCCAATCTACCTATTACTTTGTCACCTTGTCTCAGAGCCATAGGATTTGAGACATAATTGCAGCCTTAGGACTTTAGTGTAGAATTGATACATTTCAGATTCCAAACAACTTCAATTTTAAAAAAAACATGCATAATTTCAGTATTTGGGGGAACATATAGAATGTCTCACAATCTGCTGAAATCAAATAGAGAACCAGTTAGTTTTTTGTGATTATACAGCAGTATCTTCCTATGAGCCTTAAATCAATTTCTCTCCTTACTCTTGTCTTTTCTTATCTTTCATCTTAACGATCATTACTAAACGATTATTAAAATCTTCCTTCATCTTAACAATCATTACTAAACTGTTACTAAAATCTTCTCTCAAGCCTGCAGGTAATTCAGAATTGCCACCCAAATAAATGTATGTGAAAAATACTTTCTGCATATTTGCATGTCATTTTCAAGATGAATGTTTATGCAGGACTAAGAATGCCATGATGTATTCCAGTTAAGGACAGGTTATAAGCAATGTAGAGCATGCCAGTTTGATAGCAACAGGTAAGGTAAGGCACCAGGTTAAAAACTGGGAGGCTGTGAACTCTAGTCCTGCCTGAGGCACAAAAGAAGCTGGGTGACTCTTTTCCCCTGAGCTCTAGGAAGCAGGAAATGGAAAATGACTTCTGAAATCTTGCCAAGGAAATCACAAACAGTTGTCAGGAGTCAACACTAACTTGAGGGCACAAGAGAAACAGCATCTGAAATAGAATCCCTGCTCAACACTATCTGAATATACAACCAAAATACTGCAGTGGAATTTGGACTGGACAAATGCCACCCTTACCATCAACAGGAGGGAAATAGTACAAACTGAAAAAAAATCAAGAAATAGAATCAAGAGTCTGGATGAATACTATTATTACAAATACCTGTACATCTTTTAAGAGAACAACATCAAGCCCACTGAAGTCAAGAAGGTTAGAAATAAATGGTACATTATGAAAATGAAGATCTCAAAGTCCAAACTCAGTGCAGCAAATATCAAGGCAATTACTAACTGGACAATTGCAATCATTAGATGCACAACTAGAAAAGTGGACTGGACTTCCCTCAAACTAAAAGAACTAAAAGCTTCCATAATTCTATAACCTAAATATATAGGACCAAACTCTTTCCAGTTAGGGGGATAAAATAATTTTACAGGTGAACAGGAGAAAAAGGTACACATGATGACACATGTGTTCACCTCTCTTGAAAAGAAAAAGTATTCAACCTTGTTAGGCACAGCATGTAGTATTTTAGCATTTGTGAAAATTAGAGACCTAAAGGATTGTGCTATATGTCAAATTGGTGGCCTGCAGACCAGATGCAACACTAGCAGGCCACTCCCACCCCAGCTCCGCGAAGGCAAAAATGGCGTGATACATCACCTGACATCAACATGATGCGGCGAGTTTGACACCTGTGTGCTATATCAAAGAAACCTTTGAAACATGGCCGGTCAATGTCTTTCACTTCAAGAACTATACAAGTTATCGATGCCTCAGAAGTTACAATGTGTTTGCTTCTGATTCTCCACTTTCCTCTCTATACTTTTAATTCCTCTGGTTTAAAATGTCTCTTTCTCCATTTCCCCTGGTTTTCAGCATGTTGGAAATCATTTATTTTGTATTCCATGGAACTTCCATAGTTGTCAAGCATGCAACTTTGGTTGAAGCCATTTATTGCCTTAACTCTGCTTATTTGAGTTATGGGCATTATTACAAAAGTGAAATACTTTTTTAATATTGTCAACCCAATGAAGTCAAAGTAGTAGGATATTTTGCTGGCTTGGAGGTACTTCTTCCAGGACAGCAATACAATAATTATCTAAGGGGCAATATCTGATGGAACTTGACTTGCATTGACCTGTGAAATTACTCTCGTCCATAATTTTCAAACTGAATCTTAAATGCCAGTAATTCCATGTTCTAGATCAATGTTTTTCAAACTTGCTAACTTTAAAATGTATGAACTTCACCTCCCAGAATTCCACAGTGGCCAAACTCCCTGTTCCATCCATTTTTAATTATTTTAGTTTTAACCAAAAATATCAAGTAGAAAGCTAGCAAAGGAAATACCAGCCTCTAACTTCACGTTTGTTTTCCAGAGATGTCTCCGAGACTTAAAATAGACCACATTAGATATTCTTAAAACTTGAAAATGGTGGATGACTAGTGTGTAATGGGAAATGTGTCTACTAACATCCTCCCAAATTAAAAAAAAAATAGACAGGTAGTGGAGAGTGTTATGGGTAGCTGGGATTTTGTGTTTTGAAATTAAGCTCTGTTCAATAGCCATGTTGTGAACAGGCAAGCCCTTATCATAACAATCATGTTGTAAAGGGTCACATTTCTATGATATATAAACCCCATCCTGCCATGGTAAGGATTATGAAAACAGATGCATATACCCATTTTTTTTAGACCTAACAATAGAGAATCAGGTTTTGTACAAAATCCCAACATATTGTATGTTCTTGTTTACAGGTCAAAGAAATGCATCAGGCACTGGGAAAAATTCCAAGATCTTGTTTATCCCAACATTTGTGTATAGTGCTATAATTTTATTTACTATCACTAAAGTCTAAAAAATAATAATAAATGTGCATACCTAGAAAGGTAAGTGTCTATTTGTTTTCCAATTAAATTGGAAATTTAACTCCTTTTGGTATCTTAAGTATTTATTGCTTGGCAGTTCTATAACACTAATGTACTTATGGGGAAGCTTTAATCCATATTAACAGCACATTGCTGTGTGATCATGTGTGAGTTTAGCAGCTAAGCAAAAAAATCCTGGTTACTATTTGGATGGGAAACCAGCATTGTGGCTGGATTGTATAGTAGTAGAGGAACTGTAGTCAGGTGGCATAGCAATCCCACTTCCATACTATTGCCAGGAAAAGGGGTTTCCACAAAGTCACCAAAGATGACTTTGATTTTTAATATAATATTTTTTTATTTACTGGGTTACATTCATTTTCTAACCTGATACTTGATTTTTTAAATATCTATCTGTCTGTCTGTCTGTCTATCTATCTATCTATCTATCTATCTATCTATCTATCTATCTATCTATCTATCTATCTATCTCCATTTGTATTTACCCCATTATTTCTGCTCTATAATTTTGGCTCCTTTAAGGATTGAAAATGTCTATGCAAATGTGTGATCAGGCATGTGAAAAGTGAAAGTAATTTTTCTCTTCATCTCATTAAGCCTATACTGAAACAGAATTTTGTTTTAATTTTAATTTTTTCTCCTGTTGCTGAATGATCAAATCTGTATTGAAAATGAACTAAAGCGCTTTGGTTTGAGAAACCAAAGTTGAGAAATTTGAGAAGCTGGGGTACTCCCGATGATAATTTCTTAACCACAGTATGAAGTACAGTTTGTTGCATTGAACCCCATTATTACAAGACTTAATGTCGATAGGCAAAGGTTGGCTAACCACAACTCATTATTTCTTGTGTACATCTCTTTGTCTCTCTGCTGTTGGTTTTAGAAGAAGATCTGGAGCATCAAATCAAGGATAAAATTTGATGACTGATGCAGATGGAGAAGCCTGCACACATACAAGTTCTTCTTTGTTGTTTGATTTCCCCCATTGATCCTCCACTTAGAAACTTCTTTAATGAAGTTGGACTGTAGAGGTAATTAATGCTGATCTCTCTGGATTTCTTATGTTTATTGTTCATTCCAAATACTTGTGAAAAACGTGCAGGTTAGAGATATAGCCTCAAAGAGAACAAGTTGATACACTAGAAAACATTCTTTTTCTTGATGCAACAAAAACTCCAGTCGTTATGGGCTTGTGTTGTCATGATTTAAATAAGAAGGTAAGCTTATCCTCTAATATTGCAATGAATATTTTCTTACGTTGGCACCTTTATGGTTAGCTGCAGGTGCCTCTGGTCTGACTTCACATTTTTGCTATAGAAATGCTATTTCTTAAAGCTAGTTCTACCATTAATTATTGCACAGCAGGATCTCAATCAACAGCTGGTGATGTTTTAGGAAACAGTTGTATGCACTGAGGCTCCTTCCTTGTAAGACAGCCTGATATTCTCAAGCATTATGGAGAATGTTGTCCTGTTACTGTTAAATTAAAATTTAGCTATTATTGTACAGTAGCTGGCTTCTGGATGGATAAGAAGAGTGGTGATTCCGTTTTATTCTGTCTGGTGTTCTTATGAAACATTGTAATTAACATTTTTAATATATTTATAAACTATGAGTATGAGTTACAAATCGGATAACTGTTGCTTCAAACCTTTCTGCAACTATAGTCTGTATGCCAATAACATTCCGGATCTTTTCAATTATGATTCACAAATCTTTATTGTGGAGATGTTATAATACTATAAATGCTACAAATATACAATCAATTGGAATAATCTCATAATTTCCAAATGGTAATAACCCTTGTTTTTAGTTTTTGCTTAGATTCTATTAAAGAATTATTATTGATAATTATTTCTAGGAAAAGTATCCTATTCAGTAGATTCGAATATTTAATAATGCATAGTTCAGATTAATGGGGATATTAATAGGTAGTTGAAAAGCGCTATGAATCTCTGAGGAAGATTAAAAGTAGCAAAAATGAATATTGCCTCAAGACTGATAATACATTAACCAGGATGGTTTTTGTTGATTCTACTGGACAGGTTAGACAAATTGACTTATTGATTTAGTTCCCATTGAATGGTAAATAGGATTTCTATTTCAAACATATGAAAATAGAAACTCCAACTTTCCTGACTGCAAATTATATAATTCAGTGTATTTATTAGCTTCTATAATGCATTCAGATGAAAATGATACCGAATATGTATGGCTCATGGGCCATGTGGAAAGTCAAGCTTTGGAACTGTTGAAATCCTGTATATATATGGTTCCAGCTATGGAGGTAGTCCTCAACATACAAATGTAATGGAGCTGCCCATTATGGTTATATATTGTGACTGTCATAAAACAATTTGGTTATGTGACCAGTCCAATTTTATGGCTTGTTTTCATGGTCATTAAATGCAGTGATCCCCAACCTTTCTTATGCCGCAGCCCGGTATCCCCAACCTTTTTTGAATGTTGTTAGTTTTTTTTTTTTTTTTTGCTATGAGCACAGTCTCGCTGAAAACCAGAAGTGCCAGTTTTTCAGCAAAAATGTCATAAAATGTGATCACATGATTGTGGGTGTCAACTGTCTCATTTGGCACATTCAACAAAAGAAACTCCCGGCTCTCTAGATTAACCAAGAGTGTAGCTTTGTTGAAAAATCCATCTAGGTATGGTAGAAGCAAAATCGATTCTGGGATTTTCCCGCAAAAACCCATGTAGGTATCTCCCCTGTTCTCCTCCAGGCCAGAGCCACCCACAGTTCATAATTCACCAGCTGAGTTCAGTTCTTTGGCTTTGGGAAAAGCTGTCTGCTTCAGTCAAAACATTCTTCATCACTTGGCCTTGTTAGATAATGTCCATCCGGCAACAGACAGTTCACTTGCATTCCATAGCCTCCCTCCACCCTTAGAAATTTACCACTTTCCTTCCATCACTGGAATGGAGGGGAGGTGGGATTTGTTATTATGTGCTTATGGAAAGACACTTATATGCTAGATACAAAAAAAGTGGATTAGAAAAATTGTCATACCTCAGCCTTTGAAATATTGTTTTATCACCAAAAAGAAAACAGTGGATCAGGTGAATCTATGTGGTCAAAGGTTGCTCAAAACTCGAGTATTTTTATAGACGTAATTATTATACTTTATAGCACTATGGAATAATTCAAATTTTGTTTTTTTTTTAATATTTGTTTTTTATATTTTTTTGTTGGAATTTCTTTTTAGGTAAAAAGTTAAGAGTTATAAGAAAAGCAGCGAAACATTAAAAAAAAAAAAAAAAACTTCCTGCTGGCTCTCAGCCTCAATCTTTCTCTCTGTATTTTATGTGCTTCAGTGAAAGTAAAACTAATTGTAAAACCCTGGGACTTTCTAAAAATGTCACGCATCCCTTGCATGACTTGGACCTTGTGTTTGCAGATGATCAGATGATCACTCTGTTGAGGTTGCAGACTTATGTACTTGTTTCATAAAATTTAATTCTGTTAGAGGGAGATAGCCATGAACTACTTCACGTTATAAAGGAAATCAGAAGGTAGCTGTAACCTTGCAAGTTAACCCCTTTCTTCTTGGCAACTGCAGATGTGACAAGTATATAGGAATATTCCTGTAGAGTTCATCCACAAAGTAGGTTTGAGTAGGGGAGATGCCTCCCCTCTCATGTGGAATTTAATAGGTATACAGATGTATTGTACTCTTCTAATCTAGTAATGTGCCAACTGCCCCTCTTGACGGTTTACAAGACAGTTTTAAGATTGAGGCATTAAACACCGTTTTTAACTGAGTTTTTGATTAAAAAGACAAGCACCATTAATAATGAATAAATCCAGTTTCTCATGTGGCTCATCGAAAAAATGAATTGCCCAATCATGCTGCGGAGTGCAGTCAGAAAAGCCAATACACCAGCCACAAGGGCATTTTATATCCATTGTATATTTAAAAAAAATATTTTTGACTTTTTAAAATCATACCCTGCAGATGCTTCTGGTGGCAACTCTAGGTAAACCTCTTCAGATGATACCAAGCAGCATGGAAGCTCATCTTAAAAAAAAAAAAGTTATCCCCAGCAGCCTGGATCTAAGGTCATTTAAGTAATAAGCAAAATGGGTGGGTGGCCTAAAAGGGACGAGTCAGCCAGCATTTTAAACAAAGATGTATCAGGCATTTTTTATTCTTCTCAAGATTAACCCAGGTGCCAAGGTTTATACTAACTAAAGCATGGGGTCCTTGGTGATCTCTGAGCTTGGTTGCTTTCTTGTAGACATTTCATTTTTAAACTAGGTAATATCATTAGGGCTAGAAGGGAGTATGGTTTGCTCTTTATTTATCCATCCCTGGGGTGTCAAACTCACGTCGTCACGGCAGCGTCACGTGATGTACTGGGACTTTTCCCCCCTTTGATAAATTGGGCGTGGCCAGCACGTGACAAATACAGCCTGTGGGCCAGGAGTTTGATAGTCCTGATCTACCCCATTCCCTTTTAGCACTGTTGATGTCACCTAGTTTGGGTAGTGTAACTTCTGCAAGAAAATCACCAAGCTCAGAGAGTGCCAAGGACCCCTCATTTCAACCATGAGCTACAGTAAAAATATTGTCTTCTATCAGTACCAGCTGAAGTTTCTAGTAAAGATACAAAAGCAACCTCCTGTACAAGCATTGTTCCTGGGCTTTTCAACAAGTGCATCAGTTTTCTTTTCATTATCTTCCAGAGGTGGATACATCGGACAAGTCAACCAAAGCCAGTAATAGGTCATCCTAGCCTTGTCTTAAATCTGGTTAACAGAGAGAAAGATCTGGATCCCAAAGAAGTCCCAAAACTCAGTACTTGCTCTTTCTGTAAAGGATGCTCCCACTCAGACTGATAGTGTTACCTTGCTGGAATTAAAGCCCCACACAAGGAATATAATGACCATCTTACCTGCATTTAGTTTCAAGGTATTATTCCCTATGGAGCCTTTTACCGATTTAAATTGGTCCCTAAATAATTTATCACTCCATCAATGGTTTTCTAATTAACAACAGAGATGCCTGCAGGGCAGAAGGTGGGTCGGAAAGAAAGCAGCATTGCTCTGCAATTTTTGTACGCATAACATTACACAAATGCAAGGAAGTGACAGAGCTCGTGGTGCCTGCAAATAACTCTGATTAAGAGGGATTATGCTATTAAAAGAAAACATACTACTTGTATTACTGGCTTTTCTACTCTTTGATCCAGAAACTTTGAAAGAAAGTAGTGCGTAAACATATAGTTGAGACAGCTGTAATGTTTTTGCTTTGAACTAAAGTTTAGTTTCCAATATAAGATGTGGTACAGCTCCCCCTTGTGTTTGCTTATTGTATTCAGATTACAAGTCATTTTTGTCTTAGAAATGATGGAACACTGAATTTTAGTATGGAAATAAAGAACATTATTTATTCAGTCAAACATCTTATTGCTCACCACCTGTTTTTAATAACACATCCAATGTGCAATCGGTAAAGAATGTTCAAAGCTAACTAAAAGATAGCATTATCATTACAATACCTTGAATATTCCCATTTTACGTCTTGAAGCATGATGCTCAACAGGAATATCCAAGACGGCTTTGATTAAATACAGCTTAAAATAAGGAACTATTTTAGGGACTATTTTGTAATTTTGGAGAAGTAGAAGTACAGCTTTGACTCCTCTACTGTAAAATTAAAAAAATAAAATGGTATCTTTAAAGTATTTGATAGTTCCAGATGAATTTTTATTGATTGTATTTATTTTACTGTATTGTGTTGTTTTGAGGGTTACAGAAAGTAAAGCCATGTACAGCATGTAGCAACAATAAAGGGGCATTTAGAGGAAGAAAGCCACACATTTAGCTTAACAAATAAATACTATAATAAATAAAGCTACTACTTCTAGTAATTTTCTTGATTGTATTTGTGTGTAGCAGGTGTTCCCATTTCTAAAGATACTGAAAGCAATGGAACATTATGCTTTGGAGAAAAAAATAAGACAAGCATTGTCTATTTTTGCACAAGAAAAATGGAAATGGCTGTCAACAAAATTTATAATGTTCTTATTGTTACAAATATTGATGCCCTCTAGAAAATATTATTTAAAAGCATTTTTACTGATCCATACAGAAATGTAATATCCAGAATGTAAAGGGGGAAAACAAATTATTTTCAACATAGCTATTAAAATTTGTGTGTGCCACTTTGACTTTGCAGTAAAAATGCATGTCCATGGGAGAAAATAAGCAAGTGCCAACTCAGAGTACATTCCAAAAAGAAACTGGCTGTATAACTACAGTGAATTATCTCCAGCTGTCATGAGCTGTCATTTCTAATTGCAAGTTTAATATGCATACTCTGCTTACAAACTTCTTTAAGATCATATTTGGTGCTTATATATTGTGGAATATATTCTGTTACGAATGAAGGCAAGTATTTTGTGTTTGCCCTGAGGTTCTACATCTTAAATACAAACAATAGGAAAATCTCAGAAGAAATGGATCCTGCTCATTAGAAATTATCAATTATCTTTTGTTGCATCATCCATAGCATCCCCAGATAAGAGGCACTCTGCTCTACTTCTGTTCTAGTAGTTGAAGCACTGGGCCAGCAACTAGTTTTAATCTTGCCTTAAGCATGAAAGCCAACTAGATGTTTTTGCGGCAGTCATTCATTCTCTCAGCCCTAGGAAGAAGGCAAACCACTTCAATTATTTTGTTTTTGCAAGAAAGTGGCATTGATTTATCCAACGAGTCACTAACAATCAAAATGTACTGGACGGAAGAAAAAAAAGCAAACAAAATATTCATAAAACCTACTCAATTGTTTATTGAAGGTGGTTTGGAAAAATGGAGATGAACTAAATAGGAAAAGCTGCACCAATGCAATCTACTGTGTTTTGAGCTGCTTTTAAAGAAAGTTCAACTCAAAAATCTCTATGGGCAGCAATAAAATATGCATAAGAGACTCATGTTTCCAGCATAATGGCTAGAGCAGAAAATCATAAAGCTCCTTTGAAAAAAAAAAAGAATTGTTAAAAGTTATTTATTAATACTGTACATCTGTTTATTATCTTTAAGCAAAGGCTTCTGATAGTATTATGTATGAATTGAGATTTCTGCTTGGGAAAAAAACCTGAAATACAGATGGTTGTTACTTCTCAAAGAGACAATATGTTCCCTCAAGCTATTTCAAACATAGTTGAATGCTTACTGAACTAACAAGTACAATCATAATAGAGTCTTTTTAATTTTATATTTAATCATGAAAGCAGAATAATTAAGGGAATGAAAACTAGTTTTCTATTTAGAATAGTAAGTTCAGATTTGAATAAGTCTTTCAGTACAGATACAAGTCCAGTATTTGCAAATACAGCATTTCTGATTTACACTGGAAAAATCAATGCATGGTTAGAGTGATATTTTTTTTTTGCAATCACAACTTTTATTGTGTTGCTTTTAAATACAGTCAGGTTTCAAGCACAATTATAGTGAACAACTGCCAGTATTTCAACTTGAACTTTCGGTTGTGCTATTTTGGAGTTAAAATTAAAAATATAACAGCCCTATTTTGCTTATCCTTTATATTCCTGTAAGCTGAGTCTTCCTTATTAAGCACTTTCACTTTTGCAATGGAAGTGTAAATAGCTAAGTGCAAATGGGTAGTTTCATCTCTTTAAGCTTCTATGTGCAAAATTCTTTGTGTGTTTTTTAAACTTGTTTTCCAGAGACAATTATGTAAGGAACAGGGAGGGAGACAACTGCTTTTGATATAATTTATCATCTCTATAATTCAAGAACTCTCTGGGATTTTTGTTTATCACACACAATTTTAGAAATCTGTTTCCATAGCATTTTTTGCATTAGTAATCGTATGCTTTTAAACCAACACACACACTCTATTTATTTACATTTATTTATTTGCTGTGAGTTACATTAGCAGTCTTATCTAAATATATAAAAGCCAAATACCACTCACTCATCATGAAATCTCCAGAACAGGAAAGTCTACAAACTTGAAATTTGGCACGTATGTGCCTCTTGGCTTCTAGGTGCTTGCTAAAAAAAGATTTTTCGAAATGACCATCAGATCATTAGTATTTCTTATACAATATAATTAACATGCCCTGATGCTAAGGAGTTAAACATTCTATTCCCGCTTCCCACCTGACAAGAACTGTTACATATTTATGGAAATTTGTGATCAAGAAAAAGTCACATAGATGGATATCCATAGCACAGATGGATAGTTGCTTTCACAATGGAGTTCTATCACTAGCATAGCATAGCATATGTCAAGGGTCTTCAAACTTGGCAAGTGTAAGACTTGTGGACTTCAACTCCCAGAATTCCTGAGGAGGAATTCTGGGAGTTGAAGTCCACAAGTCTTACACTTGCCAAGTTTTAAGACCCCTGGCATATATTGATCACGGAGAGATAGGGAGGGAAACTTAAATTTCAAGACACACCTGCCTTTGGGATAGGGGATTATTTGTTTATCCAATGGCACATTCACATCACATTTCTCTAAAAAACACAAGGGGTAATACAACATACAACATATAAAATATGATAGGGAAGCTCCAATGAAATACAGGTAGTCCTCGACTTACAACAGTTCATTTAGTGACCGTTCAGTTACAATACTGAAAAAAGTGACTTACGACCAGTTTTTCACACTTATGACTATTGCAGCATCCCCAGGGTCACATGATTTCCAATTGGATGTTTAACAACTGATTCACATTTATGCCGGTTGCAGTGTCCCGGGATCACGTCCTGCAACCTTCTGACAAGCAAAGGCAATGGAGAAACCAGATTCACTTAACGACCGTGTCACTAACTTAACAACCGCAGTGATTCATTTAACAAAAGTGGCAAGAAAAATCATAAAACGGGCAAGACTCGCTGAACAACATAAATTTTCACTTAACAACATAAATTTGGGGCTCCATTGTGGTTATAAGTTGAGGACTCCCTGCACAGTACATGTACATTTTGGACTGACGGCTTCAAAACGATCTTTTGCCGTCCTTGCCCATCAGCGGGGAGAAAGAGAGCCGAGTCTGCATCCCACGAAAGCCAAAAGCAAAACCGTGACCGCTTCCTCCCCGCCCCCGATTTCGCCGACCGCTCCAGCGATCGCTAACCAGCCCGCAAAATGGAGAAGTCCTCCCCTGCACAGGAAATGTGAGGGAGGGGGAGGGGGCAGGATTTCTTCTCCTCCGTTCTAGCCTTTCTCGGTGGTTCTTCGGCAGATCTTAAAACGTCACCTCCGGTTGGGTTTTTTTTTTTTCCCCCAAGGGCCCTGGAGCCAATCGCGGCGTCCTCTGGCCCGAATTCTCCGCCCCTTTTCCCCCAACCAGTCCTGAGTTGCCGTCCTGAGGCAAATAGGGCTCGCTCCCTCCTTCGGGTCCTATGCGTCTCTCGCTCGCTCTTTCTCTTTCTTCACCCCCGCCCCACCTTTCAGTCCACCGCCAGACGCCGACGTAGCAGAAAGAAAAAGAGATGGCGGCAGCGGCGGCCGAGGCAAAGGAAGCCGCGGCGGGAAGAGCGCGAGGCACCCGCAAGGTGAAGGCGACGTCGAGAGGGCGCCGGCTCGAGCTGTAACCGTCCTTTCCCCTTAGGACGACCCCCCTCCTACTCCCCTGTCCCGTTGCTTCAACCCGCCAGAAAGGCAGCTCCGACTCCCTCCCTCTTCCGAGCGCCTCTCAGCCTGGCCAGGGGCGACGCCGACCTCCGACTGGAGTTTCCGTCCCTTCGCTATTATGCTGGTATCTCTCGGGAGCGCCGAAAGCGTCCCGGCCGCCCGAGACAGATGCTGAAAACCCTTCAGGCTCCGGCCGCCGTTTCTGCCTGCTAGGACGGCGCCTGGTCAGGACGCCGGCTTGGCTCTCCGGCCATGTATTTCCTCAGCGGCTGGCCCAAGAGGCTGCTCTACCCTATAGAGGCTCAGGAGCCCCCGCTCGGGATCCAGGCCGACCCGCAACGGACTTTGTTCGCCGTGTTGTCCCCGTCCCAGCTCAGCATCTGGTACAACAGGGTGAGTAAAGCCGCCTCACGCCGTTGTCACCCTATAATCACCCTGCCTATAATCATCCTCCCGAAGCTCTCTTCTGTTTTTTTTCCCCCATACCTGACTTTGGCCAGCTTTTCTTCCCCCTCTCGTTTTTGAATAGTGAGAGAGAATTGGGTGTGTGGGTGTGTATACACACATATATATGTGTGTATGTATGTATGTATGTATGTATTTTTGTGTGTGTGTATGTACACACCCACACCCACACTTACACATACATACACATACCCACATATCTATCTATCTATCTATCTATCTATCTATCTATCTATCTATCTATCTATCTATCTATCTAATCTCCCCCCCCCCCCTTTTAATCTGTCTGTCTGTCTATATCCCTCATTGGGATGTGGTGCTGAATTGGGAAATACTTTGAAAACATGGATCAAAAAAAAACTTTGGATTTGATTTGTGGTATAGCTAAGGTTGAATGTTATCCTTTTGAATGTGGGTTCTTTGCCTCTTAAATCTTCAGATGGACAGCATAGTTTGTATGTATTTTTAGTTACTTAATAGACTCTAGATGTGTCAGAAAGTTGAGTGCAAAGGGGTGCTTACTTAAAAAGAAAGGGCTTGTTTTGCAGATTGGCTCTGTTGTATCATCCTCAGAATTATTATTTTTTCTTTTCTTTTGAACTTTACTGGTATTTCTTAATCTCAATTCCAGACCTGCCTTCAGGTACATACAGGTAGTCCTTGATTTAAATTTGCTAAGGAGACATTTGTTCAGTTAGCTGTGCCCCATTTTATGACTTTTCTTGTCACAGTTGTTAAATGAATCACTGCAGCTAAGTTAATAACATGATTGTTAAGTGAATCTAGCTTCTCTGTTTGACTTTGCTTGTCAGAGACCACAAAGCGTAATCACATGGAACACTGCAACTATCATAAATACATGCCAGTTTCCAAGCATCTAAATTTTGATGACATGACCAAGGGGATGCTACAGAAAAATGGTTTTAAGTCATTTTTTTTCAGCACTGTTGTAACTTTGAATGGTCACTAAGTCAATGGTTGTAAGTTGAGGACTACCTGTGGTTGTTGTGGCTTGGGCATCGGGAAAAATATAATTCCAAGAAGCTGTTCACCACTTTTAAAAGGAGTAGTAGAACTGCATTCTCAATATTTTCCTAACATACCTACATTTTAGGCATATTCCCCTTGAATATCCATTTTGTATGCATGTGACAGTTATGAAAGGCATTCAAGTTTGCATCTGAAATTTTCATAAATTTGAGTTCATTTTATACATTTGTTATTCTGTTGGATATCAGATTCCATGGAAGGAGTAGGATGTGCTGTTTATGTAAATTATATAGAGATGTATTTAGAAAGAACCCTAACAGTAATGATGAAGGTAATTCGGTGGGTTTAAATTTTGTGTAAGAGTAAAATATTTTTCAATAACAACTTAGTAATCACATTTCTCACACAGTATAGTGCTGTATACTCAATTACTATATATACCATATGGTGCCCATTCCTTAACAAATATTTCTGTAACTGAATTTTTTAAATATCTTGTAATGTCCCATCAATCTCTTGGTCTAAATTTAGCATCGACACTTTGATTTTATAAAGTCCAGAATAAAGTTGAATTTTAGTTGTTCCATATGCCTTAGCTTCTAATTCAGTTGATATCTATGATTCAACATTGCGTTGCAACGGCAGTCTTTTAGTTCCACTAGTAATATCTTTGTGAGCATTGGTTTCAAAACAGTCAGGTTAGTATAAGTCTACAATTCCCTGCAAAGTTGTTATCATTCAAAATAGTAATCTTAGTATTACTACTAAATAGTAATACTAATAGTAATACTACTGCATATGGTTGCATTAGAGCAGAGGTCTCCAAACTTGGCAACTTTAAGACTTGTGGACTTCAACTCCCAGAATTCTTCAGCCAGCTGGCTAAGGAATTCTGGGAGTTGAAGTCCACAAGTCTTAAAATTGCCAAGTTTGGGGACTCCTGCATTAATTAGAGTGTCATCTAACTGGGACAAAGCAGTGTGTTTTTAGATGAGATCTGATGTTCTATAGAAAACATAATACTAGAAGGAAATTAAGAAAACAGTGATTAAAATTAAAATGATTGGATAACCTCTTAGGATTTCTTAATTTACAAAAAAAGGTAGAGGTGGAATAATAAAAAGCGAATATGAAAAAAGAACATCAGGTATAAGACTAGAACTGAACATTAGTGAATCAAATGCAATGGAAAATATAGGATGAAAAGGAAAATACATAATTGCAGTTCACTTTATCAACGCATATTAATCATCTATATGGTGTTAAAACAATTTTGAATGCAGTTCTACATATACTTACACAAGAATAAACTCTGGGCTAAATAACAGAATATCAATTTCTAAATGAAAAAGGATAGAATTATGCCATTGGATGGCTGTTAGTTGTAAAAGAATATAATGTATTTTTGTTTATAATTTATAATTTATCTTTCCTTTTTCTGGTGAGGAGGGCAAATTTATAATCCATTGGAAACATGTACATATAAGCACCTTTGATGATGTAATACGATTGTTCTTATATTTTTTTTAGAGTTTTAAAATAAAGTTTATTTAAGTTTCATATATTTTTTTTTCTATTTTTGAGTCTATCATACCCAGCAAGAAGGTTTCGGGTTCAAATTTTACTTCTTGTTTAGTTATATTTAGAATCCAATTTCTGATATTTTTCCAAAACTTCTGCGCATATGGACATGTCCACCACATATGGAAGTATGTTCCCTGGGCGCAGTTACACTTCCAGCAGTTTGGGGGGAGGTTCGGGAACATCTTAGCCAGTCTTGCAGGTGGCAAGTGCCAATGATACACCATTTTATAGAGATTCTCTTTGTACGAGGCTGACATAGTTAGTTTGTAATTTATTTCCCAAATATATTCCCACTTGTCTAATTCAATACTGTGGCCCACATTTTTTGCCCAAATTATCATACACTCCTTAACTGTTTCTTCTTTTAATTTATAATCCAATAGAAATTTATATATTTTACTAATCAGCTTCCTTTCCTCTCCATGCCAAATTTTATCTAATTCTTGGTAGGTCATGTTAAAACCGAATTGTTCTTTATCTTTTTTGTAATACGATTGTATCTGCGCATAGGGGTACCATGCTATCTCTTTTCCTTGAATTTGTATTTGATTCCTACCCTTTAACTCTCCGGTTTGATGTAATAGATCTTTATATCTTACAATATTATCAAAATCTAAAACATTTGGATGTGTAACTGCCTCCATTGTAGAACACCACAGTGGGATCTTAAAGTAATGTACTTTTTTATCTTTTCCCAAATATTTAGTAACACATTCCTTATATAATGCCTTTGAAAGTACAAGTGGTGTTTACTCTTTTCATCCCACATAAATGCGTGCCATCCAAGTTGGAGATCAAAGCCCTCTAATGTTAAGATCCTTTTATTTATCAAATTAACCCAGTCTTTAAGCCAGGTTGCTATCGCAGCGTAGTAGTATGTTTCAAAATCTGGAAAACCAAAGCCTCCTTTTTTTCTATCATCCTGCAATAATTTATATTTTATTCTGGGTTTTTTCCCTTGCCATATAAATTTGGATATATGTTTATTTAGTTCTTCAAAAAAGCTTTTTTCCAACTTGATTGGCACCATCTGAAATAAGAACAATTTTGGCAAAATATTCATTTTTACTATTGCAATATGGCCTAATTTGTAATTTAGCCCAATTATCTAAGTCTTTAAATATTTGGATTGTTAATTTATCATAATTATCTTTTTTAATTGATGAGCACCTAGCTGTCAGCCATACCCCCAAATATTTTACTTTATTTATCACCTGTATCTCTAATCTCTTTGTTAGTTCTTCCTTTTGTCTTGATAACATATTCTTTGTCAAAATCTTTGTTTTGTCTTTATTTATTTTCAAACCAGCCACCTTCCCATATACCTCTATCTTTTCTATCAATTTTAATGCTGTTTCTGGTGGGTCTTCTAAGATGAAAACCAGATCATCTGCAAATGCTTGCAATTTAAATTCTTCTTTTTTAATTTTCATCCCTTTTATGCCCTTTTCTTCTCTAATATTTCTGTTTAGCACTTCCAAGGTTAACCCAAACAACAAAAGTGACAGTGGATATCCTTGTCTTGTTCCTTTTCTTATATCAATAGAATCTGTTAATTCTCCCTCTATCATTACCGGGAAACAACCTTTATATCTAAGTGCATTATAAACTCTGTGATTTTCAGAAATCCAGTGTGAGCTTGAATTTTTTAAATTGACACATAAGAGAATTGGTTGACATATAACATATGATTATATAGGCAGTTTGTTCATATGGTTATTATAGTGCTCTGCTATCACTCTGTTATTTCCTGCCATTGACAGTGCATATTTAATTAGCTGTACTGTGTACAACACATGGTACCAAAAATAAGGAATATTTGTTCTGAAAAATTCCCTTGCAAGCAAATTGTGATAGTTTTGTGTAGCAAATGGAGACAAGGCTCACACTGTGTCATCCTTACTTTTACAACTGTCTGAAAGTCCTTTAACTCACTGAGTTGAGATGATACGCAACATTTAGAATCAGCAGGATAACCTTCAGAATCCAGTAAACGAGCTAAAAATAAGTAAAATAGGGTTGCTTCTAAATATACTGAAACCAAATTGTTAATTGCAGTACTTACCTCATTTTTTCTGATAGATGACTACACTTAAATATTTTCATATTTTGAGTTGTCAATTAAAGAATTTGTTTTAAAACTGAAGTACTTTTGGCATATCTTTCAGCAAGGTCAGAAGACTGAAATTTTAATCATGCTTAAGTGCTATGTGCATTTTCTTTCAAATGTTTAAGCTCTTGTGTAAATTATGGAAAAATGAAATGCACTTGAAATGATAATGCATAAGGAAAACTAAAATTTCTATGTATGATTTTGAAAAAAAAGTCTTCTTTGATATCAGGACATAAAGCAAATGAATAAATCAAGATTGTCTGAAGGAACTGAAATAATTCTGAAAAGATGAAGGTACCGTGTTTCTCTATATAACAAGGCCGGGTCTTATTTTTTTTGAGCCCGAAAAAATGGCTAGGCCGTCTTTTCGGGGTGACTTAATTCCCCCCTGCATCTTCGGGCAGGCGGGTGGTGACGGCTTGGATGTTGACCTCGGCATTGGTGGGGAACTTTGTATCAGGGTCAACGCAGGCAGCACCATATCCGGTGTGCAACAAAAGTACTTCCTAATGGCAAGCCCCCCCGCCATTTCCCCATTTCACATGTTTTAATATAGGCCTTAATTTGGGGGGAGGGCTTAATTTCATTTCATGCCTATAAAACATGGTGGGACTTCCTATTGGGGGAGGCCATATTGTTGGAGAAACAGGGTAGCAATATTGACTTGAGTTAAGAATTTGTTCATTGTAAATGCAGGATGAGATAAAATAAATTATACATACCTGTGTTTCCCTGAAAGTAAGACTGGGTGTTGAGATAATTCCCTGTTAGGAGAATGAGCACATACAGGGAGACGTAGTGAGAGAAGTGAAGAATAACACACACACAGGCACACAGATACACTGTACAGTAAATGTAGGTTTTTACTGCCAATAAACGTTTAAGCACAGTCCAAGATAAGCAGTCCAAGTCATTCACAGGTAAAGCAATCAGTGTTCAGTTCAGGGATAATCCAAATATCAAAGTCCAGTATCAAAAAACAGTTCAGTAACAGACTTACATCCACGATCAGTAACAGTCATTTAGGAGGAACGGCAACTCTCTCCAACAGAAGGAAACAGAGACTCACTGAGACTAAGATAACCCAGGTTTCTGGCTCCATCTTATGGCCATTTGAGAAACCACACCCAATTACAGTTTTAGCATGCTCTTAAAGATACAGTATTAAAATGTCTATCCTGGTTTATATATTTCTAACCCAAATAACTGTTAGGTGACTTACATTCCTAACACTGGGTCTTATTTTCTTTTGGATCCCAAAAAAGCACCAGGACTTATTTTCGGGAGTGTCTTATTTCCCCTCCCCATGCACAGGAGGCCTACTTTTTCTGCTTGCTTGGCGGGGGGGCATGAAGCTGCTCCACACATGCGACTCCAGCAAGACCCCACGTGACTGTTGGCCCACTTCTTCTGCTTTCTCATTGCCACAATGGAGCAGGAGGCTGAGCAAGGCCACAAGGGGAAGTGGGGGGTGGGTGGAGCTACCCCATGCACCCTGAACCATCTTATCTCAGGGCCCCCGCAACGAGGCCATCCACACCCTGACACCTGCTTCACCTCAGCCATGGCACCAGCACGCACTCAGCCTCCTACTCCACTGCGGCCGTGAGCAAGCAGAAGTGGGCTGGTAGCGACGTGGGCTCCTACTATACATGGCTGCTGCCATGAGGCAAGTGTTGGGTCATGGATGGTCTGGCTATGGGGGCCCTGAGGTAAGCCAGTGCGGTGCACATGGGGCAACTCCACCACCACTCCACCTTGCCTCGTGGCCGCGGCATCTTGAGCAACCAGATGGAATGGGCAGGCAGGTGGCTGCGCAGGCTCTTAAGTAGGCTTATTTGGGGGTTAGAGCTTATATTTGGCACATATGTAAAACATGCTAGGGCTTATTTTTAGGATAGGTCTTATTTTGGGGGAAGTAGGTTATGTAAAATTGTTTTGGAAGATTAGAGGGTTTTAATGTTTGAATTCAAGTTAGAATTTTAGTATAATTTCCAATTGAAGGAGAAAAGAGTAAAACGAAGTACAAGTATTTCTGATTGGGGGGAAATTATTAAAGACAGTAAACTCTGCTCTTCTTAAGTGTTGCAGCTGTCTTTTCCCATTATGCTGCTTTCCTCAGCAGCTTATTTTCTGCAACAAGTTGCCATTAGTTACTGCCAAATGTTATAGGCAAGGTTGTGCTTTAACTCTGTAACAGCCTTTCCCAAGTGGTGCCTTCCAGGTGTTTTGGATTATACCAACCATTGTTCTTGCCTGCAGACCTTAAATGGCAATGGAAGTAGAGGGAATGGAAATTGTAATAACTGGAGGGGCACCAAATTGAAAGAGTTTGAAGTAATATTATTGCAACAGCATGTGCCAAAATACCAGTATCTTAATATTCCATATCTTCATTTTAAGATATGACCTTTCATCTGAATTTCTATCATTATTGAAATGTATTTGAAGCATCAAGATAAGGAGGTTACTGCATTTATGATGTGCTAATATAGTAGTTTGGGGTTGCTTTGGACTTGACAGAGTTTAAAAACTAATTTTTTTCACATTGTTAAATTTCATGGGTTACAATAAGAATGTAAATTTATTATTATTTATTCTATTTATGGCTGAAATCCAATAGACTCTGGGCAGTGTATACAAATATAAAATAAAACATAACCATGGCTAAAAACATTGAATCAGATGGATAGCTCCAATTAAAATGATGTAAGGTAAATGAAAAGGTTCCTTTCGCACATACGTGCTATCGTTTCCGGCTCTAGGGGATGGTGCTCATCTCCATTACAAAGCCAAAGAGCCAGCGCTGTCCGAAGACGTCTCCGTGGTCATGTGGCCAGCATGACTAAACACCTAAGGCGCATGGAACACTGTTACCTTCCCACCACATTGGTCCCCATTTTTCTACTTGCATTTTTTACATGCTTTTGAACTGCTAGGTTAGCAGAAGCTGGGACAAGGAATGGGAGCTCACTCTCTTATGCGGTGCTAGGGATTCAAACCGCTGAACTGTTGACCTTTCTGATCAACAAGCTCAGTGTCTTAGCCACTGCGTAAACAGCAAAATCTACAAAATAGGGGCCTTAGACAAATAATTAACATCGTCCCCAGATCTGCAACTAAAGCCAGGTTTTCAAGCTTTCCAGACTCCTATGAGAAAAAGAGGCCACCCTTATCTCTGAGGGAATGCTGTTTTAGAGGGTGGGACCAAAAGGCATGCTTCCTAGGTCCCACAAGGTGATGTTTAATGGAGGGTAGCTGGAGCACACTCATTTTGCTGGAACATACTAGTCAGGTACAGACAATTGGAGATAAGCAGTTTTTCAGATATCCATTTAAAAGATTAAACATGCAGATATTATTCAGGTTACTTATTTGAATATACTAGAAACCAAGCATTACAATAAAATTAATAAGTAGTTGGATAATGATCATAGCTTTTCTATCTATTGATTGTAGAATCTGTGATGGAAATGTATAACACTGCACATGTAACATTCTATTAGCCTTTGTTTAGAAAAATAGCATTGAAAAACCATAAATCTGTCCAGATGTATCTAAAAACAGTGCAATAATTTGAAAAGTAAATATTCAAAAAATTATTGTTTTGTAATAAAAGCAAATTCTTGAATGATACTCTATTTTTATTTAGATATTCATAAATGAAAAAAAAAAAAACAGGGGTGGGATCTGACCGGTGTAACTACTGGTTTGGTGATTTACGTTTTGCGGGGTGGGATTCTACCGGTTCTGTGTCTGCTGCTCTTCAGAGCTACCGGTTCTACAGAGCCAGACAGAACTGGTAAATTCCACCCCTGGAAAAAAAAACTATAGTTTTGGCATACATACTATCTTTGTTTTATAATCTTTTAATATACTTGTTATTGATACTCTAGGGAATTTATAAATTAGCATCTTGGTGAATCATCAGCTTACTTCCCAATGTTTCTAATATAGATCTGAAACTTTGTGCTGCAAATGATGGAAATCAAACATCATTATAAAACAAATTTCTGAACAAATGCTCAGTCATTTGTTAAAATAAACATTTCTGAGCAAGGGAGAATGTTCTGATCTTTCCAAGCCTGAGAATTGTGATGCAACATTAGCTTTTATTAATACATTTCTCACTTTGGAATAATTATTCTATCTAAATTGAATCATTTTGAATGATAGCTGTATATCTTGAATAAATGTTTAAAACTGGTAATAATGCATGAGCCATATTTTTTAAGCAGAACATTTTAAGGCATCATACTTAATTTGTTATTTGCCAAGTAAGTAAGATTATATTGTGGTTTTGAAATAAGGAAGTCTTTGATTTTCCTAGCCACAATTCTTAATTAGTTTGCTAGGAGGGAGCTTCTTAAACATGTTAATAAATGTATTCGGTATTATGCATTGAATTTAGGTATAAAACAACAACTCAGAAAATATAAACAATTATTTTTATAGTTGTACTGTAGTCTTCTTTAAAAAGAATTAGGTAGGTGTGCTATCACTTAAAGTGTTTAAAGCTATTTGAAGGAGTCAAATTTATGAATAATAACTAGTAGATTTAACCTTTAAAAAAGATAACATTGTATACTATCTCTCTTCTTATCCCAGCCCAGTGTGCTAATTGTAAGCTACAAAGAAACACTAAAAGCTGTGTTGCAATTTGGACATTATGACCAAACTGAATGGAAGCCTGACAGTACCACAATAGCTGTTTCGGTAAGTAAAGAAACTTGTATAAAGTTATTTTATGTTTCTAATAGAGAGATGTTTCACATAATGGTTTATTGAAACAGATAGAAAATTAATTTAAAACTAAATTTAAAATGTAGATTGAATTGATATCTATATTTTTCATATCTATATTTTTGTTTAGAGCAACCATGATCTGAGAGTCAGGTGCCATCTCTTTAAGCTAGGGATGTTCCACAAGGCTATAACAGAATCCTTTGGGCACTCTTTTTTGTCTTTCCTCCAAATACATAAAGATACATAAAGATTCAGTATCCTATGATTCAGCAATAACTTGTCTGAATACGTCTGAATTTGGGTTTGCATTATGTTTTGTAAAACTATTCTTCATAAAGACATACATTCTGAATTTTTAGTATCTCATTCAAATGTATATTCACATCTTTAAATAGTATTAATCTTTGTAATATATTAAACACAAACACAGCCTCTTAGAGGTGAAACATGCTTACTTCATTTTCTGCTAAGATTTGAAACTCTTCATTTTAATTGTTTGATATATTCCTTAATTTGTCACCGCAGTCTTGAGGTTCTCTGAATGATGCACAGGGAGATTATGAAACCACAGTTACTGCCCTTGTTTACTTGCTTGATCGGCTAATTTTCTTCAGAATGATAGTTGGCCATTAGCTATTTTTTTTACATTCCAAAGCACTATTTTAAGGCAGTTTTTGTATATATTTGTGTCAAAGTTGTGAAAATATTTGATTTTTTTTAAAAGAACGGCTTTATAATTTGATATGGTTGTTATTCAAGAAATCTAATAAAGTAGATTTTTGTAATCCAGCAAACCATAGTTATTACCCATTATCTTTCCATGTATCATAATGTTCAGTCTATAAAATATAACCATATTGATAAACTAATTTATTTTGAAAAACTAATTTATTTGGAAAAACCTTATACTTGAATGTGAATTTAAATGTGAATTTAAATTTGGTATCCTATACTTTATTATATGTTTTCAATTAATAATTAAAGAAAATAATATTCTTTATCTTCAAGCTTTAAATTATTAAAAGTGCCAAATCCTGACTGTTGTTTTATTATGTTGCTAGTAATCTCTTGCTGTCAATTTTTCAAAATCTCAATAGATTCTCCTTAGAGCTGCTCGGAGCATCCAGAAGTGGGTGGTGCTTCAGTCTCTGCATTCATAGGCTGAGCTTGATTTTGAGGAACGCTCCTCCTTCCACGTGTCTCCTCCATAGCGTTCCCCAGTTTTTGCTCAGCCTCGTGCGAGACAGGCAGTGCATAGACTAGCTCCTTGGCCAATTCAGGATTTGTTGTCTTCAATCGCAATTTCTTCTGATTTCAGGTTTGATTTGTTTTCTCTCTCATTTAGCCCTGCGCAAGTGGTCTGTTTGTTTGCCATTCACCCTAGGGAAGCGTTTTTTGCGCCCCCACAGGTGGCAAGGGGGTGACCCATTAGTGCCTTTGCACTACCCCCCTTCCCAAAACCTTACCCTGCCTTCTTTGTGTGCTGCTTTGCCTTCCTTTTGCAATTTGCAGTTTATTTTCAGTTTGGATTGCTTCGTTTTTAGTTTATTCCCCCCTGAGAACACTGTTTCAGCAGGGAAGGGCTAATCCCCCCCCTTCCCTGCCTCTCTCTCTCCAATTAAGAGCCTTGGCTAGCTCTTGGAGGAGAAATCCGCACTGAGCTATCTGCGGAGCCCTCGCATAGTTGCAGCCGCCATTTTGAAAGCCTCCTCGTGGCCACCGCCATTTTGTTTGCAGTTTTCCTTGCTGTGTGTGCTCTCTGCTCCACGTTACAGGACCCCTAGGCCTGTTTCTGAGCGATTTCACCTCTGCCCTTGCATTTGCAATTGAGGTTCTGACTATTAATTCTGGTTTAAATTGTTGGCTTCACCACAGCTCACTGTTAGCTGCGAAGTTGCAGCAGCAACCCCCGCCCAGTGTTGCCTGGGAAGGAAGGTTGCTAAAGGCCCTAGTTTTTCTCTGCCTTTCTGGGCCTCAGGCGTTCTCCTTTCGGCTGATTGGATTCGTTGTTTTTTTGGCTAATTGGTTACCTTTATACAAATATAATAAAAATAAATAAATTTAAAAAAATAAAAATTAAAATAAAATAAAATAAAATAATAAAATAAAATAAATAAATAAAAATAAAAAATAAAAAATAAAATAAAATAATAAAATAAAATAAAATAATAAAATAAAATAAAATAAATAAAATAAAATATAATAAAATAAAATAAAATAAAATAAAATAATAAAATGAATAAAATAAAATAAAATAAAATAAAATAAAATAATAAAATAAAATAAAATAAATAAAATAAAATAAAATACGAACGGGGGTGAAATATTATCAGGGCTCCCAGTCTTGCTATAGATTGGCCCCTGGGCGCGCCAACCGCCTTCAATCCGACTCATACCACATTCTGCAGTACTAGTATTCTCACAGAAATGGCAGAGGGTAATACTTCTAGAGGACCTTCTCTGAAGGCTAAATCTAAGACCCATCACTTGCGCAGACAGGCTAAGGAGACCTCCAAAGCCTCCCAAAGGGATGCCCTGAGGAGCCATAGGGCCCTGGAGAAGGAGATTAGCAGACGCTCCAAAGAGGCCCCTGCTACAGTCCTCCCACCCTCCACTCCCTCTACATCTGCTCCCCCTCCCCTCCAGTTTTTTCCTCACCATCCAGGCGCAGCTTGCCCTCTCAGGGTCATCAGGTGCAGATTACTGGAACTCCGGCTAGAAGGGCTCCTGAAGGGCTCACGCCTACTGCTGCTGGCCTATGCCAAGAGGAATTGCTCATAGAGGAAGTCCCAGAGAAATTACGATCCTGGATGGAGCTGGCTATCCGCCAAGGCATTGCGGCTGGACTCCAGCAAATGGCCAGCCCTGGGCACTACATGGCAGCCTCGGATCACGAGTCTCAATCCGTAAGATCCATTCCCAGATCGGAACCGCTCCATGGACAGGTATCCCTGCAGGGGGAGGTTCCCCCTACAGTAAGGGAGGAGGAGGAGGAGGAGGAGGAAGGGGACCTAGATCTAATCAGGGAAGAAGAGGAGTTTGACTTGAGGTCTTTGCAATACAGCGAACCCCTCTCTGAGGTAGACCCATTAGAAGGGAAGATGTCTGAGGACGAGGGTCTCACCCCCAACCAACCCGCCTTTGTGGGGCTATTCAAGCCACAATTATTCAAGTCCCTCCTTTTCAAGGCCAAGAATATTCCGGGCCTAAACACTCAGTCACCATCTGATCCCACTCCTCTTGCTCCAGAAGGTCCAGAGGACTCCATTTTTAAGCAGCCCATAGTGGAGGCCGAAATCACCCCAACTCCTCCCATTTTCTCTGACCTGGTGGTTAAACAGTTGGCCTCTACAGTGGCGCCCCCTGCCACGTCGGCCCATGAAAATTTTTTTTTAAAAAAATATGGACCCAGAATTTTCCAATTTATTGGGTACCCCTGAGGTTGATGAGCCCATCGTGGGTCTAGCCTCTTCCTCCACCCTTAGTGATGCACTGGAGGCCCTGAGGCCGGAGGACAAGCGGGCCGAGCTGGCCTTGCGCCGAGCACACCAGTCGGATGCCTGGGCAATCAGATCAGCCACTGCCGCCTCTTTCTTCACCCGTTCATCCATTCGCTGGCTCCTCCAGCTTAAACAACACGTTCCAGCGTCCAATGTCAGAGCGCATCAGGACATAGCCAAGATCACGGCCGCAGCTGAGTTCTCGGCCGATGCCACCTATCACACTGTTAAATTCTCCACCAGAGCGATCTCATCACACATCACAGCCCGCCGACTGCTCTGGCTGAAACATTGGCAGGCAGATCTTAAGAATAAGGTCAAATTGGCTTCCGCTCCCATCGTGGGAAATAAATTGTTTGGACCGTCTTTGGACCCCCTATTAGTGGAGGGTCGCAACAAGAAAAAATTTCTTCCCTCCCTCACCCGGAGGTCAGAACCTAGAACCTCGTAGCCCTTTCGTAGAGCTCCCTTTCGGCCCTTTTACCAGCCCCCCTTCTCCCCTAGATTTCAAAGGCCCCCTCCCTTCAGGCCGGGTCAACCCCCAGACGGCCGATTCATCTGACAGAAACAGAAGGGGCAGCAGCTACAAGAGGCCCTTTCGGGGATCAGGTAGCCGGCCCTTCCGGCGCTCCAGATAGGCCATACGACTCCATTCCCATTGGCGGGCATCTTAAAGCCTTCGCCAACCTGTGGGACTCCTCTACTTCCGACGCCTGGGTCAGGGACACCATCAGGTTTGGCCTGGCCCTCGAGTTCCAGTCCACCCCCCCGATTTCTTTATGCCATGTCCTCTCTCCAAGGACCGCACTAAGCGTAACCTCATGGATTCAGCTATCCAACACCTAATTGACATAGAGGCCATCCAACCGGTTCCTCAGGCACAACGAGGGCGGGGTTTCTACTCCCATTTGTTCGTAGTCCCAAAGCACTCGGTGGGATGGAGAGCGATACTGGACTTAAAGCGGCTTAACCGCTATCTGGTATACTGTAAGTTCAAGATGCACACATTGCAATCTATCGGGAACTAGACAAGGGGACTGGTTGTCATCCATAGACCTCACAGAGGCATATCTACACATCGCCATCCGGCCTTCCCATCACAAATTTCTTCGCTTTTGCTATAATAACCACCACTTCCAACGTGGCTCTTCCATTTGGTTTAGCCTCCGCCCCTAGAACCTTTACCAAGGTTCTAGCTGCACTGGCGGCCCACCTCAGGACCCTCCCGGTGCGTCTTCACTGTTACTTGGATGACATCCTCATCCTATCCTACTCTAAATATCAAGCTGTGAGGGACACCCAGGTTACCCTAGCCTTTCTCCAGGAGCATGGGTTTCTTATCAATTGGAAGAAGAGCCAATTATCCCCTTCCACCAGAATAACCCATCTGGGGACGGTGATTGACACCCTGAAAGGGAAGGTGTTCCTATCTTCGGATAGGCTTCTCAGTATCCAGAAATCCGTTAGAACCGTCAGGCGCCTCAGGAGGGTTCCCCTTCTGGAATTATCTCAATTACTGGGAAAAATGATTTCATGTATTTCCATTATTCCCTGGGCCCGTCTACACACCAGATCCCTCCAGTGGTTCCTGCTTCCATACCAGAGATCCGGCACAAGCAACTCAAAACTCAAGGTCAGGGTTCCACCAAAGGTCCTCACGTCCCTCCTTTGGTGGAGCAAAGCGTCCATCAACAAGGGCTGCCCCCTCAAGGAGCCCCAAAGACTCACCGTCACCACAGATGCCAGTCTGTTCGGATGGGGCGCTCATGTTCAGTCCATCACATCACAGGGCAGATGGTCAGCGACAGAGCGATTATGCAACATAAACTGGCTGGAACTTCACGCCGTGCACCTGGCCCTTCGCAGCTTCCTCCCTCAGGTACGCGGCCACCACATCCTCATTCTCACAGACAATGTGATGGCCAAAGCACACATCAACAAGCAAGGGGGCACACAATCATTACGTTTGATGAGGGAGGCCAAGCGCCTCTGCTGTTGGGCGGAATCCAACCTCCTTTCCATCAGGGCAGAACACATCTCGGGACTATCAAACATCCAAGCAGACTGGCTGAGCAGGGCTACCCTAGACCAGTCGGAGTGGCGCCTCCACCCATCACTGTTCAAGGAGGCGGCATCCATCTTCGGGCAACCGGTAGTGGACCTGTTTGCCTCCCCCCTCAATGCCCAGCTCCCAAGATTCTCTTCAAGGTTCCCATCCCAAGGGGCGGAGAATTACAACGCCTTACATTGCCCTTGGCCCACAGGGCTACTATATGCATTCCCCCCCCAGCGCTGATGCCCAGGGTCATCCAAAAGGTTCTTCACGAGAAAGCGGAACTGCTCCTCGTAGCACCTTATTGGCCCAGACGTCCTTGGTTTGCGGACCTCCGCAGTCTCTCAGTGGCCCCACCCTGGAGGATCCCATCAGACAGGATCTCTGTCTCAAGGACCACTTCTCCACCCAGACCCCCAATGGCTCCAACTAACCGTCTGGAGGTTGAGCGGGACCGCCTGAAGAGGGAAAACCTATCTAGCAGGGTCATTGACACTATACTAGCAGCCAGACGACCCTCAACTATAAGAATCTACAACGCCACATGGTCCATTTTTTGTAGATAGTGTGACAAGCTCCAAATTGACCCCGTTTCCCCTTCCATTGCTCAAATATTAGACTTCCTGCAGGAGGGACTCAGTAAAGGGTTGTCCCCTAATACATTAAAATGACAGGTAGCAGCCTTATCAACCGTCATCTCCTATGAAGGAGCTGATTCCCTTTCTCATCACCCCTGTATTCAGGCTTTTCTTAGAGGGGCCACCAATTTACACCCTCCAACTCTACACCGGTACCCAACCTGGGACCTTAACAGAGTCCTTATCTCACTCACAAAACCCCCTTTTGAGCCATTAAGGGAAGCATCTCTACAGTTTTTAACATACAAGGTAGTCTTCCTTGTAGCGATCACATCAGCCTGTAGGATATCGGAGATTGCAGCCCTATCCATTAGAAAGGACCTCTGTGTATTTCACACTGATTGAGTGGTCCTCCGGCCTGATCCTACCTTTTTGCCCAAAGTCAATTCGGTTTTCCACAGAGCTCAGGAACTTATCCTTCCAAATTTTTGCCCCAAGCCATCTCAGGAAAGGGAAAGGCAATGGCACACACTGGATGTCAGACACGCCCTGTGCGTTTACATCAAGCGCACAGAGTCCTTCCTAAAGTCAGAGGCCTTGTTTCTTTCCTTTCAACCCAAGACGCAGGGGCACAAGGTATCACTGTCCACCATAGGCCATTGGATAAGGGCGGCAATAGCCAGGTCATACCAGTCACAGGCCTTGCAGGTACCCAGAGGTATCACTGCTCATTCCACCAGGAGTGCGGCAACTTTGGCAGCCTGGGCCACCCAGGCACCAATAAACGAAATCTGCCGGGCGGCGACGTGGGCCTCCCCGTCACCTTTTATCAGGCACTACAAGATCGATGTGTTTGCCTCAGCTGAGGCTTCCTTTGGTAGAAGGGTTCTACAGAAGGTTTTTAGAGAACCCGAGGTGGCTGCAGACCAGACGATGCCCCTCCCGTAGGACAGGCCCAGTTTTGGTATGTCCCACTTCTGGATGCTCCGAGCAGCTCTAAGGAGAATGGGCTTACCTGACACGCCCTTTCTCTTTGAGCTGCGAGGAGCATCCAGCCCCACCCAAATTTCACCGTCTGGTGGGGTCTTGTTTCGGCCAATTAGTTAGTTAGGATGAGAGCACGAATTTTTTTCCTCTCGTCTTCGCAAAACTGGGGAACGCTATGGAGGAGACACGTGGAAGGAGGAGGAGCGTTCCTCAAAATCAAGCTCAGCCTATGAATGCAGAGACTGAAGCACCACCCACTTCTGGATGCTCCTCGCAGCTCAAAGAGAAATGGCGTGTCAGGTAAGTACCAACGCCCATTTTTTAAATAGCAGTATTCCAGTCAGCATTAACATATTTAAAAATAAATGAAGAACACTGATGAATCTGGTGTGATAAAGGTTATAATGTTGTGAGCTTATGCATATAGTTTGAAACACTGATGGAACTTGACAAAATAGTCGTTAAGTATCATAGCAATTTGTTTCAATGATATTAAAATTAACTCATTTTAATTATTGGAAAGCAAAGAGGAGCAAGGTCCAGTGCTGAAACATGATGTAATTATATGTTTTCTCTATCAAGACTTGAAGTATTGGAGCAATCAGTTATTATTATTTGCATTATCTTTCAATAATACACAAATATGAAGGGAAGGCACAGTTTTTTTTATTCTTTTTGAAAAACACTCTGACTAAAGTTTATTGTTTGACCAAGCTAAATTATTATCTGGAAGTTTCAACATAGTGCAGCATGTAGCTTGAACCTTGCTCAGAAAAAAAAAATGATTTGACATTAAGGGAATCTGAAGAATCAGATTTCCAACCACATACAGCACTGAAGCTGTAATCTGCTTTGCTTTGGATTTGTGGTCAAAATAATATTACATAATATCAATATAGCAATAGTACTTAGACTTATATACTCCTTCATAGTGCTTTAGAGCACTGTCTAAGTGGTTTACAGAGTCAACATATTGCCTCTGACAATTTGGGTCCTCGTTTTACTGACCTCAGAAGGATGGAAGGCTGAGTCAACCTCAAGCCCCCCATCAGGATCGAACTCCTGCCATGGGCCGAGTTACCGTATTTGCCGGCGTATAAGACGACTTTTTGCCCCGAAAAACATGCCTCCAAGTGGGGGTGCGCTTATACGCCGTATATCCACTGCCGGCTTCGGATGCTTGTTGGATTTGCGCAGCGCGCCTCTGGCTTCCTGGATCCCCGCGCCGCTTCCGCTTCATCCCGCCGCCTCGCTCCGCCCGAGGCTGCAGCCTTCCTGCTCTTCCCACGGCCCCTGGCACTCTGCCCTGCCGCTGCAGCCCCGGGATTTCTGGAGGGCGTTTCCGTGGTGGTGGGGGGTCGTCTTATACGCCGGGTCGTCTTATACGCCGGCAAATACGGTACCTACAATATTGCATTCTAACCATTGTGCCACCATGGCTCATATCATAAACAATATCACATTTTAAAATTATAATAGCACAATATTTACTAGTGAAGGAATAGGGGAGAAAGAAAACCATTTCTCACTTCTGCATTCCATTTCAAAATGAAGTAGTATAAATTTATAACTGTTCTTAACTTCCTTCCATCAAATCTGCAATTAAAATCTGCATTATCCATGTGATTTCTTGTGGGGAAAAGGAAGCCAGGTAACAGGCATTTAGCTTCATTCAAAATATATCTTTGAAATATTGGAAGATTGATATCCCAAACCTTACAAGACTTCAGTTTTTCTTACATGATAGCCTGGATCTTTTAATCCAGACCTGGCAAGATTGGGTTTGGGTTGCTTAAAAAAACGTGATCATTCTTCTGGGCTGCTGTAGCTTTCCATAATGATAATTCCTATTTTTAGAAGAATCTATATTTAAACCTATATCTGTTTACTAATACAAATTCCAATGAAAGTTAATGGTAGCTTCTTAAAAGTGTACAACTGAATATAAAATAATAACAAGTTGGAGTCATAATTGTTACAGAAAAATGTAGGTTAAATATGTCACATTCAGCCTTTTTTCATGTCAGTATATACCGAACTGAGCCTTGTAACATTATTAATTTGTATGGCAAATGGAACTCAAGAATGTGCATCTATGCTGATGTCAGGTTGATACTTCTACTGCATAGTGTTGTCTTACACTTTCTTGTAGCGTGACTTAGCAAATGAATAAATTATTTAAAGACAGATAATAGTAAAGAATGCAAGATTAAATAGACAGTGCTATCTTGTTCCTTTTGTTTCTTTCAAACACTGAATTTAATTATAACAATCTGGAAATTGTAATATATACTTATATAAACACTTCTGTCTGTCTTTAGATTTATAATAGTTTTACTTCAAATATTGAAGAAAATATCAGTAGGTGGAGCAGCTGTGGAAATATGCTTTCCTTCTCCATCATATTCTTAACTGAAAAACAGAAAACCATGCTTGGAAAGAAATCTGAAACCTTTTTTTTTCTCTTTCTGTCTTTGAGAAATATATTAAACTATTTTTAAAAAGGAATCTAGTTAACATTCTTTTAAGTGTCTGCTTTTGATTTAGAGTCCAATTTAGTTTAATTTGGGGGAAAATGCTTATTAGTATTGTGGGCAGTTACCCATCAAATGGGGAGGTTAGGATTAAATGAATAAAACAATATACTGAAACTAAAGAATGAAAATGTAAACAATCAGGTGTTTGAACTGTGATATTGTGTTCTTTCTCTCAAAATATAAACTCTGCCTTTTAAGTATCTTTTGTCTTAAGGTTTTCTTAAACTTTTTTCCTGCTATTAATTTGGCTGAAATATAAAGCTTCAATATGTCGGAGACAAAAAGTATCTTCTGAGTAAAAATAAAAACAGATAATGTTCTTTATCAAGTTTGTTTATAAATATGTATTATGGATGACTTGGAAGCAAGACTGTATGATCTAATATTTTTTTTAAAAAATTCATAAATGTAAATAGAGAAAATAATGAAAACCTATCTTTTCATTAAAAAACAAATGATTACTCCCCATTAAGTCACAATTAAGATTATTTGAATATTGGGCAAAATTAATAAATTCCATAGGAGTTTAGGGTTAAGTATATGGGTAGCAAACTAAATTAGTTGTGTGTGTGTGTCTCTCTCTCTCTCTCTCTCTGTGTGTGTGTATGTGTATATTCTCATATTCAACAGTATTACAAGAAAGAATGTGCTTGATTTATGCTGATCAATGAATAAAATTTGATTTTATTTGAGTTACAAATAGACCTTGAGTTATGATCATAATTGGCACTGGGACTTCTGTTATCAGTTGGTGTGGTCATACAGTGAGACGTTACATGATCACACTTACGACAGCAGTTCTGTTGCTTCCCATTGTAATCATTAACTGAGAACTGTGGGTCATTAAGTGAGTACCCATACCAATCAAGCCATTCTGGGCTTGGTCCCTCAGCTTTTCCAGTAAACGCTTTAGTACATGTGGCTCCTCAGCCTGGTCCAATAGGGAGATACAAATAAGAATGTCAGCCAATGGGGGAAGCTGGAGGTAATTTCATCCAATGGGAGAGTGCCATTAGCTCAGGGAACATTTGTAGAGATCAGGAGAAGATAGGCGGTGGGGGGAATTGAAGAGCCTCTGCGTTTATAAGTTTGGGTGAACCACCAAGGGCCTGAATTATGAACACATAACCATAGGGTTACATGGGAGCATTGCAATGGCTGTAATTTGGGGCATGAATCATAAGTTTCTTTATTCAGTGCTACCATAATTTCAAATGGCCACAGAAAAAATGGTTGTAGCTGAGGACTACCTGTTTTCATTTTTCCCTTGAGTATAACATTCCAAATGTTTTAAATATATGGAGTTTAAATTACTGACAACTCTGATTTTCCTTAAAAGTTTAAATTATGCATTTTTAAATTTTGTCTATCTTATCTTTCAGACTGCAAATGGATACATATTATTTTTCAATCTTCTTTCTGTAAGAGACAAATACCTGTATGAGCCAGTCTATCCCAAGTAAGTTTTGCTGTAAATCTTTTATTTGTTCCACTGTACAGAGCTACATGTACCACCGGAACAAATTTCTAGTTACACAATAGGAATTTCCCTTTATTTTCCTTCCCCTCCCTCTCTGATCTGTTTCGGTACTTTTAACATTTTGCTGAAAATATAATTTTTGATCCAGAAAACTATTCATAAGGGAAAATATGGGGAAAGAAAAAGAAATTTGCTTTTTGTATGACATAAAAATATGGCCTTATTAGTAATGTATACAGTATATTTGTCAATTCTTTTGTACTTTTTACTCCATAATTTGAAATTTTAAAATTGTGTTTTAACAGCAGGAGCTTGGAAATTCTACTTAATAAGTGTAAATAAGAAACAATACATATCAGGATCAGTAGTCTAGAGAAAGGATGGACAGATTTCAGGCATATTCTGTAGTTGGCAGTGATTAGTTAGAAGTGGTTTGTTGGTTCAGTGTATTGGCAGTGGTTTGTTGTTGGCAGTGGTTTGTTATTCAGTGTATTAAGTGTTATGCAAATTAACTAACATCTAGGTACCCTAACAATTGTCATATTAACCCTTCAAACTGAAAAATGTTAAAAGTTAACATAACACAGCAATGCTTCTTCAAAACAACTGTATTATTTTAAAAAACGCAACAAATAACAATGCCAATACGGTGATGTTCTCAAACTGCAGTACAATGAAAAAAAATATCACATAGGATTGACTTTTGTCATCTTGATGCCATGAAGGCAGGAATTTGTCCTAAATAATACAATTTAACTAAAATTAAATGAGAGCCTTTGGAAAATGAAGTGGTTTGGGAAAGTGAGATTTAACAGAAAAAATTGTTCCATATAAAGAATTTCCTTTCATCTGGATAACATTTCTTAATAATGAAAGGAGAGAGAACCTGATTGCACTTCTTTTCTTCAAATAACTGAAGGCATAAGGAGAAACAGCATGATATTCCTATTGAATAAGAATAGTGGAAATATAAATGATTAGAAAGAATTATTTGTTCTTCATTTAACTCCTACCCCATTTTTAAATCCTTGTTGATATATACCCAGTTAGATAAGTAAGATACTTTAAAGCAGAGGTGGGGAACTATGTCCTTTTATGACTTGTGGACTTCAAGTCCCAGCAAGGCTGGCTCATGAATTCTGGAAGTTAAAGTCCACAAGTCATAAAAGGGCTTGTATGTGTGTCTGTGTCTGTCCATCCCTTTAGGGTCTAATAGTTTAGCTCAACTGAAATTCTAAATTCACTAGTCACACATCTGCTTAGAAATGGTGATGTAACACAGCTTTCTACCTACAGTCCTTCTGACTTCAATAGGTATGCATTATCCATAATCCCTAAGTATAACAGCATTCTTTTTAAAAAGTATCAGTAGAAACTATGTTTTTCATTAGTACCAATAGAAGAGAAAATATGTTCATCATTTGGTGTTTAACTTCATTTTTTTTTCTTATTCTGACTGTCTGGAAATTCTGAACTATGATACTGTTGCAGATGTGGCCTCTACTTGCTCAGACATGCTCTGGGCCTTTCGCTTTCCCTGGTCTGGCAGAAAACATGTGAGGTTTGACTAAGCTGTGCTAATATCTGGGTGGGTGGAATTAACAATTGTTTCTTACAAGTTGGACCAAACTGGTTAGATTGCAGCCTATTAGATGTAATAGTTTCACCTGCACCCAAATCTTGGGTCCATTAAATTGAAGAATAGCATATGTAGAATGAAGCACATCTATTTCAAATTAAAGAGTATGGCATCTTAAATCATCAGGTATTTGTTTGTATAATACTGCTTAAAGGCCTTTCAATCACAAGTTTCTATTAGCACTGGTGGTGGTGGAGTAGGAAGACAAAAAAACCCTTAAAGGTGTGCTGCAAATTAATAGTGATATATCAGCAGAATACAGTTCCTGGTCCTGAAGAATACATATACTGTATAATACAGTTGTCTTAATGGCCAAACTGCTTTGTGCTATACACATTGTAATAAAGCTTCGCTTTCAAAGCTATAATGATCTTGATGGCATAGAAATGATACCAAGCCACCATCTTGAATTAGCTGCATCTAAGGCAAATTAATTGAAATGGAGATATACAGAACTCCCAGTTTGGGAATAGTACTTTCTGGAGAACTTCGGAACATTCTGTAATTCTTCCAGATCAGACTAAACTTCTCCCAGGATCATGCTGTCCCAGGGATGGTCTGTGGTTGAAATTGAAGATTTAAGAGTTTTGCATAACTGTTTGTGAAGCAGTGAACTCTTCAGCATCCTTATAATTTAATCTTAGTTGAACATTTTGATATTTACCACTTGGTTCCAGGGGTGGACTTCTACCGGTTCTGTCCACCTCTGTAGAACCAGTAGCTCTGAAGATTAGGAGACATAGAACCGGTTCTATGTCTGCTGATGTTTTTGCCCACCCGCCCACCTGGCCTCTTACCTGATCTTTATTTCCTGATTTTTCAACTTCAGCTGCCGAACAAGGCACAGCTGCAGTTAAAAAGGCAAGAAAAGAGGGCTATTTCAAAGGCTGCTTCTCTGCATGCAGCGTGCTGATGACGATTTACAGGCTCTCAGCAGGGAAGCACATCATAAATCACTGAACCTCGTAAATCCCCAACCGGTAGTTAACCCTGTCGTATCCCACCCCTGCTTGGTTCCTTAAATTGTATATAAACAATAAGGACAATAACATTTTAGAAATCAATCTGCATTAAAAATCAATCTCATTTAATAACAATCTGCAATTGTGTTTTGACCATTTTGTGGTTACTTCATGTTAATAAACAGAATTCTATTAAATTTTTCACTGTGTTAATAAGAGATTAGCTAATTTTCAGGGAAGTGAGCTACCATAAATAATGTGAGAATATTCCTTCTCCTAATAACAAATTGTGTCCTGTGATTTTTGAAAAATTGTTAGCTTTTAGCCAAAACTTAAATACTTTGTTTTTGATTAAAACTGTACTTATCTTCAGAAACTCTTCTCATCACTACTGCTTCTAGCAATAATACTCTGTCAATATTGGGAAAAAACTTGTAAATCTGTTATGGAAAAATGACAATAATCTAGGACAATAATTTAATTGTTTGGAAAGGCTATACATGAAATATACTTATGATAGAAAGAGAGATACAGATATAGTTCAGAAATGCTCTTAGGCTTGATAGATAAATAAAATTTCTAAGAATATTATAAAACATTTTTGCTGACAATCCCTCATATCTCATTGTAATACAATTATAATTTCTATATAATATATGCATATAAAGCATATATTATAGAATCATTTGTTGTTGTTGCTTTTGCTTTCTGTCATTCATGTGTTCTTTAGGTGATCTTCCTTTTCATTTCTCCTAATTTTTAGACATCTATGATAAGAGACTGCAGAAATATAGCTCTTGTTGATGTTGCAACATAGATGAAACATTCTTTCCTGCTTCTGTCACCAACTTACATTCAGAGTTTAAAGGTCAAAGCTATTGAAGCACTAAAATAAGTTCACAAGGCTATTTTGTGTGTCTGAGTATTTTAAAGGGGTGTGATCATTCTATATCTTTCAACTTTTTTAGTGGAAATCAATAAAGAAAAGAGAGTAATGGGGAGCCATTTGTGTTAAATGATTTAGCATTGCATGGGATTGAATTCTGGCTTGATTCCCCTAGACTGAAAAGAAAAACAATTAGATTTTGGCATCTTCTGCAAAACAGTATCAAATTATGTTAGATATTTGAGATTTATTTTTTCTTAAAACTTAAATAGAATGTTTTAAATTTAAGTGAATTTAATATAAGGCAGTGGTTCTCCAGATGAGCTGTTCAGAGCATTCAGGCATGGGGGGTGCTTCTGTCTCTCGTCCAATAGGCTGAGCTAATTTCTGAGGACACTCCTCCTTGAGGCTCCTCCTTAGTATCCCCATTTTTTTGCTCAGCCTTCGTTCGAGAAGGGCATTTTTCTCTTGGATGGATTTTCTGAAAGTGAGCAGAAATAACAAAAAAGGTCAGATAGCAGCTTCTGGCTGCAAAAAGACGGACGTGACCTTAAAAATAGCAAATATAGCTCCTGACATCACAATTAACATCAGCTGGCTGTCGGAGCTTTTTTAACATCAGTGAAGGCCTCCACGGCGCTCCAAGTGCGCTCAAGCCAGCACCGAAACAGTTTTCCCTCAGGTTGCCATTACAGCCTCTAAGAAACAGCCGAGGCAGTTAAAATCAGCTGGTTGGCAGAGCTCGTAAAATTCTACAGAAAAGACTCTGCAATTAGTGCAAATCGCGAGAAGCTTCAGAAGTAGATCTAGAGAAGCTGCCGACACTGAAGTTAACAACCTACTGGCTGTCGGAGCTCTTTATTCCCTTACTGAGGACAGCAACGGTGTGATAAGCAGAGATTATATATATAGAGAGAAGCTTTATTCCCAAGGAATTCACCTGATCTCAGGGGAGAAGCGTAAGAGCTTCCCCTCTGGCGAAGCAAAAGCAGCAGATTAGCGGCTGCTAATTTAACAGCTGGCTGGGAGGATTTGCGTGCCAAAAAAAGCGGTTAACTGCAGGCGCCATTTTCCTCCTCAAATTCGAGACCCTGTCATTGCGCCATTAATAACAGCCAGACAGAGGCCTGAAATTCAAATAAAATAATACACTGTAGGAACAATCACAGGCTGATCAAGGACAGCTTAAAATAATCTGATTTTTATTGACTACCTTTATCATATACAATAGTGTTGGATAACAAAAACATTAAAGTTGGCAGTTCCCTCACAGTAAAGTCAGTCGGCAAAACAGCAACTAGCACTCAGGCCTGTGACTGCCTGTGCACTAAAGCTGTTAAGACCCAGAAAAATATACTGAATTATTTCAATTTAAATTTACCACATCTGGGCAGATCAAGGTGAATCCTCTATTTGGCATATTTGGTTTAATATATACATATACATATACATACATATACATATACACATATATATGTATATATGATTTAATTTAATTAAATCAAATTATCTGTACATTAAGGAATCCCTGCCCATTTCAGAACAGGCTCCTGAGATGTGCCAACTGTCTCTAATTGTCAATCCTCACATTTCTACAGCTCCTGTATCCAGGGGTTGCAATGGAAACTGGAAGCTCTATTGGCTCCACTGTTTCAGGCTCTAGAGCGGCAGCCAGAAGGGCCATGGCCAAAACCAAGAGTAAATCATCAGGCTCAAAAAAGTGTTCAAAGGCCGCTGAAAAAGACACCAAGAGGCGTCAAAAGGCACTAGAAAAACTTCTGAAACTTCTGACTTTCGCCTCCTCTGAAAGTTGCTCCTGTTCCAAGCTCCATCCCAGCTCTGCCCCTGGATCTGTCAATGTAATCCAGGTGCAACAACATCTTGCCAGACCAAGCAAGCATTTAAAGTGTAATATTTGCACCATGAAGGGCCCCTGAGGCTACATTCACCCCCACGGCCACTGGTCGTCACACAGAGGAATATCTTCCTCCAGAAATTCCTCCACATATGAGAGTTTGGATGGAGCAAACTATCAAACAAGGCATCGCAGCAGGAGTGCAACAGACCTTCATGGCAAGGCAACAGCAAGCAGGCCCTGAGCATTACTTTCAATCTCCAAGGTCTAAGCAGAGCAGAATCCATTCAACTTCAGGTACCTTCCCAGGGGGCACATTTCCCAATAGCTCACATGCCCGACCAGGGTATTCAATGCAGGGAAAACCAAATAGACCAGCTAGAACAAATTGTGTCAGTATCCTCTCAGGATAATGATTCATCCTTGTCTGAGGCAAAGCAGCTAGAGAAGGATATGTCAGACGATGAGGGATTAGCCCCTGATCAACCTATTTTCACGGGACTATTCCGCCCACATCTATTTAAGTCTTTACTGTTCAAGGCAAAAAACATTGCACGCCTTGACAATCAGAACTCTGCCTCCCAACTGCCTTCAGTGCAGGAGGAGTTAGATGATTTAATATTTTTACAACCTGTCATCGAAGCAGAAGTCATTCCAGTCCCACAAATGTTCACTGAATTAGTTCAGAAACAGTAGTCTTCTACTGCTGCTTATCCCAATCCAATGAGGTATGGCAAAAAATTCTACAACTTAGCACCAGAATTCTCTAACTCCCTACTAGTCCCCATTGTAGATGAACCAGTAGTAGCTCCAGCCTTTCCTTCCGCTATACCTAGCGGAGCGGAAGAAACTCTCAAACCAGAGGACTAGAGAGCAGAATTAGCTCTTCGCAGGGCTCACTTTGCAGATGCATGGGCTATCAGGGCGGCTACAGCCGCTTCATTCACCTGAGAGATTCCATTCCCTCACCAAATACCAGGGTGCATCAGGACATAGCCAAAGTGATGGCAGCTGCAGAAATCTCTGCAGATGCAACCTTTAATTTGGTAAAATTCTCATCAAGAACCATAGCGTTCCACGTCATGGCACAATGCCTATTCTGGCTCCGACATTGGCAAGCGGACAGCAAACATAAGTGGAAGCTGGTATCTGCCGCCTTTGAAGGGGACAAACTGTTTGGATCTGCCTTGGATCCACTCCTGGTGGAATCTCAAAATAAGAAAAATATCCTCCCCTTCCTTTTTCGCAAGCCTAACAGACCTTTCCAGTCCTTTTGTCCCTTCTATCAAGGATCCTATTCCCAAAGATCACAAAGGCCCTTTGGGTATAGACAAGGACAGCACGCAGAAAGATCTGACTTTGGGGACAGAAATAGGAGGGGGGGGCAGAACAAAAGGTCCTTTCATGGAGCAGGAAACTAGTCCTTTCATCGGCCCAAGTAAAATCATTCCCGACTCTCCTATAGGAGGACGGTTAAGGTTATTCGCAGATCAATGGGAATCCATTACATCAGATGCCTGGGTCAGAGAGACCATAAGATCAAGGCTCTCTCTAGAATTCCTTTCCACACACCCAATTTTTTTTTATGATGTGCCCTGTTTCAAGGGATCCTACCAAAAGAACTCTTATGGAGACTGCAATTCAGCATTTGCTGGAGATCCGCGCAATCCAACCCGTGTCGTCGGATCAACAAGGGCAATGATTTTATTTACATCTATTTGTGGTCCCAAAAAGTTTGGAGGGTGGAGAGCAATTCTAGATTTAAAAGGCCTGAATCGCTTCCTGGTTTACAGGAGATTTAAGATGAGCTCCTTGCAATCAATCCTTCTCAGTATCAGACGAGATGTATTAACGCCCATAGACTTAACTGAGACGTATTTACATATTCCTATCAGACCCACGCATAGCAGATTCCTGAGATTTTATTATAATCACCACCACTTCGAGTACATAACTCTTCCATTTGGCCTGGACTCAGCCCCCGGACCTTTACAAAGGTTCTGGTGGCGTTAGCAGGCCATCTTAGGAGTAAGCCAGTCCAGCTACAATGCTATCTCAGTGACATATTAATTTTGTCATCGTCCAGCCAGCAGGCTGAACTAGATACCCAGGTCACCCTACAGGCTCTTCAACAGCATGGATTTTCAATAAATTGGGCCAAGAGTCACTTGACACCTTTGACTCACCTCCTGCACTTGGAGCCATCATTGATACAGTGGCTGGGAAGGTATCCCTATCACCGGATAGGCAGAGTAGCATTAGACAGTTGTCAAAAGAGGCTAGAACTCTCAAATGAGTACCCCTGGCCCAATTATCCAAACTATTAGGAAAAATGATCTCATGCATGTCTATTGTTCCCTGGGCCCGGCTCCACGCCAGTACCCTTCAATGGTTTCTGCTCCCATATCAACAGTCAGGAAGGAGCAATGCCATGTCCAAGGTCACCGTTCTGTCAAAGGTCCTCAACAAGGGCTGCCTTTTAAAGGACCCTCACAGACAGACTATCACAACAGTCTGTTTGGATGGGGGGGGCACACTGTCAGTCCCTTACAGCTCAGGGTTGTTGGTCCATGACAGAACAGGCCTGCAGAATAAGCTGGCTGGAATGGAGGGCAGTCTGATCCAGGGACAACATGTTCTCATCCTGACCAACAACATGGCCACAAAGGCCCATATAAACAGGCAGGGGGGCACCCATTCAATATCGCTAATGAGAGAGATAGAGACTGTGCTGCTGGGCAGAGAGGAACTTGATCTCCATCAAAACGGAACACATCTCAGGACAGTCCAACACCCAGGCAGACTGGTTGAGCAGGACCACTGTCAACCATTCTGAGTGGCGCCTGCACCCAAGATTGTTCCAGGAGATGTCACATCTGTACAGCCAACCAATCATAGACCTCAACTCACAGCTCCCAAGGTTCATTTCCAGAAAGGAGCAGAGGGAATCAACGCTCTATGCTGTCGCTGGCCTCGAGGTCTCCTGTATGCCTTCCCTGCACTTCCACTGATTCCAAAGGTGGTCCAGAAGCTTCTAGAAGAGAAAGCGGAACTATTGTTGGTGCACCATACTGGCCCAGACGTCTGTGGTCCACGGATCTCAGGGATCTATCAATAACAGACCCATGAAGAATTCCGCCGGACAGTCTTGCTCACACAGGGTCTAATTCAACATCCAGATGCACAATGGCTGCACCTTGCCGTATGGCGCTTGAGCGGAGACGTCTGAAAGGTGAGAAGCTCTCCAATAAAGTCATCTCTATGATCCAAGTGGCCAAACATCCTTCAACGAACTGTATATACAACGCCACCTGGAACATCTTCTGCAGGTGGTGTGATAAGGTGAGAATAGACCCCAACTCTCCATCGGCTCAAATACTGGACTTTCTCCAAGAAGGTTTAGACAAAGGACTCTCACCAAACACTTTGCGTAGACAGGTGGCAGCCTTAGCATCAGTCATTCCCTGTGGGGACCTATGATCCCTTGCTCATTACCCGAGGATATGCAGCTTCCTCCGTGGGGCCACTAATCTGAGACCTCCAGTGCTCCATGGATACCCCACCTGGGATCTAAAAAGGGTTCTCACAGCACTCACAAAACAACCTTTTGAGCCTCTGAGAATCATGAGTCTCCACCTACTTACATACAAGGTAGTGTTCTTAGTAGTAGCGATAACATCTTCAAGACAAATTTCTGAGCTAGCTGCCCTGTCACTGAGACAAGACTTCTACATTTTCCATTCTGACAGAGCTGTCCTTCGTTTAGATCCAATCTTTGTTCCCAAAATTAAATCGGCCTTCTACAAAGCACAGGAGTTGATACTCCCCAACTTCTGTCCTAGACCATCTCACAGTCTAGAGTGACAATGGCATCTATTAGATGTACAACATGCACTCCAAATCTACATAGACAGGACTGCATCTTTTAGGAAGATGAGGTGCTCTTCGTCTCCTTTCAACCTTCTACTCAAGGAAGGAAGGTCACATCATCAACAGTTGGCAGGTGGCTGTGAGCCACGATTGCAAACACTTATGAGACTGTACCTACAGGTATTGCAACACATTCAACTAGGTGTGCTGCAACATCGCCTACTTGGGCAACTCAAGCATCGATTGAGATCTGTAGGGCGGCAACGTGGGCTTCACTGTCACCTTTCATAAGGCACTATAAGTTGGACATTTACACTTACACAGAAGCAGCTTTCAGAAGAATTTTGCAATGGGTCCACATGTAACAAGAGGGGACTCCAAACCAGACGGAGACCCTCCCGTAGGACATGCCAAGCTTTGGTATGTCCCATGCCTGGATGATCTCATCTGGAGAAGGGGCATTGGTACTTACCTGATATGCCCATTCTCTGTGAGCTGTGAAGAACATCCAGCCCCACCCAGAATCCGTCTGGTGTGCGTCCAATTCCGGCCAAGTATACAGAGCAAAGAATGACAATGAACTTATCACTTCGACTTCGCCAAAAACTGGGGACACAAAGGAGGAGCCTCGAGAAGTGTCCTCAGAAATTAGCTCAGCCTATCGGATGAGAGACAGAAGCAGCTCCCATACCTGGATGCTTTTCATAGCTCACAGAAAATGGACATATCAGGTAAGCACCAATGCCCCTTCTCAGCATGTGATCCAAAGACTTCTGGGGGGGCCCTGTGATATCATCCGGGGGTTCTATGAAGGCTTGAAGAAATGTTATGATTTGAATCTTGTTAAGTCTTGGGGGGTCCATGGCCATGGTCTGTAGCTACAAAAGAAATGAAGATGAAGATGAAGAAAATGTTGATGACCACTGATATAAGGCATTGGTTGAATTTGAGGCAGGAGAGAAAGAAGACAGAGAATATTGGGAAAATGGAGGTATGTGTAAACAGAGCAAGAAGAATGATGGATATGAAACCATTAGATGATCAGTTGAGGAGACAAATGGGAGCAAGGTTGTAGGATTGCATTTTAGTTCAAGCCTGTTGGTCCTAGACACAACGCCTTCAGCTTTCTATTTTCCTTTGTCTATCTGGATGCTGCACTTCCCAAGCAAATTGTTTGTCAGAATTAGAAATGGATATGTCTATTTGAAGCTATCTTGAGTATTATTAGGGTGAGATTTACATGGTGGAAAGTAAAGTTGACAAAAATATAAAGCTAGATAAAGAAAACACAATTAAGCAAATGAATCAAAAATATTATACTTGTTCATTTATGTATTGAGGGAAAGGAACCAAGACTATGTGTTGTTTTTAAAACGTCTGGAGAACAGATCACATTTTAGGTTGCATTTATGCAGAAATATTGAATATTCAAAAGGGTTCATAAATTTTTATGCACCATAGTATATGTGTTGCCTTTTCATTGTTTAGGTGTACAGATAGTGCTCAACTTACAACAGTTCATTTCGCGACTGTTACAATGGTACTGAAAACGATGATGACTGTTTTTCACATGACCATTGCAGCATACTCATGGTCATGTGGTCAAAATTCAGACACTTGGCAACTGATTCATATTTATGATGGCCACAGTGTCCTGGGGTCAAACAAACACCTTTCGTGACCTTCTAACAAAGAAAGTCAATAGGGGAAAGCCAGATTCATTTAACAACTGAGTTACTAACATAACATTTGCAGTGATTCACTTAACTTGTGGGAAGAAAGGTTGTAAAATGGGACAAAACTCATTTAACAACTGTCTTACTTAGCAACAGAAGTGTTGGGCTCAATTGTGGTCCTAAGTCTAGGACTACCTGTACAAGACAGATTACAAGTACATATTTTTTGCCTTATTTCTTTCATGTCTAGGAATACATATTTAGCACATTAATTCTATCTTTCACTATCACACTAAAATCAACATGAGTATGAAAGAAAATACCAAATGTACAATGTACTTCATGGTTATTTAGAATCACATTCCTTATCTACACAGTGCATCATCTCATAACTTGCTGACATGTATTTTGTTTTCTTTTTCTGCTGTTACGCAGGACATGTTAATTAAGCTTGTTGACTGTTTAAAAATGAGGTTACCGATAATTATTTCTATAGGTGACTTCACCCTGTTTCAGTTTTATTGTTTTTTTACATTTTATACATAGTTGCCATTTGCAGTGTAAGTAGTTGAGTGAAACTGAGATACTTTTAAGATGCTAGTATTCTGATTATTCAAGTAATTTTGTTCTTTTATTGTTTTTTAAATGATGTGTTTATTGCATTATTCTCATATAAAATTAAGCAGCTGGCTATATTCCTAACTATTTTATCTACTGGCTTTAACTGCTTTTCAATTGAGACTACTGACAGTCTTCGGATGATATTAATTCATTTCATTTATTGTTGACTTTTTTTTTCTTTCCAGGTTCTTAAATAACTTTGTAATATGCCCAGTAAATAAATGACTTCCTAGCCTGTTGTAATGAGTTATATACTTTTACAATCCAATGCAATAAACTGAAGGGGTGCTTCATATTTTGGACTGAGTGTCTTTTAGAAATCATTACTCATCCCTGTTTAATGTAACAATGACAGTATTCATCTGAAGAACAGTGTTTGGTGTCTTTGCTATTATATCATTATAATAAATGTGATTAATGAAATGAGTACAGAATTACAATCTCTGTGTTAGTTGGAGTAGCAGATTGTTCTTAGTCTAAATCAGAGGTGTCAAACTCAAAGCCCACGGACCTGATCCGGCATGTGGGGTGCTTAGGTGGGACCGGCCTGGAAATAGCAAAGGACCGGCCGTGGTGCCTCTGCTAGTGAAAACAGATTGCAGGGGGTGGTACTCATGGCCCCCCATACCCCATTTTGGCCAGCAGGGTGCTGCAGGAGGGCGGCTGTCCTGTCTCATCCCCACCCCCGGCTGGCTCACGGAGGACAACTACAAATCCAGTTTGACACCCCTGGTCTAGATGTTTCTATTATATGCAAATGTTTAATCATGGAGGATAGGAATGAAATTTAGAGGAGGACGGAGTAGAAAGGGAATAGCATGCTTTCAGACTGCAGGAATTATCTTCCATTTTAAAAAGGTTCTTTGAATTCTACTGAAACCTGATTGTTATTCAGTATTTGTTCTATGATTATATTATTGATTTGACTGCATTTTGCTGTTTGAAGTATACATTTAAATTTCATATGTAATTGGATTTAGAAGGACTTGGACTCCCACATTAATACATTGTACTTCTAAGTGGTCAGTTCTTATTATTTGATTATCTGACAAATAATCAGTACATGATGAGAAATTATTACGGCTCATAGTTAATGGTAATGGTTTTTCTACTGAAGCAGTATTTTTCATAAATTATTTACAAGTACAATTTGCATGATATGATATGGGAATAGCCTTTAAGGTAATTTAGAGCCTATTCCAGCTGGACTAATTCTTCTCCCTGAAATGATCTCTCCCAATAGCAATAGCACTTAGACATATATATCACTTCATAATGCTTTTCAAGCCTCTCTAAGCGGTTTACAGAGTCAGCATATTGCCCCCAACAATCTGGGTCCTCATTTTACCCACCTCAGAAGGATGAAAGGCTGAGTCAACCTTGAGCCTGGTGAGATTCGAACTGCCAAATTGCAGGCAGCCGATAGTCAGCAGAAGTAGCCTGCAATACTGCACTCTAACCACTGTGCCCCTGTGGCTCATCTTGTGGATGAGATCCTGAACATTTGTTAATTTTTTAAAATACTTTATTATTTTTTCTTTTTAGTTGTAAAGGCTTTTGTGGTTGGTATCATGAAATTCATGATACAAATAATTGAAATAAACATGTTTTCTGCACAGATAAGCTTTTCTCTATGGCTAGAGGATTCTCTTGAAATCAAGATTTATTTTAAGAACTTATTTTAAGCATTTATTTAACCACAGACTAAATTAGTATTTTAATATATAGAACTTGGGAGAAAAAATGAATTAAGCATTGTTGATTCTCTTTTTAAAAGAGGAAGCCCTCATCTGAAAGGAACGCCGTATTATAAGGAAGAACAATGTGCTCCATCATTAAATCTAGAGAAGAAACAAGTGCTAGATTTACAAGCAGCTATTACCAGGTACAGTGACTAATAATTTATATATTTAAATTCTTTACCAGAACCAGCAGGAAATAAGGTGATTAATAATGCACCATTATCGGATTATAGTATAATTAAGAGTAGAAGTGAATAATGTCATCTTATTGCTTGGCAGTTCGTCAGAATCTTTAGATCTTATCATCATCTGCTATCTAATTCTTTTAATCAGAAATGATACAGCTACCCCCACCAAACAATTTCTAGAAAAAAGCTTACATATTGTTATTTATCAATTTGACTGCCACCTCATTCAGAAAGTGACTCACAATGATTACAGTACCCTATTAAAACATGTGCTATCTTATTTCTAGACATATTGTTTATAAACAGAAAATTCATTTTTAAGATTACATACCTAATTCAGATGCAATTAATTTACTGTTAAATAACATGAAATTTTATTTTAAAATGTGAATGATAGGTTGATTTTTTTCATTGAAAATAACATACAGAAGTTCTCTGCAAGCAATACAAGATTGCAAAATAGCTTCCTTGAATAGGAGGTAGAATTATATTTTGGGGAATAGCACTGAATAGCAATAACCATAGGATAATAAAAACAATTTTTAAAAAAGACAACTTTTAGGATTTTAACATTCCTACTATAAAATTATTTTTCTAGATGCACATGCCACAGCAATGAAGTAATGTGTTATTGTAGAATGGAATAAATTAAGGCACTTCCCAGCTTTTTTATGCATATGAATTGTTTGCACTATGTATTGAAATGAATGTGTTGTGCAGTATGTTTCAAATATAATCCAAATGGCTATTTTTAGACCTTTTTTGGATTTTCAAAGCACTCTGAATTTATGAAATTGTTTTCAGGCAGATTTAATAGCTATTTTTTTCTTTGAATTTCTTTAATTCTGATAAAGTGATTATAGTTACTGATAGTAGAACATGGTAGTTCAGTTCAATGTATTTGTAATGAGAAATATTTTAACAAATAATAAAATAAAAATGGGAATAAATGTTTCTGTTTATTCTGTTCATACTAATGCAATATTTTTTCCATTAGTTTTTTTTTTACTTTGGAAACTCAGAATATATCAATTAATCCTCCAAATATCTCTAGCCGTTCTTGATATATTGAGGTAAATAATTGTATGGTTGATAGCAATGGTGTTCATAGTCATAACTATTTTGAGTATAAAAATAGTTAAAATGGCAGTTGTTATGAGTCTGACTGCCCCCCTCCCCCAACCCCATGGTGTTAGTTAAATAAAAGGAAGGGTGTTCACAGATCTGTATCAATTGCCCAGAGCTCTAGTTTACCTACAAATAAGCATGGAATTGATTATTAACAGTCAGGATAACACTGGTGCCAGCAACAATACTTTTGTAGTCTACTGCTGACTGTAGTTTAGAACAATATCACATCTTCTGTTTTGTCCTGTGCAATTTAGATTCTACTAACTTTTCAAGCATCATAAGCCCCATTTCATTTCAAACATTTTAACACTCCAAAAAAATTCTATTTCAACATACATGACATGGTTTTAGTTTAGAAAATACATAATTTTGAATTATTTTTTTACTAAATCTTTTCAGCATGGCATTCCAGAAAAAAGATCAATATATTTAGTGGATTGAAAAATGTCCCCTCAATATTCAAAGTATCTAAAAAAAATTCTGAATTTGCAAGAAATTTAGATTCTGCAAGACAGGACTTTGAATTTTCAAATGTTATTTTATGATCATTTGTGTGTGTCTGTGTGTGTGTGTAAGAGAGAGAGAGAGAGATCTTTTCCTGCAGCAACACTGAGTGTCATGACATGTCTCCTCCTAAAGCCTAGTCCTCACTTATGAACCACAAAATCTGTCATTAAGCAGAGTAGTTGTTAATTGAAATGCTACGTGACTGCACTGACTTACATTAGTTCCAGTGGTCGTTCTTAAGTGAATCACTACAGGTTGTTAAGCGCAATGTCATGTGACTGCAACTTGCAAGTTCCTGTGATTTCCCTGTTGACTTTGCTGGTTGAAAGCTGGCTGTGGAGGTTGCAAATAGTGATCACGTGACCATAGGAAGCCTCAACCATTGTAAATGTGGACTCATTGCCAAGGGCCCAAATTGCAATCATGTGACTCTGGGGATGCTGTGGTGGCTGTAACTTTGAGGACTGGTTATGAATCCCCTTTTTCAATGGCATCATATCTTTGAACAGCCTCTGAAGATGCAGTCAACAGACCACATGTATATAGTCTATACTGTATATATAATTATTTAAAGTACAAATGTCCATGATCTCAATTGCCAATACAGGGTCAGAACCCCATTGAATTCCCATTGGCTACACATTGTGCTTGTGCAGCAAGTCCCAAAGAGGACAAATCTTGTTGTGTAACGCCACCTAGTGGTGACCAATGTAACTGAAAACACAATGTGTACATTGTATAAAAATAGAACATTTTCCTTTTCCCTTAAAGTGGAGGGGATGGAAATTGTGTAAAACCTTGTACATGCAAGCATGAAATAATGAAACATTGTATTTTTCTTTGCTCTGAAAGCTTAATAGGAGGTGAACTGTATATATCATTTTGATTAATTTCAGAAAGTTGGGAAACTCTAAAGTAGTACCCAAAGGTCTGTGTCTGATTTATTCTGCTTCCTTTAGAATGCAGGGTTACTTTCAACAGTTCTTGTCCTTCCATCACTATATCCTGCTGGTAATATTAGGTTATTTCTACAAAAATGTTTAAAAGTTCTAAAGAGAATTGATATATTGGTAAGATTGACATTTTTTTTTTATCAAATGTCTGATAAAACAATGTGCCTCGCTTGTAGTTTACAGTCCATGCTAGAGGATCTGATCATTGCTACGGCTGATGGTCTTCTACATCTTATTCACTGGGATGGTTTGACAAATGGAAGGAAAGCCATAAATCTCTGTACAGTACCATTTTCAGTGGATCTACATTCATCTAGAGGTATTTCTTATATGTATATATGGTTGAAAAGGGGGGATTCTAAATTAAAATTTAATTATTAGTTTTATTAATCCATAGCGTTCCCATTTCTTATATTATGTGGAAATAGAACTGGTGAAGAGAGCTTACAATTTAATAATGGCAGCTTTTAATAACTGTTCTTTATCAGGTTCTTTTTTGAGTTTTGAAAATGTACACATAAGAAATATGGAATACTGTGCTACTCTTGATGGATTTGCTGTAGTGTTTAACGATGGCAGAGTTGGTTTTATTACACCAATGTCAAGTGGATTCACAGCAGAGGTAAGATTTCTTAGGAGTTCAATAATAGTTTGATTAGCTTTTCCAAGATATATCAAATTATTTGGTCATCTGTCATAGTCTGTTTAATAATATTTGAGCTATGCCTGAGAAATTGTGAAAATTTATAAAATTAGCCTCATTTACTAGGAAATAGGATTAATAATTTACAGAAATATTCTAAATAAAATAAGGTTCACTTTTTTGCAGTAAAATATTAATGTAAGATCATCCCTATAAAGAAAGAAAGTGAAGTAGACAAGTAATATTTCTAGAATATCAGCTTCTTTCATAATCACATATTATATTCTGCTAGTAAATTTCAGCTATATCATTTTGTTTCGTGTAAATTTATTTCTTTAAAATATGTTGTTCCCTTTATTTATACATTCTTTAATATTTAGCACTATATAAAACAAATATTTCAAAATGCATGATACTGTACTTATATCAGTTTAAAACTTGTACCAGTTTAAAAAGGGCACATAGACCACACCTCATTTTAACATGTAATGCAAGGTGCTGAAAGATAAACAGGTAACTTGGATAAAATATTCTTGCAGCAACTCCATGGTGTTTGGGCACAGGAAGTTTTTGATGGGACTTGCGTGGCTGTAAACAACAAGTACAGATTAATGGCATTTGGCTGTGCAAAGTAAGTTGAACGTCTTAACTCAGAACTAGAATATATTCTTTTTAGATTATCTGAGGGTAAAATTGTTACTGTGCTAAAGTTACTGAATTCCTACTTACCAATAGTTGATTTCTGCCTTTTATATTCAGGGGCGAATTTGTTTGTTTGTTATTATTTTAAATTTGGTTGTTAGCTAGAAGATTCTGTTCTGAAGGAAAAAAGTTGGATGTGAAGAAATAAATAAGAAAACCAACCAATCCAATCTAACAAGTACTGTGCATATTTATTTATCTAGTAGATCCCAATGGATTCAGTTGGATGCAGGATGTTCATGTAGCACCCACCAGCAGTTCTTTCAAGAAATCATATGTTAAATCTAGAATTGGTTTAAGGAAGCATTCGTGCTCAAGTCACTTTTTCTCACTTGAATCAGGCTCTCTGCACAGCCCTAATACGATTGTAACATCTGTTCCCCTCTGATACTAATGAGGTACAGGTAGTCCTTGACTTACACAACAGTTCGTTTAGTGACCATTCAAAATTATAATGGCACTGAAAAAAGTAACTTATGACCCTTTTTCAGTTATGATCTTTCCAGCATCCCCATGATCATGTGATCAAAATTCAGATACTTGGCAACTGGTTCATATTTATGAATGTTGCTGTATCCCAAGGTCACTTTTTGTGACTTTCTGACAAGCAGGTCATAAAATGGGGCAAAATTCATTTAACAAATATCTCACTTAACAACAGAAATTTTGGGCTCAAGTGAGGACTACTTGTATTTGAATTAAATATATGAAAGTGGACTTATTCTTTACATTCACATTTTCATCTGACCAGCTTAATTTTAAAATTTTTGTCTCAGAATTGTTTGTGGTTTTTTCCCCTTTTCTAGTGGTTCTGTGCAAGTGTATACAATAGATCATTCCACAGGGGCCATGCAACTATCTCACAAACTGGAACTAACACCCAAGCAATATCCTGGTAAGCCCAGTTATATTAGCGGTCAGGTTGGATTGTTTATGTTTTTTTTTATGATATCCCTCCTTGATTCATTTATAATAGGTAAATACAGTAGTTTGGCATACAGTGGCGATACCGAAGGCTGAGCTACCCATCCAATCATCTGGGTTTATGCATATTCAATTGAGTATACCCCATATAGTTCTATAGCAGACAATATATGTCTGACAAACATTTAAAATATTATTACCCATCATAAAGTACAGTCAGGCTGGCCATGTTATGCTCATGGTAAAACCATCTCCATAAAGACAGTTATTTCTTTCTTTTAAGGATGAGTCAACAGCTGTTTGTTAACAGTAACAGAACTAGCAAATGTGAGCTGAAAAGAAATCTAAAAACATTCTAGAGGTTGGGAAAGAGCTATTTTTGCCATAGTTCTGTTTTTTTTTACTCTAGTGGTCATAATGGTTTTTCAACACAGGTCATTCTAGTAGTTACCCAACATGAATGCATTCTTTGCTTAGTCACACAAAGAGAAATTGAGGTCCTTAGTTACCAGGAAAGAAGGTTCCCTTGGCACCATTTATACATCTAACACATAGTTTAGAAAGTTATAAATCTTGCTTTGCATTTCCAGGTATTGTGCTCTGACGACAGTCTTGCTAGAGAAATAGAGAAGTTGTTGGGAAACAGTTATAAGGTTCACTTACGTTGTTCCAATATTTTTTACTAGCTTGGAAGGAATTGTGGCAGGGCTTCAAAGATCTATGACAACTGAGCTAAAAGCTCCGGTAAAGTTTTTCATATCCTTAAGCAAGAATAATTTATATAGAGGAAAGAGGGAGGCAGAATGTAGATACACAGTTTCTGTTCATCCCGATGACTTCTTATTCTGTTTTTGTGCATTACTTCTGTGTACCTCTGTGTATGTGCAAAATTTAATAAAATTAAATTCATCCTGTTAGGATTAATATTTTGGGGGATATTTTGGGGGATATTCCATAGAGCCAATATACTACAGTCTTCCCTTCACCTTGTAGCTAAATCTCTCTTTCTCACCCCAAAAGAAAAGCACTTGTGGAATTGAATTGAATCCCTTATGTATCATTTTGAATTTCCAGAAGAAAAGTGGGAGTTAAATATATAGTTAAAAAATTTAAAACAGGTTTTTAAAATCTGCCAATATTTTTTGTATTTCAATAGATATTTGGAACAAAACAGGAGCTGTTAAACTCATCAGATGGTCTCCAGATAATTGTGTTGTTATGGTGACCTGGGAATGTGGAGGCCTGTCTTTATGGAGCGTATTTGGAGCCCAGCTTATTTGTACTCTAGGAGGTGACTTTATGTAAGTAATTTGTGTTTCATATTAGGAAATTTAACCAAAATATGTATCTGCTATTCAACTTTTTATTTTCTACACAAAGCTTTTAAAACTATTTTTCTTTGTTTAGTTATTTGATATCTCAAACTGTATATATTATCGACTGAATTATAATAGCAAAATGCTCATTTTTTTCTGCACAATATTTTGATGAAATGTTAACAACATGCCAATGAGAGGCTTTATCTGCAACTTCAAAACCTGTTCTCCCTTCAGTCTCTGTTTTACAAAATATAGACCTATATTTTTATGTGCTATGTATGCCTTCTAAATTCAGGGCTGTTTTTAATAGCTACAGAAGAGATTCCTTCTTTCCTCTGTTTCTTCTCTGTAGGCTTGATGAAGTTGATAAAACTGATCTGATGTGATACTTTTAAATTCATAGAAAAGTACAAATGATATTAAAGGTCTCTAGAATAGGGTTGGGCAGATATTTATATCTCATACCTATTTTTCTTGGCTATTTAGGTTTAATATATCAAGGATGAACTTCTAGGGAATTAAAAATGCCCCCCTATTAATATGAACGTAGTGACCTGAAACATGAAGTCCCTTTAATATCCAATATTTAAATGTAATATTTTGTTTATGCTATTCATTTTAGTCATCGAACTGATGGTACTAAAAAGGACCCTCTAAAGATCAGCTCTATGGTGAGCATTATTTATTATTATTTTACTAGTCTTTTTCTCTCTCATGTAGGTACACACAATTAAATTTTATTCTAATACTTTACCAATAAATTAACATGGACTTATCCATTCTACTTAACTCTCTTTCTGCATTAATATGACAATCCAGATATTTTCAGATTACTTTTTAAATTTAATTTATTTAATTTACACACACAAAAAAAATCAGGTTCATAAGATTTAGCAAATTATATTCCCTGCCAGGGACAGATCTTAGAAAATCACAGTATATCATTCCTTCCATCAGAATAACAGGACCATTCAATTCATAGGAACTGGAATATGTCTTGGATACCAGTTCTCAGAAAATACTACTAATATTTTACAGAACAAAGCTGACCTTTGGATAGGGATTTTGTCTGTGGTTTCTCGTAGCACACATGGCTCTAAAAGGTATATAGAATTGTGAAAATATCTGAAAATGGTGGGAAAGGGAGATATAAAGGAGTAGAATTGTGCTTTTCATCACACTTATTGGTGTCAACTTGATATTAGGCATTCTTTAATTCTAGACAGTATTTCTCTAGTGTTTTAGTTGTTTTAAATGATACACGCTATTTTTTTTATTTTTCTTCTCAGAGTTGGGGATCTGAAGGTTATCATCTATGGGTAATTGATGCAAATAACTCTGGGAATTCAATGACCGAGAGCAAAAACAAAGGGCAACGTTTTGGTATTTTGCAATTTCAGTTCATCAAAAGTGCACTCGCAGTTAATCCTTGCATAGTAAGTATTCATGTTTGATGATTTGTAGTGCTGGGTCACTTGTATTGTATTTTTGGTCAAAACGTTGCCTAATTTGAATTATATTAAAATTATTTTTTTGAAGAAAATGTAAATAAAATAGCATTATTATTTACACAGCAGACATGGTTTGAAACATGAAAATGCCACCACTTTCTTAAATAATTATTCTTAAATAATCTTTTTCCAATTTTATTTGGTTTTCTTATTTTCTTTAAAACTTTATTTATGTTACCGTTCACTGTCTGAAGTACTGGTTTCTTCGTTTGTTCACAGAGCAACCAGGAGCAGGTTCTCCTTCAGGGAGAAGATCGCTTATACTTGAACTGTGGAGATGTAGTGCAAGCTCAGAACCCTCGAAGTTCCTCAGCACATGCGGAACCTAAGACTGTCAGAGAAAGAGGCCAATTTTCATATGAGAGCTTAGATTCTCAGGGCTTAAGCACTTTATTAGGGCACAGGCATTGGCATGTTGTACAGGTAACTTCCTCTCTTGGCACTTGACTGCTTCCCCCTCACATCTTATTTTTTGAATGCCTGTCAGCTTCTGCTGTGAAAGAAGACCAGATTAAAAACTAGTGACTTTCCAAGTCTACATCTTAAACTGCTTTGACTTCCTCATATAAGAAACTTACCTTTAGTTCTATAACTGCTATTGTCTATTAGGAACACAATATCTTTACTGTTAAAACTTCCTAACTGATTTTTTTTTACTTATGTTCTTGATATAGACATACATGCCAATAAATATACGTATGCCAATAAATATAAAATATACATCAAAATAAAAAATGCTGAATATCTACTATAAAGATACCCAGAGATCTTGTACTGAAAATGGGAATAAATATTTGCAGATGTGACCATATACCGTGTTTCTCCAACAATATGGCCTTCACCAATAGGAAGCCCCACCATGTTTTATTGGCATAAAATCAAATTAAGCCCTTCCCCCCAAATTAAGGCCCATATTAAACATGCGAAATGGGGGAATGGCGGGGGGGCTTGCCGTTAGGAAGTACTTTTGTTGCATGCCCGGATATGGTCCTGCCTGCGTTGGTGGGGCACTTCATATCGGGAGACCTTCCACCACCATTGCTTTCCCTTCTCCCTTGCTGCCCCGGCATTAGAGCAACGCCGTGGCGTTTGGCGCAGCCACGTGCGGCCAGCCAGGGCTCCTCCCTGCAACCGGAGCCCTGCAGAGACACTTGGCTTCAGGCGCTCCTGTCGCCGCCTTCCCTTTGCCTTCGAAGGTAAAGCCAATTCTTTTAAAAATGACACCCTACTACAACAAAGCCTCCCCTGCCTGAGAGGGCAGCCCAACCCCACATGGGGAGGTGAATCTCCCGGGGCCGCAGCACAGCGCACCCCAGGAGAAGCACCCAGCTGCCATCCCTGCCTGGCGCCGGGCAGAGCGCGAAGAGCTTCGCCTGGGGCGCCCAGCACAGCTGACAGGCGGGCCCTCCTTCCCGGCGGCAGAGCTCTCACCAAGGCAGTGAGCACCTCCCCTCCGGGCCCTCCGCTCATCCCACCAGGGCCGCGCCGGAGCTGTGCGGGCTGGGCAGAGCTGGGAAAGCGAGCCGCGGGTGCGCGCTCCCCTGCCAAGCGAAAGAGCCCGGGCCGCCCCAAGGTTGGCTTCCTTCCCAAGTCCCTCCAGCCCGAACCCGAAGGGGCCACCAGGAGAGGCCGCCCGAGGCAGTGATAGCGCCCACCCATCCGTGGACAGGGAGGCAAGGCGTCGGCCTGTGCTGCGTCCTCCTCCAAGCTGAGCCCCACCGAGTCAGCGCCTCTGCCTGATGCCCGTTCCGCTGAAGCGTTTGGAGCTGCCGGCGCATTTGTAAATGCGTTGGGACGGGGACAGGGTGGTTGAGGGGTGGAAAGGGACGGGGGCTTTGGGCTCTCTCCGCCGGCCAGGGAAGCAGCTCTGCCATCACCTCGCCTCCCTGTCCACGGACGGGTGGGCGCTATCACTGCCTCGGGCAGCCTCTCCCGGTGGCACCTTCGGGTTCGCGCTGGAGGGACTTGGGAAGGAAACCAAGCTCAGGTTGGGCCGGCTCTTTTGCTTGGCAGGCGGGCGCGCACCCGCGGCTCGCTTTCCTGGCTCTGCCCAGCCCACACGGCTCCGGCGCGGCCCTGGTGGGATGAGCGGAGGGTCCGGCGGGGACGCGCTCGCTGCCTTGATGAGAGCTCTGCCGCCAGGAAGGAGGGCCTGCCTGTCAGCTGTGCTGGGCACCCCAGGCGAAGCTCTTCGCGCTCTGCCCGGCGCCAGGCAGGGATGGCGGCTGGGCACTTCTCCCGAGGTGGGCTGATCCTGCGCTGCGGCCCCATGAGATTCGCCTCCCCACGTGGGGTTGGGCTGCCCTCTTGGGCAGGGGAGGCTTTGTTTTAGTATGGTGTCATTTTTAAAAGAATTGGCTTTACCTTCGAAGGCAAACGGAAGGCAGCGACAGGAGCGCCTGAAGCCAAGTGTCTCCGCAGGGCTCCGATTGCAGGGAGGAGCCCTGACTGGCCGCACGTGGCTGCGCCAAACGCCGTGGCGTTGCTCTAATGCCGGGGCAGCAAGGGAGAAGGGAAAACAATGGTGGCGGAAGGTCTCCCGATACGAAGTGCCCCACCAACGCCGAAGTCAACATCCAAGCTGTCACCGCCCGCCCTCCCGAGGATGCAAGGGGGGGAATTAAGTCACCCCCCAAAAAGACGGCCTAGCCATTTTTTCGGGGGTCAAAAAAAAATAAGGCCTGGCCTTATTTTGTGAGAAATACGGTAGTTTTTTATCTATTGATTTTGATGAAATATGGTAATTGTAAAAAAGGTTCATAGTGCTTTGTTTTCTTCTTTTAAAGATTCACAATATATATTTGGAGATCAATTGGCCCATAAGGGTAAGTTGCTTTAAAACGTTAATACTTTACAATTTTTATTGTATTTACATAGAAATTTTACTTTTTATAGAAATGAATTGGAAGGGGCAGCTTGTATTAGAAATCATTATTAATGAAATAGGACAAATAGTATAATTGGTTTGTTAATAAGGATCTGACAAGTTGCATTTATCTTCTTCATAAACAGTTTTCAGCCATTGATAAGATGGGGCAGAATGTAGCTGTAGTTGGCAAATTTGGCTTTGCACATTACTCTCTGCTTTCCAAAAAATGGAAACTGTTTGGCAACATTACCCAGGTGAGTGGCTTAATTATAAATGAATTAGTGGGGGGGGGGGACTTTACAGTCTAAAAATATTATTACCAATTTGTAGAATGTCACTGAGATTTATAGACTGCTTGCTAATCTATGGTGTGTAATGTATGTAATGTAATGTATGTAATATATGTATGTATTAAATAATAGACATTTAGATTAAGGCTCATATAAATAGTTTCTTATCTCAGTGCTCAGTGATGGATATGACATTTTGTATTTTAGAAGAAAGGAGGACAGCATCTTGTAAAAATAGTTCATTCCAGTAATACTGTAATTAAAGGATTTCTTATATTTTTGCTAAAAAAATAGAATTGTTGGCTAATAGCTTGTCTGGCAGAATTCATTTTGGAGAAGAGAGAGGCGGTATTGTTCCTGTTATTTATCAATGTTGTGAATGGAGGAGGTGGATTATAATAAGGGTGGGAGGAGAAGGCAGGCCATGGGGGTATGTTTATTTCCAAAATAGCTTAACTTAAATTCTTTCTTCTGCCAAAGGCAGCTAGAACAAGTAGCTCTGTAGGAAGGATCCTGGAAGCTTTCTGTTTTCTACATTGTATATTAGCTGGTTTGGAGGTTTGTTATTTTGAAATATGGGTTCTAAATAATGTAATAAATAAAATAAAAACTGAGAGAATCTTAGGTAAAATTAACTCCATCATTCAGTCATCTTACCTTACAGCCAGAAACACATCAAGGAAATTCTGGAGATTTAAGACAATAGCATTGCTTTCAATAGCAAGGGAGATATGCAGAAAATTTAAAATGTGAAAACAGCTTATTTTGAGCCCCAAACAGCTGTTTTCAATAGAAAATGGGCTTTTTCCAATGCTATTCAGACTTTACCAAAACCATTAAAAAATTCCAGCAAGTTCAGAATACCATCAAAACATTTCCTATGGGATCAGATCAGTTGTATCGAGCTTGACACAGCTCTTTCAAATTCAAAATGGCATTTCTAGCTCAATTTTCCCCCCAAAGTGGGATGTTTCTTTCTGCTATCTTCTCAAGATCAATCCCTAACGATTATATAGTGATGTCAAAGCCCTTACCTGCTGTTCTTATAAATTGCGTAAATACAACATTTAGGATTGACTTCTAGAATTCTCGGGGCTACGGAAGAGTTAATAAAATTAACATTCTAATGTTTATCCCTAAATGTTGTTAGCAATGTTATTAACATTTTTCATTATGTAATTGTATTTGCCTTGATTGTATTAACCTTGATGGATAAGCTGTTGGGGTAAGTGGATTTTTAGAAAGTTGAATAATTCTAGCTTTCCATTTAATTTTAGGAACAAAATATGACTGTTACTGGAGGCTTAGCATGGTGGAATGACTTCATTGTCATTGCATGTTACAACTTAAGTGACCGCCAAGAAGAGGTAAGGCAGACCTTGAATATAAAAGACTGTTGGTGTACTTTTATGGAAACATTAAATAGAAATCTGCCTGTTATATTAGTTATATTAGAAACTTTATTGCCTGCATAGCAATAACAATTAAAAATAACAATAACTACTTGTTATTTTCATTTTTCTTTCTGTTCTCAGAAAGTATTAGGATTAAAATTAATATTAAAATTAAAATAATTCTGATTTTTGTAAACGTGTTTTTTATCACTGCTGATACTACCTTCCTGAGATAAGGAATGCCCAGTTATATATTTGAAAGAAAATCAAAAGGAGAAAGTAGACTCATTCTAAAACTCCAAGGACATTTTGTGGCAGGCTATATTGGGATATACTTGGGATAAGAGAAATTCCCCAGATTTTTATATCCAGACATAAATAACGTGATGTTAGTCTCATCTTCCTTATGAATGTGATTGTTCAGAAATTGGATTCTGCCTCTAAAAATGTTTAAAGGTTACCTCCATGAAAGTTATATTGTTTCATATTGTAAGATTAATTGTTCAAATGTCTGCCCAATATTATTTCCATATAGTGCTTTTAATATAATAATAACCTGTACAGAGTGTTCTTTCTTCCTCATCTCAAAAGAGGAAAAGGATAGTGAATGAAGAATATTTAGTATCACAACAGAGATGAAAAATCCACTCCATGAAAAAAATTTTTTTAGCTAGAGTGTAGATCAACCAGGTTGCCTTATTATAAGTTCCTCATGAAAGGACAAGGCTTGAAAATTAGTTTAAATTCTCCTTATAAGTTTGTGATCAAAAGTATTCATTATTCTTTTCAGCTAAGAGTATATTTACGAACAGCCAATCTGGACAATGCATTTGCTCATATCACCAAAGTGCAGGCAGAAACATTATTGCTCAGCGTCTTTCGGGACATCATAATTTTGTTCAGAGCAGACTGTTCTATTTGCCTTTATAGTATTAAAAGAAAATCTGATGGGTAAGTATACTTCAACTATGTTATTGCATAATTGGTTTTGTTTTAGTGTATGGGTGAGGGAGAAAGAAGCCCTTGGTGAAAATCTCTTGAATCAGATTTGAATGGTGTCTTTTTTGCTCTCGTTCATTCTGATGTGGCCCCCCTTGTGAACAATAACACAGAGTTCAGTATTACAGGCATTAAGTCATGGTTAGCTCAGCAGGTACTTCATATTAGGGAACTCAACAAAGCTAACCTTAAAAATGAAAAACATTTTCCTTAACCAGTTGCATTAGAAAATTGCCAAAGGAATATATACTTAACAATTCTATATATAGCCTATTGTAATCTGATTTATGTTTCAATGCTGTTTGGTTACAAGGAATATTTGCAATGTCTTGGTCTCATAAGGATTGTTGCATTATCCTGAAAATTATTATCATACTGATAAAGATGTTAGAATACCTCACAGATGTTTATTTGGGGCTAGTAGGACACTGACCACTGGACTTTTTTTTGTCTTTCAGCCCTAATCCTACTACAAGTATGCAGGTTCTGCAAGAGGTTTCTATGTCACGTTATATTCCTCACCCTTTCCTTGTGGTGTCCGTTACTTTAACATCAGTAAGAACAGAGACAGGTATCAGCTTGAAAATGCCACAGCAGGTATCTACAGTTTTTAAAAAAAATTTATTTTAGAGCTAGAGAAAGCAGATTTTCCACTTGAAAACAGTATATGTGAGACAACACCATCCCTCATTCAATCTCCCCCACTTGTTGTTCGGGCAAGATACATGAGAGGACATGGTTGATAAATCATGGTGCTTTAGGTTAAGGACAAGAGAAAAATGCATGTATTTGAACTAACATTGATTTTCCTGATGTTCATAATACCTTTATGAAGGAATGATTTGGATTGCTGCTGTTTTTGCAGCTTCCTGTAGGTTTTTTTTTTTTTTTTTATAAAGTTGATGCTACTGAGAAATTGCTGTTGTTTTGAATGAGGGTTTACTTGTAAAACTTTTGAGGATTCAGTATGGCTCCATGATGTTCAACATCAAAAATAAGCTACGGGGAGACATAGGGGATATAATGTTATCAGTCTGCTGAATGATAGTTAGCTTTATGTTTCAGAGAAGGCAATTGAGTCATCAGCTTTTTATCAATGGCCAGCATACATTGAATGATATTGAATAATATGCTTTTATAAACACAATGCTGATAATGATGTATTTGAACTTTCAGAAAAATAGTAGATTCAGGAAAATTGAAAAGGAATAATAAATGTTTGTTTTTCTTTAAGGCCTGTGAAGCAGAGAGCATTATGTTAAATTTAGCAGGACAGCTAATCATGGTACAGAGAGATCGATCAGGTCCTCAGATCCGAGAAAAGGAGAGTAGCCCCAACCAAAGGAAACATGTGAGTTAACTTATGGAAAAATCTCAATGAAAGAAATGCACATTGTGAATTAATCTAAACATGTAATACTTTGTTGATCTTATAATTACAGCAAGCATTCTTTGTTTATAAATGACTGTAACTTTTCTAAATTCTTGTAACATTGCTTTTCTGTAACTGTCTTTTCTTTAGATGCAAATTAGAATTTGTTTCCATTATTATTTTGAAATAGCACTTGCTTATCCAACATTGTATGATAGTGATTAATGTACAGGACTGTTTTCAAACACAACTAACAATTCAGCTGCCAAACTGTAGCAATATCTTAATAAATATAGAAAGGACGGAAGGGATAAGGGTACTGATATTAAAAAAGGGATTTAATATCAGTAGCAAATATAGGCAGTACTGTAACTTTAGATTATTTTTAACTGAACCTTTCCTTCATTTCTGTACTTCGGTAACCCATTTATGTTAATACAGAGTAAAGAAAAATAGATAATAAGCTGTATTGCTGATTATTAAAAAAAATATGAAAAAATACATTGTGGTAACAGGATAATATGAAAAAATTATGGAAGAGATTAGGAAGAGCTACATTAAGTTAGTAAACTAACGTTTGATCATGCTTCTATTAAGGAAGAATGAGTTGTCAGCAAAATTAATGTTTGTGTGTTGCCATATGAAACTTGATGAACAACTTGTGAAAAAGAGAAAAAATAAAATAGGCTAATTAGTATTATTCCTATGTTCTCAGCTGCCATTCTGTGCTCCTGTTGTACTTGCCCAGTCTGTAGAAAATGTTTGGACGACGTGCCGTTCTAACAAACAGAAACGGCACTTACTGGAGGCTCTGTGGCTCAGCTGTGGGGGATCAGGTATGAAGGTCTGGCTTCCTTTGTTTCCCAGGGACCATCGCAAACCACATTCCTTCCTTTCAAGACGGATCATGCTGCCTTTCCACATTAATATCTACCCCTTGGCTGTTTTGTTTGAAGATGCCTTGGTTCTTGGTGCTGTCAATGACACTGTGCTCTATGACTGTTTATACACTCACAGCAGTGCTGTTGAACATTTAGAGGTCCTCTTCCCCTTCTGTATTGTCGAGAGAACATCTCAGATCTACCTCCATCACATTTTACGCCAGCTTTTGGTGAGGAACCTAGGCGAACAAGCCTTGCTTTTGGCTCACTCTTGTGCCGCCCTACCCTATTTTCCTCATGTACTAGAACTGATGCTCCATGAAGTGCTGGAAGAAGAAGCTACCTCGCGGGATCCCATTCCCGATCCTCTCCTTCCCACTGTGGCTAAATTTATTACAGAGTTCCCCCTCTTCCTACAGACTGTTGTTCATTGTGCTAGAAAAACAGAATATGCCCTATGGAATTATCTCTTTGCTGCTGTTGGAAATCCAAAAGACTTATTTGAAGAGTGCTTAATGGCCCAAGATTTGGACACAGCCGCATCTTACCTTATTATTCTGCAGGTAATTACATTCGCTCATTTGATTCGGAAAAGTGATACAGTGTGCTAAGCATGCACAAGCATCTTACTTTGATAGAGCTTTTTCTCTTACAAGTATATATTTATTAAATAAGAACAGAAATAAAAAATAAGAGAGGGGTGCTAATTACCTCTGGGAATGAAATTGTCTACTATGCAGTCATCTGTGTAAGCATAGATTCATACAATAGGTGCCTCTAGGCCATTTCCAGTTAGCAGTCCTATCATAGTCATGGATAGTAAAATCATTGGCCGTGATTATTGGACTCGGACAATGAAATCAAAGGTGTGAAGTTTGATGCTTGCTTTTATCTGCAGCCTTTTCTGTTTGCTTACTGATGTGCTAAATAAAAAGTGGCTTCTGTGTAAAAAGTGTTTTATATTGGTTTCAGAATATGGAAGTTCCAGCAGTTAGTAGGCAGCATGCAACTCTGCTATTCAATACAGCTTTGGAGAAAGGAAAGTGGGATCTTTGTCGGCACATGATCAGATTTCTGAAAGCCATTGGCTCTGGTGAATCGGAGACCCCTCCTACTACACCAACAACTCAGGTTTGAAAGGCACACGATTGCTCTATCATAAATGTCTTTGACAGTAATCCAGATGTAATTTTGGAAAAAAATGTTCAAGTAACATGTAGAACTTGCAGTTATCTTATCAGATATTTTCCTTAATGAATGGATTTTAATCATACACTAAACCATACTCCTTTTTTATTAATGAATGACTGTATGTGAACATGATTATTTGATGGTTACAGGTAACTAGAACTTGTAACCGTATGTGACATCTTAAGCAAAGGGTCTGCTTAGCTTTGCTTGTGTATAATGTCACAAGACTTGTTTATGTGTTGTGCTGGAAACAGAAGTGTGGTAAAAGTATTGTAAATCAAAATGACTCCATTAATCCCTATCGTGCTACTGCTTTTGTCATTTCAACCTTGTTGCTTTTAAATTCCTTGAAGTTGGATAGTCGGGTATTTTGATCAAAGGGAATAGGAGAAAAGAGTCATATTTTCCTAACTATAACATAGCATTTTTAATCTCAGCACAACCGCTATTTGCTTATAGTCATACTTTGATGCCTGCAATCTGCAAGATGTCCAAGCTAGGCCTGTGCTGTTTTGGTAGCAGATGACAAGATGTCTCGACAGAGGCTTTCTTCTCTTAAGTTAGGGTTTTTGATCCTAAAAGTTATAGACCTTTTTTGAAAAATAACCAAATATAGCATTAAGTCTGTCTGAAGTAGTAGTCACCTTAACGTCATACAAAGGCAAGAAAGCAACAACAACAACAACAAAACTAAAAAGTTTTGAAATCATTATAAGTGGATATTTTTTCAGGAAGCATCTGTTTGATGGAGGATTACTGGAATAACTCATTATTGTGAAATTCATTAGAAATATTTCTTTCACCATAAAACCTACTCTCAGCTTTTCTGGTTTTCAGCCAGTCTGCTATTTGCTTTAAATTTAATTTAATTAATTTAGAGACTGTCCGATTCTGACCAAGTCTCCAACCTGTCTATTCTTATCCCTTTCTTCCATGTAGGAACCTACTTCAAGTGGTGGCTTTGAGTTCTTTAGACATCGCAGTATTAGTTTGACTCAATCTGGAGAGACACTTCCAGCTGGCAAATTTAACTTGCAAAAAACCTTGAGCATGCCATCTGGCCCACCTGGCAAAAGGTAATCAAGTAGAAGAGAATATATGTCTCTTGCTATATATTTCATTGCATCAGCCCTACATATATTAAATTACAGAGATTATTACTACTTTACTGATTCTATCTGATGCTGAAATTTCACAGTACTCCAACTTGATTCTAGAAAATTAGGCTAAATCCTTATGGAAATTAGAAATTAAAATGGAAATTAGTCTTTGGTGTTAACTTTATTTTTCCACCTTTGTAGATTGAGTAAGGAAAGTGATTGCGCTGAGAACATGTACATTGACATGATGCTGTGGAGACATGCTCGGCATCTTCTGGAAGAAATCAGGCTTAAGGACCTTGGTTGTTTTGCCGCACAGCTGGGCTTTGAGTTGATAGGCTGGTTGTGCAAAGAGCGCAACAGAGCTGCTCGTGTGGAGGATTTTGTGTCTGCCTTGAAGACATTACACCGTGATTTTCTTTGGCCATTTCCCATTATTCCAGTGTGCTCTATAAATTCACCATTGAAGAACGGAAAATGTAGAACAGGTATCTTATCCCCCTCTCATTTAATGTACCAGAATCTAAATGTAACTTTAGGGTAAATGGTGTCTTATGGGGCTGTTACCTTTCATTTTGTATTTTCAGATCAGATGATTATTTTCATATTTGTAACAAATCCATTGTTGGTGCTACCATAGAAGCAAATGTAGCAGGCATTTTGAATTCAAGTGATGTTGCACTTTAGCACGTTAAGATTAAACATATTTAATTCAGTCTTTGAAATTAAACTGTATTTAACAAAGAATAAAAATATATAGCAAGTAATTGTTGGAAGAGAATACTATCTACCTGATGAATGTTACAGTTAAAGTGTTCATAGGAAAGAAAATAAATTAGTTTGGTTTCATTGTGTGCATTGTGTGTAAGTGGCTATATTCATCTATACTGAAACTCATGGTAGGCATCCCAAAGTAGTAGGAGTTGGTTACAGGTCCTTGAAATGAATTAGCCTTGAAATCTTAAATAATATGTTTAAGGCTGGAACAACAGCTCGTTCATATGCTCTCATTTCCAGTAATAGGTGAACAACTCTTAAAATCACAGTCTGCTGACAGCTTTTTAAACATGGAAATAGACTCCAGCATCCCAGATATGTCAAGGAGTCATAGCTGGTTTGGTGCCATCAGCTCCTCCCAAAGAGAGATGGATACAGCATCTTCCCATGGCCCTCAAATGCAGGAGGCATTCCTCTCACCTTTGTTAAGTAAAGTGGGTGAGTTCTTTATTCTGATATTTGGCTTTCTTTTAGGTGGTTCTGGGTATTTTATCTGAAAATAAAAGTATATTTTTCATATACAACAACTGCCATTTGTTTCTTCATCTTTCTTGGGAATAACGCAGAAGGTAAAGGATTAAATAGTAGAGGAAAAACAAATCAATATATTTATGAATTCATATCTAGAACAAATTCAAAATAGGAATTCTATTGGCAGCAGCAATCTAGAACTTCATCACAAGACAGCATACCTATATGTATAGTGACCATGCTAGTCTCTTTTGGAATAAGCAGTGTTCACAAAGTGCATAAAAAGAATAATAAATATTAAATTGAAAAAAAAAAGTTTATTTCCAACCTTTATTACTTTTATAAACAACTCAAGGTGGTGAACATATCTAATCCTTCCTTCTCCTACTATTTTCCCCAGAACAGCCCTCTGAGCTAAGGTTGAGCTAAAAATGAGTGATTGGCGATGTCACCCAGCTGGCTTTCAGGCCTAAGGAGGGACTCACCAGCCTGGTGCCCTAACCACTAGAGCAAACTCTCTTGTTCAAATCAACATCATTCAGTATAACTGTCCTTATGTGTCTGTCCTTATAAAGTGTCACTAAACTTCTTAACTTGCTATTCTTAAAGATATCATTAAGCACAACCCCTTGAAAGTCCTCTTACTCTCAACAAGTTTACTCTTTGTATATTTGCTTTGCTATTAGATTCATGTTCACTCTCTCTGTACCAATAGTCCTTCCTTAAAAGAGGTACTTGGAATCGGCAACTCTACCACTAAGCAACGTGTTCATAAAATACAATGTTGTGTGACTGTACCGACTTAATACGGCAATTGTAGTTGTAGTTATTAAGCAAATTCTGTGTAGACATTGAGTGTAATGTCACGTAATTGCCATTTATGACCTCCTGCTGGCTTCTCCCTTGTTTTTTGTTGGAAGCCGGCAGTGAAGGTCACAAGTGGTGATCTTCTGACTGACACAGCCATTGTAATTGCAAGCCAGTTGCCAAGTGCCTGAATCTTGAGCCTCTTACCAAGAGATGCTACAATGACCACAACTACAAGGAACAATTGTAAGTCTCATTCAACACCATTGTAACTTTAAATAGTTGTTGAATGAGTTGTTCTTAAAAGAGGACTACCTATATGACTCACTTAATTTGTACTCAGTTCACTGTTATTCAGCACCAATTCATTCTTAACCTATCTCTTGTTTTACAGCATACACTTCTTAAATATTCCATACTATAGTCATACCCATAGTAATTCTCATTTCCATTTTGCACATTGGGGAGATTCATGCTTTAGTACACAACTATTTTAATTTTATTCCATTAAACAACGATTCCTTGCAGTAGAAAACATGCCATACCCTCAGCCTTTCTTATAACATTTACATATTTTAAATTTTATTTCCCCTTCTTTAGTAAAATCACTTATTTGCTGCTATTTTGGCTCTTTATGTATACCTTATGATTGTTCGTTCAGTTTTCCCAGAAAAACACAATTATCTTGTTTTGATACATTGATTTTTTTAGATACAAACACTTTCATGCATCACATAGACTAGTGTTCACTACAGATGTGGTATTTGATAACATGACATCATCTACATACAAAAATACATGCATGTTTCATACCGTTTACATTCCATAACCATCCTTATATTTTTATCCATAAAAAATGTTAAAGAGCCAAGTACTCTATACTGATGAGATGCAGGGTTTTTTGCACATTTTAACTAAGTCAGAGACATTGAAATCTATATTTGTTTTGCTGTATTTGATAGGTGACGAGGGGAGCATTGGCTCTGCCACGGATCTGACAGAAACAAGCTCTATTGTAGATGGAGATTGGACTATGGTGGATGAAAATTATTCCACCTGGAGTCTGACACAGTCTGAATTGGAACATATCTCTTTGGAGCTAGCCAGCAAAGGGCCACACAAATCACAAGTTCAGCTGCGGTAAATGAGATGGAAGTTTGTATTGTCATTAGGATTCCTTTGAGTTGTTGGGGGTGAAGGATAATATCCTGTGGGGAAAAGGGAATGTTTCTGTGCCTTAGCTTAGAAAGTGCCATTGGATCTTTTTGTAGGTATTTGCTTCATATTTTCATGGAAGCAGGATGCCTGGACTGGTGCATGGTCATAGGCCTAATCCTTCGAGAATCTTCAGTCATCAATCAAGTGTTTAGTCTGGCGCAATCTTCAGAGGTTGATGGGGAAATGTTGCAGAACATTAAGATGGGACTGCAGGCAATAGAAAGATGGGCTTCTACAGACTGGTGAGTCGCATGAATCTCCTTTCACTTTACATATGGTTTAAGCTGCTTTTCTAAGAAACAGCAGCATATAATACCTAGTATAATCTATCTGTGGAATTATTTTGTAACTGACTAACTGTTCCTATTAATACCCTTGAAAAGAGTTCTTATTTCAACATTTCAAGATGTGTAATATGAACAGAGAAATATGTATCCAATGATACGTTATGCATCGTATCTTGAATTAGCATATTTTTCATAGTAAAGCAGCAGGTTGCAATACCAAACTTTGGCTTAATTTGAAAAAGTTAGGAAGCTCCAGGATGGTAGATTAGATGGGAAATAAAATAAGAACCCTCTCCACCAGATAAAAGCATTGAAAAACCATTTGCAGATTGAGATTAAAAAAAAAATTATGTGATCATTAGAAACCAAGCTCAATTTTAGCAAAAATTTGAGCATCATATATATTTTCATTGTGCAAAGGGATCCACCAGTTGGGTTGGCTTACTACACCAAGTTAATAACCAGAGAAGGATAGTTACTGAATTTACAGCCTTATAATTGCTTATCTTCTTATCTTTATGTTTTTATAGTCCTGGCTATAAGCCATTTTTAACCATTATCAAGCCACAACTGCAGAAGCTGAGTGAGATATCGGAGGAGCAGGTGCAGCAGGAAGCCTTTCAGTCTGCAAATCTGTCAAGGGTGGCTGAACAAGCCAGTCCAAGGGCAGAGGAGAACCGGATTTCAACTAACCACAGCACTAGTCCTCAAAGTGACACTGGTCCTAATACTTCAATTCGACCTGATGAGGACATGATTGGATTGGAAAAGGAAGACCATCCCCTTCAGGAAGGCAGTTATGATTGTACTGTCTCCTGACAGCATCGAACACGATAACGGTTTTAGTAAAGCTTCATAATGATGGCATTGAGGAATACTGTTTTTGGAAGGAAGTACAGTAATCATTTTCCCCAAAAAAACATATGTTTAGTTTTGCTTTGTTTCTGTTTTTAATGAATACTTTTTTTTTACATGACTAGAGAATTTCCTTGAATTTGTGAATGCTTTCCCAGTAACTTCCTCAGTTCTTTTGTTGATCTGATTGTATGAAAAGTAGCAATATTCATCTGTATTCCAAGAAGATTTATTTGAAGCTCTTGTAAAGTCTTTCTCTATTTTCCCTTAATCATGCAGAACATCTACTCCGTATCACTGTATATGATCTTTATTGCATTTTTTAAATGAAAGAAAAAAAAATCTTGGAGACCATTCTAAGATTTACCCATCTGCACCATTCCCCAACCCAATTTTTGAACCAAAACTTGAACAAGTTGACAATGAAGCTTGCTGGGATGAAATGTTGGTGCATTCTGTGTAGTTTAATTGCCTAAAAGAAATGATGGCCTGATTAAGCTAAATTCTGTTCTATAAATTATGCAGGTATCACAAATTTGACATCACCAAATACTATATATATATAAAAATTGTAAAATACATTGTATCTTTTGTGAATACTCTTGTATATTTTCAAGTTTACTGTTTATGCTTTTGCTCCACAGTGTAGGGTAGCTTTATCTTGCATGTTTGTACTTTTAACTCCAGGAAAACTAAAAGTAAAATTGCACTTCTATCAGAATGCAACTGACTTTCATCTGGCATTATTTGCAGCTTCATTTCATCATTTAGTCTGTTCAGATCCATTCTAAGCAAAAATATTTTACATGAATTACTGAAATCTTATTTATTTCAATTGTAAAGATGCTTTCCTCAAGATTATTTTTGTGTAAATAAAGACCAATTTATATATTACTGCTATTAAGACTTTGTAATGGCAATGTACAGTGTATATATTAAAGCTACCATCTTGCTAATATTTTATAATGCATACACTTGTAACTAAAAATGTTTATTTTAACTTTCATACAACAATATTATGAAAAACTGGTTGCAGCAGAATCTCATGTTTGCTTGAGGTACTTATTTTTTTCAATCTGCTGACTCCAGATTGGTATTATAAATACTGGTGTGTAATATTAAATACCTGTAACAGTATTAAAATTTAAATATTGTATGGCTTGTATTGTGCAGTTGGGGAAAATGCAACACTACTACTTTTTCTACTGAAACCTAACACTTATTTTTATAATATGGGTGTAATTAATACATACATGGACCAAAATCATTTATCTTTTAGGTAGTATGAGAATCAGCATCAGCCACAGTCAAAGTTCATGAAATTCTCCTTGTGAATTCTGAATGAATATATTATGAACAGTCAAAAAAATTGCTTCCTTACCTTAGCAAATTGAAGGTGAGTCTTGGTCTTCAACTCCCAGAATTCTCGGCAATGGTTATATTGGCTGTGGAACTCTGGGAGTTGAAGTCCATATAACTGGAATTTGCCAAGTTGGGAAACCCGGTTAAGAGGGTCAGCAAAAAAAAAAATACTGGTTATGACTTTATATATTTGCTTAGAAAGGCATGGTGATGTCTTTTTATTGATAAATGTAATTATACAGTTTTTATTGCTGTTGTGTAACCTTTACTGTTGGTAAGACTATAAGTAGTAATACATGTGCAATAACTTTTAAATAAAATATAAAGGGGTGGAAATGACCTAATTTTTCCATACTGCTGACATTGTATTTTGTCTACCATCATGGGTATAAAAACTGTCACTTTTCTTATATCAGAAAGAAGAAGCACTACTTTTCTATACTGTAGTATTGAATATATTAATAAGCTATTACCACCACAGCATTAAGGACTACACTGCTGTGGTTCCAGCCTAAGCAGCTTGTTTTTTTTCTAACAACATTCATCACATGCCTTATTTCCAGTGCTCTTAATTCTGTTACTCTCAATAAACCCTTTTCACACCTCTACAATGGGGACATTGTCCTACTTTGGAAGTTAAGCAGGTTCCTTATCTTACTTGATACCTGCATAAGAAAACTGATGCTGCCCTGAAAGCAGAAATATTCCCAATTCACCAGCATTTCCCTCTGAATAAACTGCATAATGCTATTAAAATTGAAGGAGGTTAAATAGTTAAATTTATGATAAATACAGGAGGAAAAACATCCCACATTTGGTGTGCAGCAGATCTAAAATTGCATAGAAACAGCTAAGAATAGAATAGAATAACAGTTGGAAGGGACCTTGGAGGTCTTCTAGTCCAACCCCCTGCTTAGGCAGGAAACCTTACACCACTTCAGACAAATGGATATCCAATCTCTTCTTAAAAACTTCCAGTGTCGGAGCCTTCACAACTTCTGGAGGCAAGTTGTTCCACTGATTAATTTTTCTGTCAGGAAATTTCTCCTTAGTTCTAAGTTGCTTTTCTCCTTGATTAGTTTCCACCCATTGCTTCTTGCCCTGCCCTCAGGGGTTTGAGCCATTGTCTAAAGCTCCAGTTCAAGGGGAATGTCCAATAGTCTCCTTCATTGGTACATTGATGATCATAAATGGAGTGTTTTCTCCAATTTAAAGGAGAAACTGAGTCACAGTTGTTTTTTTATAATGGAATGAGATCCACACACACAAGACTGTTCCACTGGACTTCAAAGCAATAGGGTTTTAAACACAATTCTTCCTGTTGCTAGGAGACAGTGCAAGGCCTGTTTTTTGCACCTGCTTTCTCTCCAAGCAACCAAATGATGAGAATGGGGAAAGATTCAATTTAGCTAATAGATTAAGCAGTAAAGACTTTTCATCTAAATCTGATGGAAGAAATTACTGTGGCATGCATATTATTCGCTTTGTTGAGGAAGGAATTGCCATTGATTGGAAAGAATACAACTGCCTGGTCTAGTAAGGAGGTGGTACAATTATTTGAAGTAGGGAACATTCACCTTTCTGCTTTCTTCAAAACTGAGTGCTGATCGTAGAATTCCTGTGATTCAAAATCTTACTGACAAAAAGAGTACTGCCATTCTGCAATTGTACCAGTCAGCTAATGCAAGAAGCAAAAAAAAAAAAAAAGGGGGCACTCTTCCCACTCTTATTCTCTGACCTAGTTGGTAACAAGCCATGTGAGCAGTTTAAAATTCAAATTTAGGAAGGGAACTGAATATTCAGATAGGTTTATGTCTTGCCTTTAACAATAGTAGTCAATAAATCTTCAGTGGAGTGGCAGTTCTATTATCTGGATAGATTTGAAGTTCTCAATCCCCAGACATTTACCTTATATTTCTCTCCCTAATTAATTTTCTTAAATGTCCATTTAATAATATTCTCTTGATTCCTCCCTGCACTCACTACCTTTGATATAGTGGATCACAGTTGCTTCAGAGTCATTCCCTTAAGGTCTCAGGTTTCATGACAAAGCTCCTTGCTGGGTTGTTTTTTTTTGCTGCTCTCAACTTTATTTAATGCTTCTATTGGTTATTATTTCAGTGTCTTAGTCTTGTCTCCCTATAGATGTCATCCTCTGCCCAATTTCATTGTCTCCTCTCCTCTGAAATAACTGGCCTTCTATATAGACTCCTGTGCCTATTTGTTTTTCTTCCACAAATATAACACAGGTATATGGTACCATCACTTTCTTTCCAAAACCAATTATCATAATTTTGGAGCTTTATTTCTGTATTAAATATGGGCTGAGTAATTTTAAGCCAGTCATGCTTTCTCAGCCCAACTCACCTCACAGGGATGTTGTGGGAACAATAGGAAGAGTTAGCTGTATTGGATGTGTTTAGCATCTTTAATTTCTTATAAAGTAAGAAAGGTGGGATAATAAAATCAAATATCTGCAGCTGTTTGTCCACACCTTTCCATCCCCACATGCCCTCTTTCCTCATATAGATAGATTTAGATCTATGTATTTTAATTGCCATATGTGTAGATTGTGCTGAAGAGGTTATTTTCAACATCAATTGAAAAGCTGAGGCATGTGTAATTTAATTAGTCAGGAATGATTTGCTTCCTTATCCAATTTTAACATCTCTGTTTTGCGTAAACCTAACAAACCAGTTGCTAAGAATGGGTATTTACCTGGAACTCTTTTCATTAAAATAATGTCACTTAATACAAATTAATTTTATATGCCTGCCTTTTTTCTATTTCTGATATTGTGATTCCATGTGCCACCATATGTAGCGCTGTGCAGATGAACTAAAGTCCCAACTTCTAACCCTCCGACTAGTATGATGACTGATATTCCATTTGCCTGAAGGTTTCAGGATTAGGCAGATTGCTACATTTTCTGACCTGGGAATATGTTTATTGAACTCCGTGGGACTTCTAGTTGGACTTGTGTTACCAATGCACACTTTTGGACAACAGGTGAAAATTTCTAGACAGGCGATAGCATGCTTATGAACACTAAACTAAAGCATAGATCTGCACTGTCTGTTACATACAAGGAATCTAAAACTATACTTTCATCATTGTTTCTCAATCTTGGCAACTTTAATACATGAACCTCAACTCCCTGAATTCCCCAGTCAGCGTGCTGGGGAATTAACACAAACTTAAGGCCACTAACATTAAGAAACACAGTATTAATTATAAAGATTTGTCAAGTCAGCAATTTAGAATACAGTAAGCTTTCAATTCCCCCCCCCCCAAATTCATGATGACATCCAGAATTTGTACCATGCTTTTTACAAATAGTAACAATATAATATAGGTTATAAATAAATGCAGTATAGTCAACAACAGCAAATGTGATAAAATATATTTGTTAAAATGCAGGAATTAACAGAAAAAAGAATGCATACTATTTGTGCTATCTTAACATTCAAATGGTTAGTGGACTTTTTATATGCATTTACAAAAGATTGGCTCTACCAACTCCCACACATGTGCCATTATGTGATACATGTAATGTATTACATTACAACATTACATGTATTGATGTATTATTTCACCTATAGTTTTTTGCTTTGTCTTGGTTTTGTTGAACAAAGAAATAACCAACACCTAAGGTTCTGATAATAAACTTTTGAGTTTCCTAGTCTGGAAAGTCAGCTGCTATTGGACAATGGAGGAAGTAACAGATTTTCAATAATACAGGTAATCATCAAGTTATCAATGTAATGGAGCCTGCCCATTCCATTCTTAACCCAAGGATTTGTGGGAGTAAATCTATACCGTGAACATGATCACTCCCTCCTTTTACCTATGCATTCATTAATTGAATGTGTGGTTTGTCAAATACACATGAGGTATCTCAGGGTGGGGAAGGCCATGGGGGTGGGGGTAGTGATGGAACAGGCCACCTGCTTCAGACCACCGAAAGCTTCCCCCAACTCACAGATACCTCATTCTCTCTCCCCTGGGGTCCCCACAATTGTTCCCCCCACATCCTGCCATGCTGGGTGACTTACTTTATGAAGATCTGTCTCCTCTCCAGCCTGTTTCTTTGCCTGCTTCTTCCTTTCTCATCAGCAAAGGGCTTGACAAGGTCTCCGGTGATGAAAAAGGAGGGTTGCGTGCAGCCTTCCAGGCCTCCTTTCTCACTGGAGAGCCGCTTGACAAAGCCTCCAGTGATAAAAAAAAGAAGGCCGAGGGTCCTTTTTCGTGACCGGAGGCCTCATCAAATGCATCTCTGGAGAAAAAGGAAACCCGGAAGGCTGCGCGCAGCCCTTTGGACCTCCTTTCTCATCAGCAAAGTGATTGAGGATTACGTCCCTTTAGGCTTTGGGAGCCCTTTTCAAAGTCTTTGCCAGTAGGAACAGAGCTTTGGAGGAATCCACCCTCTTCTCACAAGCTCCGCTGGTGCCAACAAAAGCTTTTTGCAAAGGGCTGCCAAAGCCTACAGGAATGCAATCTCCCTGTAGGCTTCGGCAAGAAAACGGCAAATAGAGGGAAGGCCTGAAGGACCAAAGCCTTCCCTCTGTTTGCAAGTGTCCAGGCCTCAATTCACAAGACAACAGAGGCCTAAAGTGCGAGGTTACATGAGATCAGTAATGCAAGATCTCATGCTACTAATCTTGCATGATCTTGCGGCATGTTAGGTCTGTTATCTGCGAATGCACTGAAAGCCTGAAGCAATGAAGCAGGCAAAGAAAGCATGACAGAGAGGAGATCTTCTCATGATGAGTTACCACAGGCGAAGTGCCTGTGGCTTGGGGATGGGGATAGGCAGGGTGAATGTTATAGAGCCTCTGCAGGCATTCATAAGAGCAAACTGCCATGGTTCTGCAATATTCATTATTTCGGGACTTGTTCGTAAATGCTAGGGGGTGCTTATCATGTAACTTCAAACATTCACTAAGGGAACACTCGTAACCTGGGGACTACCTGTTAGGAATATAAGTCACCTAACAGTTATTTGGGTTGGAAAATATATAAACCAGGATAGACATTTTAATACTGCCTCTTTAAGGGAATGCTAAAAGTGTAATTGGGTGTGGTTTCTCAAATGGCCATAAGATGGAGCCAGAAACTTGGGTTGTTTAGGCTTAGTCTCAGAAGAGAGTGTGTCTCAGTGAGTCCTTCTGTTTCCTTCTGTTGGAGAGTTTTGCCGTTCCTTCTAATTGACTGTTATTCATGGATTTGATGTAAGTCTGTTACTGAACTGTTTATGATACTGTACTTTGTTATTGGATTATCCCTGGACTGAAAACTGACTGATTTTACCTGCGAATGACTTTGGACTGCTTATCTTGAACTTTGCTTAAATGTTTCTGGAAGTAAAAACCTACATTTACTGTACAGTGTATCTGTGTGCTGTGTGTGTATTATTCAAACACTACTCTCAAATACGTCTCCCTGTATGCGCTCATTCTCCTAACGGGGAATTACCTCAACACTGGTTATGGGCCCAGACCATACCAGGCTCAGATAACTAAGAGTTAGTGTGAATACACAGTACTGTATACAGACAGCTGTTTACTGTTTAATTGTGGGTTGCTATCCTGGTAAAGATGGCACAAGACACTTCAACAAGTCTATCACTGATAACCCAGTTGGATGGAACAAACTGTTTCCTGGTCTATGAAGTGCAGTCTACTTCTGCGTAGAGAAGGTTTATGGAATGTAGTTCAAGATCCACCGGATGTAAATGCTTGGGATCCAGCTAATGAGGATGATGCCAAGAAGCTTGCTGACTTTAAACAGAACAACGAACGAGCTCTTTGAATAACTGGACTAACACTGAGTGACCAGCAGCTAGTCCATATTCATGGAGAAGAGTCTGCTGCTATGTGTTGGGAGAATTTGAAGAGGATTTATGTTTGTGACAGTGTAGGTGCACACGTACATCTTACACATAAACTGTTTAGAGCACGTCTTCTGAAAGGTGGAGATATGTTAGCTCATTTGAACTTCATGAAAAGAACTTTTCAAGAGCTACATGAAAAGGAACTGATATTTTCAGAGCTGCATCAAGTTTACATTATTCTTTCCTCGTTGGATGAAAGTTATGATGATTATGTATCTTCACTGGAAGTCCTGCCCAGAGATAAACTGAAATTGACTGACATAGCTGGAAGGTTGTTAGAAGAAGCAAGAAGTCGACTGGATAAGGACCAACTGAGGAAGGAACAACCACAAGAAAAGGATTTGTCTTCAACTGCCTATACTGTTAGGAAATGTTTTTCTTGTGGGGCTAGGGGACATATAGCTAGATTCTGTAAGAAAGGAAAACAACAGAATACTAGTAATCACCAGAAGGCCAAGAAGAACCATGATTTGTGGGTTGTTGATAGTGGAGCATCGCAGTGCATTACTAAAGATAGAAAAAGGTTTGTAAAGATGTCCATGAGTAAGCAACATGTATCATTGGCAAATGGATGGAAGATTAAAGCATCAGGTGAAGATACTGCATATTGTTCTTGTATAAACGAACATTTAACTATGTTATATGTACCTAAACTAAAATTTAATTTGCTATCAGTAAGGGCTTTAGTTAATCTTGGTTATGTAGTAACCTTTAGGGGAGATAACTGTATAATAGAGAAAGAAGGTAAAAGTGTTACTGCTACATTAGAGAATAATTTATATGTGATACATGATGACCAGTTGAAGATGTCTAACTCAGTTTATAACAATGTTAAGCCACATGATGAATGTATACACTTACTGCATAGACGTTTAGGGCACATGAATTTCAAAATGCTCAAACAAACTGTTGAATTGTCAAAGGGAGTAAAATTGAAACCCTGTAGCAAGTATTTAAATTGTAATGCTTGTAGCCAAGAGAAGAGCAAGGTTTCTCCTGCAGACAGACTAAATGGATTTAAGACCAAAGAACCTTTAGAGGTTGTGTTTGCTGACATAATTGGTCCCTCACTGTCTCAGTGAGTCCTTCTGTTTCCTTCTGTTGGAGAGTTTTGCCGTTCCTTCTAATTGACTGTTATTCATGGATTTGATGTAAGTCTGTTACTGAACTGTTTATGATACTGTACTTTGTTATTGGATTATCCCTGGATTAAAAAATGACTGATTTTACCTGTGAATGACTTTGGACTACTTATCTTGAACTTTGCTTAAATGTTTCTGGAAGTAAGAACCTACATTTACTATACAGTGTATCTGTGTGCTGTGTGTGTATTATTCAAACACTACTCTCAAATACATCTTCCTGTATGCGCTCACTCTCCTAACGGGGAATTACCTCAACACTACCTGTAATTATTTTCATGCCTTGGTCCTAGATATTCTTTAGTTTCTAAAAGTAAAGGAGATATTTGACCAAAAGGTGGCAGTAACAAACTTTCTGTACTTTTGCCAAGCCAACTGTGTGGATGTGCTAGAGAAATTGAAAAAAGTTGAGTGACTTTCAATGGGTGTGCGTTGGATGAAGTATAAGAATAACTTCTGGGACTCCTTTTCCCAAACTGATTGTGTATGTGTTGTTGCCTTGTGCCAAGAGGTTTGACAGGCAGTTGTCAACTGATATGTAAAGCATTCTAATCAGTAATATGCACATCTGTCAGAGAAACTCTGAGCCTAAGATCACAAGCTCTTAATATGTAGGCTTTGGGGAAAGTCTTGAATCACTCAGAGTACTGGACTCCACTGTTACATGACTTTCCTGAATCCTGAATATAAAACATGAATTCTACGGGACCAGGTTTCTTTTAGGAAAGTTGTTTGCTATTAGTGATTAGAGAAGGCCAAATCTTGACCAAATCACTGTGCACTCTGCCAGCCTTCTTGTGTAACTTCAGCGAGTGTTTTCTCAAACATCTTTGAGAATATATTTGTTTTGCTGTACAGTATTTGACAGGTGATGAGGGGAGCATTGGCTGTGCCACAGATCTGACAGAAACAAGCTCTATTGTGGATGGAGACTGGACAATGGTGGATAAAAGTTATTCCACCTTGAGTCTGACAGTCTGAATTGGAAAATGTCTCCTTGGAGTCAACAAATGGCTGCTCAAATCACAAGTTCAGCTGTGGTAAATGAGATGTGTGTTTGGGATTCCTTTGAGTTGTTCTTAGATCCTTTTTTGTTTTTTTTGTGGGTTTTTTTTTTTTTTTTTTTTTTTTTTTTTTGGTTTTTTTGGGGTTTTTTTGTTTTTTTTTTTTTTTTTTTTTTTTTTTTGGGGGGGGGTGGGGGGGGGGGGGGGGGGGGTTTTTTTTTTTTGGGGGGTGGGGTTTGAAGGAGACAAAGGATAATATCCTGTGTTTCTGTGCCTTAGAAAGTGGCTTTGGGTCTTTTTGTAGGTACCATATTTGCTTCATATTTTCATGGAAGCAGGATGCCTGGACTGGTGCATGGTCACAGGCCTACTCCTTCGAGAATCTTCAGTCATCAGTCAAGGGTTTAGTCTGGCGCAATCTTCAGAGGTTGATGGGGAAATGTTGCAGAACATTAAGACGGGACTGCAGGCAGTAGAAAGATGGGCTTCTACAGACTGGTGAGTCGCATGAACTTTATATTGGTTATCTGCAAATGAAGCTGAGCTCCTTTTCTAGGAAGAGTAGTGTTTTAAATAGAAGACATAGCAAAAATTAATCCTTAATGTTTAATCTCTGGAAAGAAGTAATGGCTGGTTTAATAGGTCTTAATATATTGTGGAATCTTATCATAACTGACTTCCTATTTAAATTGTTGACATTTCATTGACCCCAATAAAGGATATATCCTGAGTTAGTCAATGTTGTTTTTCTTCCAAGCACATTTTTTAAAAAAGAAAATTGTTTTCTTGATGTTTCTAATGTCCCCCAAACTGGGCTCTTGCTTGATGTCGAAGCTGGTAAGTCACAAGTTGTGATACAAAATTATACTTTTATTTTGGTACCAAGATATAAGGACCCTGGCTCAAAAGCTAACCAAGGGCCTCGATGAGAAACTTACAGCAATTTTTATAGTCAAGGGGTGGTTGCATTCAGCCCTTTGCCCTTCCCCTCATAATGCGTGCATAACAGATAATATTGTTTATTTTGGATCTCAGCCCCCTACATAGCTAAATGTTGCATCACCTGTGTTTCACCCCAAGTCACAGATATTGTGCAAAGTGTCCTAGTTTCATGTGCCAGCTATGTGGTTTTGGGGGGTTTTCATATAAGCAAGCTATTCTAGTCCCTAATATCCTGGCTAGTGGTTTAAGGTGCTAACTTCCACCTCGCTAAGAATGTGCAGTTCCAACCCCTTTCCTATTGCAGAGCAGCTCAAGGTAGCTCCCCCCTCAACCCCCTTTTCTGTAGAGAAAAGTAAAAGCAGATTTAAATCTTTGTCTGAGACAGCACCCCCACTCCCTCATGACCCCCCTCCTTCTGTGGAGGGACAGGAAGGAGCAAGGCTGCTTAAGGCACAGAAATGAAGTCAAAATGGTTTATCAGAATTCATATTCCTCACTCTCATGTCCATTCCCTCCATACCTGGGTCCTATCTCCACATATGGCCCTTCCTCTGATCCCCAGGGCCTCCTCTGTACATACATGCCATCACCTGATCCTTCACTATTATTGGACATTTAGGTATACAGTTTGTAGACATAAAATAATGTAGTTTGATAAGTGCCTACTGATACTTATTTTACAACATTCTCCTGTTATGTTTCTTGGTTAATTAAGGCCAAATGGCATATTGAACATACACCATTCGACCACAACACCTGGACATCTCAGTATCCCACACAATTTATTGAGCTTTTTAAAGATGATAATCTAAATTTCCATCCCATTGACAACTATGACAAAGGCACTTTTTTCATCATATAAATTCTACCACACATTAAGGAGTGAAACATTCTAACATATAAGTTTTTGTAACTAGCTTTTTATGTATTCTAAAAACTAAATCAGTGTGTCACTGCTTATCTGATTTACAATTACAAATAATTTTTAGACTGTCATGCCAAATGTTAAAGCTTGAAAAATTTCCAAATCAGTGAATACGTTGATTTATCACATTTATTTGGAGTGATTATAAAACAGGGATCTGAATTGCCTTCAGAAGCCAAGTGGCAGCCATTGCAGTTCCCAAATGGTGGTTACATTGCATCCATAACTACTTAATTCAACTGTTGCTTTGCCACACCTAACTCATTTAAGTTTTTGGTTGTTATTTTTTGGGACTTGTTTTCAAGTCCCTGAAGTTTTCTTGGCAAGATTTCAGAAGTAGTTTCCAATATCTAGGGCTTGGGGAAGAGACTGGCCCAAGGTCCCCCAGCTGGCTTTGTGCATAAGGTGTCTTTCAAGTTGCCATACAATAAAATTATGTATTTTTTAAAAAGTTTTTATAAAAGAGATGCACAGAAAATACAATGAATCAAATGGCTTGGGTAGTTTCCATTTGATACTTTTTAATAAAGATTTAAATAGTATCTCTCCAAAATTCAAGAAACCCCTAATTGATAAGGTCAGATCCCAATTTCTATCCTTTTCTCTTACCAAAATGGTTTACTTTAAAACTTATTTTCCATCTGCGCTGAGGTTTCAAATCTTTGAACACTGTTCAGTTTTCTTGATACAAGATACTATAAAGAGCAATTATATAGTAGAAGGAAGAACCAGATCCCGGCTCATCCAATCCCTATTCTATAGAACATTCTATGGATGGAACAGCAATGACCAATTCTTTTTTTACTTTGAATTTCTCATAACAGCATTATTTTCTCAAATTATTTGTAAAATAGGGGATCGCTGATTATCCTTGCTTAACCACCATTCATTTAGCGACCATTGGACATTACAGTGATGCTAAACAAATAGTATATTATGACCAGTCGTTAAAGTTACTGTCGTTGCAGTATCAAAATTTGGGTGATTGGCAGTTGGACTGCATTTACAGTCAGAGGGGACTTCAATTCCCTCATCCATCTTTGTCCGTTTGGTCTTCAGGTTGGGAGAAGCCAAGATTACAATGATAATATTTGGGAGGTTGGAGGTCTTTCTCTCAAGGTTTGGCCACAGAGAAAGAGTTGTCAGGCTGCTCTGTAGCTCCTGGAGCAGGGTTATCAAAGTCCCGGCCCATGGGCCAGATGCGTCACGCACTGGCCATGCCCATGCCTAGTTTAGCGAAGAGAGGGGAGAAAGTCCCAATACGTCACGTGATGACGTGAGTTTGACACCCCTGTCCTGGAATAATCTCTCAAGGACTCCAGGGTAACTGCCTTAGAAAAGTCCATGAAAAAAGACAAAAAACTTTAGCGCTATTCTGCAGAGAGACACATATCAACTTCACAGTTCCTTCAACTGAGGAATTGTTTATTCCTATTTCTTTGGTAAAAGAGTACATTTTTTTACACATAGACAAGGAATCAATAATACAACTTGATTTTCCCATAGGTTTTCCTAATTTTGTAGAAACTTGCAGCTTCCAATGGAGTGTTACACTCTTCTGAAAAATCAGGTAAATAATAACAATAATTGTAACAGTTCAGTAATTAACTAATGGGTATATTGTCACCAAAATACAAAGTGTGTGTGTATGTGTGTGTTTTGTGTGTGTGTGTATATACAGGAGACCAGAATGGTGACTGGATGAACAAAAACAACTGTTTTGCTCATATACTGCATGATTGCCCTAGGGAAGTCAGGTAAATATGGACTTTGCTAGAGAAAAAGAATCCAGAAAAAAGGAAAAACAGTAAAAGCGGAACACGCAAACTTAAGAATTCACTGAGACTGACCATCAAGTTTGTTGGCATTATAATTAAGAGAGCTTTACTTACATAGTGCGTTCAAAATGAGTGTCATTATTGCAGCAATTACCATTAACAGTTCCATATTCTTCCTGATAGCCTTAATGGTGCTTTATTAAAACAATTCCTTTGTCAATGAGAACACATCAAAATATTAAGCACAAGGCAGCACTTGTGTTATTTAAAGGCAGTAAAGTATGTATGTCACTTTGTGCTTGTAGCTCCAGTTCAGAAGCTCCTTTTATTGCAAAAACCCAAGAACAGCTGTTCCAAAGCTACTTTCCAAAAGGCAGTTTCATGTTATAATGTCAGCAGGTGCAGGGACTATTCACGTGGCAGAAACTGGTGGCTTTTATTTTTATTTTTTGCATTAAAGAAACACAAGACCTCCTTTCCCAAAGAGGTCTTATCAATAATGCCATTGAAATATACTTGTGGCTAAATTATTCCTTAGTTTTTCTTTCTTTAGTAATGCCATCTTTCCCAACCTACCCAAGCCCCCTATGAACGAAAGTGGCATCCAACAATTGAGAGACAATGGACTTTTCTGTAATTTCTAGATTAAAAGATAAATTGGTCATAGGTAGAAGTCCAGCTTAAGGGATAAATCCAGTTGGGAAATCTTTCCAGTAAAGCATGTAACTGAGAGGACATTTGATCTTCTCCAAAAAAATAATGGTTAACTATAGCAAGGGTGACCATTCCTTTTGTGGATTTGTCCGAACCCTAAAAAGAGAAAAAAGTAAATAAGCTCATGTCTGATTATTTTAATCCTATTCTTATTCAGTACTGTGTGATGGTAGAATTCAAAGCTTGCAAAGAATGAACCAAAGAGTATGATCAGCTGAAGAAACCATCTAAGATGCTCACTGAAACAGTGTTAAAGTGACTGTTTCTAAAATGAAATTTTATTTAAGCCTGTAGCACAGAGGTCTCCAACCTTGGCAACTTTAAGATCTGTGGACTTCAACTCCCAGAATTCCTCAGCCAGCTTTGCTGGCTGAGGAATTCTGGGAGTTGAAGTCCACAGGTCTTAAAGTTGCCAAGGTTGGAGACCTCTGCGTAGCAGGATGCATAGGCACTATACCTAGCAAATAAAATGGAAGAAACAGATTAAATTCCTGAGGCTATGCTAATTAAATTTTCTGGGGTAAGGGTAAGGGTTATTTTCTGGGTCAGGAGGATGTAGAATAGGTTTAGTCCCTATTCAAAAAATTGAGGAAGTAAACCTTAATTCAAACATATAGAGCAGAACTTCAACATATTCAGTTGCTTTTCTTTTGCCAATACCATTCTACTTCAAAATATAATTCAGAATTTATATATCTAGACAGAAAAATTGCTCATATTTTATAGGCATAATTTGAGATTTTGCTGCAGATAAAGGACACCTTTCAAGAACTCTCCACTACTAGACAAATTCTAATTTGCTTCTCTGGTTTACTGTAACCGATGGTAATATATTAATAGTATATGCTACCCTGTTTGCATTTACTAATATAACCATGTCAGTAAGTCAATGACAGACAATTTTTGCAATCTTAAGTGAGTATCTGGAAACACCACACACGTTCAACGAGTTTCAAATAAGCAAATACAGGAGTGCAGGATTAATTTCTATCTGCTGGTGGTATAATTGCAGGAATCTACCCTGTTTCTCCAACAATACGGCCTTCCCCAATAGGAAGTCCCAGCATGTTTTATAGGCATGAAATGAAATTAAGCCCCTCCCCCCAAATTAAGGCCTATATTAAAACATGCGAAATGGGGGGGAATGGGGGGGGGACTTGCCGTTAGGAAGCACTTTTGTTGCACACCCGGATATGGTGCTGCCTGCGTTGACACCGATATGAAGTGCCCCACCAATGCCGAGGTCAACATCCAAGCCATCGCTGCCCGCCCGCCCGAAGATGCAAGGGGGGGAATTAAGTCACCCCCGAAAAGACGGCCTAGCCATTTTTTGGGGGCTCAAAAAAAAAAAAAGACCCGGCCTTATTATATGAGAAACACGGTAATATTCAAGGGCATATTTGATTTAATGTATTCCTGAAATGAAAGATAAGAGCTTGTCATGTCAAGGACACCTAAAGAGAAGAAAATGCATATCAAAAATAGTAGCACTAGAAAGCAACTGTGTATTAACTTCAAAAGATGAAAAGGAATTAATAAACTATATCCAAAAGGCAAACCATTTAACAGATAATCAGAGTTGGAAGGGACCTTGCAGGTCATCTAGTCCAACCCCCTGCCCAAGCAGGAGTCCTTACACCATTTCTGGCAAACGGCAGTCCAATCTCTTCTTGAAAGTCTCAAGTGATGGCGCTCCCACAACTTCCGAGGGCAAGCTGTTCCATTGGTTGATTGTTTTGACTGTCAGAAAGTTTCTCCTTATTTCCAGGTTAAATCTCTCCTTGTTCAGTTTCCATCCATTATTCCTTGTCTGGCCTACAGGCACTTTAGAAAATAGCTTGACCCCTTCCTCTCTGTGGCAGCCCCTCAAATATTGGAAAACTGCTTTCATGTCTCCCTCTTTAACAGAAGAAGAGAGGAGAGTTCTAAGACATGAATGTGATGCTTAAAGAACGAACTCACCTCCAGCTCGATCCAAAAGTGCCAGGGCCTGGCATGGAGCCCATGTGTATAATACACAAAGTAGTCTCCATTCAAGCTATTAACAACAGGCGTTCCATTTCCAAGAGACCAAGCGGACAGTGTTGAGCCTTGATGTAGTCGAAGATACAATGCCATGTGGCTTGAACCTGAAGAAGGTGACAACAAACAAAAATTTCTACATGAATTCAGAAGAAAGGATAGTGGAGCTGCCACATTTTTTTCAATCTAAACAAATTATATACCAATTGCTTATTTAGGTTTTCCTAATACCCTGGAAAGGATATTTTCTAAATCTCTGGATTAATTTACAAACTATGCTTTTAAAAACATCTAGAATTTTTTTTAATGTATTTTAAGAAAATAGACTGGCACATTTCTTATAGATAATTTACAGAATACAGAATAACAGAGCTCGAAGGGACCTTAGAGGTCTTCCAGCCAAACCCCCTATTCGAGCAGGAAACCTTATACCATTCTGGATAAATGACTGTCCAATTTTAAAAGCCTCCAGTGATGGAGCAGCACCCATAACTTCCAGAGGCAAACTGTTCCAATGGCTAATTGTTTTCACTGGCAGGAAATTTCTCCTTAATTCTAGGACTCTCTTTGATATGGTTCAACCTGTTATTTCGTGTCCTGTCCCTAGATGCTTTGCTTAGTGTTGAGGTAATTCCCAGTTAGGAGAATGAGTGCATACAGGGAGACGTATTGAGAGTAGTGTTTGAATAATACACACAGAGCACACAGATACACTGTACATTAAATGTAGGTTTTTACTTCCAGAAAGGTTTAAAGCAAAGTTCAAAACAAGCAGTCCAAAGTCATTCACAGGTTAAATCAGTCAAGTTTTTAGTCCAGAGATAATCCAATAACAAAGTCCAGTGTCAAAAACAGTTCAGTATCAGACTTAAATCAAATCCAGGAATAGCAGTCAATTAGGAAAAATGGCAATACTCTCCAACAGAAGGAAACAGAGAGACTCACTGAGACACACTCTCTTCTGAGACTAAGACTAAGACTAAACAACCCAGGTTTCTGGCTCCATCTTATGGCCACACCCAGTTACAGTTTTGCATTTTCTTAAAGATACAGTATTAAAATGTCTAACATGGTTTATATATTTCCATCCCAAATAGCTGTTAGGTGACTCACATTCCTAACACTTATCATAGTCAAAAATATGTTCAGGTACAGCCTGTAAAATACATGATGTTTCTGGGATATGCTGTATTCACACTGATTGGCAATCTCTGACAACTTTGACTGAAGGTGCCTTAATTGGATAAGTATTGTATTTTTCAGAGTATAAGATGCACATTTTCTACCCCCAAAACTGGGTGGAAATGTCTGTGCGTCTTATACACTGAATGTTGCTGAAGCCCCGCCCACCCGCCAGCCCCCACTCTTCAGTCCCTGCCTCCTAGGAATTTGCTTTGCAGCAAACAGCAAACAGCTTGTTTCAGCTTCAGCACAGCCTGATTAGCACAAGCAGCTGATTGTCTGTTGGATCGGGCTCCCGATCATCAGCTGTTTCAGGCTGCAGGGATTGCCATTGTATATTGCTGCCTCCACGTGCCCCATTTTCAGCCTCCGCATTCCATTTTTGCCCTCCGTGCACCGTTTTCGGCCTCCACATGCCCCATTTTCTGCCCATTCCGATCCCCGCCGCCCAGAACAGGCCAAAAATGGGGCATGCGCAGGCTGAAAATGGGGCATGCAGAAGCTGAAATCAGGATGCGGAGGCTGAAAATGGAGCGCACGGATGTGGCAATAGGCAATGGCAATCCCTGCAGCCTGAAACAGCTGATCGTCGGGGTAGGTGTCAATCTGACCGACAATCAGCTGCTTGTGCTAATTAGGCTGTGTTGAAGCTGACCAGGTTGTTTGCTGTTTGCTGCAAGGAGGCAAATTGCTGGAAAGCAGAGGCAGATTTTTTTTTCTAGTTTTCCTCCCCAAAAGCTAGGTGCATCTTATACTTCAGAGTGTCTTATACTCCAAAAAATATGGTAATTAGATGAATTAAATAATTTGCCATAGCTAACGAGTTGTTATGATCAAGTAATTCCCTACTAAAAATCCACTGAAAGCAAAGAAGGATGAGATGTTCACCCACCTATTACTTCAAAAGTTAGCTTTGTAGAATCCCATTGTGTTTGCTCTTTGGAAAGAAGCTGAAAGTGAACAGGGTTTTGGGGAGTAATTGCTGGTGCAGGAAGGTACCATGTTTTCCTATTAAAAAAGGGATTTTAACAAAAGTTATCAATGTAATTAACTGTAAGAGTCCTTTAAATTTTTCCAAATTACTGTTTCAGGTTCATTCTGTTCAACAAAGTATAATGTGGCTGAGTATATTAAAACCTAAAATGCTACTGAATATGCAAAACGTTACAGCCTTACATGCAAAGGAAATCAAACGGATTAGCCTTTTTCATCTTAATATAAAATGATAAATTTTTCAAAAGAGTGTTTGTCCGAATGATTTTTTTAAAAAACCCCACCCTTCTTTATCAGACAAAAGGGTCAAAGTTTTGCTCAAAGCTGAAAACTTTCTCAAAGCAGAATGACAAGAGGCCCTATTACACAGAGACAGGAATAACTCTGATGGTATTACTGACAGATGAGGCCAAGCCCATTCAGAAAATATTAGGATTCATTAACACTCTTTAAACGTAAGTAGAAAAGGATACAAAAGCACAAAACACAGCCTCCCAATAGCCGGAGTTCTACTGCATGGCACCCAGAACATTCTTTTCTTTTGTGCTTCCATGATGTCAATGTTGACCTTTGTGACTGCTTTGTTTCTTGGCATAATTTCAGAACTGGTTGCCGTTGCCATCGCCTTCTTCTAAGATTGAGAGACCAGCACTGGCCCCAGATCAGCCAGCTGGCTTTGTGCCTAAAAGACGACTAGAAGTCATACTCTCCTGCTTCTATCCTGCCTTCATGCTGAAGATCTGTTTTGCCTTTCAAGGTTAAAGGAATTAAAACAAAAAAAAAAAACCTTCCTGTCCTGTACAGGAAGTTTTAGGAAGCCCCATCAGTCCAGCAAAAGATACAAGAAGAAAAAACAATGTCACTTCTCCCATTTTTCAAAGCAAATCCTAAACTGCATTTTCAGACTCTTTCTAATCTGACTGCAGTTTTGTTTTGGGCATTGTCCTATTTTGCAATTGGTTTCCTTCTGTTAAGGTAAAGGTTCCCCTTGCATATATGTGCTACTCGTTTCCGGCTCTAGGGGGCGATGCTCATCTCCATTACAAAGCCGAAGAGCCAGTGCTGTCCGAAGACATCTCTGTGGTAATGTGAATGGCATGACTAAAGGCTGAAGGCGCACAAAATGCTGTTACCTTCCCCCCCAAAAGGTCCCTATTTTTCTACTTGCATTTTTACATGCTTTTGAACTGGTAGTATTGGCTTAAAATGCAACAGGTTTACTGATTCATTTGAAGATACTCATTTTTCAAAAGTATTGCATCAATGGATACTTCCATTAAAATTAAGTGGTTCATTAGGTGAGATCACAACCAACCGATAAAAGTAGTTCACAGGTAGAATCCAAGGAAACCCACAGAGGGGGGATCCTTCCTCACATGTGGCGGCAATAGAGTCATTGAGCTCAGGCAGGTGGGGTGTAATGAGCGATATCCCACTGTAGTCCATCCCATTCATCCATATTCCAGAATCACTTTTTTCCAAGTGACCATCCAGGCTATGAAATCTTCTGTTTAAATGCTGGAAAAATGACAAGACAAGAAGCTGCTAAGACTTTGCCAACTGTCTGTGAGGCAGATACTAAAATAGCTCACTGGGGCAAAGGGTGTCTCCTTTCTTTAGGAACATCTGGGTGACTTCTCAAATACGCAATATGAGTGTTAAATCTAACTGTGCTTGTTGCACTAGACATTGTTCTTTCTATACTTCTGGAAACCCACAAAGTTGATTGCATGATAGTCAACAGCATACTAATCAGATGTTGCGAGTCATGAAAAAAGAGTTATGATCACAGCTTGGACTTCAGAAGCTGATACTATTAAGAAAGCAAGGAAAGATCGGAGAGGAAGTTACTGAGTGAGCGAGTAGGGTGATTATCCAATTTATAAGCAGTAATAGCACACTCTGGACAACAGCATGCCCACTCAAGGTTCAAATGTAATTTTGCAGAAATGGCTGCTGATGTAATCTGCTCAGAGTTGCCTTAAACAAGATGCTCAGCAAATAAATATGATAATCTGCCTATGTGACAAACCACAATAATCAAAATTATCTGCTGTGATTTACCTGCCCCAATGACATGGCAAATCAAGCAAGTGACACAAATCACCACAAAATTCTGATCCCTTTTCACAGTAATAACAATTTTCACAGAATAATATATTTGTTAATCTTCTATCCTCAGTTCCTAAAACAGTGTTTAACATATTTTATATTACATTCTGCAATATATACAGAATGTACAGAATGGTGAAATGTTCATTTATCACATTGTTAGGAATATGCCTTTTCAATCCAAAAAGTTGCTACTGAAACTAGTTTATGAATTTAAATTACTTTAAATTCAACAAAGAACTAATTCAAATGTACAAAAGATTTTAAGGCTATATTAGGAAGTAAATAACGTGAACTACATGATTGACATTCCCAAATTAAATTCTTTGTTTTAAATGTCTACGTACATAGGGTTGTAGTTTTATGTGTTTGTATGTGAATCACTTTACAAGGTTTGCTTTAAAGGGAGTTAACAGGCAGTATGTATTCAACCTGTGCTAAAAGGTATACTATTAGGAAACCACACTTTTATTTATTTAACAGATCTGACTTGACAAGCTCTTTTATGCCACCCATTTGAACCCATTTTACCTTGGTTGTACTGAACATCTAACCAGCCAGCAAATGTGGGGAAATGCCTAATATTTCTGTAGGTTGATTTAAGTATTAGTTCTGATCTGCAGGATGCCTCCATTTCCATTTGTACTTAATCAAATCAAATCATTTACAGGTACTCCTCAACTTACACCCATTTGCTTAACAATAGCTTGAATTCATGTTGGCCTCCAAAAAAGTAACAATGTAAATTTGAATTTATTACCACTGTCCCAATCCTATGGTCACATGGTCATAATTTGGGCATTTGGCAATTAGGTTGCATTTACAATTGGTTACAATGTCCTGAGGTCACATTCACATGATCACAATTTGTGACCTCTTTTTTTTGCCAGTTTTCGGCAAAAACTGACATTGGTTAAGCTGTATTTGCATTTATAATCATGTGATTTAAATGAAAATGAAAATTCCAATCCCAATAGTGGTTGTAATTCCAGGAGTAGCTGTAGTTTGCTATCTACCATGTGCAAGTTTAATATGTTGCAAAAACCAATGTTGCTACAGTCAGAGTTACCTTGAGATCTTATCTTGCCAAAAGGATGTTAGTAAATGATAAACATAAAAGTGACAACACAACAGAGTATAAGTTTGTGTATCAATGTTACCATCTTTATAAGGAGGGAGTTTTTCTGCATATGAAATGAAATCTTCTATCCAATATTAGAGCCATAATACCGTAACATAATTGCTGGATGAAATGTATTGTTTATTAACCTGACTAGGTATTTCAAAAGCTGCTTTGAAGTGTGCGTTGGTATGTTCCAGTTGTACACTTCTGAGAGTTTATGATATTCTGTTTTCTATCAAGGATCCTTTGCTTAAGCACTGCCATCACCTGATCATGTCCCAAGAGCATGAGGGTCCCCTTGAAAAATCCAGTTTCATATAATTATTTGTCAATTTTCAGGAAGAATCATATTTATCAATTAATGTTAACTATGCCAAACATGAAGTTGTAAATGAACTATATTTAGTGAGTACTTGAACATACAAGTGATGTCCTATTTCAGGTTTTGTAAGTTTTGCCTCCAACCTCAGGGCAACCTTGGGCACCTATTTTGCCATTTGGATTAGTTTTCTTGGGGATTTTGACTGTACCCTTTCCAAACCCTGATACTATATTCCTGGATTTAATGGGATAATGCGTTGGTTTCAAAAGGTTTGATGAAAGTGTCAAAAGGTTTGAAGATACAGACACCTCTGAAGATAAAGAACAAGAATTTCTGCTAAATTCCTCTGGGCCATTTCCATTTCACATGAGGAGCAGCTTGTAAATTGACAACTGTGGCTGTGTGAAATAGAGCTCTCCCCAAAATCAATCAACGTGGCTAGAGATCTGTGATAATAAGATGTTTGGATTATCTTTTCTTATTTATATTAGGAACCAAGTTGCTAAGACACCCTCTTATATTAAACCATGAAATAATTGGGAGGCAGCAGAATCAGTGCAGATTTCTCTCTGATTCCTCTTTCCCAATTCCAGGGATGACATGATCCAAAGACTGAGGTAAGATGGCATATCGAAGAGAGCAAGATAAACACATCTGAAACGAAGGTTGATGAAAATAAAACACACATATTAATTTAAAGCCACTGGATTTAAGGCAAAGTACTCATCCTTTTAAAGGAGTGTCTTAAAAAAACCCAATCCAATTAAAAAACAATTTTAAAAATGAATCATACGTTTCCTTGCAAATTCAGAAACATGTTTTACCTGAATAAGCATTCGCTTAGGCCTTGGATCTGCCAAATCTGAACTGAAAGGGAAGAAGGTTCCACTGCAAACAAGGATGAATGTGACTATGAAAATGGTTGTCAAAGATATTAAGGTCACCTTTGTGCTTCTTGACAGATAAATAAAGCTGAGCTAGGGAAAAAAAGAGAAATAAAAGAAAGCGATTACTTTTACTGAATTATTTCTAGAAAACAAGTGTGTCAAGCAAACTGAAATGCTGAACGTGTTAAAACAAACCATTTTATTTCTTTAAAACCTATCTTCCAAAATCCATCTGCAATGTTTCTTGTAGCACAGGCATTTGATTTTGCGCTTCCCTTGACTGAGAGATGGAAGAAAAAAGCCAAGTACACATTTCCTATTGTTCTACAAAACATGCCTTTATGAACATCAAAGTTTAAAGAAACAAAAAGGTTTAGTCTTTAAAGCTGCAGTGATATCTTTAAATTCTCAGAAGTGATGGCGGTGAGGTTAGGAAAATTTCCCAAAATTTAGTACTCTTGCACGCACTAAATAAGCTGCAAAAATCTATTGATCAATTAAGAGGGAAGACATAATTAGCAACAAAAAGGGCACAAAACTTTATTTTCTATTATAGAATTTTGATTTATTTCTATTTCCAAGCCTATTCCATAGATTGTGAACTGCACTAGCTGCCCTACCCAAATGAAAATTCACAAAAGGTAGAGGACATGGTGAAGAATGAGAGCTGTAAATGGTTATTTGAAACTGCAGGATGTGGTCACCACAGAATGGAAAATCATCCATTTTAAGCCACAGGATACAGTTAAATGTCTCACAATTCTTGAGCTTGATTTCCCTGTATTCTTCCAGGTTTTTTCCCCTTTTAGTTTTTGTGAGAATAAGGGGAAGACAATACCCAGTTGGATGCAAAAGGCATGCTAACACAGTGCTCTCATTCAACCCAGGGGGAATTGTACCTCATCCGACAAACCAGTCTAGACCAAATTATTTTTAATGACTAAAAAAGAATTGAGCACAGCACAGGTTTTGCCCAATTTCAAAATTTTGCCATGGGAAATTTCTAACTAGGTATTGTATAGAAGAAAGACCTTAATTGGGCATTTGCAGATTCAATTGATAAAGTACACAGTCCACTCATAGACATGCTTACTGAAAAAGTAAGATTGCTTGAGAGTATCAGAAGGAGGTGGCTAGAATAAGAAGGCAAGGGTGGGATTCAAAAATCCCAGCAACCGGTTCGCTGCCCAGTGGCCATGGTGGTGGGCGTGGCTTACCGGAACTTCTGGTAGGGCCGTTTTTCACCTTCCCGAGGGTCCAGAGGTTTCCTTCAGGCTTCTGGGAGGGTGAAAATGGCCTCCTCCAGGCTCTGGAGGCCCTCTGGAAGCTGGAAATAGACCCCTTTCCAGACTTCCAGAAGGGCCGTTTCCCCCCTCCCAAAGCCTCCGTGCAGACCCTGCACTTACCTGCATCAAAAATGGGCCCCGTGGAGACTCCTGGGAGGTGTGGGGCGGGGTGGGTGGGGCCAGCTGGTTAGTTCAAATACCGGTTCGGTGAACCAGATGCAAATTTAACATCCAGTTCGCCCGAATTGGTAGAAACCCATCCCTGATAGAAGGGGAATATTGCCTATCTATCTATGTCTTCTCCATTGTGTACACAGAAGATAGCAAGGTATGTACTTCAAAATCATCCCAGATAGCCCCCATTAATTACAATTCTGCTTGCAGTAAAAAATAAAGAAATCCTTTTTTGATTGTATTTGCTCCTTCACAGCAAAATTTTTCATGCCGATGGTGCCTTCTTTCTTCAGGAGAGAATACTGACAGACATGGTGCTTAAATATAGTTCAAAAGTTATTAAATGAGTTCAAGTCCATAGAATTCAAGCTTTTAAAATTATCTTACCAAATAGGAAGACAGAATTATGCACACTACAACGATAAAAATGCCCATGACTACATCAGGTGGAGCTTCAGAACCACTGCGCCCCATGATGGGAACTAGCATTTCAAATACAAGCCGGATGAGATACATTGAATACAGATATGGAATAAACATTCCCAGGAGATAAACTGTTACAAATTTCACTGTAGCACCTGTAACAGAGACAAAAATGGATTATAATGTAGAAGTTGTAGCTATTGACTTTTTACTGTCTGCCCCACTCAGAACATTCTAGAAGTTATCTGGTACAGTATTATGTAAATATAATTCTGTCTGAAGGCAATTGTTGTGTTTTTCTTACAAAGCAGGTAAGATGACTTAACAGATTAAACCATGGCTTAAAAAGCAGGCGAACCAGATTTTCCGACAATATGCATCATCACAGCTCTATTTAAAAAGTGGATATGCCATCAAGTCTTCAGCTCCCCTTCATGCTTATTCAAGAAAGGGAACAATGGAACAAGTTTAGAAGTGCAAGCTGAGAAGGAAGTGGAGAAAGAAATTACAGCTACTAAGAGGTTCTTTATTTCTGATTGAGGTTCTTTATTTCTGATTGATAAATAAGAAAGTGTTGTGACTCCGGGATTTGAATCTGCTCCGTTAGCAGATGTGAGCTCGAGTGAAGAGGATCTGGCACTGAGATTTGAACCTGCATTATTAAGTGATTTTGAAGGTAGCCAGGATGAGGAAGTGGACTTAGCTATGAGAGACGAACCTAATTTATTGGAGGTGTCGGAGTCCTCTCCCTCCCCCGAATCTCCCTCTCTGATTACGCAGCAGCCGGTAACAGATAATCAGGAAAACGTGCGAGAGGTTTCAAGTGAAGAGGAGAACTTTGAGGGATCCTGGCTTGACGTGAGAAATAGACAGAGATTGAGACGTCAATCTCAATTGGGAAAGAAGCGTCAAGCCAGTGATTAATTAATGAGACTAACACACCCCCTTAGGGGATAAAAGGAAACAGATTGGCTTGAGAAATTTGCCAGAAGCAAAGTGTCTTGTTAGAGCGAAAGTACTGTGAAGATTATCTGAGGCATTGTGATTTATAGGCACTTCAGGATTGCCAAACAGATTTCAGAACTACTGCTGAGGACTGGAAAAACCTCAGCCGTTATCTTTGTTGGGGTTTGTTTTTGGTTGCTTATATTTTTGGAACTTTAGTATTTTGATTGCTCACCTGTGGATACAGGTGAGACATAACAAGAAGGGATTTGATAATTGATGGTACGAATTTGGTATAGTGTTTCAGCATAGCATGAACTGTTCTTTTGGCCAGAACAGAAGGCTTTATAAAAAGCCCATGAAACAAATTTATGCATTTCTCTACATACTGTTTCCTAGTACACTGAGTTGAGTGGAACTTACTTTCAGGGAAAATGAAACAAACATTGAGAGCCACATTGGAGTCTCAACAACAGCAAAATGCAAGTAAATTGGAAAAGATATGTATCACTTACAACATCACTCAATAAATGATGTGCAATGAACACGTTTGTTTTTGCTTCCAATTAAAAACCAAGTTAGAGGGGATATGTATGGTGGTGTTTAGTATAGGTTAGCTATTTCACATGCACATTTTAACAACTGATTTGAATAAGCTGTGATGACCAAGCATGACCAAACTGACCTTTAGAAAGTAACACATACTCTTTTAAACCATGTTTGAGAACTACTTATGAATAATTCATTCAATTTTCTTCAATACAAAATACCTTTTACGAATTTTAAAAGAATGAGCAGGAGGTCTGCACATTGATGCCTAAGCCCACATACTTTAAAAGGGATAAACAAGAATTGTGCAATACCAATGTTCAAAATTGGTAGATTTGCTTCCTTCCTTTTTTAATTTGAGTTTTTCCCCCTTTTTTTCTTTCCAACTTCCTATTTCTTCTCCCTATGCAGAAGGTTGCCAAAAAAAGGAATAGAGTACTCTTGTCTGACATGTGAACTACATGAAATGAAATTACATCAGGGTCTGATGCCCTACAGCACATGTAAAGTCCCTAGTACCTCCTTATTGCCTGGGAATACTCTGGAGTAGCTGACGCCAAAATTGTTTTGCCATTTTAGAGTTTTCTAGGGAGTAAATGTGACAATGAATACTATAAACCTTGTCTAAAATTTATAGCATCTTATGTATCTTATACCATCTTATTTAAATAAAATGGCCAAAACTGGGTTAATAATTCCCATGGGTTGGGAGGTTTTTAAGAACAAAATAGATGCCGTAAGTGTCCCAAAAGAGGCTGAAAATACCAGACTGAAGACATCACACTATCATCACCATTTACAACTCAGAGCTCTCAGAGGCTATAAAAATATAGCCTCGTCTATAAAGATGCCCATCCCTGCCTTACCAAAACCTATGGGGATAAGTCTTGTTGACATACCTTTTTCTTTCAATTCCTTATAGGTCATTAGTTTTGTGAGGAGTGGAAAAGCTACCCATATTGCACAAAGATATGCAGAGGAAATTCCTCGGTAAGTAAGCAGAACCCCTGAAATAGACCAAAGTGCAAGTAGAACATCAAAGAAGAGTTCTCCTAGGAATTGTTCATTTGCATGCTGGGAAAAGAAAAACAAAATAAAAATGTCAATCCTCTTTGATATAAATTTGAAGACAATGCATCAGGCATTTTAAGAGCTGAAAACTGCTTCTTAATACACAATATATAGGAAGTTCCACTTCCTGTAGAAACAGGAGCTGTCTCAACCACAAATTGTCTACTACTTCTGATTACACAAGGGATGCAAAAAGGAAACCTTTGAAAAAACAAGTATAAAAAGGAATTTAGGTGAACACAGAACGACAGCTTTCCAAAATCTTATCACATTTTTGAACAAGTATGGATGTACTAGAAGTTTAAAGCAGCTATTTTAAACTTTCATTTATTAAGAAAGGATCAGCATCATCCTGTCAAAGACCACAATTTTATCTCTGGATTCTGATAGCGCAACTTTGAGAAGGCCAAAGGGAGATCAAAATGATCTGGGATTCACATGTAGCCTGAGAACTGCCTACGTTCTGTGTTATAATGAAGTTCACTTGGAAATTTTGCCTGGCTAAGGAATTTAGAGGAAACGTCAAAACATTTAATCAACAAGGACCAAATAGGAGAAAGTTGGGATAGACTCCTGCCTAGAGAAGAGTTTTACTGAGCTAGGCAGTCTGACAGAGGTCTTTATATTTATGGAAGGAAAATAATCATTGCTAAATTCAATCATGTAATAAAACATAATAGTACTTACTTTATAATAAAATTTCTCGGCTAATGTATGCACAAAAATCAGTGTAGCCAGAGCTGCAGATCCATAGAGGAAATAGGAGACATAGTAGTGGGTATACCAGCAAAGAGATTGTCCAATAAGAGAAATAAACACTGCCACAAGAAGGATGCCAATTAAGGTGACAAGGAAACCAAGCACTATGAAGCCTAAAGCAATGGCAAATTCCTTCAGATAATTAATTGCTGAAAAAAAGGGAAAAGATATTAAAGATATTAAAATCAGAGACATACCATATTATTTCTTTTAGGAGGACTAAAGGAATAAGATGTGGTTCCTGGTAAAATAAAAATGGCAACAAAAACCATAAAGTTTTTTCCTTTCATAACTGAGTTGCAAATTATTGCTCTACATATTTCACCTTTTTATATTCTAGTCACAATATTTCTGATTTGGCTTTTACTCTTTTATGGAAGAAACTGCTTCTACACAGTATACAGGTTGTGTCTTATTAAAATCAGCAGAAAATTTTGCTTGGTCCCATGGCCCTCAACTCAAACTGTTTTTCACTTACTCTCTAAGATGTGTTTCTACCGATTACCTTTTCTTCTAGAGTCTAGACCAAGAAGAATTTCATACCCCACCAGAAACATCATATCAAGGTTATGAGAGGACAAAGGCAATAATCATAATAGGCCAATGTATTTATGTATTACTAATTTGGGCAAGTTATGTCCCCAACTAATTTTGGATACAAACAGAAGCTCAGTTTGTTAGTCTTCAGATCCTACATTCCTGTGTAGGATCTGCAGACTAACAAATTGAACTTATGTGCAGTACCACTACCCTTGCTCCAGCCTGTTTCAGAAATTCAGGCAATCCTAAATTCAATCGTATTCATGCTAAATAACTGACGGAAAATGCATAAAGGCTCAGTTGATGCAAGGAACATATTATCAAAGCTGAAATGTCTCTGTTTCTTTTTCATGGGTTTCCCAAACATTGTTCTTACTTTTATATAGCTTTTCCTGTCTACAGTCTGCAGTCTAAAATTTTAAAGTAGCTTCTTTCCAGTGGAAGAAATAGAAACAGAAAACGAAATTATAAATCTCTGGGAAATGTATACAGTAAATTGTGATATGGGTTAATGGAAGAAAGCATGATTTGAAGGAATAAGGTTTGAAGAGGGGTTGTGAGTCCATCTTAGGATCCTCTGATCCCTTGCACCAAAACCAGGGCTTCCCTACCAGCAACCGGTTCCCTCTGTCTTTTCCAAGATCTTGGATAAAGCCACCACTCACAACCAGCTGGATTCTTCACAGCATTTCTTGGGTGGAACTCAATGGCCTTTAGATCTTCGCCATCTAACTTCCAGAGAAGCTACTTCTGGATTGTTCTTCTCTTCTCCCCAAACATGAACCAACACTTGCTATGTAGGGGTGGGCTCACAAAAACCTGTTTGAAGAGGCTACTGGCATGCCAACCAGCACTCTCTTAAGTGATAAGCATGTCCATTCCCAACATGATATCATGCAAAAGACCCTTGACCCCACCCCCCCTTTCACATGGCAGTGATTTTCAGGCCCACACTCAAGTCCTTTAATGGGGATTTCTCCTTGTGTTCCCAAGGATGCTTTGGGTTGCTGAGCCAGCATAGAAGTGTTCTTCATCCTACCTGGTACCATGGCCTGGTACCATTGTCTAATTAGCTGTTTGTACTTTGTTAATTAGTCATGCCTTGCTTCCAGGATCACTTTTTCCACATATGATTTGTCCTCTTTAGGGATAGGGTTAGGAGCTTATGAAATTCTGGAATGTCTGCCTCTAAGATTGACCACGAAGTGCTGGAGAATTGCCACCTTCACATCACCATAACCTCTGTTATGTATATGTAAATAACGTAGTTGGGTTGACAATATATAAACTACAAATATATATGTTTGTAGCTTTAAGGAAAAAATACTGTAATGTATTATGCTGTGTTCTGGTTGGTTTATGCTACAAGTTGCCATAAGAGGGAGATATAGATCATGGTTTAATTCTCTTTTTCTTTTTCACTGATGATCTCTCTTGATACCGATACTGACTTACCCTGTTTATTTTGATATTCTCTTGATATTGAAGGTTATTTGTTGTATTATGGTTTGATATTTGTCTGCTGTAAAAGACATGGAACCGGAAAGAAGACTTTATAACTAGATGTAAGAAGACTTTATAACTGGATATTCTCCTCCTTGTTGCATCGAGAGCCCAGGATGGGTTGACTCCTTCCTATGATGTCATTTAGCTAAGTCTGTACTAAGATATAAAAGCCAGCCCCTGGGAGAGACCCCAGCTTTTGACTCAGCTACTTTCAGTCAATAGCTGTGTCTCTGAAAACGTTCTGTTAGATAGCCATCTGAACACAGTTACTCCTCTCGTTCAGAGTGTGAAGAGGGCGAGATTTTTGACCAAAATCTTTCAGAGGAAGAGGATTCTCGCCCAGAGCAGACATCCTCTGCGTTGGTCTTCAAACCTACTCTCTTCAGGCCATTACTCAGCAAGGCTTTGGTCACTGCCAAGCTGTCCCCGGAGGAAGTGGCTCCTGAGCCACAAGGAAATCCCTCTAGCCAAGGGGACTCGCTCTTCTCCAAGCCTGTACTACATGCAGAGGTTTTGCCTTCTCCCATTTTGTTCCTGGACATGGTCAAGGAACAGTGCGCTTCCCCTTCGGCAGGTCCTCACCCATCTTCTCTGGATAATCGTTTCTACAATGTCAGCGCAGCTCTGGACAATGCCCTGGCAGTGCCTTCTGTTGACATTCCAGTTCTGGCCTCGTTCTCATCTTCTGGCACTCCCACGGAACCAGAAGATACCTTGAAACCGGATTATAAACGTTCCGAACAGACCCTCGAGTGCAATCACCAGGCTGCTGCATGGGCTGTTCGGGCTTCAATGGCAGCATCCTTTTTCACGAGGGCATCCATACAGTGGCTGCGCCAACTCCAGAATAGATTGCCTGCTTCTGACCTTTGGTCTCACCAAGACCTTAATAAGATTATCAAAACTGCAGAATTCACTGCGGATGCCACTCTCAATTCCACCAAATTTGCATCCAAGGCCATGGCATCTTCTATAGCAGCAAGAAGACTTTTATGGCTCCGAAATTGGCAGGTGGAGTCATGCCAAAAATGGAAGCTGGCTTCAGTTCCATTTGCAGGCGATAAGCTTTTTGGTGATGCTCTGGAACCTTATCTCATTGAAACTAGAGATAAATGTAAAATTCTCTCTTCCTCTGGGAAGAAAGCCGACTATCGCTCTGCTCCTTATCGCCCTCCTGCCTTTCGAGCTGAGACCTCATCTCGCTTCCTCCGCTTTCAGAGGCCGTACTCTCAACGCCAAGACCAACATGCGGAAGCATATGATAGGCAACAACCTTCTACTGGTAAACGGCCCTTTCGGGGGGGAGGGGGTCGTTCCTTCCGCCGCTCTAAGTAAACCCTTGTTCTCCCCAACCATCGGAGGTCGCCTAGCCTTCTTTGCCTCCAAATCGGAGGAGTCAACGACGGACGCCTGAGTGCTCAGCACTATTAGGTCAGGGTTACAATTGGACTTCCTAACGCCACCCCCAGAAATTTTTTTGATCTGTCCTGTCTCTCAGGACATTTCAAGGCAAGCCCTCATGAATCAGGCCATTCAGCACCTTCTTGAAATCAGGGCTATTCAACCTGTTCCTCCCTCTCAACAGGGACCTGGGCTTTACTCTCGCCTTTTCATCGTTCCCAAAGCCTCGGGTGGGTGGCAAGCCATCCTTGATCTAAAATTTCTCAACCAATTTGTAAAATACAGGCGATTTAAAATGCAGACTCTGCATTCTATTTTAGAGAGCGTTCGGGAGGGCGACCTCCTCTCTTCCATTGATCTCATGGAGGCTTACCTCCACACCCCAATTTGGCCTCATCATCGCCAGTTTCTCCATTTCTGTTATCAGAATACCCATTACCAGTATCGAGCACTTCTCTTCGGCCTCTCATCGGTTCCAAGGGTCTTCACAAAGGTTCTGGCAGCATTGGTGGCATCTCTGCATTCTGTTCCAGTGAGGATCCAATGCTATTTGGACAACATTTGATTCTGTCCTCTTCCATCCATGCAGCCCATCGGGATCTGCAAATTACTGTCATATCTCCAGAGCCATGGATTTTTCATCAACACCAAAAAGAGCCAGCTCTCTCCCACAACCAAACTGCAACACTTGGGAGCAGTCATCAATACCACGTCGTGCCAGGTTTTCCTGTCCCCAGCTCGTGGAAAGAGCCTTGCAGAAATCATCAGCCAGATCCAGCAACATCAAACTGTCCCCCTGTCGCTGCTGTCCAAACTTCTGGGGAAGATGGTCTCCTGTACTGGCATTGTCCCATGGGCTAGGCTCCAATCCCGCCCCCTGCAATGGTTCCTGCTTCCCTACCAATGAGTAGGAACCAGCCACTCATCCATCAAGGTCCCGCTCCCACCACAAATCCAGAGATCTCTCAATTGGTGGTGTTCCCCATCTATCTGGAGGGGACTCCTGTTCAGAGACCCAGACAGGCTAGTGATAACCAGTTGGGGTTCCCATACGCAGGGCCAGATAGCTCAGGGCGTTTGGTCCAGATCAGAGCAGATCCTTCCCATAAATTGGCTAGAACTCAGAGCCATTTTTCTGGCTCTCAAGCATTTCAGGCAATCAGTGACCGGCTCTCATGTTCTAGTCCTTACGGACAACATGGCCGCAAAGGCTGATGTCAACCGGCAAGGGGGGACGAGGTCCAAAGCCCTCATAAGAGAGGCTCTACGGTTGGGGTTATGGGCAGAGAAACACCTGTTGTCGATCTCGGCGGACATCTCCGGGGTCGACAACTCCCGGGCCGACTGGCTCAGCAGGAGCCTAGTCAAACAGGCAGAATGGTCCATTCCTCCGTCTCTATTCAGGGATCTTTCCCTCAGATTCAGAACACTGGAGGTAGATCACTTCTCCACTCCTCAAAACGCCCAAGTCACCAGATTCTTCACCAGGTTTCCTTGCCAGGGAGCGGAGTGGACCAATGCTCTTTGGTGCAGATGGCCCAAGGGTTTCCTCTACGCCTTTCCCCCGCTTCCCATCATTCTGGCAGTAATTTGGAAGATGTTGGAGGAACGAGCGGAGCTCCTCCTCCTGGCACCCTATTGGCCAAGGAGGCCCTGGTTTGCAGACCTGGTCAACCTATCTGTGGCTTCTCTTTGGAGGATCCCAGCCCATCTAATCTCCCTTCACCAGGGGGCCCTGCTCCACCCAGAGCCCCAGTGGTTCAAGCTGACCATGTGGCATTTGAGCGGCAGCGGCTAGAGGAGGCTGATCTTCCAGAAAGGGTTATCCTCACTATCCTGGCATCTCGCACACCTTCTACAAGGCGCATCTATGATGTCACCTTTTCCCCGAAGGTGCCTCAGGGAGGGTCTTTCGCCTGCTTCAGCCCAGTTGGCAGAAGTTCTTAGCTTCCTTCAGCATGGGCTGGAGAAAGGTTTGGCCCCCAACACCTTACGCAGGCAGGTTGCGGCCCTCTCCTCGGTCCTTTCATGGGGTTCGCTTCCTTCCTTATCCCATCACCCTTTAGTCAGGAGGTTTTTGAAAGGGGCTTCCAACCTGCACCCTCTGGTGGTTCACAGGTATCCTTCCTGGGACCTTCATATGGTCCTTAATGCCCTTACAAAGCCCCCCTTTGAACTCCTTAGAACAGTGTCTCTCCGTTTCCTGACTCTGAAGGTAGTGTTCCTTGTTGCCATCACTTCTGCCAGGAGGGTTTCCGAGCTTGCTGCTCTTTCCATCAGACAGGACCTTTGTTCCTTTCACGATAGGGTTGTTCTTCATCTGGACACCTCATTTATTCCAAGGGTTAACACCTGTTTCACAGGTCCCAGGACATTATGTTGCCTGGCTTCTGCCCCCTCCCGCACCATGACTTAGAGCGGCAGTGGCACACGCTAGATGTAAGAAGGGCTCTTAGAATATACATTAAGCGCACTTCCTCCTTCAGGAAGTCGGAAGCCATTTTTGTTTCCTTTTTCCCTTCTCACTTGGGGCACAAGGCCTCTTCTCCTACTATTAGCAGGTGGGTCAGGTCTTGCATGGAGCAGGCCTACAAAGCTGCGGCTCTTCTGGTTCCCCGAGGTCTGACGGCACACTCTACCAGAAGCACGGCCACTTCTGCTGCCTGGGCGACCCAAGCATCCTTGGAGGAGATTTGTCGTGAGGCCACATGGACATCTCCGTCTCCTTTCATCAGACACTACTGTCTGGATGCCTTTGCCTCGGCGACTGCAGCCTTCGGCAGACGGGTGCTTCAACAAGTGGTTCCAAAGTTGGTGTGATGAGCCGGACAAGAACCCGCCCGTGGACATGCAAGCTTTGGTATGTCCCATCCTGGGCTCTCGATGCAGCATGGAGAATGGGCATTGGTAGAAGTTACCGTGAACGCCCTTTCTATCTATGCTGCAAGAGAGCCCAGCCCCTCCCTTGATTCGTCCGGAGAGGGTAAGACATATTTCTGTATTCATTTGTGCTTTCAGAGACACCTTTCAGTCTGTCAAGTATCTTCGCCAAAGCTGGGGTCTCTCCCAGGGGCTGGCTTTTATATCTTAGTACAGACTCAGCTAAATGATGTCATAGGAAGGAGTCAACCCATCCTGGGCTCTCTTGCAGCATAGATAGAAAGGGCGTTCATGGTAGTTTCTACCAACGCCCATTTCTGGACTGTTAAAAACGTGTATGACATGGACTGTTTATTGGACTGTGCTATTTCTTCAAGTAAACATTAATACAACTTGTTCAATTCTGTGTGGCTGTATATTTCTTCATAACTATTCTCATAAACCATTTTCCGTGTGCATATCCTTTTTACACAAGGGTTACTCTGCACATATCCTAACAACCTCCATCTTAAAACATTCATAATTGCAACACAGAATTAATCTAGCCATCTTCTATAATCCTGTTAAGTACTGGTAACTATAAAGCATGTGGCTAATCTAGCCTCCTGCTTCTTTTTGTCCAGCTCTCTGTTTTTGACAGCTGTTCAAATATAGCAAGTCCTGTGGAACTTCTTCTTCTTCCACCTCCATCCCATGTAATTACACTGGCACAGATATGGCTTCAGCCTCCACATCATCCTCAGATATGTCCTTCCTTTCCAACATTTTTCCAAACAGTCCACATCCCTCCTTTTTCAGTTTCTGCACAAGCTACTTGAAAGCTCTCTGTTGGGTTTCAAATTTTCTTTCTTATTTCCTTCACTTCTGCTCAGACTTCTCCAAAGAATTACTCCTGACTCATACTCTCTCACTGGCCTCTAGATGATACACCTACAAGTACCCAAATGCTAGTACTATGCCACTCTTCCCCAAAACTATGACAACTCTTGTTCCTCTACTATTTCTCTTTGTGAGCCCTAGTTCTGAAAACAGTAAATCTTCTATGTACCTTAGGGTGCTTCAGGCTGTTTTAGTTTCACAAACCATCTTCTCTCTTGCATCAACTCCATCACACCCAGCTGCCTCTCTGCTCAGCTTTTATAGTTATTGGTTGCTGGGCTGGCTAGGGAAAGGTCTTAATGGATACTTCAAGAACATCTCAGACTACTACAACCACTTGGAATCAGCATAGCACAAAAGTCAACTAAAGCCCTTTAAAACATCCTAAGTAAACCAAAAGACCCAGCAGCCCTAGAATAAAAACCAGGAGTCATCTACAACATACAGTGTAATGAGTGCAACAACCACTGTGAAGGACAAACAGGCAGAAGACTAGCAGAACGCATCCATGAACACCAACTAGCAGTCAGAAGACATGATAAAAACTCTTTAATTTCACAACATATGGACAGACTTAAACCATAGTTTCAACTGGGAAACAGTGACCACCCTAGACCAAGCCAAGTCCAAAAATGCTATGAAATTTCTGTGTGCTCTGACAAATTAGCCACCAATAAACTCACAGACATAAACAATATCTATGCAAAAGAGACAATCAACAAGCCAAAAAGAGGACAAAAAGACCAAAACACCTCCCCCACCAGCAACCAGATGACCCAAGATTAACATCAGACCAACAATCAAATAAACCAGGGGTCTTCAAACTTGACAGCTTTAAGACTTCTGGACTTCAACTCCCAGAATTCCTCCTCCAGTCATGTTAGCTCAGGAATTCTGGGAGTTGAAGTCCACAAGTCTTAAACTTGAAAAGTTTAAAAATCCTTTAAGTATAAACAGTACCCCAATCAAGGAACTGCCAAACCAACCAACAGTAAACAGCCCAATCGAAGAACTTCTGCCAACACTGACAAGAAAAGCCATTGGAATTTAAACTGAGAGCAAACCCCACTTCTTAACTAGCACTGATGATGTTACCTAATTTTAGGTAATGAAACATCTGCAAGAAAACAAGCAAGCTCAGATCTTAATGGGACAGGGCACCAGGAGATGCTGGCCACTTTGCAGACAGCCTGTCCTCTCACAAGATGTTATCATTGCACATGTAGCATCTCCTGTATGCTTTGCATTGGACCTTCCCATTTACAAGCCTTCACTCCCGCCCCCACAATCACCACCATTAGTGGTGTATTAACCATTAAACAGACTAAGCATGTGCTTAGGGAATCAGGCCCAAAGGTGGCACCACAAAGTTGAGAACATGGCTTTGTTTATACAGTATGTACAAAGGACGGGGGCACCAAGATTTGTCAGTGCTTAGGGCACCAGTGAGCCTTAATCTGCCACTGACCACCACCAAATGCCTTAGCAAGCTTCTGGTAACTGGTCTGTTTTGATTCAGTAACTCCTCCCTGTCACATATCCATGTTCTGTATTAACAACTGGCCCTTTAACAAGGGGATAATTAGCCCGTTGTTGGTGCCATTTATATGTTATAGTGTGACAGGGTTTAATTTCGAACTGGAGGTCTATCTCTGAGCAAAGGTGGCAATAGACACAGAACAATAGAAGAGGGCTTATGCTTTCGACTTCATACAATTATTTACAGCAGGATGGGTATAATTCACAGTTCTGATGTTGAGCCTTCCTACTAAGTCTGCCTATCAGCGACCATCCCCCTTTATCTCCCCTGCTTCCTCCTGTTTCTCTCCATCTTCCTCTGGACTTTACTAGAGAGAAACAAAAAGGAATTGGCTGGGATTACTGGAGTGTTCTTACTATCGCTTAGTATCCACCTCAGTTTAATACCTTCCATTTCTCTATAGGGGGAAGAATTTCTCTCAGGGTCTTCTGTCCAGCTTTCCTCCAAAACCAGAGCTTCCCTACCAGCAGCTGCTTCTCTCTGTTTCTTCCAATCTTAGGTGAAGCTACCGCAGTGCAACCAGCAGACTCCTCCTACCCCTCCAGGGTCTTGGGCACTGGCTATTTGCTTCCTGACATTTAGGAAAGCAACCCCTGGATTGTTCTCCTCTCCTCAAACAAGAACCAACACTTAATCCTTCAATTCAGTTCTCTCCAACTGATTTACTCTCCAACTTGTCTCCGTCCTTTTCTCTCCAGCATCTCTGGTTGCTTCAGCTATAAACTTTACTCTTTTTTCTTTCTTTCTCTCCATTCCTTCTCTCGCTGTCTCCAATTTTTGGTTAAACTGGCAGCATGTCCCATAACAATTGAGGAGGTCCTACTGGTAGCAGCCAGATCAGCTCTCAGCTTCATGACAGCAGAGTTGTCAAAGCTAAACGTTCTTTTTTCTCTTTTTCCTCACTCCAATGTCTGGCTCAGATCTGCAAAGTAGTGGCTTTGGCAGGCCCCAGAGGCAGGGGTATGCTACAAAAAAATTAGCAACCAGTACTCTGCCCTGTTGCTGGGTGGGCATGGCCATGGTGGGTGTGGTCTAGTTGGCCTCTTGCACCATGGCAAGGGGGGGGGGAGCGTTTTCGTCCTCCCCAGGCTCTAGAGGCTTTTCTCGAGCCTCTGGGAGGGCAAAAATGGCCAGGCCCAGCACTTACCTGGGATCCAAAATGGGCCATGTGGGGACTCCTGGGAGGGGCATGGCGTGGTGGGGCGGGGCCAGCCAGTCATCAGAACTATCGGTTTGTCAAACCGGTTGTAAAATTAGCATCCGGTTTGCCCGAACCGGTGCAAACCAGCAGCAACCCACCTCTGCCCAAAATCCATATGCCACAATATGCAAACAAGGTTTACTTAGTTTTCCTTTACTTTTGCTTCTAATGTATTTTACTTCCTACTTCTTTTTCTATATTTTATATACAGTTCCTTATCCTTAAACAGAACAATATTCCTGGGTGTTGTCTGTGTGGAACAGAACATGAAATGAACTTACCTCTTTTTCTTGGCTGTAGAACTTTTTTGCCTAAATAAAGCATGGCAACTGATGCAATGATGCAATTCATAATGGCACCGACACGAGCTGGGTAAGCCAAAACAAACATGCCAAGAACATCAAAGAAGACAACATTTCCATGTCGATACTCCTGTGATTTGGTTGCTATATCTGACTTTGCTAAGTATTTTAGCACAGCTAAGATATTGTCACCTTGGGGAGAAAAATAATATATATTAAGGATTTGTCTTTTATCAGCACACCATTTCGTTAATATTATATCATGAAACAATTGGAATCTGATTTTTTTAAATTCTCAAAACAAATAAAAATTGAAAGGGAAACAGTAAATGGGCTGGACAAAATTCAATATACTGCAGGCCTGAGTTTTTAAAATTAATTACAAAACAATATAAATAGAGAAATAATTCAGTATACTGCAGGGCCAATAATGATAAAGAAGCAAGTAAGATGTAATCAGGGAAATATTCAAGGAATAGTATATAAAAGTAAGCTATGATATCTAAATTGTTTTTAGTAATTAAAATCAATTAACTCTGCCCAAACTCCTTAATATAGGAGAAGCAAAATTAATTTACCTAATTACATTCATCCATAAACTTTTTATTTTCAAAGTGTTATCTTTAGGATACTGAGATTTTGGGCCTATTAATTTCAATTTTCATTAAGGGGAACAATAATTTAATCTTATCTTGCCATTGAAAGTCATGAAAAACTGCACACACTAACCTGCTCTCTGAATAGAATCTGTCAAAATTCGATCCACCGTGTCATATTTTGTATGATAGATGTAACCATTTTCAATGAAAGCCAGATCTATTCCTGTCAGCAAAATTAAATCAAATCATGTTATTTAATATAACCCTGTAATATAACTTTACAAAGTATTCCTAACTACACTGCTCAAAAAAATAAAGCGAACACTTAAATAACACAATGTAACTCCAAGTCAATCACACTTCTGTGAAATCAAACTGTCCACTTAGGTAGCAACTGACAATCAATTTCACATGCTGTTGTGCAAATGGAATAGACAACAGGTGGAAAGCATAGGCAGTTAGCAAGACATCCTCAATAAAGGAGTGGTTCTGCAGGTGGTGACCACAGACCACTTCTCAGTCCCTATGCTTTCTGGCTGATGGTTTGGTCACTTTTGAATGCTGGAGGTGCTTTCACTCTAGTGGTAGCATGAGACGGACGTGGTCCATGCTGAAGAGCACTGTTCACACTGCCGGCTGCCAACAGCTTGGTTGTACCAAGCCAGGACGGAGACGCATCGAACGAGATACATGGCTCTGGACACCGGAAGTACAAGATGCCGTGCACCTGAAGAAACGGCTCTACAAGGCCTTTCTTCAGGACAAGACCAGCGAAAGCTCTGCGAGTACAAGGCGGCCAAAAAGGCAGCCAAGAAAGCAGTAGCGACAGCCAGAAGCTCCCACTACGGCGACATCTACAAGAAGCTGAACACGCGAGAAGGCGAGAATGAGATCTACCGCCTAGCCAAAAGCAGACACAGGAAGACCCTGGACATTGACCAGTTTCATGGGATCAACGACGAAGGGGAAATTTGATCGTCAACCCCAGAGGCGCTGCCGAGAGGTGGCGGCAATACTTCGAGAAGATCTCCACCGAGGAGTTCCCACACCCACGAACCCCGCGAGGTGACCCCGTCGAAGGCCCAGTCTCAGGCATTCACGCCAGCGAGGTCACCGGCGCCATCAAGGCCATGAAAAACAGTAAGGCAACAGGACCAGGCGACATCCCTGCCGACTTCTGGAAAAAGGCACTACCGGGCTCGGCATTGTGGCTGTGCGAGCTGTTCAACAACATCGTCTCCACGGGAATAGTGCCACACGACTGGTACCGCAGCACCACTGTTCCGATCTGGAAGGGAAAGGGCAGCCCAGCGGACTGCTCCAACTACAGACCGGTCAGGTTACTGTCACACACTATGAAGATCTTGACGCGTCCTCGATAAGCGCATTCGGGACATCGTCGACATCAGCGTCAACCAGGCGGATTCATCAAGAACTGCGGCACCACCGATGCCATCTTCGGTGTGCGGATGCTGATGGAGGCTCACAGAGAGAAAGAAAATCCCGCTCCACACCGCCTTCTTGGACTTGGAAAAGGCCTTCGACCGAGTCCCGCATGATCTCATCTGGTGCGCACTGCGAGATCACGGCGTGCCCGAGCTACTGTACAATGGGTCCAACTCCTATACAGATGTCACAAAAGCCGTGTAAAAGCGGCAGCTGGGACATCAGAGGAGTTCAATATCACCGTCGGCGTACACCAGGGCTCTGCTCTCTCACCACTGCTGTTCATTCTGGTGATGGACACAATTATACCACGACCTGCACACGCCCGCCCCATGGAGCTGCTCTACGCCGATGATGTGTTCCTGGCCAACCTGCGCAAGGCTGAACTTGAGCACCTAGTCCAACAGTGGCACGACCGCCTCGAGCAGTTTGGGCTCGGTTGAACCTAAAGAAGTCCGAATACCTGACCACTGACAACGAAGCGACAGGTTCCATCCACGTGAACGGGCAGGAGCTACCGCGCGCCTCCACCTTCAAGTACCTGGGAACTACTCTTGGGAAGAAGGCCTACTACAAACTGAGGTGGCAGCCAGGATCAACGCAGCGTGGGGCAAATGGAAGTCCGTCACGGGCGTCCTCTGTGACAAGAAGATGCCGATGCGCCTGAAGGCGAAAATCTATAACTCTGTGGTGCGCCCGTGGCCATATACGGCGCAGAGTGCTGGCCGACGACCAAAGAAGTTGAAAGCAGACTCCAGACAATGGAGATGCGAATGCTCCGATGGTCGGTAGGCCTCACCCTACTCGATCGCGTCAGGAATGAAGAAGTGCGCCCAGACGGTTCAACGTCGTGCCCATCCCCACGGTCATGAGGCAGTCCCGGCTACGATGGTTCGGCCATGTGAGTCGCGCCAAGGAAGAATCCATCATCAAATCTGTGATGAAGGTGATTGTCGGAGGAGCGAGACCGTGTGGTAGACCTAAGCAACGCTGGATGGACACGATCAAGGCCGATCTAGAGATCGCGAGGCAGACCCGACATACGTGGCAGACAGAGAGGCGTGGAAGCAGTACTCAAGGACATTAGCGGACCTCGCCAGAGCGCGAGACAAACGCTGAAGAAAAAGAAGAAGAAGAAGAAGAAGGTAGCATGAGACGGAGTCTATAACCCACACAAGTGGCTCAGGTAGTGCAGCTCATCCAGGATGGCACATCAATGCAAGCTGTGGCAAGAAGGTTTGCTGTGTCTGTCAGCATAGTGTCCAGAGCATGGAGGTGCTACCAGGAGACAGGCCAGTACATCAGGAGACGTGGAGGAGGCCGTAGGAGGGCAACAACCCAGAATCAGGACCGCTACCTCTGCCTTTGTGCAAGGAGGGACAGGAGGAGCACTGCCAGAGCCCTGCAAAATGACCTCCAGCAGGCCACAAATGTGCATGTGGCTGCTCAAACAGTCAGAAACAGACTCCATGAGGGTGGTATGAGGGCCCGACATCCACAGGTGGGGGTTGTGCTTACAGCCCAACATCGTGCAGGACGTTTGACATTTGCCAGAGAACACCAAGATTGGCACATTCGCCACTGGCGCCCTGTGCTCTTCACAGATGAAAGCAGGTTCACACTGAGCACATGTGACAAAAGTGACAGGTCTGGAGACGCCGTGGAGAACATTCTGCTGCCTGCAACATCCTCCAGCATGACCGGTTTGGCAGTGGGTTAGTAATGGTGTGGGGTGGCATTTCTTTAGGGGGCCGCACAGCCTTCCATGTGCTCGCCAGAGGTAGCCTGACTGCCATTAGGTACCGAGATGAGATCCTCAGAACCCTCGTGAGACCATATGCTGGTGCGGTTGGCCCTGGGTTCCTCCTAATGCACGACAATGCTAGACCTCATGTGGCTGGAGTGTGTCAGCAGTTCCTGCAAGATGAAGGCACTGATGCTATGGACTGGCCTGCCCATTCCCCAGACCTGAATCCAATTGAGCACATCTGGGACATCATGTCTCGCTCCATCTACCAATGCCACGTTGCACCACAGACTGTCCAGGAGTTGGGGGATGCTTTAGTCCAGGTGTGGGAGGAGATCCCTCAGGAGACCATCCACCACCTCATCAGGAGCATGCCCAGGCATTGTAGGGAGATCATACAGGCACGTGGAGGCCACACACACTACTGAGCCTCATTTTGACTTGTTTTAAGGACATTACATCAAAGTTGGATCAGCCTGTAGTGTTTTTTTCCACTTTAATTTTGAGTGTAACTCCAAATCCAGACCTCCATGGGTTGCTAAATTTGATTTCCATTGATAATTTTTGTGTGATTGTGTTGTCAGCACATTCAACTATGTAATGAACAAAGTATTTACCGTGTTTTTCCAACAATACGGCCTCCACCAATAGGAAGCCCCACCATGTTTTATTGGCATAAAATCAAATTAAGCCCCTCCCCCCAAATTAAGCCCCATATTAAACATGCAAAATGGGGGAAGCGGGGGGGCTTGCCGTTAGGAAGTACTTTTGTTGCATGCCCGGATATGGTGCTACCTGCGTTGGTGGGGCACTTCATATCGGGAGACCTCCCACTGTTGCTTTCCTTCTCCTTGCTGCCCTTCTCCCTTGCTGCCGCGGCGTTTGGCGCAGCCACGTGCGGCCAGTCAGAACTCCTCCCTGCAACCGGAGCCCTGAGGAGACACTTGGTTTCAGGCGCTCCCGTCTTCCCTTTGCTTTCGAAGGTAAAGCGGGTATTTTACAAAGCCTCCCCTGCCGAGAGGGCAGCCCAACCACGTGGGGAGGCTAATTTCCCGGGGGCCTCTTCCGTTCCTCCCCGACCTCCCTACACTGCACGCCTCTGACGCGCCGGTCCCTTCAGCCCAGCGAGCTCTTCCACCTCAAAGAAAGGCCAGGCGGGCTGCTGCGGAGCAGCAGCAGCGGGTCTGAGCAGCTCGCAGTGGAAACAGCCACCACCCTTAGCCCGGCGCGGGAGAACGAGCGAGGTTAGCGCCCGCCAGCCCGTCCTTCCTGCCTTTGGAGGCACCTGCACCGGCGCTTCCGCGGCTCGGTTTCCCTGCCGGAGGGCTGCTTGCTGAGAGGTGAGGAAGCCACGGCTCGCCTGGGTGAGATTTGGGAGCGAGGGGCAGGGCGAGGCACACACACACCCGCAGCTCGCTTCCCAGCTCTGCCCAGCATTTACGGCTCTGGCGCGGCCCTGGCAGGATGAGCGGAGGGTCCGGCGGGAGGCGCTCGCTGCCCGCCACGGCTGCGCCAGAGCCGTAAATGCTGGGCAGAGCTGGGAAAGCAAGCCACGGGTGTGTGTGTGCCTCGTCCTGCCCTCGTTCCCAAATCTCACCCAGGCGAGCCGTGGCTTCCTCACCTCTCAGCAAGCAGAAGGAACCGGCTGCAGCCCTCTCCTCCGCAGCGCAGACGTTGACCTTGCGGGGAGAGAGAGGGAGAGATCCTCTCGGGCGAGCGCCTTCCCCACAGCCCTCCGCACGAAAGGAGGACCTGCCGGTAGGGGAAACCGAGCCGCGGAGGCGCTCGGTGCAGGTGCCTCAAAGGCAGGAAAGATGGGCTGGCGGGCACCAACCTCGCTCGTTCTCCCAGCGTCGGGCTAAGGGTGGTGGCTGTTTCCGCTGCGGCGGCTCAGACCCGCTGCTGCTGCTCTGCAGCCGCCCGCCTGGCCTTTCTTTGAGGTGGAAGAGCTCGCTGGGCTGAAGGGACCGGCGCGTCAGAGGCGCGCAGTGTAGGGAGGTCGGGGGAGGAACGGAAGAGGCCCCGAAATTAGCCTCCCCACGTGGGTTGGGCTGCCCTCTCGGGCAGGGGAGGCTTTGTAAAATAATTCGCTTACCTTGAAAGCAAAGGGAAGACGGGAGCGCCTGAAACCAAGTGTCTCCTCAGGGCTCCGGTTGCAGGGAGGAGCCCTGACTGGCACACGTGGCTGCGCTAAACGCCGCAGCGGCGTTGCTCTAACGCCGCGGCAGCCAGGGAGAAGGGGCAGCAGGGGAGAAGGGAAAGCAACGGTGGCCCGAACCCGAAGGTCTCCCGAATATCAAGCTGTCGCCGCCCGCCCACCCACCCGAGGATGCAAGGGGAAATTAAGTCACCCGAAAAGACGTCCTAGCCGTTTTTGGGGTCAAAAATAAGGCCCGGCCTTATTATGTGAGAAACACGGTAGTAAGAATATTTCATTCATTCAGATCTAGGATGTCTTATTTTTGTGTTCCCTTTATTTTTTTGAGCAGTGTAAATTAATTTATTGACAAGTAACGTTAAAATAACTATGAAGCGCCATGGTGCTGCTGTGATTAGAATGCAGTATTACAGGCTACTTCTGCTGACTGCCGGCTACCAGCAGTTGGCAGTTTGAATCTCAAGGTTGACTCAGCCTTCCATCCTTCTGAGGTCGATAAAATGAGGACCCAGACTGTTGGGGGCAATATGCTGACTCTGTAAACCACTTAGAGAGGGCTGTAAAGCACTGTGAATGTGCGCTGGCCCAGCCATAATGGGGAACAAGGGAGGTTCTCCTTGTCTAACTCAGTATTCTTAATAAAACCATTGTCTTTGTAATCTCACCTTCATTACCTTACTACTTCTTTGGCTCAGAAAATCTGCAATGTGCACATCCAACATTAGACATGAACATCATTGGACAGCTCTGTACCACAAACTTTTCTTTGCTCTTATTAGCTTGACAATCCTCCTACCTATTTTTCATTGTCCTTCCAAGTACAGCCCCAAAAGCTATCCTGCTAAGCCTATCTAACACACCTGGAACATTGCCAAAATCTCTGTAAATACGGAAATCTGTATCTGCAGGGATAACACCAGTCTGAAACACCTCTTGAGCCACGATAGAACCAAAAGGGTGCTTAGCAGCAGAGATGTATGCTTGTACCAGCCAAGGGTTTTCAGGTCCTGCAAGAATTAAGAAAACAACTGTGAAATAAAAATAAATTTTAATTTAGTGTTCTATATTTTAATTTGTGCTTTGCCATAAGCAAAACACATGGTTTTGATTCTAAATATTCTAAATAAAGCAAATTCACAGGAATTTTAAATTCCTCTTGTCCCATTCCGTTTCCCACATTTAACGTGACACACTTGAGAGTGACAAGGTGTCAGGGATATATTTCAGGGCCCCACTTTGTTAATTATTCTTTAACTCTGTGACCAACACCGTGACTAACACAGATTATTATACTCCCAACATAATAGTCCTATATGGAGATGATGTAGGTGTTATCTCCTGCTCACACATACAACTTAGAATGCCAATAAGCTCTGTAGTTCAGCACTGCAAATGGAATAGGACTGGTAGATAATTTCCAAAAAGTGAAAGTCATGGCATTTGCTAAAAGAGCCAAAGTCCAAAAATGAATGTAGAGTGGAATCCAACTGAACCCAATTAAATATATGAGTGATTTTCCATTCCACAAGAAACTGCAATATCCGATTAAAGTATCTTTTTACTAACAATGAATTAGTACCAGCTGTCTTAAAACTCCTCCAATACTTTGACACAAATGTTTTATGCCACTCAGCTGGCCGTTTACATAAGGAAGAATCTTCCTTATATAAATTTCTGTAGCAAGCAACCAAATACTTGCTACACCCAGTTGGTTCTTAACGCCTTTCTTAGGTTATAAACTGCCTAGAGCTGAGATCAGTGTATGGAGATTGATGTTAAACTCCAGCTCTTTTAGGTTTAATCCCATTAATATTGGCAGATCACTTTCCATCAAGCTGCAGGAATGTCATAGAACAAAAATGAATGCCATGTCAGTTCTGACAGACTGATATAGCCCTGGGATACCACCATGCCAAGCATATATTTGTGCAGAGACTAAACAGTACTGACTTCTGGATGAAAGTAAACATTTAGCCCAGAGAAGCAGGACCTGGGTCACAAAGGGCTTCTGGAAAGGAGTCAGCTCTCTCTCCTCATTTACATTTCACATTTTTCAACACACATTTACATTCACAAATACCAACTGTATTTAAACCAATTACCCAATACGCCAATGAAATTTCATAAATCTAATTATAAAAGCAATAGAAATCCACTTTTAATTCCCCTTTATTGCAATAATCTGTTTTAAAAGGCCACAATAAAAGCTTTGTGGTAGCAATGGAATAGTTATGTAATGAAGAATCATTTAAGACAGGCTTAAAAATCCAATAAAAAGTACATCTAATAGCAAGTAATGAAAGCAGAATAATTGTTTATCAGAAAAGAAAATTTTATCGTGATCTTCCTCAACTGAAAAGTTGCATCAAAACGTAGGCATTGTGATTTTGAAATGAAATTGTCACAAGACTTACATAATGGTATTAAAAATCTTACCAGTCTGAAACACAAGTTCTTTTCCTCCTACTCCAGCAGCCTCCAGATTAATAAATGCTTTCACTGATTTAGCCCATGGGTGTTGTGTAATGAAGCCATGACTAGCCTGGATTTAAACAGTAAAGACAATGGACAGAACATATATATTAAAAATGTTTGAAACACCTTCTGATTGCACAAAGGAGATTCTAGTTCTGGAAAAACCTTTTGCTGCTCTCTTGGCTTTCTTGTTTAATTAGTTCAAAGTTTATTATGCTACAGGCCAGCATCATAAAACTAATAGACATATATTAAATATGTTTAAACATTATATGATATGAAATGCAAAAAGAATACATAATACAACAATTCACTAATAAAGGTTAAACAGGCCAGTTTTTTCACAGTCCGAGAAGAGAATATGCACATTTGAAAGACTGAGTAATCTAAATGATTAATAGCAATAGCACTTAGACTTATATACCACTTTACAGTGATTACAGCCTTCTCTAAGCGGTTTTCAGAGTCAGCATCTTGCCCCCAACAACCAGGGTCCTTAATCTTGCCAGGCAATAACAATGACAGAAAACATAGCCATTTTATGTATTTCAAGGTGTTTTGATCTTCTTCCTCCACAAGAGCAGCTTGTTACAACAGTTTTCCTAACTCAAGGAAGGCAGGACTATTTTAAATAAGCACTGTCACCTCCCTGGGCATTGTAAAACAAGTTATTCTCTTCTTAATTGCAATACAGTGTTTTCATAAAACACATGCCCACACATGTGCACATAACCAAGAGCAAGAACTAAACTCAGTTTCACTGCCATGATGGGAAAGAAAAAAAAAATTCTTACTTTTATTCAAGTATCTGTCATAATCCTTCCATTTTGTACACCTTCATAGCAATTTTAGTTTCATATTAAAGAATAAACTCTGTACATTTGCTCATATTAAAGTATTAAGAATCTACTCAGTGCTGCTTTCTTACCTGTAAGATACTTTCCTCTGCCCCATTAAACAGGAATATAACAGATTGTTGCAAAGCTTCAGACGATTTTGAAAGTGTGTGCAGTATTTCAAGCATTATAGAACAGCTGACAGCATCATCACTAGCACCTTAAAATAATAAGATATATAACACACTAATTTCCTGAGGTGGAAACATAATTATAGAACATTTTAAAAGATCATAGTATAGAAGACGGTATTTCAGAAATGGATGACCTATCTTCAAAGTGCCTGGATTGATGGGAAACAGAACATTTCAGAAAATAATATGGCAATAGATCTACAGTTATGCACAATGGCTTGGACCTTTTATATACCTTTCTGTACATTAAATATAAGCCATTTAATATAAAAAAGAAAAAAAAGGTTTACTATTCATTACAAACAGGAACTGTATTGTATAACTACACACTACCAAATTTACCATTACAAACATTTAGATCCTTCAGGAAGAATAGTAGTAAAAAGAAGATAATCCATGACCTGAAAAGATTTACAGCATTAATTGCTGTGTTTTCCCCCCAGTTGGAATGTTCTATAGGAGAAATTGGGACAATGTTCAATAGATTTTGAATTGATTTGATTGTTGATTATACCCTATGACTATCATTAAGTGTTGTACGTTATGATTCTTGATTCTTAACGAATGTACCTTTTCTTTATGTATACTGAGAGTATTTACACCAAGACAAATTCCTTGTGTGTCCTATCACACTTGGCCAATAAAGTATTCTATTCTATTCTATTCTATTCTATTCTATTCTATTCTATTCTATTCTATTCTATTGCCAAGATAAATGTATAAATATTTGCAAAATCTAATCAAATGAATAAGTTATATTTGTTTTTAAGCAATATAAACTTAAGTAAACAAAATAATATATTGTTCATACAAACAGTATGCAATTTTAAATGAATATGCTGAGAATTAGTTCAACAGAAAAAGTTGAAACAGAAGAACAATTATTTTATATCTCAATCCAATTAGAATGATTTTGAAATAGTTACTGCATTCAATTACACTACATGTATGCTGTGACTGTCTTTGATGGCTAGAAACACAATGGATTAAAAAGAATTCAACAATTATTAAATTTACAAAACATTTTATTGTAATTAATTAATAAAGAATTACTTCTGGGCATTAAACAAATGAATTTTGAAGTGTAATTAAACTTCATTTTTAAACAGAGAAGAAACAATGTTCTGGGAAACACAATTTTTCCTGTAAAATACTCTGATTTATTTACCTGAAGTATTTGGTAAAGAGTCAAAGTGACAATTCAACATCACGGCATGTTTAGCTCCTTCTCTGGGTTCCAGTTTAACAGCAATGTTAGTAATATTGTCATAATAACTGGTGAATCCTCCAAGGAAATTAATACTGAAAGTGCCTGTTGGCCTCTGTGTATCTACAGAGATTTTATGGGCATGATTGCTTTTAATTTCAATAGCTTTAACTTGTTTCAAGAGGTAGTCAACAGTGAAAATTTCATTTTCTGGACTTCCAACAATTCTCGGACCAATTGCAGTAATATTTTCTAAATATTTCCTATGGGACATATAAAACATTAGAAAATTATTATAAAATATTTCATAATTCCCACCAATCACTCCATTAAAAAATTTAGGTCCTATTATTATACAAACAAAAAATTACCCACTTTTTACTAACAAGAACTCTCTACATTTATTGTGTATGGTAAGTTTTAAAAGACTCAATTCAAGGTTCAACAATTTATATCCCATTTAATCTATTTTGGAGTCCTACCAGTAGTATATATGGCACCAGTTGAAAATCACTGACTTAAAACACAGCAGTCTATAAATATGGATGACATGTACAGCTCTTATAAGTTCTGATTCAAGTATCAAATTGATTGGTATGTACTATGAAATAATTCTAATAACTTTTTCATGATGTGTAGGTCATGAGGTTTATGTGTAACATTCTATTACCTACAAGAAAAATTGCAGAAACTTCACTACTGCAACGTACCATTCATACACTTATATGTGACCTGCTGATTTCTGTGCTTCAGATTTATAAATAATAAAGTCATACCATTAAAAAACCTACATACTTTTGTATTACATTATCATAAAAGCCTACCACATTTCCTTCAATATGCACAGTATTACATACATGGAGTTACTGCATTAATGTATATAACACAAAATCAATCTGGAATATAACCCAGGTTCAAAATATTCTAAAGATAAGGAAACTGTAAAAGTGGGGAAGTTTTTTCTAGTGTTATTGGACTATTTACCTTGATAAATGAATCCGATACCCGGAACTTGTAGATGTTTTTAAATAAAAACCGAGATATCTGGCTCTTTTTGTACCAGTACAGATGTAGTCTGCAACCTATCTATCTACAGTGTAACGGGACTATGTATGCTTTGAATATTATTTGGAAGGGCTTCAGACTTCACATAAGCACAGAATCTCCCTAATTAAAGCAGCCTCAACTTTTTTTCCCACAGGAGAAGACAATGCTGGGAAAAGTGGAAGGAAGAAAGAGGGTGAGCAGGAGCAAGATGGATTGATGCGGTTACAATGGCAATGGAAACATCATTGGAAAATGAGAAGCACCAGGTTAGGAAGAAAATTTATCCATGTAGTCACTAAGAGTTGATAGCACCTTGATGGCACATAATCAGTCAACTTTTTTTCAGGATTACATAGAAATTTGAGAAAAATGACTACTTAACATTTGCTGCCAATATTTGACTTACTGTCTTTTTCCTATACTAGAAGGCTATAAGGACCAATCCTTCTTTTAGTGGACTCTAGCTGTTTCCTGCATTTTTATAGTGTTGTATTCATTGAATATGATCTTAAGTAACAGTATAGTCAAACAGTATGTTATTATTTTCATTTTACTGTTTTAAATTCTTTTATAACATACAATATTTTTATGATAAATTTGTAACGTACCTAGACAATGTTAGTTACTGGGAAGATTTGTAACATAATAAATAGTAAAAAGAAGTATTAATCTGCTTATAAATTAAGTGCCAATTATATTAGTATGGTAGGACTCATGATGAAGTATGGTATGTTAAAGATTCTAGACTCAAAATTAAATTATAATAAAATCAATATGAGTTAATTCCATATATAAACACCATTTTTGATAGATGAGAAATCTATCCAAAAAGATCAAAGATCAAAAGTCACAGAAAAATAAATGATAGCTTAACTTTCATTTAAAAAATTATGAAAAAATAATACATTCTACATCAGCTACTTTTATTAGTATGATCAAAAGAAATGTTTTAATTGGTTTTGTCACCCACCCATTTTTAAAATCAAGGGTAATCTACAAAATAATATTCACAGAAAACTAGAAAAAATGTCTATATATATATACAGGTTGGTATAAAAATGTGGATACCATATTTACTTCAGTATACAGATATAAGAAAGAAATATTCAGGGGATTAAAGAAATGGAAGTAGTATAAAAAGGGGATATGCCATTCCTTGCCCTTTCTTTGTTTCATAACTTTCAAAAATATAAAGATGAGCCTTACTTAAATATTGTAAAAAATAGAAACCGCAAATGTAGATAATTTGTCAATTCAGCATTGCACTAAATTGTCTATGTGGTTTCCAAATCAAAAGAAGGTTGCACAAATGACCCATACAAAAGTAAACAATTAAAATCTACAAAAGGCCAACATTCACTCAGAGTGATTCATTACTGGTGTGGTTATTCTTTCCATTATTTAGGTTACTGCAGGAAAGAGAAAGCTATTCAATATTTAACTGGCTTGATGTATGCCTTGATTCACTCCAAATCAAACATGTTCACCTATATGATGAAGTACTGCTTATTCTCTAAATATTGAAAGGGACCCTATTTCTTTTCATTATGCTCATTTTGGCTTCTATAAATGCTCCATGCAAAGTGATACAGATTGACTGCTCTTACTTCTCTTCAAGTTCTCTCTGCACATGCAATGGACCTGAGGGCAAATCAGCAGGGATTGCTCAAATGAGAATTGTCTAATATTTGTAAATTACTGAGCGCCCATTGGGACTGAAGTGGTATAATAAATTGCCTAAATAAATACATTGCATAAATACATTGCATATATAAATGCCTGGGAAAATGGGACAATGCTCGTGAACGTTAACGTGCGTTTGGAAGCAACACTCCCCAGAGATGGATAGATTGACATTAAAAATAAAGGACAAAGAACACAGAGAATATTATCTAACATGGAATAGATTTTATGAATGGTTAGAGATAAGAGGTAGAAATTAGATAAAGATTAGTGCTATGTATGAATCAAGTATAAAGATGGTTTATAATTATGAATATGCCAATATAATTAACAGAATTACAAATAAGCTAATATAAACAGAAGTCAAAACTATTTTGTTATACTACTACTATTTTTATTAGATGTATTAATATTTCTATTTGTTTTTTCTTTGTTTTTCTGTAAATGATATGCCCTGACAATACACTGTATTCAAAACGTTCATGAATAAAAAAACATACACTAAAAAAGAGGAAGCAACACTCCCCCATTCCTGTCATTTTGGAGACAAATGAAGGTGGGGGGGACCCCAAAAGCAACAAATCGCTAAATCCACACAAAGAGTGAGGGCGGGACGCGGGACGATGGTGAAAATTCAGTCTTTGACAACTGGGCAGACGACGAAGTGCACCTGTCCGTAGGAGTCCTAAAGAAAAGGCTTCGCGTTGATCTCCCAGGTGCGGAGGGTAACGGAGCGAAACGTGCGGCGGCGAAGAAGCCGCCAAACTGACCGGGTGAAGCTCAAGCGAGAGTAAAAAAGTTCAGGTACCAGGTGTGCACAAAATTAAAATAAAGTAAAATAACAATAAATGAAACAATAATTAAAAAAAAACAACAACATTAGATGCTTCTCATTCCAAGCGGCTTAATGACCGGTCCTCTAACTGCAGGGATCTGCAACCTTGGCCACTTTAAGCCTGGAGGCCTTCAACTCCCAGAATTCCCCAGCCAGCTTTGCTAAAGTGGCCAAGGGTTGCAGACCTCCTGCTCTGCCGGGCACCCACGCGGAGGGGGAAGGCGGGATGAGCGCGCGCGGCGCTGTCAGTTACCTGGCGCGCGAGGCGTTGAATTCCGCGGGGTCGCCCGCCCCTCCATTCACCAGATGCTGGAAGGAAACCTGCACGAGCCCGCGAAGAGCCAGAAAGTAAAAGAGCAGCACGAGCGCCGTCGCCAGCTCCGGGAGAGTTTTGCTTGCTCTCCCTGCCGGCTTTTGCTTGCCGTCTCGCTCCTCTTCTTCCTTTCCCCAGCGTGGCTTCGGAGGCTCCTGATGCTGCCACCGCCGTCGCCCTTGCTGCTCCTGCTGCTGCTGGTGGTTGTTATGCAGCGGCGGCGCCAGGCTCCGGAGGCGCCTCACCGCACTGACTGCCGCCGAACTCCGCTCCATCTAGAAATCCTGAGCCGGTCCTTGCTGTAGTCTGGGCTGCCCGCGGTGTTGTGGAAGCCTACGGGAGGCGAGAACGGTCCAAAACTTCTTCCTTCCTTCCAGTATCCCGTCTCCTTCGCGAAAGAGAGAGAGGAGGAGCTTCCTCCGTCCGAAGCGGCCAATCGCCGGGAGCTGCAACAGTTCCAAGAGAAGGGGCGGGCGAAGAAGGAGGGAATCTGAGAGGCCAAAAAAAGAGAGCCTCGCTCCCTTTTCTTTTTTTGTTTTCTCTCTCTCTCTCTCTCTCTCTCGCTCGCTCGCTCGCTCGCTCTCGCTCTCTCTTTCCCTCCCTCCTCTCTCTCTGTTTCTCCCTCCCTCCGTCTCTCTCCCTCCCTCCCTCCCTCCCTCCCTCCCTCTCTGCCTCTCTCTCTCTCTCTCTCTCTCTCTCCCCCTCCTCTGTCTCTCTCTCTCCCCTCTCTGTCTCCCTCCCTCCCTCCCTCCCTCTCCCTCCTCTCTGTCTCTCTCTCTCTCTCCCCTCCCTCCGTCTCCCTCCCTCCCTCTTTGTCTCTGTCTCTCTCTCCCTCCTCTCTGTCTCTCTCACCCCCTCCCTCTCTGTCTCCCTCCCTCTCTGTCTCTGTCTCTCCCTCCTCTCTCTCTCCCTCCTCTCTGTCTCTCTCTCTCTCTCCTCCCTCCCTCTGTCTGTCTCCCTCCTTCCCTCTCTTTCTTTCTCCCCGCCTCCCCTTCACATTTTTGTCCTCCACCCCTCACTCGCTCTCAAAACTCACCCCTCCCCTCTCTTCTACCCAGGTTCTCCCGGGCGCGACCCCCTTCCCCGGTTTTTGCCTTTTCTCCCCCCACCGCGCTCTTTTCTCTCCTGAGCTGAGCTAAGAGGATTTCCTCGGTTCTTTCTGTTCCTGTCATCACCCCTCCGCTCCTGCCCCTCCCTCCTCTCCCCCCCGCCACTAACCTTTCGGACCCAGGGCTGTCTTAATGCATGGGCTTGATGGGCACTTGTCCGTGGGCCCCACGAGCATACTAATCTGTGTAGTCAACCCTTCAATGCACCTTATATCATGTAAATACAGCAACATATTTATGACATTTTATTGCATTTTTTATTAATACTAACATGCAAATATATGTTTCATTTTATCAACCATTTAACATTTTTATTCCTGTGAGTAGTTGTCATAGGGGCCCCAGTACACTGCTTTGCCCAGGGCCCATAATGCTGTCAAGACGGCCCTGTTCATACCTTCCCATGCACCTGAAATCCAAGAGTGGCTAGGGCGGCACATCTTCCTTTTTGTTCTTTGCTGCCTCTTTTCCTCTGCCTTGGCGCTCCTTTCTATGCCCCGTCTTGGGTAAATGAATTGTTTTTGAATGGGGTATGAAACTACGTTCAGAAAACAGGCCCAAGAGATAAAACACTTTTACATGCCATTCAAAAGAGACAACATCAACAAAGAAATTTTCTGACAGAACAATTATTCAGTGGAACAACTTGCCTCCAGAAGTTGTTCCAACACTGGAAGTTTTTATGAAGAGATCTGGACAGCCATTTGTCTGAAATTGTATAGGGTTTCCTGCCTGAGCAAGGGGTTGGACTAGAAGATCTTCAAAGTCTTTTCCAACTCTGTTATTCTATTGTACTCTACTCTAAAAGGTAAAAAGGAAACCTGTTCTGTACGATCCATTAGCATAATTGTAAACATCGCGCCCTGATTGGCCAGGGCGCACAGCGACCTGATTGGCCGAGCGAGCCGCACTGATTGGACCGCCGAGAATCCCCGCGATTGGTGGAAACTAATTGCGGGAGATTCAAAGCGGTGCCATTGGCCGCGGCCGCCGCGGCCAGACAATATAAGCCGCCGCCGATCTCCTGAACCCCGAGTCGATCTCGGGAATAATAAAGAGCTGAAACCAAGTCACTGACCCCTTCTTCCACGGCGAACTAACACTGCGCTGGGATCTGATACCCACTGAGCACGTGGCACCGAGGCTTAGCATCACTTTAACCAAGCTACTGAGGACTGGGAATCGTACATTGATCGGTTCCTGATGTTCCTAGACAATCTCAAGGATGCAACGGGCAGAAAAAAGGGCCGTTTTCCTGACACACTGCGGGCCCGCAGTGTTTAAAATGGGGAAAGCCCTCGCGAAACCCAAGGACGTGAAGGCGATGGACTGGACCGACCTCGAACCACTGCTACAAAGCCACTATGCTCCCGCTGTGCCCACCCTCATCAGACGGCATGACTTCTACCGGCGTGACCAGAGACAGGGTGAGAGCATCAGCGATTTCGTGGCAGACCTGCAAAATCTGGGAGGCATGTGTGGCTTCACGGACATGGACGAGGCATTACGAGATCGCGTCGTCCTCGGGTTCAGGGATCCTGTCCTACAGAGCCGGCTGATGGCAAAGGGCGACATCTCCCTCACCGACGCCCTTGCCGAGGCCACCGCGGCCGAGGCGACCCGAAAGTCAGCGGCCCGAATGCGGAGACCAGACACCGGGGACCGAGCCACAACCTCCGAGGCGACCCCGACGGCCGAGACGCATCCAGAAGCAAGCCGCCGAGTGACCACCACCACCCACCATGGCGACCTCGACTCCACCTCCGACACCACGGACGAAGAGGAGGACATCCATCGACTCCAAACAGAACGAGACCGGCGCGAGCGGCGGAGTCGTAAGTCAGGGCTCCAATGTGCCGGGTGCGGGGGCGACCATCCGCGATCGGAGTGCCGGTTTTTCAATGCGATCTGCCAGCAATGCGACAAGAGAGGCCACATCGCCCGAGTCTGCCACCTCAAGAGAGCTTACAGCCCCCGGCGACGAGACAACAGCGGCCGGAGGCGGGACGGCACCCCCCCCCAGGGCAAGGGACCGCCAAACTGAGAGTCGATGGAACCGGGATGGACGAGGCCGGCAGAACGGCGAGAACCGACAGAGAGAGGAGACCCACCAGACGGTCGTCATTGGCCATTCATCCAGCGCTGACGCCCGAAAGGTATACGTGGAAGTGGGCATCGAGGGCAATCCATGCAAGATGGAGGTGGACACCGGGTCCTACCTCTCCATGGTTGCATGGCGGGAAATCAAGCGCCTGGTGCCCACCATCCACAAGAAGGGACTGGAAAGCCAGAAGTTAATCCTAAAGGACTACCAGGGGAACCGCATCCCCGTAGTCGGAACAGGACACTTTGAAGTTACATTCAAGGGGCGCACAGCAAGGCTTCCCCTGACAGTCGTGGACAGAGACCGACCCAGCCTTTTGGGACTACAGTGGTTTGCGCCGCTCGGGATCGAAGTAACGGGCATCGACCACATCGCAGAGGCAGACTGGGAGGAACAACTCGCGAGGGACTTCCAGGAAGTGTTCGACGGCACCCTAGGCAAGTACCAAGGGCCCCCTATCTCCTTCAGCTTAGACCCCAGCGTCCCCCCGATACGCCTAAAACCGCGGTGGGTACCTTTCGCACTCCGGCCCAAAGATCGACGAGCAGATAGACAAGCTCATCAAACGGGGTCCTAGAGCCAACCGATCATGCCCGGTGGGAAACCCCCATAGTCACCCCAGTCAAGCCCGATGGGTCGGTGAGAATCTGTGGGGACTATAAGGCCACCCTAAACTGCGCCTTACAACAAAGCGCCTACCCCGTCCCAGTAGTGCAGCACCTTCTACACTCACTGGGGGGAGGCAAGGTCTTCGCAAAACTCGACCTGGCGCAAGCCTACCAACAGTTACCGGTCGACGCGGAAACCGCTGAGGCGCAGACCATAGTGACCCACCGGGGGGCTTTTCGCTGCAAGAGGCTCCAGTTTGGAGTCAGCGTAGCACCAGGAATTTTCCAGAGCCTCATGGGGAGACTCCTGCAAGGAATCAAGGGGGTGGTGCCCTACTTCGACGACGTGTTGGTGTCAGCAGCCAACCAAAAAGAACTGGAGGGTCGCCTGAGGGAGGTACTACAAAAATTCAAAGACGCGGGGCTAAAAGTCAAAAAAGTAAAATGCCAGTTGCATACCGAGAGGGTTGAGTTCCTAGGATATCTCCTAGACCGGCACGGAATTCACCCAACCGGAAAAAAAATCAGAGCCATCAAAGAAGCCCCCAGGCCAAGGAATAAAACGGAACTGCAAGCGTTTCTTGGGCTGATTAACTTCTATAATGTTTTCCTACCCCAGAAGGCGACCGCAGCGGAACCACTGCATAGGCTGCTGGATAAAACAGCCACCTGGACCTGGGGGAAATGAGAGGAAGCCACCTTCAACCAAACCAAGGACCTGCTCACATCGGATGCCGTCTTCATCCAGTACAACGAGACCCTCCCATTGACAGTCACGTGTGACGCATCACCATTCGGGATCGGGGCGATCCTCAGACACACACTCCCGAACGGAAACGAAGCACCCATTGCCTTTTACTCGAGAACCCTATCAAAGCTGGAAAGGAACTATAGCCAACTCGACAAGGAAGCCCTGGCAATCATCGCCGCCGTCAAAAGGTTCCACGAGTACCTCTACGGCAGGACATTCACCATCATCACAGACCACAAACCACTGTTGGGTATCCTGGCAGGAAACAAGGCCACCCCAAACATTCTATCTCCAAGAATGACAAGGTGGTCTGAATTCCTCGCCGCCTACAGTTAACGGCTGACCCATCAACCCGGCAAAACAATCGCACACGCAGGCGCCTTGAGCCGCATGCCGCTACCTGACCTGGACGCCGACCCAGCACCCACAGCATCCACCCTGAGCATCAAGGCCATACCCAACCTCCCCCTAACCGCGTCAGACATTGCCCACGAAACAAATAAAGACAAAGGTCTGGCGCGGGTGTTGCAATGCGCGGAGAAAGGGTACCCACATTCAGGACTTTCAGGAACAAACAAACGGAACTTTCCACCCAAAAGAGTTGTATAGTATGGGGGACAGGGTTGTCATCCGGAAAAATTACAAAAAGGTTTTTGGACTTGTTACACAAGGGGCACCTGGCATCGTCAGGTAAAGCTGGTGGCCAGGGATGGACAAACAATCGAAGCCTGGGTGGCAAACTGTAAGCAATGCCAAGAATCCAGGCCAAGCCCACCCGCCGCCCCAGTCCTGGAATGAGAAACCCCCAGGGACCATGGTCCAGGATACACATAGATTTGCTATACCCACAAAAGGACACACGAGATGCTTACTCCAATTGGCTGGAGGTAGCATGAGAACTACCACCACCGAGGCCGTCATCAAAGAACTAAACAGACTATTCTCAACCCACGGCCTCCCAGATGTAATTGTGTCAGATAACGGGCCACAGTTCACCGCACTGGAATTTGAAAAATTCCTAGAGGAACGGGAATACAGCACCCCCTGACAGCGCCGGCACATCCGGCGGTGAACGGTAGGGCGGAACGAATGGTCCAATTCACCAAAAAAACAATTCAAAAATTCGAAACCGGGGACATGCAAGAGAAAATAAATAAACTACTTTTCATCCAACACATAACACCTAACACAACGACCAACAAGAGCCCCGCAGAGCTACTAATGGGGAGGAAACTAAGATCCCCCCTAGATAGGCTGCACCCCATGTACAACCCCGAAAAACCCACCGACTCATCAAGCAGGTACCGAACATTTACACCAGGAGACGCGGTATATGCAAAAAAACCTTAGAGGGGACCCCCTCTGGATACCGGCAACGATAACCCAGGCAACGGGTCCCCGCTCGTACCGGCTACAAACAACCGACGGACGAGCATGGAAACGACACATCGATCAAATAAGATCGAGAACAACCACGGGAAACACAACCGACACGCAAACAGACAGAGACATAAACCCAGAAAGGGAAGAAAACCACCCCAGCACCGACCAAGAGGGGAGGGAAAGCCCCGGGAACCAACCCCAACCAGAAAGAAACCAGGAATACTTACCAACCGAAGCAGGAATAGACAGCCAGCTCGAAGCCTCACCAGGAAGAAACAGCCAAGCCAGCTCAACCAGCCCAGAAAGACCGGACAGGAGCGGTAACACCAGCAGCTCGACCAGCCCGGGTAGACCGGAAGGAAGCTGCGATGAAAGGCCCGGCTCACCCTTCCAGGCGGTTCCATCTACGAGGCAGAGAGCAACACAGAACCCGCCCGAACCGCCCGAAGGCCAGACATCAACTAACCTGCGCAGGTCAAGTAGGCAAGTACAGAGCCCCGCCTACTTACGGGACTACGTCACGTAGGACCGTACCAAGAGGGGAGGGGTGTTCTGTACGATCCATTAGCATACTTGTAAACACCGCGCCCTGATTGACCAGGGTGCAGGGCGACCTGATTGGCCGAGCGAGCCGCACTGATTGGACCGCCGAGAATCCCCGCGATTGGTGGAAACTAATCGCGGGAGATTCAAAGCGGTGCCATTGGCCGCGGCCGCCACGGCCAGACAATATAAGCCGCCGCCGATCTCCTGAACCCCGAGTCGATCTCGGGAATAATAAAGAGCTGAAACCAAGTCACTGACCCCCAAGCCTTCTTCCAACAGCAAACTTAACAAAACCAAAAGACTAGACCACCCACATTGCCAGCAATCCACACTCAGATAAGCAAGGGTCCTTGGTGCTTTGTGAGCTTCCTTGTTTTCTTGCAGATGTTTCATTATCCAAACTAGGTAACATCAGTGCTGGTGGGATGTTACCTACCCACCAGCACCAATGATGTTACATAGTTTGGCTAATGAACCATCTTTAAGAAACCAAGGAAGCCCAGAGAGCACCAAGTGCCCCTCGTTTTAACCCTAAGCTACATTTTTTAAAAATTGGTATCAGAAAGCAGAGATGAACAACCAATCAACTGCAAACAATCAAACAGTAACCAATAGTCTAATCAAGGAATTACCAAGGAGAAAACAATACCTTCATCAATTCTGACAGGGCAAGCTACTGTTTATAAACAAAGAGCAAACCCCATTGCCTTCTAGCATTGAAGATGGTACCTAGCCAAATAACCTGCAAGAAAATAATCCAGGTTAGAGAGTATCAAGGACTCCACAGTCAATAAACAATTTTGTTTACCAGCCTCCTGGACAGGTGTTTTCTTATTAGTTCCTCAAACTTGCAGAGGTTTCAAATCCTTACCAAATAGTAAACCCATCTATGATGATAGATTACTTCTTCACTAATCCTTAAAGCAAAAGCAAATAAACACAGTACTGTAGAATGATAAAGAACGTTACTAGGCTCAGTTGTGGTCCTAAGTCAAGGACTACCTGTACTGAAGCCCTTATACAGCATAAAAAAAGATTCCTAGAAATTCATAAATTTATTTCCCAGTAAACAAGTTATCAGTCTTTTTTTCTAATAGTTTCATGGATGCTGTACACACATCTCCAATACTAGATATAAGTTGGTTGACTCTTCCTGGTATGGTAAAAGCTGCCAGACACTAACAATGATGTATGTTAAATATCAAAAGAATTTCTATTTCCTTTTTTAGAATTAAAGGGAATATAATCTTAAAAAATTGAGGAGAGGCTGCAAGATTTTTTTTTGCAAGAACACTGGTGCTCTTAGCCATCACAGGAATATCTCCTTTTGATCTTAGTGTAGCTTACCTCAGAACAGGCATGGACAGAATTACCTTATTAAGCCTACCTACAATCAGGTTGAATAAATCAATATTATGGTCCCAATATTATAAAATGGTCAACTTAGTTGATTTTGTATTGGTAGTGATTTCTCACTGCACCTAAGAAAAGCAGACCACTGATATTTAGAATCTTAAATTCTCAGCCCCTGGCAAGATATGAACCTATTAGTTATATTGTCACATGGGTTATTTGTGACTATGTGCTGTTAACATTGACAAAGAACTGTTTATATATACGTAAATCAAATCTGGTCCACATTTTTTCCTGAAAGTTGTGAAACACAAAAAGGTTTTAACACTACCATAAACACTCACCAATGAAGGAATTTGTTTTTGAACATTAATGCCAGTTCCCAGAGCTTGTACTAAAAGTTCAGGAACTGAAAATGATACCAATTGGCCACTCAGATGTTTGCAACTTTTGTGCTTTCATCTTATATATGATCATCTGTGCAAAAAGACTATATAGCTGCCCGGAGTCACTTCAACAGTGAGGGGCAGCGTATCAATTAAATTGAATTTATAATTTATAGCTAATTCTACGTTATATATAGCAGGGGTATTAAATTGGTGGTCCGCAGGCCAGATGCATCACACACAAGCCACACCTACTGCAGCTCTGCAAAGGAAAAAGACATTGCGAAGCATCACATGATAGCAACATGACGCGGCGAGTTTGATACCCGTGTTATACAGAAATATCTGTTGCCCATGTCGAAGTGAACAGAACTGTAGTCTTGTAACTTAGATATATTTGTTTTGTATCTCATCTTTAATTCAGAGCCAAAAGATGCACAACTAAAGCTCTCTTCACCTATTTTCCCTACAACAACCGCTCTACAAGATAGGGTGCTCCATCCACCTGGAGTGAAGTCCAATACATTTGGGAAGTTTTAATACAAGTAATGCACATGATCTATTATCTCCCAGCTTCCTTATTCCTTGTTGGATGACTGTTGCTTACAACATCCCATATCCATTTTCTTTTGGCCAAACTAGAAATCTTGATATTGCTGCTAACCGGGGGTGGGATTCAAATTTCTTAACAACTGGCTCTGTGGGCGTGGCCTAATTTGTGGGTGTGGCTTGGTGGTCATGTGACTGGCTGAGCATGGTTTGGTGGTCATATGACCGGCTGGGTGTGGCTTGGTGGTCACGTGACTGGGTGAGTCAAAAGATAGAAACTCACTTTAACAATGCTTTTGGTGCAGGGTTGGACTAGATGACCTCCGAGGTCCCTTTGAGTCCTGGGTTGCTGTGCTGTTTCAAAGCATCTATGAAGCTGCGTCTAGTGCCAGGGTTTGTGGTCCTTCCTCTCCTTTTTCTTCCACCCCCTCCCTCCCTCTATCCATCCATCCATCTACCCACTTTCCTTTCCCTTCCCCCTTTCTCCCTTCCCTCCCTTTCTTTCTTTCTCCCATTCCATCCCTCCCTCTTTCTTTTTCTTCTTCCTTTTAAGAGAAAGAAAGAGAAAGAAGAGAAAGAAAGAAAGGAAATAAAAGAAGGAAGGAAGGAAGGAAGGAAGGAAGGAAGGAAGGAAGGAAGAAAGCGAGCTACCATGTATCTCTATGCATAATATATTTTCAGCTGGAATCTCTTTCTACTTAAACCAGGAGTCCCCAAACTTGGCAACTTTAAGACTTGTGGACTTCAACTCCCAGAATTCTCCAGCCAGCATAGCTGGCATAGCCGGCTGGAGAATTCTGGGAGTTGAAGTCCACAAGTCTTAAAGTTGCTAAGTTGCCTCCCTGGAGCCTCCTAAGAGCAAAAATGGGATGAGGGGCAGCGCCAACACCCCCTCCCCCGTACCCTGTTTTCTGCCTAGAAAGCCTCCCTGGAGCGTCCTAAGAGCGAACACTGTGTGGGGGAGTGGAGCCGGGGGGGCTCACACCTTATTTTTGCTCCTAGGAGGCTACCTTACACTTACCTGGGAGCCAAACTGGCCTTGTGGGGACTTCTGGGAGAGGAAGGGTGGGAGGGGTCAGCTGTTCTTCAGAACTACTGGTTTGCTGAACTGGATGTAAAATTAACATCTGGTTTGGGTGAACCGGTCTGAACCAGTAGAATCCCACACTGGCTGGCTGAGGAACTCTGGAAGTTGAAGTCCACAAGTCTTAAAGTTGCCAAGGTTAGAAGGGCGAGAGAGAGGAACTGGGCTGCATGAGTGGTAGATTGGTGGTAGCGGGCCGCAGCCCAGGGGTTGAGGACTCCTGCCCTAAAAAAATCAGAACCAATTGATTAAAACAATAAGAAAACAGGTTTAGGCTACTTGCAGCCAGTAGCAACAGTGGCAACCATAATATACAGTCAAAACAACCACCTCCAGCTTTTCTGTAGATGTCTTGGGAATTCATTTCCCAAAATGCCGAGACAGATCATCTGGAGAGCATTAGATTAAGGAAGATGACTTAGTATTGTTGTTTAAACTAGTGGGGGAGAAGCTAGCCTGAGGAATAAAAGCCATTTTATAGCTAAATCATGCCAATTACAGTGATCACAAGCTGCATTGACAGGAATTCCCTCGTGATAGTCATGAGAGTTAACTAATCCTAAGGAAAAATGAGAAAACCTTTCATAGCTCAGCCAGACCCTGGATGTATAGGAACTGGTAAGACTCAGAATTTTTGTTTGCTAGGTTTTATATTAAATTTCAGCTCTGTAGAATTCCTGATTTCTGAAAAATAAATTTGATGCAATTGATGGAGTCATTATTTCACTTCAATGCATAATTTACGACTTTGCTATTAAACAATACCACACTTTTGTTTTTAGACTATTGTGAAATCAGATGTTAGTGTTTTAAAATTTAGTATTAAAACTAACTAACATTCTATGTATCTATAACAGGCAGTCATCAAAACGAATGAATTTTTATGGTGCTTTTGTTTGTTGCTGCTTTTTAATTGTGCAATCTTTGTTTGAAATAAAGTTAAATGAATGAATGTTCTTTTGATTCTGATCTTGCAGAATATTAGCCTCTTTACTGCCTTTAATTGGATTTACATAGCGTAATTGCAGCTGACCCAAAGTGTGTATATATTTTTCTAAGGCTGAAGTCACACAAATTAGATTAAACCATTCAGCTTGATTTAGTATGGATGATTGATTTTCTTGGGTATTTATACAAATGACAACAAAACAAATCCATTGAGAGGTTTGAGATATGATTACATTAGAGAAAGCATATCTTAACAAAGCTCATTACTATTCCTTGATTAAGAATATATACAAAATGAAATGAGTGTATTTCTGTTCAAGTTATGGAGTTTTTTCTATGTTCCTTCACCACAGTTCCTCCTATATCTCCACATTTGCTCAAGCCACTTTCTGAATCAGATTTAGAGAATACACAGAACATGCAAAAAGAGAGAAATAGGTTCTGTTGAGAGATACCAGTCTTGTAGCATGGACATTTAATTTTGTTTATATATATATATTATTTCCCTGTAGACTCAGTTGTTCCACTCCATATTAAATACATTGTGTGATATGGTTGTAAAAATATTAGTCTGGTCCGGAGTTATCAGAAGCTACATGAATCAAAGATCTGAAATCCTTTTACTTGTTATAACTTGAACCATATTTCTTCAGTTTATAAATAAAAGGGGTTTGGCATTCAGATACCATTGAAAACTGGATAATCTGCTGTTGACAGCAAAATTTAATTGGAAGAATTTAATTAGAGTCCTGTTTTTGTCTTTCTGATACTGATTAGAAAGCATTTGTCCAGCAAGCTTGAATTGATTGGCAGCTGCTCTCCAGTTTACTCCGTAAGTAAAGGCCTTTCACATTCTTCTGCGAGTTGTTTCATTTTTAATTGAATTGTTGCATTCAATGGGCAGATCATATGTTCTAAGTACCACCTCTTTGAAATATGTAAACAGAATGATCAAGCTAATTATCACACGAGCTTTCTTTTTGAAATGAAAACAGCCTTCTGGGAAGAATCAAATTAGTGTTCTTTAAATAACAGTGTGCAGTATAGTATTTTTTCAAATGCACAAAGGCCATGCTTATAAGGGATCTGCACAAGCCCTAACAAGCACGTCAGAAAGCACCAGGCAGAGATAATAGGAGGAGATGTTTCTATGGAAGCTGAGTGTTTCATTTCTACTAAGGCCTCAGGCAGAATTACCATGGAGGGCTATTCTCAGCAACTGGAAATGAGCAGCAGCAAAAGGCTGAAGTAGCTGATAGAAATCATAGAACAGAGGTCTCCGATCTTGTCAAGTTTAAGACTTGAGGAATTCTGGGAGTTCAAGTCCACAAGTCTTAAACTTGACAAGTTTGGGGGGCCCTGTCATAGAATCATAAGTCTGGAAGGGACCTTGGAGGCCCACTAGTCCGGTGGTCACCAACCAGTGGGCTACCACCACTGGTGGTCTGTGAGAAAATTTTGGTGGTCTGCAGAGAAATGTCACCCCCAAAGCACCTCCCAAAGCTATTAATTAATTAATAGCCCAATTAATTCAGGCTGTGCGGGAACACAAGGCTGTGCCGCCCACATGGCCTGCGGGAACACAAGGCTTGTGTCGCTTGCATTGCAAACAACATGAGGTAGTGAGGGAAGGGAAGGAACTTGCCCCACGCACCCCATGCGCCTTGCCTGGCCACCGGGCTGCTTCTTTCCACTTCTTTCTTCTTATGCTTTTGGCTGCATGCAAGGAAAGCAGCAAAAGTCTTTCTTTCTCTCCCCCAAACTCTGCCAGAAATGAGTCTTTGGGACCCTGCAAGGCATCCTGCTCCAAGAGGCTGCACCGACACAACAAGTCTCACAAAGACTCATTTCTGGCAAAGTTTGGGGGAGAGAAAGAAAGACTTCTGCTGCTTCTGCTGCTTTCCTTGCATGAAGCCAAAAGTCTCTCAGTCTTTCTCTCTCTCTCTCTCCCTCCCTCCCTCCCTCCCTGAGAACGGAGCTGGAGACAGTATCCTGAGATCCCAAATAAAGAATGATTGATCAGTAGGAAAATGGGGGGGGGGGATTTTCCTGCAGATTTTTTGGGGGGATTTTCCCAGGGTCTCTGGTCCACGGGATTTAAAATTATGAATTTGGTGGTCCCTGAGGTCCAAAAGATTGACAACCCCTGCTCTAGTTTAACCAAGACGGGAGTCCCTTATACCATTCCCTGACCACAGCACCAACCACAACACTGATAAAGCCTGCTGGATCATTCATAACCCTTATAAAATCTTGTTGGTGGAAAGGAGAAAAAAAAGTACTTTAAAAGGGAAACATTTAAAGAGACTTTTAGATTTCCTCGGACGGTTGGGGATGAGAACATGGCATGATGATGCTTGTGCTATAGTTACACTGAAACACCTTCATGCTGCTGAAAAGTAAGACTATAGTTTTGCATTTCATTTCAAAAATTCCATGGAAATATACTGTACAGACCAGACATTGCTCTATTTGTTTTGTTTTGTTTAGGTGGGGCCTGAACAAAGCAAGATGCCTAGGGGAGAGCATTTCCTAGATGGCAACTTTGGTAGAGGGAAGGGATATACTTCTCTTTCTGCAGAAGAGTAAGCATTTTGGGACATTTCCCCCCCCCTCCCCAATTCAGTGTGAAATATGTGCTTTTCATTTGGGGAAAGGGCAACAGAAGTGAGTGCTTGTCTTCTTTCGTCCTATTTTGACTCCCTGGTACTATATATCAGAGGTGGTATTCAGCAGGTTCTGACCTGTTCTGGAGAACCGGTAGCAGAAATTTTGAATAGTTTGGTGAACCAGCAATTACCACCTCTGAATGGCCCCACCTCCATCTATTCGCTGCCTCCCGAGTCCCAGCTGATCGGCTGGGTCTTCTTTTGCTGCCCTGCACAGGAGAACGGAGCTGGAAAGCAGGTTAGTGGGGTGGGGAGGGAATGGGATTTTGCAGTAACCTTCCCCCAGAAATGGGGAGGGAATGGGGATTTTGCATTATCCTTCCCTTGCCACGCCCACCAAGCCACACCCACCAAGCCACGCCCACCGAACTGGTAGTAAAAAATTTTGAAACCCACCACTGCTACATATGGTTCACTTGTGGAATTGCAGAGGCATTTAACGATTGCTACCCACTTCATTGTGGGATTGAAAATATATAGCAAAGTTTATGGTAGATTGTACTATGAACTAACTATGGGTAAGCATTTCAACACCAGGAAATGCAACCAACTTTTATCCACATTTGTACAGGATTACAGGTTATTTTACAGAGATATGGGAGCTCTGTTACCAAAGCAACGAAGGGAAACGTTTTAAGTCCACAACAAGCAGGCAGTATTTGTAAGTGGCTGCGATAGCACTTCCCTAATTCACAAAAATATAAGAAAGGAGAGGAAGTATAGCACAATCAGAATTGCAAGATTCTCAATAAATGCAGTTTCAGCCTTCTTCTAAAGTTGATTTCTTGGTCCTGTCTACCAAGACACTGGCAGACATTTCCTGATTTTTTTATAGTTGCTAAATAATTATATTTAATAAAATAAATAGGTATGCTTGTCATTTATATATCAACTCATTGGCAATTTACAGCATATATCACAAAAATACCATAACTGAATATAAGATATTATAATAGATGATATAATACAGTGCAATAAACTAATACGATAGTCTGATCAAGGCCAGAATCCCCCGGAGACAGGCTGAGTTAACCTCCACACCATACCTTTTCACACCTTCCTGTAGAGTTGTAGATTAATAGAGATATTACATTTAGATTTTCTCTGAGTGATACCTCAGCTTCCTGTCTCTATCTTTGACAGACAGAACATGGAATTAATCATGAATTTCTAACATATAGTTTTTAATAGATAAATGAAATTTATCTGAATTCATTTGAATATTAATACATTCCTTATAAAACTATGTGTTTATTAATAACAACTGTTATTTTATCTGCACTTAAATGATAAAGCTATATTTTGTAAAGCATGAAATCTCTTTTTCCTCTGCATGTACCTTTGAAATGTAGAATAGTTATTCCAAATCCTTAGCAGTAATTAGATCTATTTGTCTTTTTCAACAGGGCTACAGGTATTGGAATTCTAATAGTTCTTCTTGCAGTTTTACTGATTCTTGGCTGTTGGTGTTGTAAAAGGCACAGTGGTTATACAAGGCTTTTGGTAAGGATAAACTGCCTTCTTATTGCTTATTCATTAGACCCACCTCTTTGAACACTTCTAAATTTCTACAAAATATGCTAAACTCAAGCCTGCTTAGAATCCATACTATCTGATTCAGGTGATGTTCCTCTTTTTCCTTGATACATAAAAATATTCTGTAATGAATCACTGCCAAAGGAACTACACTCTGGTGTGGAGCTGTTTAAATATCCTTTTGTAATTACATTCACATAATGTGCTTAACTGGTGAGCCACAATCTTGTTCGCTACATTTGGACAACAGCTCAACTGGCACTTCATTGATTTTGTGGAGAGTGTGTTCATAGTTTTGCTATTTGTTTTTATCAATTTATATGGCTGTCCATCTCACCAATGTATGTATGTATATATATGTGTGTGTGTGTGTGTGTGTGTGTGTGTGTATACAAACACACACACACACATATATATACAGACATAAACATACACACACACACACACACACACACAGTTTCCCCAAAAATAAGACCCCGTCCGCTTTGTTGCACCTGCTTGCACAGGGCAGGGTGAGACGCATGAGTAAAAATCAAGTGAAGGTGGGGATAGGGAGGGTGGGGAGCTGCTTACCTTTGGACAGTTGCAACCAGACCTTGCACACGCTGACACCTGCCTCCCCTTGCCTGCCGACTTCTTCTGCAACTGCTTGCAGCCACTTGTGCACATCACCCAAGGGTGGGATTCAAATTTCTTAACAACCTGTTCTGTGGGTGTGGCCTAATTTGTGGGTGTGGCTTGGTGATCATGTGACTGGCTGGGCATGGCTTGTATGTAAATATAAATATTTATATAAATATTGATTTTTTTAATAAAAAAGCAACTTTTACCCAAAATCAGGCAATGCAGGCAGGCAGATTGAATTGCTCACAGAAGCACAGATTCATTCAGAGATCTATCTTTCTGCAATCAGCTACCTGAGTCTGTCACATACAATTTGTTTGTAAGCAAACTCAAAATTTGCTAGCAAGCAAACTCACAAAATTAACTCACAACATACTATTTATGTAAATATTGAATTTTTTATAAAAAAGGAGCAACTTTTACTCAAAATCAGGCAGAGCAGGCAGGCAGATTGAGTTACCTCACAGAATCACAGATTCACTCTATCTTTCTGCCATCTGCTACCTGAGTCTGCACTGAATAATAGAAGCTTCAGGCTCAGCTTTGCTTTTAGATTAGCTAGAAAGCAAGAAATCCCACTGTTTCCTGCTTTCCAGCTAATCTAACTCTCTCGGCACAGCAGAACAGCTGATGGTCGGGGGAAAAAAAGGAAAAATAGCAACTTAGCAGGCAAGTTTGATAGCAGACATGCCAGGTAAGGAGTGAATGGGCGGGGTGGGGCGGGGCGAGCCAGGGATGTGATTTGCCAGTTCTCTGGCAGGTAGAATTCCACCCCTGGTGAGAATGCATTTTGCACATGTGTGTAGACCATTTCCTAAAAACCTCAGCTGTGCTGCCCAGACAGCCTGACATGCGCTGCGCGCGGGTGCACAGTGTTTGAAAATCCTCTTCTTTCCTGCTTTTTCAACCTCAGCTGTGCTGCACAAAGCAGCTGAGGTTGAAAAAGCAGGAAATAAAGGACAGCCAAGAGCCCAGGCAAGCAGCTGGGCCAAACAGAGCAGAAGACACCGAACCAGTTTGGTGTTTGCTGCTCTTCAGAGCTACCAATTCTATAGAACTGGGCCGAACCAGTAGCATCCCACCCCTTGACATCACCCCTGGCCTCCATTTCACCATCAGAGGCTTTCAGGAAAGGCCTGTGCAGCCCATGAAAGAGCTCTGGATCCGGAGCTCTTTTATCAGCTGCAGAGGCCTTTCCTGAAGCCTCTGACGGCGAAATGAGGCTGGGGGAGGGTGCCACGTGCATCAATTCGGAACACATTTCTCAGATGCAGGAAAGGCCTCTGATAGCAAAATGGAGGCCGGGAGCGACATGCTCAAGCGGCAACAAGTCTCCACTGAAGTGGGCCGGCAGCGGCCACACGGGCTCCTGTTCAGCGGGGCTGTTGGTGCTACCACCACAAGATAATATTCCTCAATGCATCCTTCACCAATAGTGTGAACTTCACTCTTCTAGTCTCTTGCAGGGAAAATAACCAGGTCTTCAAGGCTTTCTAAAAGAGAAACAGAATTGGGGCCAACCAAATCTCAAGGCAGTATGATACTCTAGAGTGCAGGTACACCTATTCTTTGGGCCCCATTATATGACAATCCCGAAAAGATGGATCTGGAGCATGCTCCTCTGTTGACATGATGGAATTGATAGTAATTGTGTGAATAAGACAGTCTTTCAAAAGTGCTGACCCTATGTCATGTAGGAATTTGTGCGTAATAACCAGTACTTTGAAGTATACCTGGAAGCAAATAGAAGGCGTGTTTGGGATGGAACAACAAATTAGATTCAGTTACAAATCAGATTTGATTTAATTAAGAATATGTTGAAACAATTACTACTTCAATATATTCTCATTGCTGTAATATGCAAAATTATGGTTTGCTGGCAAATTTGGATGGCTCTCCGAGAGCTGCACCCAAATTTTTAAGAGATCTAAACTAGTGGTCGCCAACCGGTGGGCTGTGAGAAAATTTTGGTGGGCCGCAGAGAAATATCACCTCCAGAGCACCCCCCAAAGCAATTAATCCAGGCTGCGCAGAAACACAAGGCTGTACCACCCACATGGCCCATGGGAAACCTCCCCGCCCACTCACTCCTTACACGGCAAACTTGCTTGCTAAGTTGCTATTTTTGCTTTTTCCGACCATCATCTGTTCTGCTGTGCTGGGAGATTTAGATTAGCTGGGAAGCAGGAAATGGTTGGATTTCTTGCTTTCTAGCTAGTCTTTAGATCTTCAGCTCTGCTTTTAAGCACAGCCGAAGCTCCCTTAGGACTGAAGGTTCTATTATTCAGTGCAGACTCACAGCAAGGAAATTTGAAAGACTGAGCTAGCCGATGGCAGATAGATAGATCTCTGAATGAATCTGTGATTCTGTGAGCAACTCAATCTGCCTGCCTGCTTTGCCTGATTTTGGGTAAAAGTTGCTCTTTTTTTATAAAAAAATTCAATATTTATATAAATATTTATATTTACATGCCCAGCCAGTCACATGACTACCAAGCCACACCCACAAATTAGGCCATGCCCACAGGACCAGTTAGTGGTCCCTGGGATTTAAAATTATGAGTTTGGTGGTCCCTGAGGTCCAAAAGGTTGGCGATCCCTGATCTAAACCACAGGCCTTCAGGTTGGGAACATCTGATCCACACTAAGCCTGAACAGCCACTGATGCTGGGCCTGGGCACAAATGCAGCTATGAGTTGAGTTACTGAATAGCCATTTTCCCATGAATCATTTTGCAATAACATAATCAGAATGCATTATCTCTTCTTGCGGAAAAGTGTTTCTAATGTTGCAGTATGTTTTCCTCCTTTGCATTTCAAGATCCCTTTCGTATCTCTTTTTTTCTATTCACTTGATTAATACTCTGCCTTTTTGTTCTGTTGAACTCTTTCTAATATTGGTCTTTGTGCCAAAGAGTAAGAATTTTGGATTGGCCTCCCTGACCACCTCCGAAGGCAGAAGCTCCCTCAGTGACTTCAAGCTGCCCTTGCGGGAATACACCAGCAGCTATAGTCATGTGGTAAGATGATTGCTATCATTACTTTTGATAAATGCTTTAGGGGGGTACAGTTTAGACAGTTAGTTTAAAAAGAGAGTTAGGAGAGATATGTGTCCTAAATGAGAATGGGCTGGATTTAGGCTGGTGAATATAATACTAAAATAAAAAATAAAGTAAAAATTCTGTCTGCTTTCATTCTCCTAGCAGTCAATACACATTATATATAGCAATAGCACTTAGATTTATATACCGCTCTACAGTGCTTTACAGCTCTCTTCAAGCGGTTTACAGAATCAGCATATTGCCCCCAACAATCTGGTCCACATTTTACCGACCTTGGAAGGATGGAACTCTGAGTCAACCTTGAACCTGGTGAGATTTGAACTGTCAAATTGCAGGCAGCCGGTAATCAGCAGAAGTAGCCTGCAGTACTGCAGTCTAACCATTGCGCCACCACCCAATTTTGCAGAAAGCTTGTGCAAAATAGATATCCAGTCCCTTCAGACTTACATTTTACTTATAAACATGTTTCCATTTTTATTGAATATATTCAGTTACCATTGGCATTGTTGATTGTCCAATGGTGATCAGATTATTACACTTATTTACTTGTTCGTAAACTACTTACAGATTTGTACTGCAGCATAATTTCATCCAACTCTTGGATGAATTACAGAGCAGTTACTTTCCCTCATTTTATGATTGTGTTTTGGGGTTTTGGCTTCAAGAAAAACAGTCCTGGAGAGCCAAACACTGCTATGTACATGCAAATGTTCCTTTTTGCCCTGTTAGTACTTGACAGCAGGTCCCTCCAAAGAAAGAGAAGGGCAGGATGGGAAAAAGAAACAGATTTAAGTGGTTACTTAAGTGAGACATCTTTGTATTGTCAGTCAAAATGTATCTTGTACATTTTGACTGACAATACAAGGATGTCTGCCTTAATTACTTTTTAGTTTTGGCTATTTAGCCAAATTGTTTAATCTACAAGAAATTGTGTTTTAAAACTTTGAATTCTAATTCAGCTATGATGTTCTAATTCAGCTATGCTGTTACTAAATTCATTTTTGAAATTCCTTTTCTTAAGCTGCCACCTTGAGGTCAGTGACAAGATCGTCTGGGCACTTGAAATATTCTATTGATTTCTGGACTTCTGTCCTTTTTGAAGTCAATTGTACCCAATTAATTTATTATTTTCTCTAATTTATCCAGTTTGTCCAATGGAAAGATTAATAAATTAGGTCCTCTAAAACAGGGGTAGGGAAACTTGGCTCTTTTATCACTTATGGACTTCAACTCCCAGAATTCCTGAGTGAGCCATAAAAGGTTCTCCATCCCTGGCCTACTGGTTTTTCAGTTGTGGGGGAAATCAATTTTTGACTGGAATGGGACTGTTTAATATACAAATGTAGGACATATTCTTTATGAATATAAAGAATATACAAATGTAGGACATATTCTTTATGAATATAAAGAATATACATATAAAAATTTTATACCAGCATTGGGAATTGTACTTTGCTTTTCATATTATTAACTTCTCCCTTACTCAACTTTCATTGACACAGGTGCCAGATGCCCCACCAGCCTATGATAAGAGCTCCAGCAGCCTGTTGCCACCACCCTATGCACCATAAGCAGGAGGAATTAATTAAGTTCTTGCTTACTTTAAGTAATTTCTAGGAGCATATGGGAGAGAAAATACAAGCTAATATGAATATTTTCAGAAATACTTGCTTAAGAAAATGTAACTGTCCTCTTTTGCATGACATGCCTAAGATGTTGAAGCTATAGCCTATGTATCTTCATTTTATATATCGTCATTCAATATAAGATTAACAGTAACATACTATATCATTTTTATATATATAATAAATATTACAAAAAAACAAAAACCAGTCTACTTGAAATCCATGGCAATACTAACAAACAGGGAATTCCAAAGGTGCTTTTTCAAGAGGTAACTGGACTTTGTTTTTTAAAAAAAGATGTTCCACTTTTTATTCAAGAAGCTTCTTCAGTTCTGAAGCTTCTTGGATGACAAGCAAAAAGTCTTCAAAGAAAAACCAGAAAGTCCAGCTGCCTCTTGAAAAAGCACCTTTGGGACCATCATGACCTGGATGTCTAAGAATCTCCATAAACAAAAAGGGAATCTAGTTAACCTTGGATGATCTAGAACATTCATCAGGATTATAGAGACCACCTGGGAAATCCAGAGCTATGAGCTAAACTGAGAAATAAAAAATTCCTTGGAGAACACAATGAAAAATACTTCTACATTATGCTGAGAAAACTGCAAGAATGTGTCTATAAAAATTACCAGGAGTTAAATCTGAGGCAATAGACATTATATTAAAGGATGAAATACAATTTTCCCTGTATTTAAAACTTGTCATCTGATAGTGCCTATGTATATACAACTCATTAGCTTCTAATTTTTGCTAGTGTTGTCTAAAGAAAAATAAGATCTGAAATTATGGTCTGTCTTCAGTCCTGCCCAATCTGGTATAAATTGTGTACACACTCCCTTTCTGGATATGGTTGTAGTCCTTTAGGGTGCAAAAACTTTTAATGATCCTTACATTTTGTTCTCAGAATATGTCTTTCTGCTTGCCTTTTTCCTTTGGGTTGCCAAGGAATTTTGAATTTTGATCACATGATCATGGGGATGCTACAATGGTCGTAACTGTGAAAAATAATCATAAGTCACCCTTTTCAGTAATGATGTTGTAACCTTGAATGGTCATTAAATTAACTGTTGTAAATCGAGGACTACCTGTACTGAGAGAAAGAATAACTAGGAAAAAAGCTTTGGGGAGGGGATTAAATAATTTACTATCAACATTTTGCTCTTTTGAAACCCTATTCAGAATAATTCACAACAACAAAATGAAATGGAAAACAAAAAATTCAAATATTAATATGAAAGAAATAGCACAATTAATCAGGTATTTAAAGGCTCCTAAAACAATCGTTTGCATTTTGTTTGTTGAAAGGGCTTTGGAAAAGCTGCTAAAAATATGCTCTTCATTTTCTAGATTCTTCAGGTTTTTTTACAATAGGATTTGTTAAAGATCTGCTATTATCATTTAGTTTGCCTTTAGGGATTAAACTCCCTCTCACACCCTTATGTGAGAGTGGTAGGTGAGGGTACTGGTAGGAATACTAAGACACTAGGGCAGGGGTCCTCAAACTTGGCAACTTTAAAACTTTTGGACTTTAACTCACAGAATTCCTCAGCCAGCTGGCTGGAGAATTCTGGAAGTCCACAAGTCTTAAAATTGCCAAGTTTGGAGACCTCTGCACAAGGGGGTTAGATAACAACAATCTCCCTTAGTTTCCATATTTGTCACCTCCATATTTGTCAATGAACTTTGTGTGCAGATGGTGTTTTCTTGTTCTATATTCCATGGTATTTTGCACTGGTGTCACATCGCTATTGCATTCACATACACCAATTTAGGGGCTTTTTAAAAAGAAGTGGTGTCTAAATTTTAAAAATATCTTTATTAAATATGCATTTAATTTTACATCTAAATCTGGCAATTTTAATTCAAATTTAGATACTTAAGCTGCGGCCTGTTATATATTTAGGGGTAATTGAAGTGCTTGATGAAGATCTATTTGATGAAAGATCCAACTGGTTATATTATAAGAGATTCAGAACCTTTCATTATTTTAAAATTACCATACAGGATTTGAATCAGGAACATAAAATTCCACTGTATTAACAGTGTTATGCCCTCTTAAGCAATCTTAACTGGGTCATTTTCAGCAAAAGAGCAACAAGTTACAATGTCATCTGCAGCTAACAATAACCTGAGGCAACAAATCTAGAAAATTGCATTAGGAAAGGAAGGATTAGTTACTATTTCCTGGGCACCGCAGAGGTGGTATTCAGTAGGTCACCAGTTCTGAAGAACCGGTAGCGGAAATTTTGAGTAGTTTGGAGAACTGGCAAATACCACCTCTGACTGGAGATTTTACACTATCCTTCCCCTGCCACGCCCACAGAACCGGTAGTAAAAAAAAAATGAATCCCACTACTGGGGCACCAGTTTGTTTTTAAGAAAAAGACACCGCAGATTTATTTGTCTCACTTGATTCCAAGCTATTTGTAAAGCAACTGTAGAGAAACAGGAGATCCAAGTTGCAAAGAATGTTGTATCAATTCAGAAATTATATTAAGTAACCACATCTGCCATACATGCCAAAGAAGAATCATCTCATCTTAATATTTTTAGTGATATGATCAAAGGATTGCAATATAAATATCATTTCCTTTTTTGAGAAGCGGGGCATTACTGTTTAATTTTCAGAAAGACATCCTGGGGCATACACCAGGATTCAGTGGTGGGATTCAAATTTTTTTATTACCGGTTGTGTGGGTGTGGCTTGGTAGGCGTGGCAGGGGAAGGATACTGTCAAATCTTCAGTCAGAGGTGGTATTTGCTGGTTCTCCGAACTACTCAAAATTTCCGCTACTGGTTCTCCAGAACTGGTCAGAACCTGCTGAATACCCCCTCTGCCAGGATTATGGGGAAGACGATAACTGAAATACCCAGGAAACAGGTGTGGAAAACTGGAAGTCTCAAGATACTATTCCAAATCAGGGGGGTAAACCAGAGAGAAGCTTCAGAAGGCTTCTGGAAAGAAGGTTTGAGACCTATATACCCTTCTCCCTTATGGAATCAGCGATATTATACTCTAAGGCTCACTTCATGTCCTCTCTGGTGAAAAAATCTAAATCTCAGTTCCTTGTTTGTAAAAAATACACTTTTAAGATTTTTATATGTTGCTATGGCATTATGGGAATATATTTATAATCCCAAAGGTAGACTTAAATAATCTTAATGAGAGGAATGTTTGACAGTTATGTACTATGATAATTCTGTGTTAACCATAGTGCTCCTATTTCTGATCCAAGAGGAAGAAAATCCTAATTCTGAAATCTGGAAGTAAATTTCAGATTAAGAGTGTTTAGCCATGAGCAGATCCAGGGATTCCATCCAAGAGGTACAGCTGCAAACCACCAATATGAAGCTTGTTATCAGAAGATACAACCCATAGTCAAACCATTGATTTCTCTCTGATTTGTTCCAGATATAAATACAGTGTTTTGAATTTGCAATGATATAATAGAAAATAAAGGCTAGAAGGTGGTTTGAAGTGGCAGGAGCTATTGGTTGTGTTTGAAGATAAAGTGGTTGGTGGCTATTGCATTGCTAATACTTGTCTTATAAGAACTACAACTAAACATATGTCCACAAAAGTGGGGAGAGATAGGAAAAAAACTTGTGATGCAAACTGTGCCCTTTAAAGTATTTGTTTGTGAAATCCTAATGAAAGTATGAATAAAGTGGAATTTATGGTGAGGAACGGATGACTGAGTAATATTTTCAATTTCAGCTATTCTTCAAAGCAAGTCAACTCTCTTCATTGTCTATCTCACAATTATTACATCATTGTACATGGTACATCATAGTGTGTATTAGCTAGTTAGGTTTCTTTGTCATTTTAATCAAGACAAACAGAAATGTTTATCTTTTAATAACCCATTTGAAAATGTGAACAAAAGTTCATGTTCTATGGCCACTATATTATAACACTTTAGGAGGTCTGTAAATGATACACAGAAGAGCTGGAAAAGTTGCCAAATAATAATAATAATTGTGAGCCATTTACTTAAGGGTAAATGCCATGTTATATTGGACCATGTCTAAATAGCTATGCTTATAATATTTGGAAACCTCCATTGATTTCTTAATGCAAGTATGTTGATATCTTACTGACAAATATCCTTTTTCCACAGAGTATTATGAAACAGAAATACAGCAACTTTGTTTATTACATACAGATCCTTCTGCATTATTGCTAAACAGTACACTTATCCAAAATTACTAAAATACTTAAAAAACTATACATTATGTAAACAAAACATAAATAAGACAGAGTAGTTCTTTTTACACATGGTTTAGTCCATACTGTTAAGGAATTGGGATTATGTACAATTTTACACCATAGATTGCATTTTTACAACACATCAATATAGAACATAGGAACATTTGAAAACAAAATAGAAAATTTCTAAATTATGAGAAAAAACAGATCCTAGTAAATGTGCTAACCAAGAACCAAACATTGCTTTCTATATCTCTGAACAGTTTTTCTCCCACTTTAATAAAAGCCTTTAAAAGCTTTGCTCTGAAAGATACTTCAAGAAGTTCTTTCTCGCCATTTTTGGAGAAAAGGAAACAGAAATGATCCTCAATCTTACATGAATTTTAAAAAAACCCTATGATGGCTTTGTGCACACAAATTCTTGAGATGTGACAGATGTTTTAACAGGTTAACAGGTAACATTTTGTTGTTAACAGCAAACTGTGTAGCTTCTATCTATTGTCATCTTGGATCCTTTCCACTCATGAATTCTCAATGATATGCAAAAATATTTTTTTGCTTCATTATTTTGTCTGCTCAAAATATGCCATTACATGCCTTGGGTTCATGGACATAAGTCAGATGTTTCAAACAGCGTACTTTAAAAAACAATATAAATTAATTTTGTACACATACACACGCACGCACACATACAAATGCCCCAAAATTTCAACGGCTCATTTACGTGAAATTCAAGACGCAGCTGTGTCTGGGACACCTATGCTGGAGTTCAGAAAATTGGGGAAGACAACAGCAGAATTCTTAGTTGTAGAAATAAGGTCAGCAGAGAAGGATGAAGACAGAGATGAAGTTTCTGATGTTGGAGTCTTTATAGCATTCAAAATGGCTCCTTCAGGGCTGACCATCAGTTTTTTAATAGATGTATCTAGGTGCAATGCAGACTTACTGTTTTGTAGCTGAGAGATACTAGTGTGGGTTGCAGGAGCTAAAGTTGTTTTAGTTTGAGTAGAAGATGAGGTGACCATTACCAAAGATGTAGACAGTGTTGTAAAAGATGGAGTGCCTGACTTTGAAGTATTGGCAATTATTTGTGGAGTAGCACGAACAATAGGCACAGGATTTGCAATCCCAAGAGAGTTCACAATTTTGGTAGAGCTTTTTAAAGGCAGTTTTGATGGCTGCCAGCTTAAGGAATTACCCATCACTTGTGTAGTCTTCTGGGGAGTGGGAGCAGCAAACGATAATCCATGGCCATTACTAACAGTTAAGAGAGGTCCAATTTTTGGATTTGCAGAAATGAGAAGAACATGACTGCCAGCTCCAAGGCCCTGAGATGGAACAACAAAACGAGTACCACTGATCATTATCTGGGTTCCAGGTGCCAAAGGTGTACAGGTGTTAATTATTATTTTCTGCTGAATATGGGATTCATTTAATTGGCTGCTTACATTATTAACTATTGATGGTGAGGGTGGAACAGCCTGAATTGTAGAGGTACCAGGAGCACAGGAGAAAGCTGAAACTGGCTTTACATTAAGTGGTACAGATGGGCAAGGCAGAGGAACTAAATTAGAAACATTAATCACTTTACTTGCATTTGGGGATGCTTTTTGAAGTTTCTGAGTACTTCCATTTGTTGGCACTCCAGCTGAAATTCCTGTGGGCTGAAACTGAGCTAGTTTAGTGGATTGTTGACTTTTTGAATGGGGCACACATTGCGAAGTAGGTGGAATTGCTGGCAATTGAGGGACTGTATGCAACATTTTAGGGACACCATTCACTGGTCCAGACAAGGAAACTGTTACTGGCAACTGAAAAGCAGACGATAAACTTGAATGAGAAACTGTTGGTTGAGCAGTAGAAATCAGTACAGATGAAGCTAAGTGTCCTGTTTTCACAGTTGATATAGCCACAGTACTTCCAACATTAGAGGAGGGCAGCCGTGTAGTTAAAACTGGTATTATTTTTGCTGGGGGTTCCATTCCACCTGCCAAAATAGTAGGCTGTGTTCCAGTAGTAGCTCCACTCAGTGCCACAGAAGTAGGATTTAAACATTGGCTGCTGGTTACTATAGTGGTATTTACTGCTTTTGCTGCAATGTTTTGACATGCCAAACTTGAACATACAGGAACTACACTACTACTGGTTGATAATGGGAAAATTACATTATGGTTATTTTTGTCTTCCAAATCTTTTGGTGCTGTAGACTGCATAATGTTAACTGTTGAAACATTCTGAACATTACCTGTACTATTTATAAAGGCCTGACCAATATTAAGACCTATTTTTACATCTTTTACTTGAGAAACAGTTGGTGATGTATTTATTTTTAATGATGATCCCACAGTAGTTGGAAGAAGGATGAGCTGAGGTTTCTCTGTGCTTTTAACATATGCCTTGCCAATGGAAGGAGGAAAAGTCTGTTTAAGTGGTTCTGTTGTTACATTTGCATTTGACTGAATACTGGCAAGTGGAGTATTAATGAAAACCAGTTTCTGCGTACTAACACCAGTGGATGCTGGAGTAGGAATTAAATTGACTCCTGTAGTTCCACACACAGGAAGAAGTGAAGGATTTGTGACTAACATAAGTTTTTGAACTTGGGCACTACCCAGACCTCTGCTGGTAATGGAAGTGACGTCAGGCTGTGCAACAGAATATTTTCCATTATTTACATTGATTTGTTGATTAATAAAAGAAGTCTGGGTGGTACAAGTGGAACTCTGCCCAACATTTTCTATAGATAAACTCACTGCATTACCAGAACTGTTTGGTGGAGTTGTCATGACAATGTTTGACGACATGGAAGATAAGAATGGAGAGGCGGATCCATGTAGAGTTTTTGACACTCCTTGATTCACACCACTATTATGAAACTGCCCAAATGTGACTGTGGTATTTTTCCCCTTTTTTGGATTTGCACAAGAGGAAATAGTTGGGATAGAAGAAGTTGCTGGAGACATTTGAGCAAGCGTTGGGAAGCTAGGTATCGCTTTTGTCACAGCTGAAACAGTAGAAGTTGATAACTGTGTGGATTTGGGCATTAAAAATGCTTGAAGTTGGGGTGCATATGTAAAAACAGAACTTGGAGAGAAGCTACTAGCAGAAATTGGTTCTGAATTTGTCTGCACTTTTACGATTCCTGTGTTCCCACCACGTGTCCTGACAAGAATAGACTGTGAATCTCTTATGCAGATTGTTTTCAGCTCTTGTTTTGTTTCACTGTCAGCAGTATTTTGAGGGGAGGAATTGGTGTAAGAAGTCACACTCTGTGATACTGTTGTCAAAGTCTGAATTGCTGAAGAAACAATAGGTAAAGCAACAGGGGAGGCAGCAGCTGAAACGACAGTCTTGGTAATTTTTACAGTCTCACTTTGGTTCATTTTCACTACTGATGCTAATGTGTTACTAGTGGAAGTGACAGAGGGCAGCAGCGAAATTCTATTCACTGAATCAGGCTCTTGTGGCAACTGTATAATATTTTTTTTAACATTTGTGTTAGGCAGAAGTGTAGTAGCAGCATTTATTGAAGAAGCTGGAATAGAAGGGACTAAAGTAGTGTTGGTATCTGTTGATTGTGGAAGAGAAATGCAGTGTTGTTCCATTGTATTTTGTTGCAGGGGTTGGTTTTCTTTTGCTCCATTTTTACTTTCTCTGTGCTGGATAAGAAAATTTTTAGGCAAAATAAGGACTTGCTGCATGATTTTCTCTCCTGTGTTTTTTTCTCCTGACTTAACATCAACCACAGGCTGCATCTGAATCTTCACTGAATTATTGTGCAAGTCTACTGGCATGCAATGGCCAGCTGGCATTTTGTACAACACTTGCAAAGAACTCTTTGAACTGGTCTGGCAGGGCAATTCTGGTTTAATTGGAGAAGAACTGATTGTTGATATAATCAGTTTTTCAGAAGTAAAAGTGCTTCTACCTACTGTAGATGGCAACTGACTTGTTAAGGCCACTTTGTTCCCAATATTCTTAGCAAGCAAGGCCTGGATAGGTTTGGTCCCTTTTATTAAATGTGGTACATATGCTGTAGAGTCTGTTATGTCCAATGATTCTGAAGCTGAAGATTCTATCTGCCTATTCAAGCAGCCCTCAGTTGACAGATCATTTTCAATACTATGGACGGTAGCATCATTTGTGCTTAATTTTAGCTTTTTCCTTGGTAAAAAATCATTTGTGCTGTCATCTAGGTAATAGTTTTGCCTGGATTGGCGTTTAACAGATTTAGGCACTATCTTCTGCATTTCTCTACAAGTCAAATCTTTTCTAAGTGGTCTGGATTTTCCTGTACCAAGGTCCATTTCTGGTGAGTTCATGTCTTCTAGGAAGAAAAGAAGAACCAAGAAGGGAAGCATTTTTAGAAAAGCAAACAATAATTCTTAATTGATTAGATCACACTAACACTGTTGTTTCAATCAACAAAAAAGGTTTGGTAGTACAACTTATGATGGGCTCAAAAACTTAATTATTTTAGTTCTGTAAATCTTCATTTATTTTATACTCAATTAAATATTTAAGCATGTTCTGAAATTATTTATATCAACCCAACAGAAATATCTCATTGCTTATCCTGGGAAACAGGCGGTGTGTTTAAAAATCTGAAACTGTTTCAATCAAAAGTATGAAAAAAACATCTTGCCAGGGTTACCTACCAGCATCCCTCTCTTCCCCAAAGGGAAAGAAAGAAAGAAATATTTTTCTACCCCTGGGACCTGAGAAAACCATGTAAGTTGATTTGTCAAAATTACAGCTATGCTGTAATTAATTTTGCTTGAATTTGCACAATACTCTAAAACAAAAGAAATTGATAGTATAAAACAGGTAACTATTTTGTTATCAAATTTCATTTTGGTAAGACAGCTGAAATCTCCACCAATACTCTACTCACAGAGTTAACAAATGCACTTACCTGCATCCAAATAATCCCTTTTAAAAAATTCTGTGTGTTCTGAAGTTTCACTGGTAAATGTACTGGAAACTTCTTTGACAATATTTATTTCACTGTCCTCATTAGTCCACTGTTCTCTAATAAATTTATCATGATCCGGTTGCCGTCTGAAGTCATCATAGTCCTTTTTTAAGCGAGACCTTTGATGGAACGTAGATAGTAAGATTTTTTTTCTTTTCATATTAATATTTAAAAACAATTAAAAGATTGATGATTCTTACATTTTACGTTCACCAAAAAGGTTCAGTTAATTACCTGTTTCTATGAAATGCCTTCATTAATTTTGGTTCCCATGGTAACAACTCATTTAGCAATCGTATCAAAGTACAGTGGAGTTCCTTTACAGCTTGCTTTCGATGATACCATCTTCCCTGTAAATATGAAAATGCTTATTACAGAGTAAATTTTAATCAATAAAGATAAAATGTGCAACTTCAGTAAGAACACCACCATGGATCATCTATTTTGCAGTAATCTGTTTCTCATTAATTACTGCAGGAGATGTCTAGTTTTCCACTGAATATTAAAGTAGAAAAAGAATATAGAACTAAATTACTACAACATGATTAATCTTTTCTTTTTCTCTCTGGAAGATGTCACTTTATTTACAAAGTATGTACCAATTAACAATTACATAGAATGCAGATTAGAATTAAAACTATATAACATAATGAATGTCTATTTCAATAAAAATGCCTAAGTATCATAAATCCAGCTGCTGCTACAGAATGCCAGGTTGGTCCATAACAAGACCTCCTCATCCATGATTTGATGATAGAGCCAGCCTGGAATGTATTACTGAGATCTAAAAATTGCCCAGCTGTGTTTGAAGTGTGGCATCGGCTGAGATTCTGGGAGCAGGGGTATAAGAGAATCTCTTATAGTTTTCAGGGGGCATGACTCAGAGGTCCCCAGTTGTGAGATCTTGTTCATCAAGCTGGACTCTAGGGATCAGTCGCGATTGCTGCTTTTGTACCAACCTCCCTGCTACCATGCCTAAGTTCCTTGATTCCTTTTCTGGGTTGATGGTAGACTTCCCCAGATTTATGGTTCTGGGGGACATAAATCTGACTTTCCTAGGAATAGAGTCTGAGATGACTTGGGAATTCCTGGTTTCCTTGGCAGCTATGGGCCTATTCTAATATCCAGAGACCGACCTGGGAGAATGGGAGACTTGGTGTTCCTATCAGAGCAGTGACAATGTGATCTAAAACTGGGGGAGCTTTTAGTGTCCCCTTTGACATGGTCAGATCACACCTTGATTTCTATGGGATTCTCTACTGCCGCCACTCACTACAGAGAGGTTGGACTTATCGGTCTGCCCCTGGTGACTGATGGACCCAGAATGGTTTCAGAATGAACTGATGGTTATTCCTATTGGTCTGCTGCATTTGAAGCATTGGTCTCCACTTGAAATAAAAAGGCAGCTGAGGATTTGGATTGGATCATGTCTATGCAATCTCTCCTCTCACAGATCCCTTTACTCTCTATGGTTTATGGAAGAATTGTCAGAGATGAAATGGGAGATGTCTAGTGCAATGTTAGTATTCAATAAGGAACTTAACGGAACACAGGTTAGTGCTGCCATTAAGGCCTAACTAATATGTGGTAATGAAGCATTGGTACTTCCCTACCCTTTTTGCATTTGCAAATTGCTGCCCTGCAATCCTATTTCAGGTGACCTAGGCCCTGTTGGATAAAGAGACCATGGAGAACCTCTTACAGACGCATGCAGAGAAATTTGTGCAGCAGTTTTTGAATAAAGTTGCTTGGATTTGTTCCCATTTGGATGCTATGTTGCAAGTTGAGAGAAGAAGCCTATGACAGAATCTTGTCCAGTTAATTGGGAATGGTTTGAACCTATTGGATCTGAGGAAGTGGCCAGGTCCTTAGGATTATGAGCTTGGCCCTCTGCTCCTTAGATCCAGGTCCCTTCTGGTTCATTAAAGCAGCTGGGGGATGTTGTGTGAGTGGGTTCTGACGATAATTAATTCTTCTTTGTAGGAGAGGATTGTCCCTTTGTCTTTTAAAGAGGCCTTGATTCATTCCCTCAAGAAACTATTGTTGTATCCCACCATATTGGACAATTTTAATCCAGTATCTAACTTCCCTTTTTAGGGAAAGTGGTAAAGAAAGTGGTTGCACAGCAGGTTCAGATGACTTTCAATGAAGCAAATTATCTGAATCCCTTTCAACCAGGGTTCAGAGCCTGATATGGGATGGGAACAGCATTGGTCTAGCTTTTGTATGACCTCTGGTTTGGGCAGGATGTGGGTAGTGAATCCATTCTTGCCTTGCTTGACCTCTCAGCAAGTTTCAATACCATGAGTGACGGTAACCTTTTGGACTGGACTGGCTCAGAGGATTGTGGGTGGGTGGCATAGTGTTATGCTGGTCTGCCTCCTTCATGGTTGATTCCAGTGATGATTAGGTGAAGTCTCACCCTTGACCCCTACTATATAGGGTGCAACAGGGTTTGATGTTTTCTCTCTCCTCTTCAACATAAGCTCAACTGTCACCATGGGGTGAAGTATCATCAGTATGTGTATGATACCCAATTTTATATGTGCACCATTGGGGAATTAAGCAATACTATGAAAGTCTTATCATGGTGTCTGAAGGTTGTGAGGATCTGGAAGGGGAATAATAGGCTTCAGATGAACTCTGTCTGGCAAGACTGAATGGCTTTGGTTTTGGGGGTCCATTGATTCTACAACTATGCCATTTTTTGTGCTAGATGGTGCTGCATGGCTGCAGGTGAACACAGTGCACAACCTGGGGGTCTTCCTAGACTGTGACTCTTGGTGACAAGCAGGTGTTGGTGGCTAAGAAGGCTTTTGCACAGCTTCATCTAGTGCGCCAGTTGGGTCTGTTCCTGGATCAGAAGGCCCTGCTCACAGTCAATCATGCCCTGGTCACCTCCAAATTAAATGACTGCAGTGTGCTTTCTATGGGGCTGCTCTTGAAGAATACCTGGCAGATTTAGCTGGTACAGAATTCAGCAGTGCGGTCTCCTAGGACAGTGGTCCCCAACCTTTTTTGTACCAGGGACCAGTTTCACGCAGAAACACTTTTTCAAGGACCGGGGGTGGGGGAAGGAGTCCGAGTTTGGTGGTTTGCTTGCAGACATTTCATTACCTGACTAGGTAACATCTGATGTTGTTACCTAGTCGGGTAATAAAACGTCTGCCAGCAAACCACCAAGTTCAGGGAGTGCCAATGCCTCCTCATTGCAAACCTGAGCGACAAATATTCTCTTCTATTGGGACATTTAAAACGGAGGGTTTCAGCTGCAGATTCAGGAACTGCGCCTGGCTGAGGAGCGCCTTCAAAACTGAGCGCTGGGCGGCGGCGGCCCATGGCTGTCTCCGTGGCTCAGGACAAGTCCCTGCAGGACGGCTGAGAAGCCCCGCCTCTCAGCCCTGCCTTCCTCAGCCCCATCCCTCAGGTGTCTCCCTCCCTCCCTCAGCCTTATCCCTCAGGTGTCTGCCTCGTTCCTCTCTCAGTCGCTCTCTCGCTCCTCCACCAGCCCAGGAAGAAACTGCTTCAAAGAAGCCGGCAGGGTGGCTTTTCCTGTCAGCGCAGCTCCTCCGAAGCGCCCGTTCACCCCCACCCGCCGCCGCGGTTCAATCCAGTGCTCCGTTCTGCCTGCCTTCGTTTCTGGTTGTTTCGGAGCAGCTTCGGCTGAGAAAAAGAGGTGAATAGTTATTATTCTCAGCCGAAGCTGCTCCGAAACAACCAGAAACGAAGGCAGGCAGGCAGGCAGAACGGAGCACTGGATTGAACCTGGATTGATTGGCGGCGGGGTGGGGGTGAACAGGCGCTTCGGGGAGCTGCGCCGACAGGAAAAGCCACCCTGCCGACTTCTTTGAAGCAGTTTCTTCCTGGGCTGGTGGAGGAGCGAGAGAGCGACTGAGAGAGGAACGAGGCGGGAGGAAACTGAAGCCACTGAGCCAGAGAGTAGGACAGGCTTTGGTTGCTTCCTCCCTCCCCTTCTTTCATTTGTGTCCTTGATCCCTGATCCCAGCAGCATTCACCGAAGGCGAAGAAAGCCGCCATTTTTATTTTATTTTTTATTTTTATTTTCTTTGCGGCCCGGTGCAAAGTGATCCACGGACCGGTACCGGTCCGCGGCCCGGTGGTTGGGGACCCCTGCTCTAAAGCAGCGGTCCCCAACCTTTCGGGCTCCATGGACCAGCAGTAGTGGCGGGGGAGGGATTGTTTCATGTACACGCCTGCAGCTTACACAAATGGAGCTTTCTATGCTTGTGCAGCCCAGTTCCCAATAGGCCATGGATGGGCATCAGCCTGCTGATCCTGCTCTAAAAGTTTCTTATCGTAACAACAGCAACTACCATTGCTCAGTTTCCTTTGATATTGATGGTCAAAAGGTGGTTGAAGGAAAAGAAGCAATAAAATGCAAATTAACAAAGGCTTTTAAGTATGCAGGATATAAATGATATTTGTAATATATATTTAAAGGGGGAGGAAAAATCAAATAATCCTGAAACTGGCCTATTTATTTCCCTTCAGCTGCTCATTTACTTTCAGTCCTAAATTGCATATTCCTAGAGAAGTGACCAATCCTTTGCCAGAATTCTCCCATGATTGACTGACTACTGAGGTTTTCCACATGACCCATTTAAACCCATGTTCAATATTTTTATGGCTTGTACTGCCAGTTTAAAAATAAGGCACCTAACTTTAATTCCTTATAGCTACACTTTAAAAGTTATATTTCCAGAATGCATTTCCTTCTTATTCTGCCTTAGTTAGGAACAAGAGTTTAATAGGCAGCATATGTCAGCAGACACTTTCCCAAAATTTATACTATACAAAATAATTTTAACATAATAAGGTTAAATGGTTACGATCTTGTGGGGGCCGCATTGATAGCTGTCCAGGCACGGGGAGGACACATTTACTGTAAAACATATTCCTGTACAGTGCATTAACTACAGCAGTAGCCCCCAACCTTTTCAGGGACTGATTCTGTGGAGAAAGGTTTTTCCGTGGACTGGAGTGGGCATGGTTTCATGTGTTGCCTGCATCCCACGGATGGGGGCTTTGCTTGCTTGCACAGCCCGGTTTCTGTTATGCCATGACCCAATGCCGGTCCATGGATTGGATGTTGGGGATCCCTGAACTGTAGGACCAATTATTACCATATCTAATTATTGATCTGCAGTTATCAACATTTTAGAGTAAATAAATTATGGTAAGGTACAAACAGGAATATGAGTTTGAAAAAATGAAGGCAAAATACAATGGCAAACGTATCATGAATGTAATCTCATACGTTACTCATACAGCCATATCCATTCCTAAACAATTGTTTACTGAGGATTTGGAGATGGCTGTTGTCATAAATATGAACGTGACCAAAGTATTATTAAAATTCTCAGGCATGCTGCTATGGCCCAGAAAAAAAAAGTAATTTATTCTTCACAAGTATTTCATGACACTTAGCAAACCTGTTACTCTATGAAACAAAAGAGTGTTCAATTAAAGACGGGTGAGTAATAAACTATCTTCTTTTAAATCCAAATTCTTTAACATACTTAAGATGGAGTATTGATACTTCTGCATTTATAATAAATTAAAACAATTGAGATTTAATTATGTGACTACTATTCTGTACTTGACTATGATACTGTTCAATATAAATGGTCAATAATGAAATGTCTGCCTATTACTGGCAAATATAAACGGATGTATGCAGAATTCGCTTGTTTATGCAATGCACTCACCTAGTTTTCACAGCAAAGCTATTAATACATTATAGCTTTTTACATCTGCCTTGTATGCAGAGTCTGATACTAGGACTAAGGGGGAGTAAGAAATAAATGTAAATGAGTCTCTGCAGATTGCCAACTCTAGGGGTTGTTGCTCATCTCTGTTTCAAGGCCACTGAGCCAGCGCTGTCCGAAGACATCCCGTGGTTATGTGGCCAGCATGATATCACGGAGTGCTGTTACCTTCCCATGGAAGTGGTACCTATTATCTACTCACATTTGCATGTTTTTGAACTGCTAGGTTGGCAGAAGCTGGAGCAAGAACGGGAGCTCACCTCATCGTGTGGCGCTCAGATCTGGAACCTGGGCTTCTGGCTTTCTAGCTGACAAGCCCAGGGTCTTAACCACGGAGCCACTGCAGTGACCCCTAAGAGGGAATGCCTTGCTCAAAATCTCCCATATGGTTTTCATGCTACAGGGAAAAATAGAGCGGGAACTTCCCTTGCTCCTAATCTAGCATCATAACACTTTACCATGCTGGATTTCACAAATGAAGAAAAAGTATTTAAAAAAATATCTCATCCCAGAATATATTTATAGGACTAGATGGGACAGTAGTCTACATGATAGGAATCTAAATTTAGGTTAAAGAATCTGATTCAAATATTTTAATGGCAAAATCTTATATCTATATTCAAAAGTCAAACCCACTAAGTTCAGGGTAGCTTAGGCCCAGATAAATGGGCCCTATATCTAAATATATTCCTGATCAGCTCACAATTGGATTGCTGTAGACATGGTCAAATGACCATGCCCTTTTCATTTATTTTATTATTTACAAGAATACACTAAGCTGAGTGCTATTTTGTTCCTTGAACTTAATAAAAATGGAGACCACTGATTTTGTCTGCTTCAACTTATACTAGAATTCTTTGGGGTAAAGTGAAGTGTTGCAATACTTTTGGTCACATCTGTATAATGTGCTCTATATGGGTTGCCCTTGAAAACCATCTGGAAGCTACAAGTGGTCCAGAATGTGGCATCACAGACAATGAAGGAAATGTCATTTTATGTTCATTGCTTTCCAAGCTGTACTAGTTGGCTCCCATTCAATAAGCCGACTATCACTATCATTTAACAAAGCACTTCTTGGGGTACAGCCTGGCTAACTGAAGAACCTCTTATCTCTAATTGTTTCTGCCCATCCAGTATGATCAGGCAGAATGGATTAATTGGCTTCTCTTTATCTAGTTTTACGAATTCTGTGAACAGGTCATATTTATGCAAAAATGTTGACAGTTAAAAAGGGTTCACAAACTTTTTAAGCACCACTGTACTTGAATTTCAGTTATATGTTTACTTGCACAGAAATCTTACTGAAAGAAAAATGCTTACTTCTGAGTAACCTTACAAGAAATAACCTATAGTATTAACTCACATCCTAACACATGGCTGAGCAGAAGTCTTGTCTACTTGTTAAGTGAAACTTTTGTTAAGTGAAATTTTGCCCCATTTGACAACCTTTCTTGCCAAAGTTGTTAAGTGAATCACTACAGATGTTGAGTTAGTAACACAGTTAAGAGAATCTGGCTTCCCCATTGACTTTGTATGTCAGAAGGTGACAAAAAGTTATCACGTGACTCCAGGGCAGTGCAACCGTCATAAATATCAGTCAGTTGCCAAGCATCCAAATTTTGATCATATGACCCATGGAGATGCTGCAACAGTCAAAAGTGTGAAAAACAGTCATAAGCCACTTTTTTCAGTGCCATTGCAACTATGAATGGTCATTAAATGAATCATTGTAAGTTAAGCACTATCTATAATTTCCTGCTAGTTTCATGAGATAAAATCCATAATGTACTAAAGTGATACAGTTATGTTTTCTATTCAGAAGTCTTTTCTTTGGTAAATCTGTTAGGAAATTGGAAGGAAATAGACAATATAGAAAATCGAAGTTATTTTATTTGGCTTATTTTAAAGGAGTCTCTGTGGCACAGTGGTTAGAGTGCAATACTGCAAGCTACCTCTGCAGCCAGCTGCCTACAATTTGGCAGTTCAAATCCCACCAGGCTCAAGATTGACTCAGCCTTCCATCCTTCCGAGGTGGGTAAAATGAGGACCCAGATTGTTGGGGGCAATATGCTAACTCTGTAAACCGCTTAGAGAGGGCTGTAAAGCACTGTAAGTGGTATATAAGTCTAAGTGCTATTCCTATTATAAGGTGTAATTAGAGATAATGTTCAAATACTGGTATCCAAATATTTTATTTCATTTAAATTAACTAGAAAACAAAATGTGCCCTAGTTAAAAACTTTTAAAAGTTTTTCATGACTGAAAAAAATTAGAGATTAGAGAGACAGTTGCCTTCAAGATGTTGCACTGTTCCAGGCAATATGTTCAATGGTGGAAGACACTAGGAATTTTTGTTCAATAACAGTTGAACAACCAGATCTAATTGAGAAACCATTGATAAGCTATCTAAAAGAAATGATCTCAACAAATAGCTTTCATATGATGCATTAAGAAAAATAAATAAAACACATACCGATTTCTTTTTAATATGCTCAATATCTTTGAGTTCATTCTCAGTTTTTCTAATTAATTCCCTGAGTTCATCAAGATTAGTGCAAATAAGCTGGAATAAGAGAAAAAAGTTAAACTATTAAAAATCAGAGACATGCAGCACAAACTATTAGAAAATAAGTATTACTGCACTCAATTATTTACAAAATAATTGAATATATGTTGCAAATAGCACGTTAGATTTTGATTCCACTGAGCATTCTCTGCTATCATTGATCTGCTCATACGAGTTCTTCCCCTAAAGTATATCTGCACTTTTGTTAAGTTTTGATGCCATTTGGGTTCCATTAAAAAGTGGTGGGCAGACTTTGTGCTACATATTAGCCCCTAATGATGCTGAAAGCCAGCAGTAAAATGAAAAAAAAATGATGTAATTTTTCAAGTTTGGAAGGATTTTAAGAATATGAGTGGTTGTTATTCTGCATTTCAGAGGCCTTCAGAGGTTGTTATTCTGCATTTCAGAGGCCTTTTCAAACAATTATGATCCCTCTTCTGGAGGGAACAAATGTAGGAATCGCAGAATCCTTCCATTCCTCTTATACCACATACACACAAGAGGGAACATTTATTTATTTATTTAGCCTACTACCAGAGAGTCTGACTGGCTATTTTAAAACCAGGCCACAATGTCTCAGTTGCATCACTGCCCGGCTTGTGGCCCCCAAATTATTATATAAGGATTCATAGTTGGAAAATGACCAGTCCACCAATATATGTAATAAATATTAAATACATAATACATTGCAGGGTCCATGATGCTCTCTGAGCTTGTAGATGTTTCACTACCCAACAGACAACATCATCAGTGTTAGAAAGGGAATGGGGTTTGCTTTCTTTATATATTGTATTAGTGGCTTGACAGTATTGGTGGGAGTGGTCTTGGTGGTTTCTTGATTGAGTTGTTGTTTACTCTTAGGTTGCTTGTCTGAGTTGGTAGTTTCTTGACTGGGATATTGTTTACTTTTTGATCTAGTATTAATCTCTGCTCATATGCGTGGTGATTGCTGGTGAGGTGGTATTTTGGTCTTAGTGATTCCTTTTTGGCTTTTTGATTGTCTCATTGAATGCTATTTAGATGTTGTTTATCTCTGAGTGTCTGTTGATGATTGATTTGTCTCAGTGCCAGGATTCCAGAAATTCTCTAGCAGTTTTGAACTTAGCTTGGTCTAGAATGTTCACAGTTCCCCAGTTGAAGTTATGGTTAAGGAGTTTTAAGGAGTTAAGAGTTTTCATCACGTACTCTAACTGGTAGTTGGTGTTCATGGATATACCACTATCATACTATCATCATATAATATGAGAGCAAATCTCATTCCTTTGTAGCGCTGCATCTAGGTTTGGTAGTGAAACATCTACCATGTTTCTCATATAATAAGGCCGGGTCTTATTTTTTTTTTTGAGCCCCGAAAAAACGGCTAGGCCGTCTTTTCGGGGGTGACTTAATTCCCCCCCCCTTGCATCTTAGGGGCGGGCGGTGACGGCTTGGATGTTGACCTCGGCGTTGGTGGGGCACTTTGTATCAGGGTCAACGCAGGCAGCACCATATCCGGGTGTGCAACAAAAGTACTTCCTAACGGCAAGCCCCCCCGCCATTTCCCCCCCATTTCGCATGTTTTAATATAGGCCTTAATTTTGGGGGAGAGGCTTAATTTCATTTCATGCCTATAAAACATGCTGGGACTTCCTATTGGGGGAGGCCGTATTGTTGGAGAAACAGGGTACAAGTAAACAACCAAGCTTGGATAGCATCAAGGTTTCCACAGCTCAACCCTGAGCTATAAATGTTCTCTTCCATACAATCTTCCTCTGAGACCAATTCTCAGATTATTGTTACATGCATGGATCACTGGATCCTAACCAATACAATTCAGAAAAATCTCTATAATCTAGATAAAAATTCTATGATTATTTCAGGACAAATTCTTTTGTTTATTATTAATTTGGTAATGTTAATTTAAATATTATTTAGAGTGAGGGAGATATTAACCAGTCATTGTAGAAGTTACAAGCTTTCAAATCATTTATTGAACCAAATAAAATCCAAAAGGTATTACCTGGAATTCTGGGACAACAGGCTTTGTAATAGATTTCCTTTTCTTTGTAACTGCTTTTTTAGATATGGATTTCTTTCCTTTAAAGGGGGAAAAAGATTTCCAACATAACTATATGTGTAAAAATATGGACTTGAAAATTAATTTGCAACAGTTTGTAGGAATCAAGAATGCTTCAGTCACAGTAACTCTGCAGACAACTACTATTGTAAGGCTTTGTATAAGCCTTTCATTCAAATTCAGGATTTGAATTAATAAATCACTCTTTGATTCTTCTCAGACTAGTAATATTCTAGAAATTTTGGATTTATATTGAAGGATCCCTTAACAATTAATTAAAAAAAAAAAACTAATATTCCCAGCTTCTCTCATATACATGTCCTTTCTCTTCTTCTTCTATATTTACATACACAATTCACATCTTATCTGACAGAATTCAAGCCTAAAGTTTTAAAGAATTCAACATCTCCCACATCCAGAATATTAAAGTAGATAGGAGCAGAAAATCCTAATTAAACTTAAAAATAATAACTGACATTTCAGGTCACGTTGACCCATAAATACAGGTAATCCTCCACTTCTGATATTGAGCCCCAAATTTCTGTTGCTAAGTGAGATGGTTAAATGTTTTACCCCATTTTACGACCTTTCTTGCCACAATTGTGAATCACTGCAGTTGTTCAGTTAGGAATATGTTTGTTAAGTGAATCTGGCTTCCCCACTGTCTTTACTTGTCAGGAGGTCACAAAAGGTGGTCACATGTCCCTGGAACACTGCAACCATCACAAATATGAATCAGTTGCCAAGTATCTGAATTTTGATGATGTAACTAGGGGGATGCTGCAATGGTTGTAAATGTGAAAAACGGTTGTAATTCACTTTTTTTAGTATCGTCGTAACTTCAAACAGTCACTAAATAAACTATTATAAATCGAGGATCACCTATATTATGCAGACTATTGTATTGGGATTCAGATTGGATAGCTGTTGAGTATTATAGCCTAGATTTGATGTGAAAAGAGATAGAGAAGCAAGATAACTTCATGTCTTCCAGATAGTTTACCCTATAACTTTCAAAATTCCTTATCATTAGGATTGCATCTGGAGGACCTAAGGCTGCCCCTTCTTGATCTATTTAGTTGCTATTCTAGTTGAATACCCTTTCTAACCATTCTTGATATGTAAGTAAATAGTGAATACAGCTGCCTCTGCATAATGCAGTTAAACTGATGCAGACCAGAAAATTATCAGCAAGCATGGGAAAATCCCATGTTTGCAAAACCTCAGTGCACTTAGTACTCAAGGAATGCTGATTGTTAGATAACGGAGAAAATAAGACACAACACAGGATCGGGGACGTAGATCAATATTTTAAAACTTTTCAAGGCTATGGAATATTGACAGATCTATTAATTTTTAAAAACTGTATGACTACTGAAACTATGACTGGAAACATGCTTGGTGCAATCTGGCTCGGAGAGACAGATTTCTGTCTTCTTTCTGTGCCTCTACTTTCAACTGCTTTGTGGTCAGAATAGGGAATTTTGCTCGAGTAGGGGAAACAGTTCCATTTGCTTTATGAATTAAGATGGGCATTGCAATTTCCTTGCTTGAGGCACCCCAATGCTGATCAAAGCGATAAATCAAAATTCCCCCACAGCTATTTGCCAGCAGTGTGGGATCATGTGTATAAAGATGAAGCATTTTTATGAACATTCAGTGCACATTTCTAATCTTTTAATGAAATACTGTTCCCAGAGTATACATCAAGAAACACTGGAATATCACTAACTAAAAACATTTCACATTGTTAACATTTTATTGCAAGGTCTTCTTACTGTTTGATTTTGGTAATAAACAGTCAGTTTGGTTGGAATATTTTAGACTTCCTCCTCTATTACCTATTTTATATATCCTATCAACTTATATCTTCAAAGATGAGATAGTAAATTCTTATAAGCAAACAAATGACCAAAAAAAGCATTTATATTTTTTTCTATTAGGTGTCATAAGTCATGCAGAAATGATACAATATAATATTCTTACATAATATACATTACAGGTGTTTAAATTGCAGTGAATATATTCCTTTTATGACCTATTTGATTGATAGAATAGAATGAATAAGCTACCCTCTGATCTTGAACTTACTGAAGGTCAAGCTAACCAATGTTCGATTAACGGTATTGTTTTAAAATAAACTTTTCCATGTGAATGTTTTGAGAACATGGATAATCAAAACTGAACACAGTTCTTAAATTTTTTCTTCCACATTGAACATTTTAAGCAAAACCAAGCAGGCAATCATATATGTCACAAAACATATCCCAATATCAATATTTAGGGGCCAGATAAGGAACTCAAAAATTTTAAGAGAATTTCTGTCCATTGTGAAACTGGAAGTAAAGCTCATACAGAGCAGGACTTAAAATAGTTGAATTTTGCTTAATTTTAATCATTTGAGCTAAGTTTACTTAATATATCAATGGCTCAGAAACATGGACTCTGAGCACCTAATACATTATTTGAATGATGAATAGAAGCAATACATTGATGTTTACATTGCTACAAAAAGACTAGAACACTTTTTATGACAGTAATGGGGAAGTTTTAAAAAGAATGATCTTCAAATATTGAAGAAATTGTTTTGCTTTTAAAGGCAGTTCTCAAAAAGAGGGGCCACAAAGACCCATAAGTTATTTATTTATTTAATTTATAATTTCCTGACAGAACAATTAATCAGCAGAACAACTTGCCTCCAGAAGTTGTGAATGCTCCAACACTGGAAGTTTTTAAGAAGAGACTGGAGAGCCATTTGTCTGAAATGGAATAGGGCTTCCTGCCTAAGGGGTTGCACTAGAAGACCTCCAAAGTCCCTTCCAACTCTGTTATTCTGTTATATGCCACCCATTTCATGCTTCGAGGTGACTCTGAGCAGCTAGTAATAATGTTGGTTCCTTCCTCTGGAATTTCTGCTGTGCTACCTCAGCATGGTGGTGGATGAGTGAAGAACATTGGGAGTGTATAAACAATATAAAGTAATTGATGACCATTGACAAATGATGAGCCCCTTAGGTCAGATGGCTTTCAACATAGTACTGAGGAAGAGTTGAAGATCTTTCAGCGTGTTAATGGTGTTTATAATGTAGCTACATTAAAGCCTTCAGGAAGTCTAGTTGCTGATGTTGCCATGAAGGAAAAGAAAATCCAAAGCTGCAAAGACAGAATTAGAAAAGGAAATATGGAATGTAAGAAGCATGAACAAGCTCAGAACAGAGAAATATGAAATGAAACAACTACACATTGCTATCTGAGGTATTAGTAAATAGAATGAATTGGAATTGTACTCTGTGGGCATGTGGGAAAGTCCCTGGGAGAAGGGGCAATGAATTTCTGCCTAGGGAACACAGATAAGAGAGAGCTGGCTAGTGGATAGGGCAAGAGGCCCAGCAGGGACCCTCTTTAGTTTCTCAGGAGATGCTTCCTATCTGGTTTACTGGTAAGGCTATCAGATATTTTTTCAGTCAAAAGATCACACTGTTTACTACTTAAATGTGATGTCTCCCAGATATCTCCTTGGATGTTAGCTCAGGGAGGATGAGCCAATTCCTGGCACATCAGGATCTGGCTTGATGACTCTGAACGGCCCTACGGAAGGTATTTGGCTGAGACTTTAGCTGGGGAAAGATTGCAGTGGCAGACAGCCAGCGAAGAGGAGGAGGAACTGCCTTCTTTCTGCCTTGATCCAGGGCAGAGGAAAGGCAGGAGCAGAGAAGGTCAGCCAGACTATTCTAGAGGAGAAAGCCTTGCCCATCTTGATGGGCTACACAGGAAGCTGGCTATTTATCACAGCAGACAGATGCATTGCTGGGAACGTGTTTGTTTTCTAGCTGTGTGTCTGGTCGTCATGATTTCTGCTTCATTCTGTATTGACCCTGTGTTTGGAATTGAATCATGCCTTGGAGATTCTGGACTTTTCTTGCCTTGTGAGTGGATTTAAGTTTTGCCTGGAGGATTTAAGTTTGTCTGGTGGAGTTATTTTGTTCGAGCAACTGTCAAATGCTTTGTGGACTATTGGGCCCTTGCTCTCTGGGCTAACCCTGGTCTGCTTATGGCTGGACTTAATTGGGACAGTTCTGAGTTTTTGGTGAAGGGAATTGTTGGGGAATATTAACAAACTCATTAAATCACAGTTATGTTTATGTGTGAGTGAGTGGAGCAGCAGATCAAGACAGAAAAAGAAGTCAGAATGATTTTACTTTTACTCTTAGGAAGGGTATAGTAAGAACAACACTTGATTACAATGCGATAAATGACCAAATAATCTAGTGGTACCATGCTAGAAACTAGGAAATTATGAGCTCTAGTCTGCCTAGGGATGAAAGCAAGTTGGGTGATTTTGGGTCAGTCACTCTCTCAGCCCAACCCATCTCACAGAATTGTTGTTATGAGGAAAACAGGAGGAAAAAAGAGAATTTTATATGTTCATCACCTTGAGATATTCATAAAAATAATAAAAGATGAATTATTTTTTTTAAATATACCAATTAAACTTTGTAAATAACCACTTAATATGATTATCCAAGTTTATGCATCAATCCCTGATGCAGAAGAACAAGAAACTGGTATGTTTCATGATCAGATTCAGTTTGAAACTGACAGAGTTGTAAGCAAGATATTCTACCTGTATTTGGAGGTTAGAGTGCCAAACTTGGAAATATTATGGAGGAAAATATAGCTGACTGCATGGCCTAGGAAACCAATATAAAGCAGGAGAACAACATTAATTTATGCCAATACAGAGCTTTATTCATTGCCATCATAGCCTTCAAATAACCAAAATGAGATTTAAATAACAGGGAGAGTACATAGAAATCAAACTGACTATGTTATTCGTACAAAGAGATGGAAGAGCTCCTTTATAAAAGTAAAGATATGGTCCAGGTTTGACTATGGAATACTTCACTAATTGTTCATGAACATCTTCCAGGTTAAATTAAATTGGAAGAAAAAAATCCAACTACTTTCCATCCCAAAGGTGCCTTTTCAAGAGGCAACTGGACTTTTTTTTTTTTTAAAGGTTTCACTTCTCAATGAAGTTTCTTCAGTTCTGACTGGGTGGTGGGGAATGGAAGGATTTATATTCCTTGCAAACAGCTGGTCATTTGCATTCTTTTAGTAAGTCACTTGGAAGTTTATCTGTGTCCTCAGGGTTACCTGAGTAGTACAAATGGGTGTGGTGGAGCCTTCTTGGAACTGCTGAAAAGACAGTGTAATTCTTCCATTCCCCATCATCCAACCAGAGCTGAAGAAGCTTCTTGGATGAGAAGGGAAATGTCTTCAAAGAAAAACAAGAAAGTGCAGTTGCTTCTTGAAAAAGCACTTTTAGGACAATCATGACTTGGATGACTGAGGATCTCCATAGACAATCACTTTCCATGATAAGATCTTGATCATATACCCAATATTTTCAAAGAGAACATCCAGAATCATTTTGAAACCGTGAACCTTATGGATAGGGAATCAGAAGAACTTTAGAATGAACTAAAAGAAGCTTTATGGACTGTAAAAAAGAAAGCATAAGATTAAGAAAAAGAAAAAAGCACATCTCAGAATGAATAGTGGAAATTGCCAAGAAGAAAAGAGAAGCTAAAGTCAAGAAATACAAATATCTGTAAAGACACTGAAAATGGAAACATAGAAAAGCAAGCAAAGTCTTCCAAAACATCACTGCATTGAGAAATAGATACCAACTTTGAACTGAAATGCTAAATGAGGATGCCAATGGAAGATAGTAACTTATTCAACTGATAATAACTGATTCAAAAAAGATCAGACAAATATGAAAGGAGTGTATTGTAAGTCTGTAAAGTACAGTTATCAATATCCAATATATCTTGGAAGACATTCCCAATTTTTAAAAACCTCTAGTACCAGAAGATCACTAGCGAGATCAGTATACTCTGGTCATTGCCAAATCAGACGGTTACAGGAATAGAAAGAATATATTCAAAAATATGACAAGCAACAGAAGAAGAATCAGAAAGGATTCTCATCAAAGTATGCCAATAAATACAGTATGTTGTGAGAATACACAGTGGCCAACAGATTGGAGAAGATCAACCTATATTTTAACAGCAAAAAAAGAACATGTAATAGATCTGCAAACTATCATAAAGTATCCTTAATTTCACATGTTAGCAAAATAAGCCTTAGGGTCATCCAATGCAAATTAGAATCCTGTATGAAAAGAGAGGTGGCCAGAGATGCAACCTGATTTCAGAAAAGGCTGGTATATAAGACATTATTGCGGATGTGTGCTGGATAATTAAGAAGCCAAAGAATAGAAAAAAGAGTTATATATTTTATTGATTACAGAAGGACCTTTGATTATTTTGATCATGTGAAGCTACAGAATGTTGTTTAAAAATGGGAATCCTAGAATATGTCCTTTTCCTCATGCAAAACCTATATATCGGCCAGGAAACCACAGTTTTGATGGAATATAGCAAAAAAGACTGGCCCAAGATTGTCAAAGGAGTGAGAGAAGGTTGCATACTCTTCCATTATTTTTTTCAACTTATATGTAGTATGTATATATATTGAAGGAAGCTGGATTGGAAGATGAATTCAACACTGGGGAAGAAACATTAATAGCCTATGTAGTGCTGATGACATGACTTTTGTAAAATACAAATAATCTGCAAGCTTTATATAGTCCTCAACCTACGCCCACAATTGGGACCTGAATCTCAGTTGGTGAGAGAAACTGACATTAAGTGAAATGCTCATGTGACTGCTTCATTCAACAACTGCAATCCTGCATTCCTGCTTGTAGTCATTAAGCAATTTCCTAAGCAGATGGAGGGAAAGAGCTGCCTGCTGAGTTCAGTTCCCCTCTATGTGCAGAAGGGAACGCCTCTGAATGGTTGCAGGAACAGATTTCACATCTTCGGAATTTGAACTCCATTCCTACGGCCCTTTGGAGGAGTTCCTCTTTCCTTCAAAGGGTTGAGGGATGGAGGGATGCTATCTGTACAGTCTAGGTTAGAAAGAAAGTCAAAATCAGAACAATTTTTAGTGCCTTAAATGTTTAAATAGAAAAACAAACAGCAAAATTATTTTCCCCTGTTGCTTTATTCAAGTCATCTTACCAGATTTGTGCTTCTTGTGCTTGGCTTTCTTTTTTATCATGAGTAGCTTATTCTGGATCTCAGGTTTATAAGATTTTAATGAGTGGAGATGAATCTCGCGTTTTCTCTGAAGGCTTTCATTTAAAATATCTTTCAATTTCTTTTTCTTCTTCTTCTTCTTCTTTGCTCTTATTTTACTAAACATTAGTGTTTTCTGCTCTACCAAATTCTTTGAAGTCACTTCTTTAGCAACTTTATGACAGTTAAAGTCTGGATTGTCAGTCTGATTACCATTCAAATGCATCTGGCATGTTTTAAGTGTGTTTTCTTTTAATGGGATTGCCTCAATTTTGACAACTGAAGATTCACCACATTTTTCTTTGTTTTCTAGAATCCTGATTTCTCCTGGGCTAAGAGGTTCCCCCAATCCATCTTCTGAAACAATGCCTTTATCTTGATTTTCTTTACAGCAATCTTTTGTAAAGTCACAATCCTTACGTGCTTTCTCTTCGCAATTGTATTTGATTTCATGTTCTGGTATAACATCCAAGAGATTCAAGTGAACCTTTGCCAAGCAAAGATTTTTTCCAGGTTCTTGTTTTGCATGGGGCAACAGCTCTTTAGCATCAAATCTCATTTCCCCATTGCTTTTGGTGCCATACTCACATTTCACCTTCTCCAGTTTAATGCGTGGTACTCTTTTTACTTTAATTGGAGGAATGGGAAATTCAGGGGCATGAAAAGGCTTTTGCTTATAAATCCGTACGTCTGCACCACAGAACTGTGGGAAGTGAACATAGGCATTTTCTAAATAATCATAACCCAGAATCACTTCTCTGCACTCATGAATAGGTTGACCAAGTACTGCATCCTGTACATCCTTTTGAGTCTCATATACAGAGTCGCAGAGGCCTTTAAGCAACCATACCTTCTGACAAAATGGAAGTTCATGAAATGGTTTTTCCTCCAAAGGACTGACTTCTCCAAGAACTGTGAAAAACTGAGGACAGAGGCCAAGTTTTTCTGCACAACTGTCTGGATTATCAGTTTGCCCAACTACTGTATACCACTGTTGTACTTTCTGTCTAAGTGCTGCTTCCCAAGTCCTGTAAGGAAAACTTGGTCTTCGATGCAAAGTAGATCTTCGATGGGGAGGACTTAACAAAGAAGTCATTATTTTAGACAAAAATGGACTACACTGAGGCATCAAAAGACAGCGTTCCAATTCATAAAATACTATTTCAGGCAAATTTAAAATATGTTGTGCTAAACAAAGAAAATGGCCAATAGCTGGAATTTCCCACATGTTTTCCATTTGAGTAGGTGCTGCTTGAGACAGAAGAAACTTCTCCCATTCTTCTACTTCTTTTTGACTAGCTTCTTCTGCCTCTTTTCTTTCTTGTTCTCGAAGTCTAAAAAAAATCAGGTTTAATATTAAAAGAAGGAAGACAAATGGAAAATAATTTGTACATAAAAGCAAAAGAAATTGTATAGTAGCATAAGTAAGATTTTGACTGAGTCTTGGATAACTCAATACTTCTGTAATACAAAATCCAGCAAAACAGCAACCTGATTTAGTTTGGGCATTTCATTATCTTATTGCCACTGGATATTGAGTTATCCTTCAAGTAGAACAAGTTTGTTATGTAGCATCTAGAGGTGCTGATGCAGCATATAATATTATACTTCTTTTGAAGCCCAAGATATGTTATTCCTCACATCCTAATTTGCTATTTATTCTTATAGCATGATATAGTATAAAGATAAAATATTATAACAGCAGACATTTGCACTCAATGCATCCAAAAAAACAAAACAAATAGTCTGTTATGGTGCCTGTGTTTAGTGAACAGCTGATGGGACTAAATGCTAGCAAAACCTTGTTATTTATAATATAATAAATATTGCATATTATAAACATAATAATTACTAATGTCTCAAATTAATTGTATGGAAATCTTACCACACTCATGCACAGAACAGGAGTCTACTTCTAGTTGTTTATCATTATCAAGACTAAATACTGAGATCCCACAGTATTCTATGTAAAGGAAAAACACTTTCTCAGAACACTTGCCCATACAGTATAGTTCCACTTGCTGCAGTCCACATAATCTCAGCTGCTATAGCCTCCTGGCTTTTATCCAAGCCTTTTCTTTTAAGAAGATTAACTGTAAGAAGACAAAGGGTGGGAAAGCCCTGCTATTTCTGCTCTTGTATTTTTGGGACCCAAGTTCTAAAGGAATACACCTTAAATCTTATCAAAGTTTTCTTCATTTATAAAGACCACCATATTGGTAAATATATCAATATGCATTTTAAATCACAATACTAAACTTTGTTACAATCCATATTCCCAATATATTATCAAATAATTGTTTAAATTTCACACTACTGAATACTAAATCTTATGTTCTCACAATTGACTCTAATTGCATATCTTCAGTTTACTTTATATTTAATCTATTGTACAAGCTATTTAGCATCTGTTTCAATTACATTAGAGTTCTAATAACAAGGCACTTGGCCAAAATCAATTCTTTGTCCTCTTTCGGCAACAGGTCAATTTCAATATAAGAAAAAAGATCCTGAACTCATAAGCATTGCAGCAGCTAACTATTGATGCAAGCACTGTCCATTACATTTTATGCTTCAGTGAATCTCAGAGATGATTGGGTATAAGCTGTAACATTAATTGTACAGTTGTGCCCATAAGTTTACATACCCTGGCAGAATTTATGATTTCTTAGCCATTTTTCAGAGAATATGAATGATAACACAAAAACTTTTCTTTCATTCATGGTTAGTGGTTGGCTGAAGCCATTTATTATCAATAAACTGTGTTTACTCTTTTTAAATCATAATGACAACTACCCAAATGACCCTGATCAAAAGTTTACATACCGATGATTTTTGCCTGATAACATGCACACAGGTTGGCACAAAGAGGTTTGAATGGCTATTAAAGGTAACCATCCTCACCTGTGATCTGTTTGCTTGCAATTAGTGTATGTGTATAAAAGGTTAATGAGTTCCTGGACTCCTAACAGACCTTTGCATCTTTCATCCAGTGCTGCACTGACGCTTCTGGCTTCTGAGTCATGGGGAAAGCAAAAGAATTGTCAAAGCATCTGCGGGGAAAGGTAGTTGAACTGTATAAAACAGGAAAGGGATATAAAAAGATATGCAAGGAATTGCGAATGCCAATCAGCAGTGTACAAACACTAATCAAGAAGTGGAAAATGAGAGGTTCTGTTGAAACCAAACCATGGTCAGGTAGACCAACTAAAATTTCAGCCACAACTGCCAGGAAAATTGTTCAGGATGCAAAGAAAAACCCACAAATAACTTCAGGTGAAATACAGGACTCTGAAAACATGTGGTGTGGCTGTTTCAAGATGCACAATAAGGAGGCACTGGAAGAAAGATGGGCTGCATGGTCGAGTTGCCAGAAGAAAGCCATTACTACGCAAATGCCACAAAGTATCCCGCTTACAATACGCCAAACAGCACAGAGACAAGCCTCAAACCTTCTGGCACAAAGTCATTTGGAGTGATGAGACCAAAATTGAGCTTTTTGGCCACAACCATAAACGCTACATTTGGAGAGGAGTCAACAAGAGGATGAAAAGTACACCATTCCTACTGTGAAATACGGAAGTGGATCGCTGATGTTTTCGGGATGTGTGAGCTGCAAAGGCACAGGAAATTTGGTCAGAATTGATGGCAACTCTGCAGTATGTTATCAAAAGATACTGGAGGAAAATTTGCATTCATCAGCCTGGAAGCTGTGCATAGGACGTACTTGGACATTCCAACATGACAATAATCCTAAACACAAGGCCAAGTTGACCTGTCATTGGCTACAGCAGAATAAAGTGAAGGTCTCAAACGTGCAGTTAATGCAAGAACAGCCCAAGAATTTATAAGAACTGGAGGCTTTTTGCCAGGAAGAATGGGCAGCTTTACCATCTGAGAAGATAAAGAACCTCATCCACACATACCACAAAAGACTTCAAGCTGTCATTGATGTTAAAGGGGGCAAAACACCGTATTAAGAACTGGGGTATGTAATTTTTTGATCAGGGTCATTTGGGTAGTTTTTGTTGCCATTATGATTTAAAAAGAGTAAACACGATTGATAATAAATGGCTTCAGCCAACCACCAACCATGAGTGAAAGAAAGTTTTTATGTTATCATTCATATTCTCTGAAAAATGGCCAAGAAATCATAAATTTTGCCAGGGTATGTAAACTTATGAGCACAACTGTATGTATACTACCTCTAGATCACAGCTTTTGCTAAACAATTTCAAGGAAAAAACCCCAGTATGTTCTATACAATGTGACATCATTGAAATTATACTTCCACACATAATAAAGCCAAAGAATATGTGTTTACACCTCATGGGTGTGTTCTACGCTCATGGGTGTCAAAACTGGATTTCTTCGAGGACCTGAGCAGCATTGTAGTTGGGCTGGCAGCGGGGGGGGGGAAGGGGGAAATGGGATGGATGCCTCCTGCAGCACCCTGCTGGCCAAAATGGGGCACGGGGGGTTCACGTGGCCCCACTGCACCCATTTTTGGCCTGGACAGCCTCCTGCAACATTTTGCCAGCCAAAACGAAAGGGCGGGGGGCCTCATGTAGCTCCCTGTGCCGTTTTGGCCAGCAGAATGCTGCAGGAGATCGTCCAGGCCGAAAATGGGGCATGAAGGGGCTTCATGCTGCCCCCCGTGCTCTGTTTTGGCCAACAGTGCTTCAGAAGGTCGTCCAAGTGAAAAATGGGGCATGGGTGGCTGTGCCCCATTTTGGCTGCCAGAGTTATTGTGGACTGGTCCTTTGTTATTTCCAGGCCAGCCCCGCGGGCCAGGTTTAAGCACCCTATAGGCTGGATTCGGCCCGCGAGCCTTGAGTTTGACACCCCTGTTCTAGCTGAACATGCCCTTTCCTCAATAGTTCTTTGTCCAATTTAGAAGTCTATTTCATGGATATGGTGTCCCTTTTCATAATATTGATTTCTTGTAAACCAAGACAGCATAATTAATTAATTAAATTTAGAATATTAACTCCAGTGATTCTGCACAGCTTACATTAAAAAGATAAAAACAAGAAACAGAACACAAGCATTCAGTGACTATATGAATGTCATGAGGGTGGCAACTGGGTTCTCTGGAGAGGATGCTGTTCCTGAACATGGGCATCACAAAAAAGAAGACATGCCTCCTAGGTTCAAATGATTCTCACCTTTCAGGAGATATTCAAGTTACATATAACTAGCATATCTGTAGGCACGTAAACTAGAAATTCTGAAATTTCTTCAAGAATAAAAATTGCAGCCAAAGGATCAAATCTCTTTGGATACATTGGTACATACAAATAAGGAATGCTCTCTTCTCTGACTGTGCTATATGAAAAATTGCTTCCAAGAATTTGAAAGTAGTTCATTGCTGCAATTACAAAAAGTATGAGAGGAATTAAAGGGAAGTTCAGAAGCAGAACTTTTCTCCTGTTAGATCTCAGCCTACATTTCATTCTAAATTTGTCTGTGGAGATTGCTAGAGTGGTCTATTGTAGCCTTACTTTTTTTAAACTGCCAGACAACTAGACAACTCCTGCTCCCCACTTCAGTGTCTTCCTCCCCAGACAAACTGCTAGTCAGCTAGCTGTCTTATTTCTTGCTTCCCCAAAGAACTTTGATCAGCAAGTTTGTGGTAAGAGTTGTCATATTATACACCATAGCCTACATAAAATAATGAAAATGGCAACTGAATATTTAGTATAGATTAAATGTTTTGGTCAAAATTTAATTTAAAAAGTGGAAAAGAATGGAAGGCATACACAAATACAATTATAATTTTATTCTGTAAAAAATGAGAGCTCTCCTGCTCTTGAAGAAAATTTAGGGAGACTGTTAATTGAGCGGTTCTTTTTTTTTCGTGAATTCTAGAAAGTTTGAGACACAAACAAGTTTCCATGCTTTCATCCTTAGAATAATTATGTGGACTGGTTCAAGATTGCATATGCAGTATCAAACAAGAAAAGAGTATTTTGTACATTTAAAACTACCTTAGCTTGGTCATACATCAATACTTGATTATATTGATATGCTTTTGTCGCAATGACTAGATTTACAAATCAAAGTGCTTTGTTTAAACTGAGGTACTGACAATCCTCTAAACTGTATGCAATAACAATACATAGCCAAGCACTCCTAATTATTCTGTTCCCAGATATATTTGACTCATCTATAATTAATATGTTGCTCAATCACATAGAGAATGATGGGGATTAGACTCACATATATAGAAACTAATTCAGGGAAAGCTACTAATAATTAAATAATGATGAGAAATATGAACATAAAAGGATTAATATTAACTGGATTCTAACATCCTAAGTCATGGTTCATTTAGTAAGCCACAATTGCCTGGTTCATACAATACTTCAAAAATCATGGCTTGAAAAGCACAATAAGGGAGCTCTTATGTGTTGTATGGATGAGGCCAACTCAGAAATGTTCTTTAACACAGGGGTCCCCAACCACCGGGCCGTGGACCGGTACCGGTCCGTGGATCACTTTGCACCGGGCTGCAAAGAAAATAAAAATAAAAAATAAAATAAAAATGGCGGCTTTCTTCGCCTTCGGTGAATACTGCTGGGATCAGGGATCAAGGACACAAATGAAAGAAGGGGAGGGAGGAAGCAACCAAAGCCTGTCCTACTCTCTGGCTCAGTGGCTTCGGTTTCCTCCCGCCTCGTTCCTCTCTCAGTCGCTCTCTCGCTGCTCCACCAGCCCAGGAAGAAACTGCTTCAAAGAAGCTGGCAGGGTGGCTCTTCCTGTCGGTGCAGCTCCCCCGAAGTGCCCGTTCACCCCCACCCCACCGCCAATCAATCCAGGTTCAATCCAGTGCTCCGTTCTGCCTGCCTGCCTGCCTTCGTTTCTGGTTGTTTCGGAGCAGCTTCGGCTGAGAATAATAACTATTCGCCTCTTTTACTCAGCGCTGCTCCAAACAACCAGAAACGAAGGCAGGCAGGCAGGCAGGCAGGCAGAACGGAGCACTGGATTGAACTGCGGTGGCGGGTGGGGGTGAACGGGCGCTGGAGGAGCTGCGCCGACAGGAAAAGCCACCTTGCCGGCTTCTTTGAAGCAGTTTCTTCCTGGGCTGGTGGAGGAGCGAGAGAGCGACTGAGAGAGGAACGAGGCAGACACCTGAGGGATGAGGCTGAGGGAGGCAGGGCCGAGAGGCGGGGCTTCTCAGCCATCCTGCAGGGACTTGTCCTGAGCCGCAGAGACAGCCGTGGGCCGCCGCCGCCCAGCACTCAGTTTTGAAGGCGCTTCTCAGCCCGGCGCAGTTCCTGAATCTGCAGCTGAAACCCTCCGTTTTAAATGTCCCAATAGAAGAGAATATCTGTCGCTCAGGGTTGCAATGAGGAGGCATTGGCGCTTCCTGAACTTGGTGATTTGCTGGCAGACGTTTTATTACCTGACTAGGTAACAACATCAGATGTTACCTAGTCAGGTAATGAAACGTCTGCAAGCAAACCACCAAACTCGGACTCCTCCCCCCCCCGGTCCTTGAAAAAGTGTTTCTGCGTGAAACTGGTCCCTGGTACAAAAAAGGTTGGGGACCACTGCTTTAACAGCAAAAGTTGAAGCTAACTTAATAAAATGACTTTAGAATTACATACAAATGTAGAGATATAGATAAATATTTGTGAAATTTTAAATGTCAAATCCAGTATTAACATTTGAGTACTTCATATCAGAAGTGGCCTGCTGCAGATTCGGGCCAGTTTGCCCAAACCCCTTGTTCTGATTCTGCGCAATTTGGAGAACTAGCAAATCGGACCACCGGCTGGCCCCACCCCCACCTGTTTTTTGGGCCGTTTTCAGGCCATTTTTCAGGCTGTTTTTCCAGCCAACATCAGCCTGAAAACAGCCCCAAAACGGCCTGAAAATGCTCCAGAAACAGGCGGAGGTGGGGCCAGACAGTGATGGGATTAGGCCCAACTTGCTGAATCCTACTTGTTCCTTTGAGGTGATTGGCCAGGAGGCAGGGCTGGGTGTGATGAGTGACATCACCCACCCAGTCACATGACCAACCAGCCATGCCTACTCAGCCAGAGAACCAGTTGTTAAAAATAATTTGCAGCTCACCACTGCTTCACATAATTAACAAATTACTTTTTGTAGATTAGGTGAATGAGTTTCTAGATCCCTACTGCAAAGGTAGTTGTAGCTCCTCAAACATTTGGCATAGCTGTCCAAAGCCTTACAAAAATCTTCTGTCTGAAAACAGTTGTCCTAAATATGTGAGTAACTGCTGTCTGCCATCACATCATGGTTCCAGAGAACTTTGCTTGTGAATGAAGTGCCTCTCTCAAAGATATGCACAAGTCTGCTTACTTTACAGACAGGGACCAATGCACCAGATATTGAACATCTCCTAACAAATACTTTGAGCTATAAAGGTACTTAATATGTATCTATGGGACTGAGAATGTAAAGTGATTATTAATAATTGACCAATTAGGGAGATTTAATAAATTAATTCTATTCCTGATAGAATTTTGTCCAAAAATTGTACAAGTTTTCCATCAGTCATCAAGCTAAAAAAACAAAACATACCTGCAGATTTCCTATCTCAATATAAGAGATCTTCTGAAGTCCAGAAATTCAGAAATAAAAGAAGTGGCCAAAATGAAGGAATGGTGTAGTATGATAAGTTTTTCAGAAGAATGGTACAGACTAAAGACAAGAATTGTAGTATTTATCTCCTCTTGTTGCAGAGAAAGATTTATGAAAATAATACATTCTTTACAAAAATAAAAATTTACTTATCAATAAAATGAAGATCTATCCCTTTGCTTAGATTTATATACCTCTTACTTTTTCACAAACTAATTTCTTATTTCTATGCATGTTTTTCCCTAAACCTTATCTATTAAATTTGTTATGTAACTTATTTTACAGGTTTATATATTTTACTATATTTTACTATGTTTGCTATATTCTTATACATCTCAATGGATTTATTATGAGTATATTTTTAATTTTTCTGAGTCTCTATATATTTATTTCCTTCCCTCTTTTTCTTTTATAGACAGAACTGACCTGTCTACACCAGTGTTAGTTACTGGGGCTTGGCGAGCAGTCCTTATCAACTCTCCTAGCTGTGGAATGCACTGATAGCTGTCTTTTCCTCAATCCAGCCATTCTAGGACTGTTGTGTTATGGCTTAATCATAACACAAAACATGCTACATACGAGTCCTGGATATTTATTACGATTTTATATAAAGAAAAACTTGCAAAAAGCTATGCCTAAATTAATTTTAGCAAAAAAAGGTACACTCAGTTTATTAAACTTGGCTAGAAATTTTTTTCCAGAGTTTATAATATCTGTATTTACTATTGTTACCACACTAAAACAAATAGGAAATGTTGCTACCAACTAAGATAACCCTACATGCCAAAGTTAATTTTCATAACTGAAATGAGAATCTTTCTTGAAAGTTAATTTTAATTAATAGTGAAAGCTTTCCAAGCCAAGTGGCTCTACCAAATTAGCAGTTTCCTTCTTTTTCAGGTTGTTTTTTCACCTTCCTCCTGCTTTTAAATAACCCCATATATTAATGCTATATTAAACTTCATTGTAAACTATTAATAATGTAAAAGAAATGGAAGAAATGTTAACTGCATTGATATTTGAGAGCTAGGGAATTAAAAAAACCTCAAAGAATAAAATGCTTTGAAATGCTTTGCTATCAAATGGTTGTTAAATGAAACGAAAATACATGTTTTTTGTTCCAAAGCAGGGTACTAATGAAATGAACAGTCAAGGCTACCACCACTATTATGTGAGTAGAAATCTTGGTGCCTTTCTTTCCCCTGCATCCTCCCATGAATCTCTGAAAGCTGATTGGGAGACATGCAGTGAAGAGAGAGTGGGTAGGTGTTCTTTCAACAAGTACCCTTCTGCCAGTATCTAGGCACAATTGGATGCCACCCACAAGAAAATAACGATTCAATTTTTTTTTATTTTGTAGTCTTACAGCAGTTTCTAATTCTTGAGATATAAAAGTATATTTCATATGTTTTGGTTCTACAAAAATGCCTTTTATTTTTCTAAGAACAGATACAACCGCATAATGATCTCTTAACTATTTAGATTTCTTTTTGAAATCCGTTTTGAACCAGAAATGAGGGGCAAGTGAAATGTTTAATCTTTTAAGGGACAAAGCCTGGAGGGACAAAATAAAGAAAGAATAGCTAAACACATTCCACTTTTGCCTTTTACCTCTTTTCTTCTTTTGCTCTCAGTTGTTCTTCCTGTCTCAGAACCTGAACCATTACGGATTCAAACGCGCCTGTAGTCAAGCCTGCTAAACTGCGGGGTGTAGAACGACGCCTTGTTGAAGTACAAGCTGTTCCCTTCTCATCTTCCAGCCCATAGAACCCTTTAGATGTTACTGCTATTGCTGTCTTCTCTCTTAAATGCCTTGAAAGAAAAATCAAACAAATGCACAAGAATGTTTTCCTGAGCAGCAGTAATCCAGCAACTACACTTTTTCACATTTACAAAGGAAGCTCAATTAGACTACTCTCCAAGTGTTATTCTGACATGTATTCTGATAGCAAAATATGCTCTTCACTATGTGCTTTGTGTCATCATATGCTTTGTAATTAAAATGAAACATTTTTTTTCTCTAAAACAGTAACCTGGATTTTATTTAATGCCACCTTCCATTAACACATTTGAACATTAATAAAATTTAAAGGAAAAATAAGAGACTCTGGAATGGGATAAATATTGCAACTCAGTGTTGAACCACTTGATCATGTATCTTCAGTATTTCTTTTGTGAGAAAATGCTGAAAAAGGGCGTTGGTACTTACCTGACACGCCCGTTCTCTTTGAGCTGTGAAAAGCATCCAGTAGTAGTGGGAGGTGCTTCAGTCTCTGCATGTCTAGGCTGGGCTTAATTTGTGGAACGCTCCTCCTCCTCCACGGGACTCCTCCCCAGCGTTCCCCAGTTTTGGCGAAGATGTGAGAAATAAACGCCCTCGTCCTCAATGCCCTAACAAGTTCGTTGGCGGAAACAGGACCCCACCAGACGGGAAAAGGGTGGGGCTGGATGCTCTTCACAGCTCAAAGAGAACTGGTGTGTCAGGTAAGTACCAATGCCCTTTCTCCCATGAGCTGTTCAGAGCATCCAGTAGTGGGACATACCAAAGCTTGGCCTGTCCTACGGGAGGGACTCCGTCTGGCCTGGAAACCCCTCCTGGTCCCTATGGACCCGTTGCAGAACTCTTCTGCCAAAGGAGGCCTCAGTGGATGCAAACACATCTATTTTATAATGCCTAATGAATAGCGATTGAGAGGCCCAGGTTGCGGCTCGACAAATTTCAGTTATTGGTGCCTGTGTGGCCCACGTTGCCAATGTTGTGGCGCTCCTTGTTGAATGAGCTGTTATGCCCCTGGGCACCTGCAGTGATTGAGTCTGATACGTTTTCACTATCGCGGCCCGTAGCCAACGGCCTATTGTAGAAGATGAGACCTTGCATCCTTGAGTGTTGGGCTGAAATGACACAAATAAGACTTCCGTTTTTCTGAAAGTTGCTGTGCAGTTAATATATATTCGCAATGTTCGCCTCACATCAAGCCTATGCCATTATAGTTCCAACCCTTGGGATGGTCTGGGACAAAAATTAGGAAGTATCAGCTCTTGTGCCCTATGAAAAACCGAGTTAATTTTGGGAATAAACGTAGGATCAGGACAAAGGACAACCCGGTCAGAATGGAAAACACAAAGATCTTGTCTGATAGACAAAGCTGCAAGTTCTGAAATACGACGAGCAGAAGTGATCGCTACAAGGAAAACTACTTTATACATCAGAAATTGGAGACTTGACGATTTCAAGGGTTCAAAAGGGCCCTTAGTGAGTGTGACGAGGACCCTGTTAAGGTCCCAGGTGGGATAACGGTGTACTGCTGGAGGGCGTAAATTTGTGGCTCCTTGAAGGAAACTCCGTATGCGTGGATGATGGGAAAGAGACAGTAGACCTTCACAAGTGAGAACTGATGCCAAGGCCGCCACCTGTCTTTTCAACGTATTAGGTGATAATCCCCTGTCAAGTCCCTCTTGCAAGAACTATAGGATTTGAGCCACAGATGGAGAGATGGGATCAATTCGAGACTTGGTACACCATTTGGAGAAACTGGACCATGTGGCATTGTAAATGCGAGTTGTTGAAGGGCGTCTGGTGGCTTGGATGGTGGCAATAACTCTGTTGGAAAACTTTTCGCTCTTCAGATGACTCCGCTCAACCTCCAGACAGTCAGGTGCAACCATTGAGGGTCTGGATGTTGAAGGGGTCCCTGGGTTAGCAAGACCCTGTCTGGCGGAATTCTCCATGGTGTTGATATGGATAGACTGCGGAGGTCTGCAAACCACGGCTGTCTGGGCCAGTAAGGAGCTACTAGAAGCAGCTCCGCCCTCTTGTCTAGTGGTTTCTGGATGACCTTGGGAAGCAGTGGAAATGGCGGGAATGCATACAGAAGTCCCGGAGGCCAACAACAGCGGAGTGAATTGAAGTTCTCCGCTCCTTGCGAGGGGTACCTGGAAAAAAATCTCGGGAGCTGAGCGTTGAGGGGGGAAGCGAACAGGTCCACCACTGGATGTCCAAATGTCCTGACCGCCTCTTGAAACAGGGTCAGATGGAGGCGCCACTCCGATTGATCGATTGTGGCCCTGCTTAGCCAGTCTGTTTGTGTATTCGACAGGTCCGAAATGTGCTCTGTTCTGATGGAAAGTAGGTTGCTCTCCGCCCAACGACACAAGCGCTCCGCTTCCCGCATGAGATGTTTCGACTGTGTGCCCCCGTTTGCTTATGTGAGCTTTGGCTATTACGTTGTCGGTCAATATTAGTATGTGCTGATTGCGTACCTGTGGAAGAGAGCCAGGTGTACTGCTCGAAGCTCCAGCCAGTTTATGCTGCACGACTGTTCTATGGCGGACCAGCCGCCTTGGGTTGTGAGCGATTGAACGTGTGCTCCCCATCCAAACAGGCTGGTATCGGTGGTGATGGTAAGTCTGTGTGGCTCTTTGAAGAGGCAGCCTCTGTTGATGACTGGTCTGGTCCACCAGAAGAGAGATATGAGGACCTTTGATGGTACCTTGACCTTGTATTTAGAGTTGCTTCGGCCGGAGCGCTGGTACGGGAGCAGGAACCACTGGAAGGATCTAGTGTGGAGCCGGGCCCAAGGGATGATAGATATATATGAGATCATCTTGCCTAACAATTTTGATAGTTCTGCTAGGGACACCCTCTTAAGACCCCTGATCTCCTTAACTAATTGCTGAATGCTATTTAGTCTATCTGGTGACAGGTAAACTTTGCCTTCCACTGTATCTATGGCTGCCCCCAGATGGGTTAACCGAGTCGATGGTGTTAAATGACTCTTTTTCCAATTTATTGAGAACCCGTGTTTTTGTAGGGATTGTAATGTGTTCTGAGTATCTCTGACTGCTTGATGATAGGAAGATGACAAAATCAAGATGTCATCAAGATAACACTGGAGTCGTATGGGGATATCATGGAGATGAGCAGCTAGCGCTGCGAGAACCTTTGTGAAGGTCCTGGGGGCAGAAGCTAGTCTGAAAGGAAAGGCCACATCTTCGAAATGGTGGTTGTTATAACAGAATCTCAGAAATTTATAGTGGGAAGGCCAAATAGCAATATGTAGGTATGCCTCCATCAGATCTATGGACGTAAGTACGTCATTCTTTCTGATGCAAAGTAAGATAGATTGCAGGGTGTGCATTTTAAACTTGCGATATACTAAGAAACGGTTGAGACATTTCAGATCCAATATTGCTCTCCACCCCCACCCCCCCCGAACTTTTGGGAACAACAAAAAGATGTGAATAGAAACCTCGCCCTTGTTGATTGGTAGCTACTGGTTGGATGGCTTGTATGTCCAGTAGATGATGGATAGCTGTTTCCATTAGATTACGTTTAACCGGATCTCTGGAAACAGGGCATGACATGAAAAAGTCGGGGGGAGTGGATTGAAACTCCAGCGCAAGACCAAATCTGATCGTGTCTCTGACCCAGGAATCAGATGTTGAGGAGTCCCATTGGTCCGCGAATAATTTAAGGCATCTGCCAGTGGGAGCTGGGTCCGGGGAGTTATCTTGGACGCCGGAAAGTCCTATTTCCTGCTCCTCGAAAGGATCTCTTGGATTGGCCACCCCTTCTGTTCCTATCCCCAAAGTCAGACCTCTCTGGCTGCTGCCCTGGTCTGAAAGATGGGGGTCTCTGGTATCTGGGTGAGAAGAATCCCTGATAAAAGGGCCGAAAGGATCCCCTCCTAAAGGACTGAGGGTTTCTAGAATCTGACTTCCGAAAAAAGGAAGGTAGAATTTTCTTTTTGTTTCGGGTTTTGATTAGCAGCGGGTCGAGGGCAGGGCCAAAGAGTCTGTCTCCTACAATAGGAGATGAAGCCAGCTTGCATTTGTGCTTAATGTCTGCTTGCCAATGTTTTAACCATAGTAAGCGTCGTGCTGTGACATGTGAGGTAATGGCCCTGGCTGAAAACTTGACCGCATGATAAGTTGCGTCAGCTGAGAATTCAGCGGCTGCTATAAGTTTTGCAATATCTTGGTGCGCTCTAATGTTGGAATTAGGGACATGCTCCCGTAAGAGATGGAGCCACCTGAGAGAAGCACGGGTAAAGAAGGAAGCGGCCGTGGCCGCTCTGATGGCCCACGCGTCAGACTGATGGGCACTGCGTAGGGCAAGCTCATTTTTCCTCCGGCTTTAATGCCTCCAGCGCTTCACTGGGAATGGAGGACGAGGACGCTAATCCCACTATAGATTCGTCTACCTCGGGAGTATTTAACAATTTTGAGAAATCAGGGGCCAAATTAAAATATTTCCTGTCATATCCTGTGGGGACAGGGTACACCGCTGCAGACACTCACTGTTTCTGTACCAGGTCTGAAAACATGTGAGGAACTAGAATCACATCTGCCTCGACTACCGGTTGGTTGAAAATTAGATCTTCTGGTCCCACTTCTGAAGGAGTTGGAGTGGTAGAAGGGGCCAACTTGTTCAGGCGTGCAATGTTTTTTGCCTCAAACAAAAGTGATCTGAATAGTTGATCAGGAATAAGGCCCTCATCCTCAGACATCCCAATTTCTAGGGGGTCTGCTTCTGAATGTTTCTTAGTATAATACCAGAAAAATCTCACTTATGAATTAACATAATAACTGACAGATGCAGAGCTTAGGTAGACTTCTCATTTGTCTGCATTTCCTGGAAATGTGTATTTTAGGTGGAACTATTATTCAATCACTTCTGCTTGACTCCTCCTGCCAGAAGCAGAACATATGAAAGCTCTTCCTTATCCTTGATTTAATAAGCCAGAATCTACAGTCAAGAAATAAACATTATTTCCAGGTATAGAAGAGCAAACAAGAGATACTGGTTCCAGCAACATTCTAAGAAACAAAATTGGGTAACGCTGGGGAGGAGTCCCATGGAGGAGGAGGAGCGTTCCACAAATTAAGCCCAGCCTAGACATGCAGAGACTGAAGCACCTCCCACTACTACTGGATGCTCTGAACAGCTCATGGGAGAACTGCCCCTTACATTTAAAATACTATCCTATATATCTATACAGTCTATGTATGCACAAATATGATTGCCTGGATTCAGTCCTACTGAATCTGCAAGTATTGCCTTTAATTATACTTGCTTATATTTTCACCTTCTCGTTTGTACTTCTTCCCTCCAATTCAGAATCTCCCCTGCTTAAATTGTAAAGTTATAAAAGAAAAGCATCATCACTAGCACAATGTACTTTGTGGATACTTTATAAGAATGCAACATTTGAAATTGTGACTGTTTTCTCTCTACTATAGTGTTTTTGTAAAAATCAGAAACATTAAAAGCAAGCATTTCTATTCTGAACCAAAAACATCTAATTGATTTTTAAACGAGAACATGCTTTATGAAGATTATTGCTCATATAGCCCACACCATTTGTGGCTTCCAGGTCTGCTTTTGTGGCAACTATGGCTTGTTTTATATGCCATAATAGCTCACAGTTGTGCAAAGCACACTACAAAATTGAAGAGCGCAAGAGAGGATGACATACCCAAATTCATATTGTTCAAGTCTACCAAGATACATTACAACAGGTTTTTATCCCCAATTGCCTTTTATTTGTAACCTTTGAGTTCTGCCAGCTTACTATAGTTATTGCTATAAAAACTATTAGTCTGAATCAGCTATTAGGCTTTTTGCATTAATTGTTTCACTTTATTAACTATCCATAATAATAACAGAAAAATCTCACTTATGAATTAACATAATAACTGACAGATGCAGAGCTTAGGTGGACTTCTCATTTGTCTGCATTTCCTGGAAATGTGTATTTTAGGTGGAACTATTATTCAATCACTTCTGCTTGACTCCTCCTGCCAGAAGCAGAACATATGAAAGCTCTTCCTTATCCTTGATTTAATAAGCCAGAATCTACAGTCAAGAAATAAACATGATTTCCAGGTATAGAAGAGCAAACAAGAGATACTGGTTCCAGCAACATTCTAAGAAACAAGGCAATGTGTTCTTTTGATCTGTTTAGCTGCTCCCACTGAATGGAAGAGCCAAGTGAAAATGATTGAGCAGGTGTGGTGCAACAAGTTTATAATTAAATCAACTGTAATTCAAAACATTTTGATTTAGTCTGACATTAAATACAACCATGCTTGTTTATCCCATTTTACAAGTGCATTGGAGCATTCTCTCTGTTTTTGAAGATTAAAACTCAGATTTCAAAATGCTCTTTGTGTCATTCTACATAACTTCAGTAGTTTTTAGTTGTACTAAATCTTGGTTGACATGAGGAACCAGTTTACTTTTCAAACTCATTATGCTGATAAAGGAATATGTCCTACTTAGTTCATTGAGATCTGCTATTAAATAAATATCCAAATAGCTGCAAATGTTACTAGTTATGGGACTTCTAAGGAAGAAATGGTGAACTGAAGATGGCTGCACCAAGAGTGGAGCTGATAATTTGGGGTTGCCCAAAAGTGTTCCAGACAATTGCTCTTTGCAACTGGTAGGTTTAGAGCTCTGGGAGATGAGAAAATGCCTTTGTTCAAACTGCTGTTGGTGTCTTTATGGCCACATCCTCTAATCATTTTTGGAAATTGCTCATTAATTATTTTTCAGCTATTAATCTTTGGAATGAGAAGTTTCCATAGCACTGAGTAAGTTTCCTTTATTCCTTCACAAAATAAAATTTATATATAACTTTTAAACCATTCTTATTTGGAATAAACAGCAAAAGCCTGATTAGAACGTTCATTTTGGAATGTTACAAATGGATTAAGGATCCAGATGGATTTGAAATAAGATTTTGAAATTAATAAAGACTCCTTCCCATAGAAAAGTGAGTAGATAAATAGGTATTATTTCAGTGGGAAAGTAACAGTTCCATATTTCACTGTACACTTTGCGCTGCGGCATGTCATGTTGGCCACTTGATTGTGGAAACATCTTCAGACAGCACTGGCTCAATGGCTTAAAGCAGAGGTCCCCAAACTTGGCAACTTTAAGACTTGTGAACTTCAACTCCCAGAATTCTCCAGCCAGCATAGCTCCAGCCAGTATAGCATAGCTGGCTGGAGAATTCTGGGAGTTGAAATCCACAAGTCTTAAAGTTGCCAAATTTGGGGACCCTTGGCTTAAAAAACAGAGATGAGCACTGTCACCTAAGTCAACTATGGCTAGCAGAATAAAACCCGAAGGGACTCCTTTACCTTTTTTATTTAAAAAAGAATGATAGGATCGGACTTTGAAAGTTGGACATTAGCTGGACCAGAAGAAACCCAACATTACAATTAAAGGTAGAGAACACTTACTGATACAGAATAGAGCAAAATATTTCATTCACATTGATTGATATTTTTGAACAATGGAACCAGATGTTAATTTTAAAAGTGCCTGCCATTTTAGACAGGCTGTGTTTAAAAAAGGCATGGATGCTTTATCAGACTGAGGTTTATCTGATTTAAAAATGACAACTACAGGAATGAGATGAAAAAATATGCTACACTGGATGTACCAATAAAACCATGTCTTAATAATTAAATGGGATATACAAATAGAAACTATAATAACTATCTGGATCAGAGGTTGCCAACTGGTGGTCCGCGGACCACTGGTGGTCCATGAGAAAATTTTGGTGGTCCGCAGTGCATCCGTATCTACAACACGGATGATACCGGCAGCGGATGGCACATGGGGAGGGAAGGTAGCACGCGGGAGATTGCAGCATCGGAACCCTTCCTGAATGTTCCCTGGCCTGCGAGGGGAGGGTGCAATCTCTCACGCCCCTCCCCTCAGAAGCTGCAAAGCGCTTCCCTCTCCTCTGGCAGCCACCAAGCCTCCTCCCATCATGCTTCTCTTCCTCCTCGCCAGAAGTGCTCACACGCCCAGCAGGAAGGATAACGAGGGTGCCAGAGGGGTGGTGAGCACTTTGCAGCTCCTGAAGGGAGGGGTCAAGCCTCCCCCTCGCAACATCTTCACCTGAGGGCATCGCTGGCAACCGCTTCCTGCAGCTCTACCCGCTGCTGCTCGGCCTCCTCGATGCATGGAAGCAGGAGGCAGCAGCCATGACACGGGTTTGTTAGGGAGACTGCAGGATTGCCCCACCTCCCCGCCAGCCATTGAGTCTTTAACATGTGGCTCCACAGCCTCTGGACATCAGATTCCCACTACCCAGCACCAGGTCAGAGGTTCCTTTCCCTCACCCCCACTCCTGGGGATGGGGGGGGGGAAGAGAGGGAGAAACAAGACACACACAGAGAGACAGAAAGAGGCAGAAAGAGAAAGAGAGGGAGAAAGAGAGAGAGAGAGGGAAAGAGAGACAAGACAGAGAGAGGGAGAAAGAGAGGGGGAGAGGGAAAGAGAGAGTGAGAGAGACAAGACATATAGAGAGAGAAAGAGGGGGAAAGAGAGAGAGAGAAAGAGAGATGAGAGATCCTGGTGTTTTGTTTTCTATGGGAAACAGGTCCGAATGACTCTTTGAGTATTTAAGATTGCAGAAACAGGCAGCCAAGCTAAGTGCCTGAAGGACCCCATCCTGTCAGTGGGAGTCCAGGCGCTTCAGCGAGTGGCATGCTGGATTCATATTAGTGGTCTGCAGGATTTAAAATTATGAATTCGGTGGTCCCTGAGGTCCAAATGGTTGGAGACCCCTGATCCGCATAGCATTCTTATGTTGGGTTTACAAAAAAATTTTTTAGTTTTGAAGAATTTTGTGAAAAACTACAAAGGAAAAAATGAAAATAAAATAAATTCTATGAATGACAGCAGTCCCCAACCTGTCATGCCCCTGGTGGAGACTGACTCTGAGGGAGAGGAGGAACAGCCAACAGGGAGTGGAAGTGTGGCTCCAGAGGTGGTGGAGGCTGGGGAAGGGCAGAAGCTGGCTGAGCAGTCAGAGGAGGACCCAGGCTCATCCCCTATCCATCCTAGGGCATGCAGGGAGGAGAGGATCAGGAAAAAATGTGGTCTACTGGGGAGAAGAGGGCCATGATCCTCTTCATGGGTTGCAGGTGTGAGATCTGCATAAGAGTTTGGACCTACATGCTAACAAACACTGGAGACAAATTAGTGTTTTATTCCTAGATGAGGTTTATCTTGGTTGGCGTTCTTCCAACGGACTGTACCTGGTTATCTTCCTGAAGTTTGTAATTATTTATCCTGGTCTGTTGTGGAACTTTATTCAGTGCAGTTTGTTTTTTGTTTTTTGCTTTGTTATCTGCTCTTTGAATTTGAACTGTGTTTCTTTCTTTGGAATGTTATTTTGAAAATAGTTTAATCTTCAACTGTGAACAATTAAACAGTGAAGCCAAGTTGAAGGCATTAAAGGACCTTTATTTATATTTTGGTTTTTGTTATATTTTTGATACACTCCGGGTCATCACACAACCTTTCCAGCTTGGCAGTTCAGCCCGGTGCAAGGGGAGAGTCATGTGAGTGGCAGGTGCACAAGCATGCATGCAGCTTCATTTGTGTGAGCGGCAGGCACATCCACTCTCCACTCGTGCGAATGGAGCTTCACATGAGAGTGGAGGGTGCTTGTGTTCACGTGTGAAATGCCACTTGTGCAAGTGGAGGGTGCTTATGCTTGTGCGCAAAGCACCCTCCGCTCACACAAGTGAAGCTTTATGCACACGCGCTTGCCCATCTCTCCCGTGGCCCGGTTTCAGATAGGCCGCAGTCCAGTAGTGGGCTGGGGCCCAGGGGTTGGGGATCCCTATTTTAGGATATTATTTGTAACAATTAAAGACCAAGATCAGAATTGGGCATTCTACATCGTGCAGGCCAATCCGGCACTTTGGTTGTCCCTGTTTGGTCCACCACAGCAGCAATGGTGACAGCGGAGGCTGCAGTTGCAGCAGCAGCTCTATTTGTTTGACCCTCTACAACAGTCCCAGTTTCGCATGTGGCCCCTTGGGAATATTAATTGCCCATTCCTGATCAAGATTGTTAAAAGGAAGGAATATAAAGTTGGTTTATTTGATCAAGGTTAAAATAGATATGTTTTTATCTCTGGTAATCCTTAATGGACTTTTGCTGATTAGGGTGAATGACAGGATTTTAAGGATTTGTTTATAGATAAGAGATGTGATATGGAAAGATCATTTATTTTATGGTTTCTTTATTCTTTATTATTCTCTGCAATTTACTACGGATTTCATACTCACAAGACCATCTGCTAGAATTGGGCAATGTGTCCTTAAGGAGCAACTTTCTGATTCCTTCCCCCCCACCCCGTCTTTGCAAATGCGGAGGAGATTTAAGTAATTCCCAGGTGCTATGGATTACAACAAACAAAGGAAAGAAGTGGCAGCACCAAAAAAGGGGACGAGGTAAATGGGCAGGAATTTTAAACAGATTAAGGAATGGGGGGAAAAAACCCTCTCCCTTCAATCTTTCTGACTAATTTACGCTCACTTGCTAACAAGATGGATGAAATACGTCTTTTAAATAGATGCAATTCTGATTTCTACAATTCAGCAGTTCTGTTTTACTGAAACCTGGCTTAACGCAGAAGTTCATCATGACAACAGCATATACATCCTAGGATTTCAGATATTTAGATCAGACAGAATTGAAGATTCATCAGGTAAAACAAAGGGTGGAAGATTATGTTTATATATCAACAACAGCTGGTCTTAGGATATAACTATAATATATAAATTCTGTGATGAAAATTTAGAGTCTTTACATATCAATTGCAAGACATTTTATTCTCTACGTGAGTTCTCCTCATTTCTCCTAATAGTTGTGTATGTTCCTCCACAAGCTTGTGTAAACAAGGCATTACGAACTCTAGCTGATCAAATTATGGACGCTGAAGCCAAACACCCAGACTCCCTTCCCATCATTTTAGGAGATTTCAATCAAGAAAATTTAAGGAAAGAGCTCTTAAAATATTTCCAGCATGTAAATTGTCCCACCAGAGACAAAAATACTTTAGACCACTGCTACACACAGTATAAGATGCTTATAGGTCTTTACCACAAGCAGCTGTGGGACACTCTGATCACTGCATGATTCACCTTGTACCTGCCTACAGACAAAGACTTAAAACCATGAAACCAACAATTAAATCAGTGAGGACTTGGTCTGATGAGGCAAAGCTGAAGCTCCAAGCTTGCCTTGATTGCACTGATTGGAATGTTTTTGAAGATACCTCTGCAGACCTAGATGAGCTCACAGATACTGTAACTTTATATGTCACCTTCTGCAAAGACTTATGTGTACCAACAAGGAACCTGCAAATATATAGTAACAATAAACCTTGGTTCACAGCTAAACTTAAGCAGCTACGTCGTTCCAAAGAGGAAGCCTACAGAAAAGGTGACAGAGTGCTATACAATCAGGCCAGAAACATATTAACAAGAGAGATCAGAGTAGCAAAAAGAAGCTATTCTGAAAAGTTAAGAAATCAGTTCTGAACAAATGAACCAGCAAAAATGTAGAAAACTCTTAAAAACATCACTGGCTACAGCAAATCTCCTTCCCAGGCAGAAGGAAATCAACAACTAGCAGATGACCTGAATGTGCTTTACTGCCGGTTTGAAAGGAAACTACATCCACCTATCTCCACAACCCCCATCTCAAACACACCAACAACAGCCAAGCCTCCTACAACTGACCCGAATCCATTGGGTTCACAACCTCTGGTGATCACAGAAAAAGAAGTGCAAGATCTATTTCACAGACAAAAGCACCAGGGCCAGACAAGAGAACTCCTTGCTTAAAAGTCTGTGCTGACCAATTGGCCCCCATCTTCACCCAAATTTTCAATAAATCACTAGAGATGTGCTATGTTCCTTCTTGCTTCAAGCGCTCTACTATAATCCCAGTGCCAACGAAGCCCTCCATCAAAGAACTGAATGACTACAGACCAGTTGCTCTAACATCTGTAGTTATGAAAATCTGTGAAAGGCTAGTGCTGTCCCCCCTGAAAACCATCATGGATCCGCTGTTAGATCCCATGCAGTTTGCATACTGAGCAAATAGATCGACAGATGATGCTGTTGTGTTATATGGCTCTGCACTACATCTTACAACACCTTGAATCTCCAAATACCTACGCAAGGGTCCTCTTTGTAGACTTCAGTTCAGCATTCAATACCATCATTCCAGACATTCTTCTAACTAAATTAAACCAGCTAGCGGTACCTGAACACACTTGTAAGTGTATCATAAGCTTCCTCACAGACAGGAAGCAGCAGGTGAAACTAGGCAGAATCATATCTGATACCTGTACAATTAGCACAGGAGCCCCCAAGGCTGTGTGCTTTCTCCACTTCTCTTCTCCCTATCTACCAATGACTGCATCTCAAACCATCTGTTAAAATACTGAAGTTTGCAGATGACATAACAGTGATTGGTCTCATTCGAGACAAAGACGAATCCACATACAGACAGGAGGTTGTACAACTTGCCTCTTGGTGTTACCAGAACAATCTGGAACTGAACACACTCAAAACCATAGAAATGGTGGTAGACTTTGGAAGAAACCCTCCCATGCTACCACCTCTTACAATACTAGATAACACAGTATCAACAGTAGAGACCTTCAAATTTCTAGGTTCTATTTTATCATTTGACCTAAAATGGACACCTAACATCAAAAACTTCATCAAAAAAGCACAATAAAGAATGTTCTTTCTGCGCCAACTCAGAAAGCTCAAACTGCCCAAGGAGCTGCTGATACAGTTCTACAGGGGAATTATTGAGTCTGTCATATGCACCTCTATAACTGTCTGGTTTGATTCTGCAACCCAAAAGGACAGACACAGACTTCAGAGGATAATTAGGACTGCAGAAAAAACAATTACTACCAACCTGCCTTCAGTCGAGGACCTGTATACTGCACGAGTCAAAAAGAGAGCTGTGAAAATATTTACAGACCCGTCACACATCCTGGACATAAACTGTTTCAACTTATTCCCTCAAACGATGCTATAGAGCACTGCACACCAGAACAAGTGGACACAAGGACAGTTTTTCCCCGAACACCATCATTCTGCTAAACAAATAATTCCCTCAACACAGTCCAACTATTTACAAAGTCTGCACTACTTTTACTATTAATCTTCTCATCACGCCTTATCACCTATCCCCTCCCACTTGTGACTGTATGACTGTAACTTTTGTCGCTTGTATCTTTACGATTTATATGGACTGTTTCCTAGTATGATTTGATTGCTTATTGTACCCTATGACTATTATTTAATGTTGTACCTTATGACTCTTGACTTTTGACGAATGTATCTTTTCTTTTATGTGTACAGAGAGCATTTGCACCAAAACAAATTCCTTGAGTGTCCAATCACACTTGGCCAATAAAAGAATTCTAATTCTAATTCTTTTATTTTTAGAAAAGATGGTAAATTGCTAAAATTGTTTATGCATGTTGTGATAAAGGGGGAAATCATTGACTTATATATTCCTTTTCTCTTCTTTTACTATATTATTTTTTTTTCTTCCTTTTCCTTTTTTCTTTTTCTTAGTTTGCATTCATTTTTATTTTTAATTGCAATGTTTAATAGAACATGTTATAATAATAACATGTTATTAGAGCTATGCAGCACATCAGATTCAAAGGGAAATAGTTATTCCACAACACAAATGGGCAAGTACACAGTTTAAACCTTTAGTTAAGGGTATCTTTTCCTGGGATTTTGCTACAACTCAAGACAGCAGCCATGCAATCCTAGGAAATGAAACAGGATGAATGACTGTGACCTTATAAAAGACACATTTCCTTCACTGATCTACTGACAGGTGCTCTTTTTCCCTTGAATGCAAACTTTAGTACTTAGTGACAAAAGAGAAGACAGAGTAGGAGCAATTGTGCCAAAATTAAAAATGCATTTTATGTGACACTTTTGAGAATTTCCATTATTCATAATCTTCTACCTACAGCTACATCTATTCTCAGGGGCTTAAAATATATATTTAAAAAAAGGCCGATTGAGAAAATAAGCAGACATGTTTTCATTAAAATTATGCAAATATGCTATAATAGAAATTAGATGTCTGGAAAAATAGGTAAGCATTTGAAAGATATGCACAGTTGCCCTTAAGTTTAATATGCTTAATAGTGAAGAAACACATATTATTTGGGGATGGAAACTGATTGAATGGGCCCCATTTGCTAATTTGTTTATAATTTCTTGGAGATGCTTATGGGTATGATCAAATATATTATTTAATTTTCAAATTTCTTCTAGGTTTCTTGCTGTGCTTATTCATTATTGTGGATTTGAATTGCGAGAAAGTGGGCGTTGGTACCTACCTGATACGCCCGTTCTCGAGCTGCGTAGAGCATCCAGACAGTGGGAGGTGCTCCAGTCTTCACTCTAACAGGCTGAGCTATAATTGAGGAATGCTCCTCCTCCTCCACGTGACTCCTCCACGCGTTCCCCAGTTTTACGAAGACAAGAAGACAACAACTATCCTCTCCTGTCAACTATAATACAAGTCTGAACTGTGAACTATATACATCATTGGCCGAAGCAGGATTCCCCACCAGACGGACCAATTAGGGTGGGGCTGGATGCTCTACGCAGCTCGACGAGAACGGGCGTATCAGGTAGGTACCAACGCCCATTCTCCGTAGAGCTGCTGCAAGCATCCAGACAGTGGGACATACCAAAGCATGGCCTGTCCTATGGGAGGGACTCCGTCTGGTCCGGAATCACCTCTGGGTCTCTTGCCACCTGTTGAAGGACTCGCCTGCCAAATGATGCCTCAGCTGAGGCGTAAACATCAATTTTATAGTGACGTATAAAGGGAGATGGAGACGCCCAGGTGGCTGCTCGACAGATATCCTGAATTGACGCCTGAGTAGCCCAGGCTGCCGAGGTGGCTGCACTCCTTGTAGAGTGAGCGGTGATCCCACTAGGGACAGGTAGAGCCTGCGCCAAATAGGCCTTGGATATAGTAGCCCTGATCCAGCGGCCAACGGTAGCTGGGGATACCTTGCAGCCCAGCGTCTTTGGTTGAAAGGACAGGAATAAAGACTCTGACTTTCTGATTGACTGTGTACGATAGATGTAGATACGAAGTGCCCTTCGCACATCGAGAGTGTGCCACTGCCTTTCTCTTTTTCGAGAAGGCTTGGGACAAAAATTAGGCAGAACCAATTCCTGAGCTCTGTGAAATGCCGAGTTGATTTTAGGCATAAAGGCGGGATCTGGTCTCAGAACCACCCGATCAGTGTGGAAGATACATAAGTCTTTTCTCACGGATAGAGCTGCTATTTCAGATATCCTTCTTGCCGATGTTATCGCCACAAGGAACACCACTTTGAATGTGAGGAACTGAAGTGGCGCCTCCCTGAGAGGCTCGAAGGGAGGTTTAGTTAATGCCATAAGAACCTTATTAAGATCCCAGGTGGGATATCTGTGGATCACCGGGGGGTGCAGATTAGAGGCCCCTCTAAGGAAAGCCCTTATGCGAGGGTGGTGGGAAAGTGAGACAGAAGAACTGCCAGCGACCACAGTGGACAGGGCTGCGACCTGCCTTCTCAGAGTGTTGGGAGAGAGGCCCCTATCTAGACCGACCTGTAGGAAGGCCAGGATTTGCGCAATTGAAGGCGAGAGTGGATCAACGGACGACTTATGGCACCATTTACAAAAGATGTTCCAGGTTGCGTTATAAATGCGGGTAGTCGAAGGCCGCCTTGCTGCCAGGATGGTATTGATGACCTGGACCGACAGGCCCTCATTTTTTAGCCTTTCCCGCTCAACCTCCACACGGCTAACTGAAGCCACTGTGGGTCTGGATGCTGAAGAGGTACCTGGGACAGAGAAATCCTGTCGAGGGGGATCCTCCATGCTGGGGCCACTGACAGATTGCGAAGATCCGCAAACCACGGTCTCCTGGGCCAAAACGGGGCTACCAGGAGGACCTCTGCCCTTTCGAGTATTAACTTCTGAATCACCTTGGGTATCAGCGGGAGGGGGGGAAAGGCGTACAGGAGCCCAGTGGGCCAGGGGCAGCGGAGGGCATCGTGGTTCTCTGCGCCGTCGGCAGGGTAACGAGAGAAGAATCTCGGTGTCTGAGCATTGAGTGGCGATGCGAACAGGTCCACCGAAGGTTGACCGAATACTGCTGCTGCCTCCCTGAATAAGGAGGGGTGTAGGCACCATTCCGATTGGTCCAGCGTGGCCCTGCTCAGCCAGTCTGCTTGGGCATTCGAGACCCCCGAGATGTGTTCCGCCCTGATGGATAAGAGATGCACCTCTGCCCATCGACAAAGCCGCTCGGCCTCCCTCATGAGGCGAATGGAATGAGTGCCCCCTTGACGATTGATGTGGGCTTTGGTAATAGTGTTGTCTGTTAAGACCAGAACGTGGTGGCCTCGTACCTGCGGGAGGAAGGCGCGCAGGGCTAGATATACTGCGTGAAGCTCCAGCCAGTTGATGCTGCAGCGCTGCTCAGTTGCAGACCAAGTTCCCTGGGCTGAAAGCGACTGCATGTGGGCTCCCCATCCGGAAAGGCTGGTGTCTGTTGTGAGAGTGACCCTTGGGGGCTCCTTGAAGAGATGACCTCTGTTGGTAGAGGGTCTTGTCCACCAGAGAAGGGAGGCGAGAACCCTTGGAGGAACCTTCACCACGAGGCCTGAGTTGCTCCTTCCGGAACATTGGTACGGCAGGAGGAACCACTGCAGGGATCTGGAATGTAAACGTGCCCAGGGAATAATTGATATACATGAGACTAACTTTCCAAGCAATTTGGACAAGTCCAGCAACGAGGCCTTTCTAGTCCGTCTAATTGACCTGATAGCTTTTTGGATACTGCTGAACCTCTCTTGAGAGAGGAAGACCCTCTCTTCAACCGAATCAATCACAGCTCCTAGGTGAGCTATGCGTGTGGAAGGGTTAAGTTGACTCTTCTCCCAGTTAACGAGGAATCCGTGAGCCTGAAGCACTGAGAGGGTGGTCTTAGTGTCACTCTCAGCTTGATGCCGGGTAGGGGACAGAATAAGAATGTCGTCAAGGTAGCAGTGAATGCGGATAGGGAAGTGCCTGAGGTGAGCTGCCAGGGCTGCCAACACCTTGGTGAAGGTCCTCGGGGCCGAGACGAGCCCAAAGGGAAGGGCTACGTATTGGAAATGCTGATTGTTGTAGCAAAATCTCAAATATTTGGAATACGAGGGGTGAATGGGTACATGGAGATATGCCTCGGAGAGGTCGATGGATGTAAGCCAGTCTCCCTTCCTGGTACCCTGTAAGATTGACTGAAGTGTATGCATCTTGAACTTGTGACGGACGATATAGCGATTGAGCCTTTTCAGATCTAAAATGGGCCTCCAACCCCTGGAATGTTTAGGGACCAAGAATAGGAGGGAATAGAACCCCCTTCCCCGCTGTGAGAAAGGCACGGGCTGGATGGCCTTGATATCAGAAAGATGAGTGATAGCGGCTGCCATGAGAGCCCGCTTGGTCGGGTCTCTGGAAAGGGGGGAAACCATGAAGTGTTGGGGAGGAACAGACTGAAACTGAAGAGGGAGACCAAACCTTACAGTGTCCCTAACCCAGGAATCTGAAGTGGATGAGTCCCACTGGTCGGCAAAATACTTAAGGCGATCGCCAATGGGATAAGAGGCTGAAAGCTTACCTGGGACGGCGGGGCGCCTTATTCCCTGCACCCCGGAAGGGTCTCCTGTAGGTACCTCCCCTTCTATTTCTGTCTTCCGAATCGCCCCGGTCCTGATAGGCCGACCGGAAAGTCAGGGAGCTCTGATACCTAGGGATGAAGGAAGGTTGGAAAGGGGTGCGAAACGAGCCCCTCCGAAAGGGCCCTCTAGGTTCTTGCCTTCGAAAAAGTGATGGGAGGAACTTCTTCTTATTCCGGCTTTCCATCAGTAATGGGTCAAGTGCCGGGCCAAACAATTTTCCTCCTGCTATAGGAGCTGAGGCCAACTTAGTTTTATTTTTAACATCGGCCTGCCAGTGTCTAAGCCAAAGCAGCCTTCGGGCAGTAACGTGGGATGAGATGGCCCTAGCCGAAAATTTTACAGAATGAAAAGTGGCATCAACCGCGAACTCCGCTGCGGCTGTGAGCTTGGCAATGTCCTGCTGAGCCCTAGTGTTTGACGGGGGGACATGCTGCTTCAATTGTCTGAGCCACCTGATGGACGAACGAGTGAAAAATGACGCGGCTGTGGCCGACCGGATGGCCCAAGCATCCTCCGACTGGTGCGCTCGCCGCAGCGCCATCTCTGCTCGCTTATCCTCTGGCTTCAGCGCTTCCAGAGCGTCAGTGGGATTGGATGATGATGCTAACCTCACTATGGGGTCGTCTACCTCAGGCGTGTTTAGCATGGTAGAAAATTCCGGATCGAGATTAAACAATCTCTTGTCTTGGCTGGAAGGCACGGGAGGGGGACCCGCAGAGGCCAATTGCCTTGCGACCAAATCGGAAAAAATTGGGGGTGGGGGTTGGAATAACCTCAGTTTCGACGACCGGTTGTCTGAATATCGAATCTTCCGGTCCCCCCGGGGTCGCTAAAGATGGTTCAGAGGGAGACTGGGAAGTCAGGCCCGAGACATTCTTTGCCTTGAATAGCAAGGACTTAAACAAATGAGGCTTAAACAGGCCTACAAAAGCAGGTTGGTCAGGGGAAATGCCCTCATCCTCTGACATCTCTCCTTCCATGGGGTCTACTTCGAAGAAGGGTTCTGAGTATTGTAGAGACCCCCTATCCGAACCTTCCTCTTCCCTGAAGGGTTCAAACCCCATCTTTTCCTCTTCCTGGGCCTCCTCCCCTTCCGGAAAAGGGGCTTCCACTTGGGAAGGTACCTGACCGTGATGAGATGCCGGTCTGGAGAGGGATCTACCAGACATGGATTCGACCTCGGGCGCCATCATTTGGGAACCTGGTCTGGATAGCTGCTGGATGCCCTCTGCTATTCCTTGCCTGATGGCCAGTTGCATCCATTCTCTAATGCTGTCCGGAATAATGGTTGAGGGCGGGTCTTCTGGACGTAGGCCCGCTGTGGTTGGTGTGAAGGTCGCCTCAGGCGTGCGAGAGGCCTGGCGACTTCGGGCAGGTGAGCACCTGGAAGGAGAAGGTTGACCTGAAAGGGGAGGGTGGGGCAGGATTTACAGAATGCGAGTCTTTAGATCGTTTTTCAAACTCTTTCTCCAAGGCCTTATGACGCCTTAAGGAATCCATTTGAGAGGCCTTGGAGGGGTCCTTGTCCCTTTTGCGCAAATAGTGTGTCTTTGACTTCGCCTTCAAAGAAGGACCTCTGGGATTACCTTCTGCCATGACACAAAAGAGATATTAGATAAGAAAAAAACAAGGGCGGTTGGCACGCCTGGGAGTTCGACCTACAACGTAGGCCGGCTTTCCTGTAGTTGGGCCGCGTTCCCCCTTTTGGATAATTATTTTTTTATTATAATTTATTTTGTTTTATTTTATTTATTATTTTATTTTATTTTATTTTATTTTATTATTTTATTTTATTTTATTTTATTATTTTATTTTATTTTATTATTTATTTTATTTTATTTTATTTTATTTTATTTTATTTTATTTATTTTATTTTATTTTATTATTTTATTATTTTATTTTATTTTATTTTATTTTATTTTATTTTATTTTATTTTATTTTATTTTATTATTTTATTTTATTTTATTTTATTTTATTTTATTTTATTTTATTTTATTTTATTTTATTATTTTATTTTATTTTATTTTATTTTATTATTTTATTTTATTTTATTTTATTTTATTATTTTATTATTTTATTTTATTATATTATTATTATTATTATTTTGTGGGCGGAGCCCAAAAGGTGCCAATCAAGTCCAAACAAAAAGAAATTTTTTTATAATAATCTGCTTTCAACTTATTGTTTACCAAGAAGAAAGTAAATAAATTTAAAATTAAATCCTAACAGTCCAATACACCAAATGAACGCCGAGGCCAGAAAAGGGAAAAGAATAACCAGCAAGAGAAAAAAAGGGGTGGCCTCCTGAGGCAGCCTCCCAACAAAAATGGGAAGTAAGTGCCTGCGTCTCTGGGCGAGCTGCGGAGAAAACGAAAAGCCAACTAGAAGTAAAATGTAAAGGGCAACTGGGCACTGGACTACACTACCCTTCAAATTCAGGCTCCACACAGCCTGCCGGTCCCGCTATGGGCCTCTAGCAACCTCGCAGCCCGATCAGAAAGATAGCAAAAATTTTCAAAATGGCAGCCGGCCACGAGGCACACTCAAAATGGCCGCCGGCTTCGGCGCGACTACCCCAGAGATGCACAAACCCTCTAAGCAACACAAACAGCCGGAAAAAGGGCAGAAAAACAATACAAGGGCTGTAAGAAGAAGCTCTCCTTCTTCTAGGCGTTCGTGGGGGGAAGGTGCAACACAGCGCTATCTATAGCGTGATCTTGAGCCGCTGCTCAGCTGTAGCGTGGCTAGAAAGGCGGCAGAGGAGAGGGAGGGGGGGTGGGGGGGGCAAAGGGATCCAAATCCCCCTATTTCCCCCCTTGAGGGGCGAAAAACGCTCCTAATTCAATTTGGGACGAAAACTACTTGCGCAGGGAACAAGGAGGAAGGAGAAATCAAACCTGATTTTTGAAGAAACAAGAAAGAAAACCTGGATCGGCCAAGGAGTAAACGAAGAAGCTGCCTGTCTCTAGCGAGACTGAGCTAAAACTGGGGAACGCGTGGAGGAGTCACGTGGAGGAGGAGGAGCGTTCCTCAATTATAGCTCAGCCTGTTAGAGTGAAGACTGGAGCACCTCCCACTGTCTGGATGCTCGCAGCAGCTCTACGGAGAATAATTAAAATATCTTTGTGTCTTTCAAGAAGTTAAATCATCCAATTAAACTCTTTTACTTTAACATACTAGGTTTTCAAAGAAAGTCCAAAAATAATTCCAAAAATGGTTTTAGGCTGAAAAAAGACAAAATCTACCCTGTAATGAGTTTTGGGTTTTTGACTTTTTCTAACAAATTTTATTATATTTCAATAACCCAAATTTTTCCTTTTTTTTGGAGAACTTTTCTCCATTAAGAGTTTTGCCATATTTTACATACAAATGTATACATTTATTAACACATAACAAAAACTACTACAAATGCAGAGGTCCTCCTGAAGATGACTGGTGGTATCATTTTGGTTATAAATGTTACTTACGAAATGTTATTTAATAATATAATTGTCCTCCTAAAAGCAGAGGGAGCAAAGTGCAATGTTGGAATGGGAAAAACTCTGAGCAAATGTTCAGACCTCCTAGCGAAACAGATAAAATTTTCATATATCAGTTTATACATCATAGTGATTGATTGTTCAAATGCTTTAGTGAAAATATCCACATTTTTTCCAAATTAGGATTTGTTTAGTGTTCAGTACAGTTTAGAAGAGAATAAAAGGTTTAAAAGAAGTCTCATTTTTTCTTGAAAGGTCTTATACAATTAGAAACATTACTATTGTATACTGATTTTTCCACTTAAATTTCACTATTAAATACACATAAAATGTTTTTATTTTGATTCTGTATCAAGGACCAAATTATGGGAGAAGCTGGAAGCTGCATCAATCAATAGCAATAGCACTTAAGACTTATATACCACTTTACAGTGCTTTACAGCCCTCTCTAAGCAGTTTACAGTGTAGCAATGTAGCCCCCAACTATCTGGGTCCTCGTTTTACTGACTTCAGAAAGATGGAAGGCTAAGTTAACCTTGAGCCGGTGAGACTCGAACTGCCAAACTGCTGGCAGCTGGCAGTCAGGAGAAGTAACCTGCAGTAATGCATTTTAATCACTGCGCTACCATGGCTCCATAGCTCTATCCACTACAACTCTTAAGGTCAAGCGTATTATGTAAGAGTTTCTCTCAAAGCTGGTTGCAGGAGTCAAAGGAGGTAAAACAGGGATGTACAAAAGGTTTTAAGAATATACCATTTTGGAATTACTGACAAAGCATTTTAAAAGTTAAGAGCATTTTAAAACTCATGCAAAAAGCTTCAGTCCAATACACCATCTTGTGGGTTCAAGAATATGCTTAGTGAGATAAATAAAGGGACTGCATAACTTATTTTGAAGTCTTAAGAAACTTTCTCAACTGTTTTATAATTCCTACATCATTTAAAAACTGCACTCTGGAGGCATTTATTCAGCCATTTAAACAACAGTTACTATCCACTATTCAGGGTACATTCTGAAAATTAATAACATCTACCTTAGTTTTACACTGAATTGTAAACTAATGTATCAGGGAAGTAACATTTTGTCTTTGCTACATTTAAACATTACACAGTGAATAGATTTATATGTTAAGTTGAGAAAGTATGATCATAACCAATATACCGTATATACTCGAGTATAAGTCGCTTCAATATAAGTTTGAGGCACCTAATTTTACACAAAAACTGGGAAAAACTTATTGACTCGAGTATAAGCCGAGGTGGGAAATGCAGCAGCTACTGGTAAATTTCAAAAATAAAAATAATTAATTTGGGAAACGATCTCACTATCATGAAAGGTTTAATTGATCACTAACCCAAAAGAAGAAGATGATGATGACAGCGGAGGCAGGAGTCACTCTCTTCCTCCCTCGGAGGCCCCTGAGTCAGGAGTCACCACCGCCGGCGCGCCCCAGTCTCGTCTGCCGCTGGGAAGGGAAAGGCAAAGTGCTTTTTGCCTTCCCTTCCCGGCTGGGGCTGTTGGGAGTCGCTGCCGCCGAGCGCCCCAGTCCCGCTGCGCTCGGGAAGGGAAAGGCAAAGCGCTTTTTCTTCCTTCCCGGGTTGGCTGTTGGGAGTCGCTGTTACTGGAGGCCACGACTCCACACCATTTTTTTTTTCAGAGGGATCTGACCTCGAGTATAAGCCGAGGGGATTTTTTCAGCACAAAAATTGGGCTGAAAACTAGGCTTATACTGAGTATATACAGTAAATCAATTTTTATATGCAAGGTACTATATATACTTCTGAATGATACATAGTTTAACAGATGAAGAACTACAAACTCAGCAGCTATAATTCAGCTAAATGGCATTAACATGTAATACATTTGCAGAATGTGTACTTAGTCTGTTTATAAGACAGAAAATCTTAGCAACTGTAAACATTAACATTTGATGTATATAATATTGTATATAGAGTAAGAGCTAAGCATCTTATTTAGTACATTACTCATTTATTGGGATATCACTCTAAATTAATTTCCATTCCACAACTAGAACCCATTCCTTTGGGTAAATATAGATTTAATTTGAGAAAAATAATAATTTAATATAGCCTCTCAAAGTATATATAGTTATATTTTAAGAAACTGCTCCTATGCCTTGATAATATTTAAAGACATGGTGCAATAATGCAGTAAAGCTATTAAACAGGCCACAACTAGTACGATATTGAAAATTTAATAGAAATTTGAATAAAATCACCTCCTGCTCAAAAGATCTGCAAAAACTTAGAATACATTGCCCTTCAAGAATCTTTCTATGAAAATTTAAATATTGCCTTTGAATACAGAATTTATAAAGACAAGGATTAGATTATTACTAAATCTTCAAGGTAAGTCTAAAATAGTATCAAATGTTCTCAATCTTAGGAAAGTTTTATGAAAGACTTTCCAACTAAAGTAAACAATGGCATTAGAGCAGAAAAGTATTGATCATGAATTATAGCAGTTTCATGATAAAGCAATGGAACAGAACATAGAGGGTTTATTGATACTAGCTCCACATAATCTCTTGATCAAGCAAGTGTAGCTCAGATGTTTTCTACCAATTTCACCCCAAAATATTACCAACTAATATGTTAAAACCTCCATAACTAATATTAGAAAATGCAGATACTATCAACTCTTTCAGCAAAGCAACATGGAAACGTTTCAAAGGCAAAATGGTAATTACTGTAGCTTTTTAGATACAAGGCATTCTATGATGCTGCTGATGCTGAACATTACAGTACTGATAATTCTAAAACTTCCAGGTCTCATGTTACAAAACTAACAGCAGAGGAATTAATAACTTTATGTTTCCCTCAAATACTTTTGGTTAGTGATATTGTTAATGTTATGGAGTAAAGGAAGAAAGACTTTTTAAAAATCCACACTGATCTGAAAATGGTAGTGATTCAATTACACTGAAAAAAACAATCTTATACATTGATTGCTAATGTTAACTTATAACTTTAGTCCATATTTTAAATACAGATTGTAGGAGGTCTTTGATCCTTATTTTTTCCCTTTGAGATAGAATTCTTTTGTGCAAGTATTTTATTCAAAAATGAAAATTGTTATAATCTTTCAAATTTTCCATTTTCTTTAAGGGATTTGGCTACTTTTCCTTTTTTATTTTTGCAGAGAGGTAAGGATAATTTTGGTTACCTACAAATTAGAAGACAACTGTATATATTGTTTGTATAATTTAAAAAGACAACAGTAAGCCAGTATAAGTCTAGAATGTCATTTAAAAAAAAAAAAATCAGACATGTTGACATTTAAAGATAGGAAGAAAGGAAGAGACCTCACTGCAAAATGTATGGGATACAGCCAAGGCACATCCTGAAAACAAATGGCTTTGATTTTCTTAGATGCGCAGAAAGCATTGGACAATGTAAACTGGCAATTTATGTTACTACAATTAAAGCAGGGGTGGGATTCTACCAGTTTGGACCAGTTCGGGTGAACTGGTAGTTCCAGCAATCATTTGGCCCCACCCACCCCTGCTCTAATCTGTCCTTTATTTCTGTGTTTTGCAGCTCAGCTGACTTGCTCAGCACAGGATTGCCACACCTCAGCTGTTTTACTCACCAGGGCTGCAGTAGAAGGTAAGTATTAGAGCTGAAAATGGATGGGTTTTAAACGCTGCATGCGCTCACCAAACCAATTGTTAGACCAGTTGAATCCTACCACTGAATTAAAGTATATGGAATTTGGAGAAAGATTTACTAATATAATCAAAGCGATATATTCCAAAAGACTGCAAGAGTGATTGTAAATGGGGACATGACAGAGAATTTCAATATTAAAAAGGCACAAGTGAAAGAAGTTCATTGTTCCCATTACTATTTATTTCGACATTGGAAGTGCTAAATAGACATGGTACAGAAATAAAATGGATGGAAATAAAATGGATGGAAATAAAAAAGGAAAAATATAAATTACAGGCATTTGCAGATGACCTAGTATTTATCATAGAAGAACCACAAGAAACTGGAACCAAACTTATAAGGAAAATAGAAGGTTACAGTGAAGTTGCAGGACTGAAAATAAATAAAGAGAAACTAAAACACTAGTTAAAACCTTACAGATAAACAGACAAAAGATCTAATGAAGAAGATAGATATTGAGATAGTTGAATTCCCAAATATTTAACTTTCTTCACTATCAGCGAGATGTGCAACTTATAAAAGAAGGCAATTACTCTAAATTATCAGCCAAAGCACAGCTTTCAGAGAGAGGGGGAGGGGGAAGGAGGGAAGGAGGGAGGGAGGGAGAGAGAGAGAGAGAGAGAGAGAAATCCTGGAGATCTTCTACATCAGTGGTCATCAACCAGTGGGCCGGGTACGGCTGGTGATCCGCAAGAAAATTTTGGTGGTCCGTAGAGAAATGTCCCCCCTCAAAGCAATCTCCCAAAGCAATTAATCCAGGCTGTGCAGGAACACAAGGCTGCACTGCCCACATGGCCCTCCCACCCGCTTCGGCCAAGCGCAAACCTTACCTTGAATAGAGCCATGCAAGCTGGAACTGGAAGGTAAGACCAAAGACGGGAAAGGGAAATCCACCCTGGGGTGGCTTGCTGATGTTGGTGGAAAAGTCGATCCAGAGCTGTAGTAGTCACAGGACTGGCCCTTTGGTCATCTCGGAACAGCTGCACCTCCACCCGGGTGTACCGGCCTGCCATGGACTGGAGGAGCAGCGGCTCCAGGATGACCAAAGAGCCAGTCTTGTGACTACTGCAGCTCTGGAATATGGGACCGACTTTCCCACCAACGTCAGCAAGCCACCGTCACTCAAAATTCATATTAGTGGTCCGTGGGATTTAAAATTATGAGTTTGGTGGTCCCTGAGGTCCAAAAGGTTGGCTACCCCGCTCTACATGACAAATAAATACATGTGACACTTTTGTACAGGTATACATATAAGTATACTTATCTCCCAGAAGAAAAGTAAAATGCATACATATATACATACATACATACATACATACCCCTTTCTCTCAGTCACACAGAAACCAGCCTTACACATATACATCTTTCTCCATTTCCCCCCCAGAAGAAACAATTACAAAGAAAAGAGATGTTCCTGAAGTACAAGTAATCCTCAATTTACAAACACAACTGAGCCTGGAATTACGGCCATAACTCTGCGATCATGAAAGAGGCACCCATGTGATCCTCTTGCTTAACAATCACATCCTGGTTCTTCCCATTGTGCTCATTAAATGACCATGCAGATCATTAAGCAGAGCAAAGGTGCCTCAGTAGTAGGAGGACCTGGGAGGCCGAGGCCTGCACTGCAACACCTTCTCAACTCACAAGAAGCCTGCACCAGGCCTCCCAGGGCCTTTCCCACCTGAGGCACCCCTTGGGCAACCTCCCATCCCACTGGGTCTCACAATCTTCTTCCTGTGGGACAAACTATTCTACAGGATAAGAGCACCGACACAGAATAGTCACTTTCATATGCTTTCCACATAAGTTCTAATGGAAGGGGATTTCAACACATTATCTGTAACGATGTGGCACTATAATTACTAAAATAAGTATGTAGTGAAGGGCTTCTCCCATGTCACACGAGAGAGAAAGAGGCAACTGAAGGCAGAAGTTGGGAGTTAGCTTAGAATCATAGCCTTAGACAGCCTCAATCTGCCAATGATAGATTTATGAATACATATTTAGTGCCAAGAAAGGCAAGGACTGAGACCTTTTGGTATGTTAAAATATTAAGGGAACCCATTTATAATTATTTACAGTTATTTATCTAAAATTAAAAACAAATTGATTCCTTGTTTAAGCATTAACAAAATGACTGTGCTGTCTTCCTCATGGTTGAAAAGCAATAGATCCTTTAGACATCTCACTAGGTTAAAAAGATAATACTATAATTTTGAAAAAGAAAAATACGAAAAGGTCCTCCACACACTGAGGGTATGCAACATACTCTCTGCATGCATTAAGTAGAAAGATTCTATCTGGAATAGGTAATTTCAAAGATACCCAGACACCAAGCATAGAGATCTTTATAGATAAAAAAAACATTTAGAACTGCACACAGAAACATACTGATAGCCACTGCATCTCAAATAATAATGGTGTAATGGGGTCTGATTATTTATTAGGCAGCTCCATTGTGCATTATCTGAAGTTTCCATGTGGTCTACACTCAACTGTAAAGTGACTTTGTATAGTCCAGAAATGAAAGGGGCACGAGAGACTGGCTGGCTGGGGAATTATAGGAATTGATGTCCTCTTCAATCTGCCAAGTTGAGAAACACCAATGCATAGGCTTAGATTACTATTTTGAATAAATTTTACTTTCATAAAAATGGGAAGAAATGATGGCCAAACAACCAGTAACTCAAAAACATGATCCATAACTGATTACAGTTGATGGCTCAGTAGTTAAAGAAGTTGAGTTTGTCATTTGGAAAGCTAACAGCCCGGGTTTGAGACCTGAACTCTGCGTGACAGGGCCGAGCCCCTGATACTTGCTCTAGCTACTGCCCATCTAGCAGTTCAAAGGCATGCAAATGCGAGTAGATAAATATGTACCACTTCTGTGGGAAGGTAACAATGTTCTATGCACCTCGGCATATAGTCATGCTGAAAGTATTTTCAGACAACACTGGCTTTCTTGGCTAAGAAATGGAAATGAGCACAATCCCCTAGAGTCAGACACAATTGGACAGGGGAAATTTTTTACCTTTTAATACACAATCTACTGGCAAACCCAGTAAAAATTAGAACTACAACAGATTGCATTTATCAGTTGTCCAACTTGTCTGCTAAGGATCTGTTATGTTCCAAGTCTAGGGGGAAAATGTTTGGATTTCCTACTCAAAGTTCAGAAAAACAAAAATGATTTCTGAAAAATGTGTCCATACAACATAGCTATGCAACCATGCATCCCTGCATGTGAAGAAGCTTTTAATATAAGAAAATCTCTTTTAAAGAAATATTGTCCTTTCTTTTCTTTAGATATAACAAATAATTTATTTTAGAAAAGCAGAAAGCAACAAACATCTCAATAAACAACTTACATATTACCTACTAGAGTTTGGATCATACAGAGAGGAAAATTTGAGAGGAAGTGTTTTATTGCCTTAAATGTTGCTAACTAACTTCCTTCTTCAGAATAATATTTTCATAAAACTGATTATTTTGTCAAATCAAGTGATATCCTTAATCTCTCTGCCACAGAGTGAGATAACAAATTATAACATTATCTGATGGTTGCAACTAGGTTCTTAATAATCTGAAATCGAAAACCTCTTCTAACTGGATAAAGTTTTATCTAAAAAGAGTCAATGTTGAAAAAAATATTATTCCTAGTCTGTTCAGGCTTTTCCACACAGTATCTGCTTAAATTTTCCCTCCTAGGCTGCTACTTCTGTTCAATTGTGTTCAATTCTTGGAGACTGTCTGGACAAGTCCCTATAGTCATCTTGGCAAGTTTTTCAGAAGTGGTTTACTATGACCCTGTTCTAGGACTGAGAGGGAAGCCCAGGACTAGGGAGGAAGGGACTAGACTCAGAGTCACATTAGCTGGATAAACCATTTGTCTAAGTGGAGACAAAGATAATCTTGGGGTCTCTATTAAGCTTTATAAAAATACAGGAATCTTTTCACAATAGTCATTCATGTCTAGTAGCCATCAATAGCTTTGTCTCTTTTTTTCTTTTAAAACTTTTAAATTAACTGCAGCAAATTCCATTGTTCAATAATGCACTTATGAAGAAATATTTCCTTGTAGCTGTCTTGAATCTTCCATTTACTGCATTCCTAGAGAAATTGAGATGTAAATATAGCAATAAGAAATGTGATTACCTTGATTTTTGGAATTCTGAGAGAAAGCTACTTTTTCAACAGAATGTAAGGCCCTTAATAGGAAAAAATATAGATTTTTGTTTTGAAAATGGAAATATATGACAGAATAGAGTCCTAAAAATAGGCTGGCTATCAAAATTAGTGTAAAGTGAGAATTGCTAACTATCATATGAAAGCCACTCAAGATGTTTTGTACAAAGTTTCTGTAATCATTTTAAGAATTAGCTATGAACAATTGTATTTGCTGAAACATACCAGTGACAAAGAGGAACATAAAAACAATTTAGAAATAGTCTCACTGTGTAAAATTAAAAGCTTATCTAGTCCATTCTTCTATTTCCACCAACCAGATGGCTTATAGGAAGTTTATCAACAAAACATGAAAAAAACCCGCCTCCCGCTCATGTTCCCTAACAATTGATAATAAGAAACATCCATCTTCTGGTGGTGTTTCTGGTGTTAGAAATAGTATATGCTTGTTTGCTTATAGTATGTAGCTTCTATTGCTTGAATAAATTTTCTAGCAAAACCCATCTGTTCCAACAGTAATAACATGAATTGCCAATTCACATTATCAAATGCCTTCTGTGCATCTAGAAATATCAGAGCCATTTGTTTTTCAGGATGTGCCTCGTAATATTCCAAGGTGTCCAAGATTACTCTCATATTGTCTTTAATTTGTCTCTTTGGGCAGAAATCCATTTTGATCAGGATGGATAAAATTATTTAAATATTTTTTAAGCCTTTCTGCCAATATTGAAGCAAAAATACACCTTCTATTCAAATAGACACTTATCATGGTCCAGAATAGATATGATATAGATGTCAACAGAATTAATAACTAATATTCAAGAAATAAATATTGAAACAAGTACTTCAGCAGATCACAATCCAATGACAATTAAATGGAAAGGACAAAAAAGAAGATCTAGATGGATGTTAAATAATACTATTTTAAAGGAAAAAGACTTCACACAGTGGATGGAGAAAGAATTGGCTTTTTTCTTTAGAGAAAATAAAAAAGAAGATACATCAATTCAGAATGTATGGGATACAATGAAGGGATATGTTAGAGGCTTGATAATAGACTATACAAGGAAAAGAAATACTATGAAAAGATTAGCCTCTAAGGCCTTAGAGAATGAGTATAAAAGACTTGAAAAAGAGCTACAGAAAATGCCACAGAAAAAGGACATCAAGCTAAAAATGGATATAGTTAAACATAAAATGGGTCAAATAGAAAAAGAAGAATTAGCACAGAAAATTAGAGGTGCTAAACAGAACTACTTTGAAGACGCAAACAAACCAGGTAGATGGTTAGCATACAAATTGAGAAAGGAGAAAGAATCAAGGAAAATATTGTAATTAACAGATGACCAAGGCCAAGTTTGCTATGGTAGTAAAGAGAAGAAGGAAATCATTCGAGACTTCTATGGGAAACTATATATGCAAGAGAATATTGATGAGGAAAGAGTTAAACAGTACTTACAGAATGCTAATTTACCTCAGATACCTAAAGAGATTGAAACAATGTTAGAAAGCAATATAACGATGATGGAGTTAACTGAAGCACTCAAGAAGCAAAATAATGGAAAGGCACCAGGCCCAGATGGACTTCCGACAGAAATTTACAAAACATTTCAAGAATCGTTGAATCTTCCATTGCTAGAAGTTATGAATGAAGTTATGTTAAAGAAGAAGATACCTAAATCATGGTCAGAAGCCTATATTACACTTATTCCAAAAGAGAAGGCCGATCCATTACAAATTAAGAACTATAGACCTATTTCTCTACTAAATGCAGATTATAAAATCTTTGCTTCAATATTGGCAGAAAGACTTAAAAAATATCTAAATAACTTTATTCATCCTGATCAAAATGGATTTCTGCCAGAGACAAATTAAAGATAATATGAGAGTAATCTTGGACACCTTGGAATACTACGAGGCACATCCTGAAAAACAAATGGCTCTGATATTTCTAGATGCACAGAAGGCTTTTGATAATGTGAATTGGCGATTCATGTTATTACTGCTGGAACAGATGGGCTTCACTAGAAAATTTATTCAAGCAATAGAAGCTATATAGTATAAGCAAACGGCAAAGATAATGAAAGAGGGAGAACTGACAGACTCTATCAATATAAGAAAAGGAACAAGACAAGGGTGCCCACTATCACCTTTGTTGTTTGGGTTAACTTTGGAAGTGCTAAACAGAAATATTAGAGATGAAAAGAATATAAAAGGAATGAAAATCAAAAAGGAAGAATTTAAGCTGCAAGCATTTGCAGATGATCTGGTTTTCATCTTAGAAGACCCTTTAGAAACAGCATCAAAATTGATAGAAAAGATAGAGACATATGGAAAGGTGGCTGGTTTGAAAATAAATAAAGATAAGACAAAGATCTTGACAAAGAATATGCTATTAAGACAAAAGGAAGAACTGGCAGACCTATTGAAAATTCAGGTCACGAATAAGATCAAGTATTTGGGGATATATTTGACAGCAAGATGTAGTACACTAAAAGAGAATAATTATATCAAACTTAAACAGCAGATAGCGCTAGATCTGGCGAAATGGGAAAATTTACAACTGTCACTAATAGGAAGAATTTCAACAATCAAGATGAATATATTACCCAGAATTTTATATTTGTTTCAAACAATTCCAATTAGGCTTGGAAAAGATTACTTTGAAGATTTAAATAAAATTGTGTTGAAATATATATGGCAAGGTAAGAAAGCGAGAATAAAGTTAAAACTTTTGCAAGATGCTAGAATTAGAGGAGGATTTGGTTTGCCTAATTGGGAGTTGTATTATCAAGCTACAAATCTGATGTGGGTTAAGGAATGGATAACACTAAGAAATACTAGATTGTTGACATTAGAAGGACATGATTTGTTGTTGGGGTGGCATGCTTTTTTATGGTATAAAGGAACTAAAACACAGGGGTATTTTAGAAGACATTATATACGGGAGTCTCTGTGGTTAAACTGGGAGAAGATTAAAAGAATGTTATTTGAAAATTCTAGTCTGGTTATCGACTATTGAAGCATTTTCTTATCCTATAATACGGGATCCCCAACCTTTCGACGCCGCGGCCCGGTTCGGCGTCCAGCTGGCGCGCCATGACCCGGTTCGGTGTCAGCTGGCGCCGCCATCTTTTTGACGAAAAATCACTTCCGGTGGCGTCACGAATGATACGCCAGCGCTTGGTGAGCTTTGGTGAATGCTACCGAAAGTAGCGCGCCAAAGGATGGCGCCCGCACAGGGTAAGTTCCTACGTCGGACTCCTCTATAATATCAAAAGGCAACGTTGTTGGGCGATGCATTTTGCCCAAAAGATGCCTCCAAGTGGTCCTTATCGCGTTTCCCTGCTTTGGATGCTTGTTGGCGCAGCGGCCTCGGCTCCTGGATCCCGTTATCCGCGCTCGCTCCGCCCGGGTATACTCTGCCCTGCGCTGATTTTGGGGCGTTCCGTGGTGGTGGGGGCTTCCGGTCGCTTATATATATTGAATGAAAAGGGTGAACTTAAATCTATGCAAAAACTAGAGGAACAAGGTATAAAGATGAATTGGTTTTCATATGTGCAAATACATTCAAGGTATGATAAAGATTCTAAAACAGAAGGTTTCTATGATAAACTGACTGATTTAGATAAGATTTTGACAGGTACTGATGAAAAGGTGATTAAAAAATTGTATGGATATTTATTAGAAATTAAAGTAGAAGAACAAGTTAAAGAAACTATGATTGCTTGGGGGAAGAATTTTGGATATGGGATCGATTTAGAAAAATGGCAAAAATTGTGGTCTAAAAATTATAAAATGACAATGTCAACAGCATATAAAGAAAATTTGTATAAGATGTTTTACAGGTGGCATTTCCCCCCGACAAGAATAGCAAGAATGTTCAAGAATAAATCTGAAAAATGTTGGAAATGTCATCAGACACCCGGCTCATATTACCATATGTGGTGGACTTGTGCGGATGCTAAAAAATATTGGACTAAAATCCACACGTGGTTGGAAAAAATGACAAAAAAACATAGACTTGAAACCAGAGAAATTTTTATTGGGAATTTTACCTGAAATATATAGTAAAGACTTGAAATACCTGATTGTAAATGTATTAACAGCGGCTAGGATTGTATTTGCTAAAAACTGGAAAAATGAGAAAATACCATCACAGGAGGAAATCATTAAGAAAATATTGGAATGTGCTGAAATGAGTAGATTGACATTTGAAATTAGAGAACAAGAGGATAAACAATTTTATAAAATTTGGGATCTTTTCTATGAATGGTTAGACAATAAAATACAGTAATGAAATACGTAGACTTTTAGAAAATAATAAATATATAAAGATGTACTTTTTTCTTATTATATCTACAAAATGATTTTAGGATAGATTTGGGATGATAATATGAACTGTTATAAAATAAACGAAATGGAAGCACAAAACAATTTGTAAACCAACCGGCACATTGTATGTACAGCTATGGAAGATAGCTTGATGTTTTTATGTTTTGTTTATGTTTGTTTTTAAAAACCAATAAAATTAAAAAAAAAAAGAAATAGTATATGCTTGTTACAGATTCAAGTTCACTGGAAAGTTCAGTCTCTTACTTTAACTATTGGTAAACAAACCAAATCTAGCATGGTCTCCTGCTTTCTGAAACAAATGGGATAAGGCAGGGAAACAAAAATGGCTTAATTTCTCATTCCATCAATGGAAATTCTCCATTGATCAAAACTTTCTTGAATAGCAAGAGCTCCTTCATTTGAAGTATGCAAGATTAGCTTCAAGTCCTATCTTCATAGATAACATTTACATAGTTAATTCTTCATTGTTTTATTAAACATTTATACTCCATCTTTCAGTTCTAATTGAACAATATTTGATGGCCATAATTTCCCTGGCCTAAAACAAAGAGACAAATCTCAGTTTCATCGTCCTTTTCTCATTTACTAAACTATGATGTTAACTGAATCCTGTTATTATTTGCTTCATCAGCAATTACAGGGTAATGTAATTGAGTGTTCAGCTATGGAGATAATGTTCATTTATCCTTGCAACTTCAAAGTTGTAAGAATAGCTATTGTCACACTTGCCAGATTTAAAATGTAAACATCTGCTTATAAACAAAATTAGGGAATACACACACACACGCATGCGCATGCATGCGCACACGTGCACACACACACACACACACACACATCTTGTGTTTGTGAACTTTAATCTATCCAAACTACTGAAGCTCATCTTTTAGCATTTTAGGACATATTTTAAACAACATCATTTGTCAGATATATTCACTGAAGATACTTGTTTTTATATTGTAGCACAAAACCAGTATCTTTGGTTTCTGGTCAGAGGAAATAATAAAGTGTTTCATTATAAAAACAAAAGAAAACATTATATTTGCTAGAAAGTTATGACCAAATTAATTATATATCAGCAGTGACTGGAATTTCAAGCACTGCTGGGAAAAAAGGGTATTAATGAGCTAGTGTAGCTAAACACTGACTTTATATATTTGGTATCTGCATCCAACCAGCTCATCCAGTAATTAAGCATCATCTTTTCAACGCGTAGTTATTTTCAGTAGATGAAAAGTAGGCATACATAGAAGTTATGTTCATGTTCTTCAATATCAGTTTTCACTGATCAAGAAACTATCTTGCTTCACTCAAGCCATTACCTGTATCAGTCACTAACTCAGAACCTGAACTATTTCAGATTCAGAATTTAAGGCAGAGTAAAAATGTACTATCGAGCCCATGTTGTTCCATTGAGAAGAAAGGGGTTGATCTGATAAACCAATTTTTCAAATTTAGGTCTATTTCTGTGACTTAACACACTAATCAATCAGAACAATTAGAAATATAGATTTCTTCTGATGCTGTCAAGTCTTTACTTAAATAGGTAACTGCACACAAAAGCTGTAATTCAGGAAAAAGCCATTTAGTTTTAAGATTATGTATGCAGAGCAAAATTCAAATACTGTAAAACAGTACGCTAACTGGTGAAAAAAATATTGAAAGATGCTAATGAACAAAGAAAATTCTAGATTTTCCTTACACTTCATTTCTGCTGATCTCCACCAAGAGTCTTTACCAAGTTTTTCAAATGAAGAAATGAAATATTGTATAGCTCATTAGCAATGTATAGTATCCGTTTCATATAAAGTCTTGTATTAGACTCTGACTTCACTCAATCTGGCAGCTAAAACTGTGTAAGAGTATAGGCAAAATAAGACTAATTGGGTCAAATGTACAAGGGAGATTCCTTTCCTAGTCCATGGGAAGCTTTTTCCTGGTATATATTATGTTATAAAAGATGTGATATTATATAATAAATTTTCTGACCAAAGCATCTTATAATAATAATTATTTCTTGAACTACAACATTAAGAAGATAGAATGCACGAAGAGAAAATACACAGGCATTTTGTGGTGATGCTCACTATAAATTATAAACATACTTTTTATGGACATTTAGCCACTATCAGCAAAAAAAAATCTTGCAGAAATTCAGAACAATGCATTCATAAGTATAAGGCCAAATTCTGGTGGCATAGTTTGCATTTCACACTAAATTCAAAGCAAGTCAACTTTATGAGTCAGTTTTATATAAAACCAGGCCATAAGTACATCACTTTACCCTACTTCTAAACTTTGTCATAAATGATCATCAGCTGTGCAGTACAACAAACTCTATATTCATGACCAAGATCTTGTTAGTTTAGTGGGGCTTATTACTTAACAGAACTGTAACCTCAAGAAGAAAAATAGATGGTATGTATCCGGTTGTTGTTTTAATCTACAGTTAGTTTGTATAGGACTTACACTCTCACAGCCTATATTTCACAAAAGTAGAATTCCTTCCACTCTAATGTAAACTTTCTTCCTTAGTATTCCTATGCGGCTGATATATTACACCTACCGAGAAAGCAGAGCCAGTTTCTGTTCAAGCATCATCTCCAACTTCTGGGCTTGTTTGGAGAGCCAGTGATCTACTCCATGAAGCCGATAGCAGGTCTCCAACATCAATCGGAAATCGGCCACAAAATCAGTGATTCCTCTGTACTGGCCAGAAGTAAATTTTTCTTCCATTTTCAACAGCCACATCCCGGATAATTGCTGAGATTTGGGGCAAGGCAGAAGACAGCCACTATTTTCTTCCGCGGAAAAGTCGTCAGCGCCCGTTTGCCCGCGTTCAGTTTTTTGGTTTTCCCAAGATCTTAAGAAAGGAGCCGTCAGAGGCCGGTGCTTTTCTAAGAGAAACTCGCTCAGGATCCGATAACCCTGTTGCAATTCCGGGTTCAGGCTTTGCTCCCAATCGGGGTGGCCGCCAGCGCTCCCTCCTTCTAGCTTGTCTCCCGTCGGGAGGCAGCCGGTGAGCGCCGGGTCCGTTAATGCCTCCGTTCCGCGCTCCTGAGCTACGGCCGTCGTGGCAGCCACCGCCACCACCTCCTCCTCCTCCTTCTCCGGCGGCATCTCCATGTCGCCTTCTTCTTCTTCACTGCCGTCGCCCTCCTCCTCCTCCTCCTCTTCTTCTTCGGGCTGCGCCGGATTCATGCCCCGCCGCAGCTGAGTATATCGGCGCCCGTGGAAAGCGGTCCCGGCATCCAAGAACTTGGAAGAAGTCGCCGCCGCTTCAGCCGGCCTAGACAGCTCCCGCCTGCCTCTTCTGGTTAGGCCGGCCTCGGTCAAAAAAACAAGGTGCAGCTTCGGCGGCCCCTCCGCCGCCGCTTTGCCTGCCCCCGAGATGCAGCGGCCGAGGCCTCTCGTCGTGAAGAAGAGCCGTAACCTGTGGCGGCAGGTGAGAGCCCCTCTAAACTCGCCCGGGTCGGAGGAAACGGCTTCTGAGAGCCCGCTGAGAGTTCCCTCAGAAAAGGGTTGCCCGGGACCCCTCAGTCCGTGCGCTGCAGGACCGAAAGGGGCGTGAGGCAGAGCCGACGCGGAATACCTGCCTAAGTGGAAGGAGCGGCTGCCGGGGGCCTCTCCGGGCTCATTGCCTCTCTCCCCCCTCCGGACCGAGAAGCGTCCCGACCGGTAGGGAGGCCTGTGTTCCCTTCCTCGCTCTGCACCCGGGCCCGAACGACGCTTCTCTCCAGCCCCGCTGCCTCGGCTGAGGGACGCGCGGACGAAGCCGGCGTGCTGTCAGTTAATGGGGGGCGCTGCCAGACCTGAGCAGTCCCCTCCCCCCAGCCAAGAGACAGAGAGAAGTAGTGGGAGAACCCAACCTCCACCGTCTGCGCAAGCGCAGTAGCGGCAACTCGCCAGTTGCGTTGACTGCGCGTTTTGTATTGGACACCTGCTGGAGAGTGACATCATCAGGGAGTGACGAGAGAGCGAGAGAAGGCCGGGCCACTGCCCGGCTAAAGACGTTGCTGGCTGGCAACCGAGAAGGATGGAAACCTGACCGTTGGGTCCAGAGTGAAGAGCTGCTGCAGATGTGATTTCAAGTGAAATCGTAATGCTCGTGTTAAGACCCATTGGAAACGTTAGAAAAGGACGGAGTTGCGTTGCTCTTCTACCTGCATTTCGTGAATCTTCCGTGCCACTAACTGCACCCCCTTTTGTGATTCAGGCGCGGCTTTGAAAACAGCCACGGAATAGAAGACCCCGGTTATAGGACTCTATCGATTTGAAGCAGTAACTTCTTCTTGAATGGCAAACGCGGAGATTAATTCTTTTGAAAGAAAGAAAGAAAAATGGGGGTTTGAGGTTTTTTTTTTAAATTTAATTAGTTTCTCATCAGTTATTGCCGGTCTGTGACTACCGCCGTTTATATCAACAGGGACGGTTCATTTGCTCTACTCCAGGGAGCTCTCGGTGCCATGTAAATACTACATGGCTCATGTTTCTGCGTTCATAATTTAAGAATGCAATTGAATGCATTTGGAATAAAAAACTGACGTTGCTGCAATCGAAGGCTTTTTATTTGAAATGTATGTGTGTGTTTAATATGAATTCATATTTTGTGTACAATACTATATTTCTTATTCATTGTCCTGTCAACAAAATTTGTGAGAATGGTAGGATGTAAGACTAACACATATTTTACTGTTTTAATTTACATTGTAACTTACTATGGGGTCTTGAAAAATGGTATATTTAGTGTCTTAAATTGGAAGCAAATAATGTTCTGATATTCTAGAATAACATTTGAAATGTTGAGAAACAGAGAAGGCAAATTATCTGCAATTCATTCTGAACCTATCGTCCAGGAATTTACCAAGAAGGAATGGACACTGTTACAGGTAGTCCTCGCTAACTGACCACTAATTCAGTGACCATTCAAGGCAAATTGATGCTGAAAGAGTTGTACTTTTGACTGATTCTTTAAGTGCCAGTTGTCCCAGGATCCCCACAGTCATGTGATTGTGATTCAGGCACTTGACAACCAGCTTCCACTTCTGAGTTAAAGCATCTCCCAATCACTTGATCGCCATTTGTGCCAGCTTCCCACAAGTAAAATCAATGGGGAAGCCAGCAGGGAAGTACACAAGTTGCTCTGGTAAGTCTTCTCTGCCAGCCTACAAATCATGCCTTCCTTTCCTTGGCTTCTCTGTGCTTGCCCTCACCCTCCTCCCCTTGATCTTCTCACACTGCTGCATTCTCCTTCCCTTGGCTTCCCTGCGCTCACATACACTTGCACTGCCCTTCCTTGGCTGCCACACCACAACACCCCTTTCACCAACTCATGTGTTGCCTACATCAGTTCTCCCTGGGCTTCCCACATCTCCATGTTTTTGCCTGCGATTCCTGCCATTTTCCACTTAATGACTTGCATGTCTTGGGATCACTGTGGTAACCCTGAGAGCCTGGATTGCTGCCACTAAGTAATGGAGTCATGTGATGCTGCATTTTATGACCATATACATTAGTGAAAGCAGTCCCAGCCGAAATTGCTGTCTTAACCCAAGAACTACCTGTATTTTGTAAATTGAGTTGTAAATACACACACACACACACACACACACACACAGATGTTAATAGCTTACTACTAGAGATGTATAGACATACACAAACATAGGGGAATATACATAGCTCAGACTGGAATTATGGAATGACTATATGCACACACGTGCATATGTACATACCAGTAGAATCCGTTAGTCAAATATCTTTGACATCAATTGTATAAGTAATCTAGTCACTTCTGAAATGTAATCTTGAGTGGCAAAACACCAAACAATCTTTTCCATCTGTTTTCACATGCATTTGGCATTCTGAATCCACTGAAAAACATTATTTTGCAATTTTGTTTAGATTAGCTCTAACAGTCCTTAAATTTATTTGTACCATTAGTGAAATCTTGCAGTAGAAATTAGAGTCACATTTAAACAAGGTTTGAATTTAATGGAGTTGGATTTTGTTTGAAATAAAATGGATATAGAATAGTAGAAAAGTCTGAGTATTATGTTTAAAAACATGAAGAGCCTAACCTAAAAATAAATCCTATTGTAGACATGTTTCCAGTACTTCAAGACTTCTCTCCTAGACATGTGGATGGGTCCTTTTGGCTGATCAAAAATTACGTATGAGGAACAGAGGAGCATTATTTGTTGTTTCCTTTTATGATCAAGATGGATTGACACCATGTGGGATACTGTCAGACATGTGTACTATGCTTTGACAGGACAAATTCCAAACCTATCAAGGACTGTTTCTTGGACATATGGCTGCATGTTTTTGAATAACTCAAACCCAACTAGAGTTGTATGCTGTGTTTCCCAAAGGCAGTTTACCAGTGCTACATCTGAAATACAATTATAAAAATGAAGAGATAGCCGAGATTCACCATCTAACCAAAACTTATGTCAGAATAATCAAGAGTTGTGTAAATTCAAGATGAGCTTGAGCTTTTCTTAACTTATGGAGGAAGGTGTTTTGTAATGTGGGAGTTGTCATTGAGAACGTGCACCTCTGAAGCCCCACCCACTTAACCTCATGTGGGATGAGTATCTACAGTAGCATCTCTCAGAGTGCTAATTCTGATCAGGAGAGATAATCCTGCAGATAAACTTTTTCTAAGCCATGTAGAGCTTTTAAAGTTAATATCTTGAATTTGGCCTGGAGTTCTATTTCTAACAGAAACAGCAAGTTCCGCCTTCCTCCTATTAGTAGACCAGCAGTTGCATTTTGGAATAGTTACAATTTATGTGTTAAGAGCAGCCCCATGTAAAGTGCATTGCAGAAGTACAGCTGCAAAACCAGTAACTCTCTTACTATTGCAAGAGCTTCCCTTTGCAAACCCCTTCTAAGAAAAGTGAGGGTAAAATGCAAGGGAAGATCCTATTCACAGTGAAATTTGGAACTAGGGTTAGGGTTAGCATTAGGATTATGCTTCTTTGAAAACAGGGCAGAAAACCAGATTAGATTCAGATTTGATTCAAATCTAAAGAAAGGGAGTCTGACATCTTTCCATACTGTCTACAGTACAGACCACTGTAACATGCATGGAAACATCCTATTAGTGAAAATTGGAGTTAGAGTGAGTTAAGAATCTTTCAAGTTACATCTGAAAAACTCAGAAATCAATTTGCAGACACTCTTTAAGGAAAGTGAGTGACTGCTTTCCATTCAGACTTAGATTTGGACCACAAGAAAATGCATGGGAATATGATTTAAAATTGAAGCTGGGATTAAAGTTTGGATTAGGCTTCCCTAAACAAGTGAGTCACAGAGTCTCTATAAGAAGTGGGAGGGTGACAGTTTTCTCTTCAGATTATGTTTGCAAAAGCAAAATGCACTGGAAAATCCTATTCCAGGTAAAATTGGAGTTAGGGTTAGAGATAGAAATACATTTGGGGTTATGGTTTCAGATGGAAATCCACTAGGTTTAAGGTTAGGGGTTAGGGTTATGGATGCAAATTTAGTTAGTGTTATGATTAGGGATGGAAATCGATTTAAGGTTAGCATAAACAGACAAGGTTCCCTAACAAAGAAGTGGGAAGTGCCTAACTAGTAAAAATTCTGCACATGAATTCAGAATATAGTCCATATTATATACACTCTGAAATGTAATTTGTAAAGGCTTCATGAAATAGAAGAGTGCTATTCTTCTGGAACTGACTTTTAGGTGCCTTATTTGTTTAATTTATATGGTGCCTATCTCATCAGGGCAGCCTACAATAGAATAAAATGTTGGTGTAAAATATTAAAAGTATTAAAATTGAGGTTATCAACAATTAAATAACAGGTTAAAATCAAGAGTATGGATGGTGAACGTTGTCTCTCGATCAACCCCCTCCAAAATACTGTGCCCCTCATTAGAGCCCCAAGCCAACCAGCAGATCAGGTCTTGAGGCTCTTCTAGAAGGCTAAAAGGGTGGTGACAGATCTCAGTTCAGGAGGTAAAATGTTCTAGGGGGCAGGGGCCATGGCAGAGAAAGCTCTTCTCTTGACCATCGTCAGTCAAAATTCCTCAATTGATGGGATCCGAAGAAGGCCCTTTCCGTCAAGTGTAAGTGGGGCAAGCCAGTCACATTGAGGCGAGATGGTGCCTCAGATAATTTGGTCCTATGTAATAAAAAAGTAGTTCAGTCAATGGATAAAAGGCACAGGATAGATATCATTGGCACCTAATGGATCGGCATCATTGGTACCTTTATCCTCTCTTTGCATTACTTTATCATCATTAATGCTAAAATGCCTCTAGCATTTTATTAGAGACAGAATATAACATAACTTTGTCAGATTTGTTTAATTTTATAAAAGGTACAACATTTCATATATTCACCTAAATTTAGATACATTCTAGATAAATACAAGTTTGGAAAGTTTGTATGGTAAACTGCTCTATTAGGTTATGGTTATAATTAAAGCAATAATCCTCTTGGGTGTAAACAGTTCACTCACTCTCTTATAAAGCTGAAAGTGATTTTTGCACAGCATAATCATAGTTTCCAAGATAAGGACCTTTGTGAGAAGCCATAGCAACATCCAACATGTAAAAAATTGATTAGAACGACAGATACAGGCACAATGAGTAGGAATTAGATTTAAAAATGTGTCATTTAAGACAATTTAAACTACTAAGGATTTCAACATAAACAACAATGGAACAATGAAACATTTTTAACATCCATATTCAGTACTTCTCACAAAGATGTCTGTAAGTAGAACGATTAATATAGATAAAATTGGAAGACGGATATGAATAAAACTACCTTTAAATGCAAGATTCTCAAGGTTCTCCGGTGCTTATATCGTTCACTCAAAGCAATTTTTACACTTCTAAACAATGGTTCTATGGAAGGTGTATGTTTGCTTTCCAATATTTTGTGACAGTAAATCTGGCAATTAACAGAAACAAGAGAATTAATGTTATGGCATATGTGGATAGCAATTTAATAGTAAGTTAAAGTATTAAAAATGTTTATTTCCCAATTATCTACAAATGTTTAAAAATACTTAGGTTGGCCATCAAAAATGTATAACAATTTGAATAATAGCCCAATAATACAATTTTGAATAGTTATGACTGATACATGTAAATTTAGTGGCATGGTATATCATGCTTGTTTGTTTATTGTTAATTCTTGAATGCTTGCAAAGTAAACTTGAAGAGATGAGGTTTCCAAGCTGATTGAGTTCTTATCTCAAAGCATTTTCCTGTAAAATACTCATTTTAAAAATACATGCAATTTCCTTGATATTATTCGATTTATTTATTAAATTGCAGAACTCATGTGACCACTTATCTCATACAATGATCATAGGTAGCTCACAACATTAAAAATGCAACAATAAAGACAGAAATAAAAACAAAACCAGTGTTCCCACCAGGCACTAGTTCCTGACTCAACCCAATATAGCCAGTGCTTAGAAGAAGAGCCAGATCTTCACAATCTTCAGTAAGGCTAAGAGGTTAGGGATCCCTCAAACTCATATGGTAGACTATTCCAAAATGCTGGGGCAGCTCCCAAGAAATCACATCACACAGCAAAATTTAAGGAAGTGGAGCAGGAGTAGACTTACCTTATCTAAACTAGTGGGGTGGCCTGATACCCTTAGAGAAAGGCTGTCCCACAAGTAGCCTGACTTTATGTCATGTAGGGCTTTAAAGGTGAAACCAGCATCTTAAATTGCACTCAGGAAGCAATTGGGAGCCAGTAGCAGGGGTGTTTCTCAGGTCAACTGTGGGGTACGCAAAATTGCACATGACACTGTATTCTGGATCAGCTGCAGCTTCTGGATGGCCTCCAAGGGTAGCCCCATGAAGAGCATGCTGAAGTAACCCAAATTGGAGAGACTAAGGCATGAGTGAATGTGAGAAATTGAAGAATGATCATTCTTAAAACATTGATCACTATTTATTTTGTTTAGGTACCCACCTCCAAAGCAACTATGGACAGCTAATGATATAACTACTGATACCAGGTAAACTTAAAAGGCAATTTTTGAGCTTTTGTCATTTAAGCCAGTTGTGAGGTCGGACTACCTCTTCTGCAAATATATTCAGTAGAGATTTCTGGTTCTAGGATTTAAAGATGATTCATTCAAATTAATTATGAAACTAAGTATGAATTCCCTTTTCTGGATATGTAGTAGGAATAGACAAAGAGGATAAATTAGTTTATATAGCTGCCTATCTTACACCAAGCAACTCTAAGCAACATATAACAATAAAACAACAAGTATATAAAAGCAATTATTAAAAAAGAAGTCATAATACGACCATCAGATACAGGAAATAACAAATTAAAGACAATTACAAAGCTTGAGGCTCACTGCTGAATATTTCTGCTTGCTGACATCTTGTTAAAACTAGATAATGATATAACAGCTGAACACATCCAATATAAATCCTGAAAGAGTTAAAAGAAAAAAGTTATTTCCTAAAAGTCATGTACTGTATTATCTGATGTATTAAAATTAGTTGAATGACTGGAGTAAAAAGAAGTTTCTGTAGAAATAAAAGATGAACTATAGATTTTGTTAGAAGTGAAGATTCAAGAGAAATGCTTCACTGCTTTCGAATGATTTTTTATCAAGTTGGAGGCTTTGGAAATGCTCTACTGCTTTGAAATGAGGTTTTCTACCAAATCTTAACATAGATGAAATAGTAATACTCAACTGAAAATAATGGGAGATTGATATCACCTTCAACTTAATTTAGAATTTGTCTGAAATGTTCATAGAAAAATAATGACAGATTTAATTCAAAGGATTAGAAATAATTCTATTTCTAATCCTTGATACGCCTGAAAGAGAAACAGTACCCTGCATACATTTATTAGCAATCTGTATAAGACTGTCAAGGACAGAGGTGTGTCTGATTTTGGTTTAGGTTCCTACTATTTCAAGATGACAAGCTGCATAAATTCATTGTAGAGGAGGCAAGGCAGATCCCCATAACTGAACAGGCTTTTTCAGGGGGAAAATTGAAAAAACCCAAACAACTATAATCAAATACAACATCATAACTTTTTAATTAACAATAAATACTATATTGAAAGACTTATGATGTGATGTAGCAGATTGTAATAAATAATGCCTTTTCTCTCTGATTTCAATGATCAGTCCCTGGACACCAGAAAATGACCAATCTAAGTATCATTTAAATAAAAGATTGGAGGGAAAACAAAGGGAAATAAAGGTCAGAAAATGTCTGTCCTGCAGAAAGTAACTTGGTTAGATAAAAAACCAAAGTGCCTTCTACAAAAATAGAAGGGGTTTTTCCTGGCACATCTCAATAGGCATGTACATAGACTGTTCTGATAGATATTGTATAGCTTTTGACCTTACCAGAGGATTCTAGGAAAATTAACTTCAATAGAAAAAGAGATCAGTTATTCACATAGATTTGCAACTGATAATGCATTGGAAATAGAGGGCCGCAGGAACAAATAGAAAATTGTGCTAAGTAGGCTTTCCCAAAGACGTGTATTAGGATCAGTTCTTTTTAGCTTTATGAATGAAAGCACAATCCTGTAACCATTTGGAGCATCCTTTGAGAGAAAGGAAGTGCAGAATGTCTATTACATTTAAGGCTGACCCATTGTTGGATGGTCCCATGATCATCTAAGAGTACAGATATACATAAATAGGAAGATAACTATAGGGGCAAAGGAATTTCAATAATAAGTCAATTTTGTCCTTAGCTAAACAGAGAAACAGAATGACCATGGGTTGACAAAAAAGCAATGGGAGCAGGAACAACTTTCTGTTGGCTTCCCCATTGACTTTGCTTGTAGGAAGTTGGCAAGAACACTAGAAATTGTGATATGATTGCAGAGACACTGCAATGATTATAACTTTACAAATAAAACTGGTCTGAACATCATGGAGTTTCAGGAGTTCCAAAGTAATGGGACCCAGATTTTTTACACATAGTTTAACTTAGCAGATTTCAGGTACCTTGATTCAAAAATTGTGAGCAATGAGATGGCAAAGATTTTTGACATCAGCAAATTATACAGTGATAAGTTTAAAAAAAAGAGATTCAGAAAGCTCCAAAATAATCACTCCAAGATGGGGGGAAAAAAAAGGTAAATGCAGTTCAGTCAAAAGCACACAATCAGTTATGTGAATTGATGCACCTTTCACCCTTTCTTTCACACTTTGATTGGATGTGAGCTGGCAGTAGCTGATCAAGATAATTTATATAGGAAATCTTAGCTCTGGCCAGCTTGAGAACTGGGGAGTCCTGGAAGAGAGGTCAGAGTGTTCAAAGCAGTATTTAGTTATGCTGATTTTGGAAGAGGGAGTGGAATTTCTTTTTTGTGTTAATAATGACAGGATCTTAGCTCTGGATCATGAAAAGTAACTAGTAAAAAGGAATAACAACAAAAGAAAACCTGTTTGCCTAATCTATGGCTTTTAAAGTGTAATCCGCAGACATGGAGATCTATTCCTATACTGCATTCCAAATATTGTGATATTAAATTCTAGGAAGTAATGGATTTTTTTAAAAAATAATGAATTTATACAAAATGGTATTTTCTACAACACATTTTATAAGGCGCTGCCTGTGGAGGCCATTTTTTGCAGTGCTGTCAGTAAAAAGATTCAAATGCAAATTGCAAGAGATTCGTGTGAACCTAGTCATTATATATTGCAGACAATAGCGACCCACAGATTCGAGTGTGCAATATATAAAGTGAATACAAAATTAACAGGACGCGTTTCAGATACATCCTGTGCTACGAAGTACGGATCTGTGGACACCAACGTCATCTGTAACATAACGCAGGTTCTGGTGTTATTCAGTGCAAAACCCGGACGATTTGAGGTTTTTATGCCATGAACAGTATATGTTAATTGTGGCCTTTGTGGTGTCTCCGTACACAGATCTGATACACATGTGGGTACACCGACGTAACCTGTGTGTATGTGTGTGTATACACGCGTGCGTTCAATGCATCGCCACTCCAAGGAAGATAATAAACAAGGGATGAAGAGCATCTCACTGAATTCAGTGCCGCTTCTCCCCCAAGTAATGCTTACTTAGAGGTAAGGACGTTTACTAGACTGCAATCGCAATTGGTTGCAACGACGGCCAGACAGCGGAGTTACGCAACCTCCCACTTCTGCCACGAACATCAGGCAACGGTCCTCAGATCTGGCGCCTCGAGGTGTCGCGCGCAAAGGGGCGTGGCGCTAGGCCGGGCGTGCTCGGAGAGGCGCGAAGAGGGATTTGAGCACGTGAAACACCTCCTCCACGCCTCCCTTCCCCGCCCGCCGTTATTGTCTCTTTAAGGTCGTGTCGAGGGGTGGGGGCGCGCGTGGATGGCGGCGGGTTGTGGTGGTCTGAGCTCGTCTCGCGAGATCAGCGTTGGCGCCGTGACCTCCATGTGAGAGCAGCGGCGCTTTGGTAAACAGTCCTCGGGGTTAGGACATGGCTCCCGCCGGCGCCCGTTAAGCTTAGCCGAGCCGGCAGCACCCAACTAAGCTCTGACAGGGTTTGCCGCCATTCTGGGGGTGGCTCGCGAGAGCCGTTGCCGCTGGTGGGTTGCTTGAAAGGGATCGGGGGACGAACCTAGGAGGAGTCGAGCCTGCTGGCGGGTCGGGGAAAAAGAAGGAAGGCCGGCCGGTAACAGAAGCGGCTTGCGCCGCGGCGGTCCTCGAGATTCAGGCAGCAGCTCCTCATCGCAACCCCCGCTTCGCCAAGTGGAAAAATCCGGAGGCAGGAACCTCCCTTCTGCTTTTTTTTTTTTTTCTTCCCTCCTTCGGGAGCGCGCCATGTGGATCCAGGTACGGACCATCGATGGTGCCCAGACGCGGACTATCGACGACCTCAGCCGGCTGACCAAGATCGAAAGTCTGCGCGAAAAAATCCAGGAAAGCTTCCGCGTAAGCCCTGAACGGCAGCGCCTTTTCTACCGGGGCAAACAGGTGAGGCAGCCGCGACAGACACTCCCTCTGTCCCCCCCTCCCCGGCCTCTCAGGTGTGCATTGCTTGCAGCTTGAACTGCCGGCCAGCTGCTACGGCTCCTGTTCGGTCGAGAGGGTTGTCTTTACCGCCGTCTGAGGGGAAAGGAAGCAGCCGGAGATGCCATTGTGCTGAGGGAAAGGGACGGCGGCGGCGGTTTCGTTCCCCGCCTCCTCCTCCCTTTTCCCGTTACACGCGAGGCGTCTCCTCATCCGCTAGCGGTTTCCCGCAAGGCCGGGGAATGGGGGTTCCTACGCGGGACTCCCGAGAAAAGCGGGGCGCGCGGCTTCCCTCAGGCGGGGAAAGAGAAGGGGCCGGTGGCGCGAGTCGCCTCTCGTGCGCCTCGCGCTATTTCCGGTGCTTCAACGGTCTCCTTGGCACTGGGGCGCGCGCTCCCCTCAGCTGCCGCTTCAGGGAAAGGGCAGCTGCCCGGAGGAAGTTCATGTCTTCGTCGTCCTCATCGCTCTTGGTTCTTTACCCTCCTTTGTTTTTGTTTTTTCATTCCCCCTTTTCTCCCCTATCGTCCTGGTGGGAAAACTGCTAGCCAGCTCTGCTGGTGTTAAAAGAAAAAGCTTTTTTCTTCCAGCCACTGTATAGATAATCCTCGACTTACACCCATTTGTTTAGCGGCTATTGGAAAGGACAGTGGCTCAGGGGAAAAAAATAGCGGTTTTTCACGTTATTAATCTAGGGTAGGCTAATATCAGTTTATTTTATTGTGCTATGTTAGGATTGTGTTCTGATGCAACGTTTTTAAATTATTCCCCTGATATTTTATTGTGATGACAAAATATAAGGAGAACTGCCTGTTATTAATGCACATGGGATTGGATAAATAGATAAAATCTATTTGTTTTCTTTAATCAGAGTTAAATAATATAGTAACACTTTGTGTAATCAAAATCATGGGTTACTTTATTACAACAAAAACCATACCTATTACTTACAATGGTCGATATTACATTATTTTAGGTTAAAATGATGGGGAACAACATGCACAGTACCTTAAGCTCTCAGAACAAAGATATGATGTAAGTGTACTAAATTAAAGCACATTGTGGTACCTTAAAAGCTGTCAGATTTATTAATGGAATAAGTCTCTTTCATTGTAAATATAGTTTAAAATAAATCTATACCATATTTTAGATTTCTTTTAGTGATTATGGCAGCAAAATTCATTAACTTATAATATCGATATTTTTACTGATTTATATAACTATGTTTTTGTTTCTGCTTACAAGCAAACAGCACATCAATATTTCTGGTGCTTTCTAAATGGCCATGCTGCCATTTAATAGTCCAACACACCCAAAGGATATTAGAGGTGGGTGTTTTGATCATAGTCTGTTTTTAACTGCTATCATCTGGTAGATTTTAAAGACTATTTTTATAGGGAGTCTCTGTTTAAATTCCATAATAATGACCATGAACGATAGATTTGGACTAGGAGAAAATAACTGGCCCTAAAGCAGGTAGTAAGTTTTCAAGGTTAAAAGTGGACTTAAACCTGAATCTCTCTGGTCTTAGTTCAGCATGTTAACCATTGCACCATACTGCCTATCTAAACTACAGTACGTGTTGTGTTAAAATATTATGGCTACAATGACAGTCACATGGTTTTATGTAAGTTATCAGATTACTACACTGTAAATCTTAATATGAAGTTTACTGATACCGGTAGTAAGGAATCAAAAGCCAAGGACAGTTATAATGCAAGACAAGGACGCAGAAGAAGAATCGGTAATGGATGCTGTATGAGGAGTAATATTGCTTCAGCACTGTTTCACAACTGATTGAGATATATGGAAATATTGACACATCTCATCTTTTGTGTTCAAGTGCTGGCTGACTCTTATCTGTTTTTGAGCATAGGAAAATATATGTTTTGCTGGGGTGGTCTAATGGAAAAAGTAAAGGAGGTACAGATTGTTCTATTCGCACTGATGGTATTAATGCAGATTTCATGTTAAATCATGCCTTATTTAATTATTGCTTATTTCTATATTAAAATAGCTAGGTTTGTATAAAGCATAAAGCAAGCAAAGCTTACTATAGTAATTTGCAGACCTAAATCCAGCTATTTTCTCTTTCCAAATGTTTTCTTTTTCCATTACAGGTAGTCTTTGACTTATGACCATAATCGAGACCAATATTTCTGTTATTAAATGAGACATTTGTTAATGAATTTTCCCCACTTTGTGACCTTTCTTCTGACAGTTGTTAAATGAATCACTGCAGTTGATAAGTTAGTAACTTGGTTAAGTGAATCTAGTTTCCTCATTTGCAACCACAGAAGGTTGCAAAAGGGGATCACATGACCTGGAACACAGCAACAATCATAAGTATGAACTAGTTGTCAAGCATCTGATCACATGATCATGAGGATGCTTCAAAGGTCATAACTGAAAAACGGTTATAAGTCACTTTTCCAGTGCCGTTGTAACTTTGAACGGTCACTAAATGAACCATTGTAAGTCAAGGACTATCTGTTGCATTATTGTAGAAGAGGATATTGTTTTTAAATTGAAATTATTACCATCTTGATGCCCATGTTTTTCCCATAAAGGAAAACGCCCTTTTCTTCCTTTGAATAGTTACTAAATAGAAATGCCTAGTATTCTATGATTCTTAGCATGCATGATTTTTATTATTGAATCGATATTTAGAATTATTCTCTAACATACTATGCTACCTTATCCTTCATCTTGATGACAGGAAGAAAAACTGCTATTATTTAGTTTCTCAGCTTGTAATGAATTTGCGACAGATTCTTTTGTAGTGTCAGCATGCCAGATGGATTGTGAAAGAAATTGCATCTTTATAGGGTTCACATATCATGTTGTTCGTAGGATATACAGTATTGTCAGATTTCTCTGCAAGTACATGTAAAGCTATAATACTGTGATTGTGGCTAGAAATGTAATTGGGATTACAGTACTGCATATATTACTTTTTACAATAAGCATGTTTGCAAAGCATGACCATCCTTGCTTATGGTTAATTATGCCTAGAGGATCCTTCTGTAAAAGTACCAAGTTGCCCACCTCTGGTTTTAGTCTTAATTTTGTTTTTTTAAGGTTTTCATATCATTCAGACAGATTTGTTTCCATTCTGTCTTGTTCCAACTGGAAGAAAACATTGTGGCACATTTGTTATATAGTATGGCAACCTTAAATCAAAGTCTGCATGAGTAGTTTGAAACTATGCCAGTTGGGAGGAACCCTAAGCATACAATATATATAATTGAACTAAACTAGCCTTAATGAGTTACTTGATTATGTTATAAAGCTTCTTGTCCTAAGAATGTACTAAGAAAATACTAATGAGATTTGGATGGTGAAGCAAGGGTAACATGAAATGACTGTTTTTATTTTTTTTAATGTTATTTCAAGTTTTAAAAGCTGCTTTTTTAGGAGTATTAAAAAAAGCATAAAAAGCAGTTTTCTGTTTTCTTATTTATTTCTGGTATTACATACTGTTATAATGAAGAGAGTTCACATACTTCATAATTTTACTTTTAGATAGAGGCCAAATTTATCCTCTTCAATTAACAAGTATTTATTTTTATTTGTAACTATTGAAAATAGTTGTGGCAACATTGGCCATGGTGACGCAGTGGTTAGAATGCAGTATTACAGGCTAATTTGGCTGACTGTCAGCAGTTCAGCAGTTCGAATCTTGCTAATCAAATGAGAACCCATATTGTTCAAGGCAATATGCTGACTTTGTAAACTGCTTAGTGTTGGGTGTAAAGCACTGTGAAGCAGTACCCAAGAGGTCTTTGACTTACAAGCACAATTGAGTCCAAAATTTCTGTTGTTAACTGAGACGTTTGTTAAGTGAGTTTTGCCCCACTTTACAACCTTTCTTAGCACAGTTGTTAACTGAATCACTGCAGTTGATAAATTAGTGACACGGTTATTAAGTGAATCAGGCTTCCCAATTGACTTGGCTTGTTAGGAGGTCGCAAATGGGATCACGTGACCTTGGGACACAGCAACAGTCATAAGTATGAACCAGTTGCCAAACACCTGAATTTTGATCACATGACCCTGGGATGCTGCAACAGTCGTAAGTGTGAAAAACGGTCATGAGTCACTTTTTTCAGTGTTGTAACTTTGAATTGTCACTAAATTAACTGTTGTAAGATGAGATGCTACTGCTATTACCTGAAAATTATGGCATGAAGGTTTTCTCTTCAGAAATTCACCTTGAATATAAAGAGGACAAAGCTACTATTTTGCGTTTTTCTTCCCCTAGTGTATAAATAAGATTTTGAAAGTCTGAATGGAACTTACATTCTTGTTGATAATAGATGAAGGAAATTAATACAGACTGGATCCCTTATCAATAAGATGAGGAAAAATACCTTCCCCAACATGATTTCCTGTAATTATACTAAGATCATATTGTAATTTTTTAAAAAATTGACTTGAACTTGCAACACATATGAGTGGCATATAGTTATAGAAGACTAAAGTAGAGAATGGGATTTGAGTTTGTGCCTCTAATATATTTGTTAAAGTTTGCTTTAACCTGCATCAATAAATGGCCATTTGAGTTCCATGAGTGGAAGATACATGCAATCCTTGACTTACTATGATGATTGAACTTTGAATATGATCATAAGTCATTGTGGTTGTAGGTCAAGGCATCAAAACAGCAGATCGGATTTTTTGACATTTTTTGCAGTAGTGATTAAGTGAATCAATTTCCCTGTGTGTCTTTTGCTGGAAACAATGTAAATTACAGAAATCAGAAAAAAAGTGCATCATGGTCATGTGAATGTGGGACACTGCAAATGGCCATAAAGGTGAGTTGCTTGCTAAACACCCAAAATGCGATCACATGACTGCAGGGCAAGGGGTGCAGCAATAGTAACTTTGGAAACAGATCGTAAATAACTTTTCCATTGTAATTTGGAATGGTCACTAAGCAAACAGTCATAAATCAAGGACTGCTTGTAAAATGCTGAATTGTAGAATGTCTTCTGAAGCAAAACTGATGACTTTATCAGAATTCAGTGGCCTTGTTTCTATTGTTTGCCTGATTTTTCCTGAAGTGAAAGTGTGGGGAACTAAATTCCTAATGCCTTCCCTGGCGTTGCAAAACAGGACTTCAATATTAACTTGCTGTTACCATATCTCAAATTCACTTTCAATTTTGGGAAGAGTAGGAAATGTTTTAATTGCTTTTGCAGAATCTGAAAATAGGGTAAGGGCAAGATTTGGCAACATTGTTTGGCCCTAGTGTTGCTGGGCAGGTGGCAGTGTCTTCAGCAGTAGAGTTGGAATAATAACTTGAAAATCCCCTTTCTTTCACATGTTAGATATATCAGGTATTTACTGATATATAAAATTAAAGACTCCACTTTGTGTCACTAGTTAATTCTGAGACTGAATATAACTGAAACAACTGTACATATTTAGAAAGTTTAACGCACCATTGTATATGAGATTACTGTATCTCCCATCTCTTTTTGTTCCTGTGTTTTCCTTCTAACAGGAAGGAAGTAGTGAATTAACATATCACACTTTAATTGGAGTTCTGGAATGGAATAGAATAGAATAGAATAGAATTCTTTATTGGCCAAGTGTGATTGGACACAAGGAATTTGTCTTTGGTGCTTATCCTCTCAGTGTACATAAAGAAAAGAAAATACATTCATCAAGAATCATAAGATACAACACTTGTCTATCACTTGTCCTATTCTTAGTTATTGGATTATTAACAGAGTTAGAAATTGTAGAGAATATTCATAGCTTGGGTTGTAGATTTAAGCAGAGGTTCGTCCTGCAAGCTTGCTACTTGGCTCCTGGATGTTTCGTTACCAAACTAGGTAACATCTTCAGCAGAATTGAAGATGTTAACCTAGTTTGGTAACGAAATCTCCAGGAGCGGAGCAGCAAGCATGGAGAACAAACCTCTGTCTATAAATAGGGTTTTCTGGGATAGGATGACTTTTTGGTGCTTTTCCAGAAGTTAAATCATATAACTAAATCCTTTTCCAGTATCATTCTTTAACTAAGGAGTAGTTAAATCCAATACTAATCTGATATTTGGCTCCAGACTTCCCTTGAAGAGTACTTTGCTGTTTCTTCTATTGGAGAAAGTAGTGGTAAACAATTTTTGCTATTTCCTTCCATAGACCCTGAAAAACTATTTTGGATATCAAATAACTCTCTGGAATGGTGTGGAAAGTTTCCCTGTAAAGGGAAGGAAAATTTTGTTTTATGTTTATTTAGTTGTAAAATAGAAACAGAAATATACTAAATAAATAAGTATATTATGGCATTTTGTTCAATGAAGCTTTTTACATTTTCATTGAGAGTTCTAAATCCCCTAAAAACCAAAGATAATATGTCATTAATACCAGCTATTCTGTACATTATAGATTTTATTTTCATGTAAGCTTTTTCTATTTTTAATTTTGAGGTTTTTGATTTCTTATAATATGTATTTTTCTGATGGATTTTCTTTTGCATTTTTTTAAATAGCTTGAAGATGGCCATACCTTATTTGATTATAATGTTGGACTGAATGATATAGTTCAGCTTTTGATACGCTCAGAGTCTGATGTTCCTTCTATAATTTTGAATAAAAAAGATGGAAAGCCTGGTCCCTGTGTGGTTACCAACTGTAAGAATAAAGTCAAACAAGGAGTGAACAGTGGATCATCAAATTTGCCATCTACATCATCTCGCTCCTTTCTTATAGATCCTGGTATTGGTGAATATAAGGTATGTTTTATTTTTTAATGTTAACTTTGTCTCCTACTTACATTTCCAAACTGGTTGTGAATTCATTTTTAAAAAAATGAGGACTACTGTATATATTGAATGCCTGTTCTAAAACAGGAAATATTCTATAATGATTTCATCTAGTTTAAATCTGCTAGCTAGAACAGAGAAGTGTTAGTGGAAAAGCAACTTAACCACCCCCTCCTCTCCACAGCAGCCTCCAGCTTCATATTTTTTCAAAGCTTCAGGGCTCTCTAGAACAGTGCCCCACCAACCTTTTAGGTACCCAGGGCTGGTTTTAGGAGAAAGGTTTTTCCGTGGACTGGAGGGTACATGGTTTAGCATGCTGCCTTTATCCCATGAGTGGGGCTTCGCTTCTTTGTGCGGGCTGGTTTCTGGCATACTTCGGACTGGTGCCAGTCCATAGATCAGGGGTTGGGGACCCCTACTCTAGAATGAAGTGGCTGGTTCTGCTAGGCAACTATAACAAAGAAGAAGATATCAGATGGAGGCAATTTCTGTAATCAGAAATATGAATTGGCCAGGGGTTTTATGCAGCCTTTTCTAAACTGTCTCCTTTTATATACTGTATATTGGACCAAAAGTCCCATGATTCCAGAATTAAAGTCTGCTGGGTGGAAATTATGGGGGCAACAGTATATTTGCATTGGAATAAGTTTGGAAAAGATTGTTTAATAAATAATAACTATTATTATTTGGGGTGTCTTCCAAGTCAGTCTAAATTCCTGATAACTACCAGGACAAGGCCCTGCAAATGTTTTTTACAAGATTTTGGAAATGATTTACCATTGCTTTCTTCCTAGGACTTCGAGAGAGTGACTGGATCACAGTCACCTAACTGACTTTGTATCTGAGGCAGGACTAGAACTCATAGTTTCCCATTTTCTATCCTGGTGCCTTAGCATCAAATTAGCTCTCTTAAATTAACTAATTAAAAACAATTAGATTTCTATCCTACATTTTCTTTATGGGCTAAAAGTGAGTTGTCTTGCATCTCCATTTAACCCACAAAAGCCTGAAGAGGTAGGTTGGGCTAAGAGATTTTCTGTGTTAGGGCCTTCGTGTTTCTGGATCTAGGGGTCTTCAAACTTGACAGCGTTAAGACTAGTGGACTTCAACTCCCAGAATTCCTCCTCCAGTCATGTTAGCTCAGGAATTTTGGGAGTTGGAAGTCCACAAGTTTTAAACTTGCCAAGTTTGAAGACCCTTGTACTAGATCAATACTATAGAACACTGGTTATTTATGTAGGCCAGGGGTGTCAAACTCACGTTGTCATGGTGGCGGTGTGTGACATGTCGGAACTTTTTTCCCATTCACTAAACCGGGCGTGGGCGTGGCCAGCATGTGACGCATCCAGCCTGTGGGCTGGGTATTTGACAGCCCTGATGTAGGCTATTCATATAGGATTTATTTTTGTTAAATAAGCAAAACAAAATTTTGTTAATTTTTTGGTTAAATAAGGGGAAATAACAGAGTTTTCTTTCTCGCCCCATCTTTCTGCAGTGCATGTTTTTTATGTTTTTCCAAATGTTTTAATATATTTTAAATTATTAATAACAATAGTTGCCTTTGCATTTAGTATGAAAATCTGCCCTAGGCAGTGATGGATTAAGGCTCACTGGTGCCCTAAGCACTGACAAATCTCAGTCCCTTCCTTTGTACATACTGTACAAACGAAACCAAGCTTAGGCTACATAAACGTTTTTGTGGTGCCCCCTTTTGGTCCTGGTGCTTAAGCAGACATGCTTAGTCTGCTTAATGGTTAATACACCACTGGCCCTAGGCATCTCGACATAATATGTTAGTTGATTGGAGACAATCATTTGCTTATGGATCTTGTGTGTGTGTGTTTTTTCTTTTTACAAGAAATAGGACAATAGTTACATTTACTTTTCACCGTTAATATTATACAGTACCTGGTTCTAAACACTCCATTGACCAAACAAAAACCAAAGATCTTTCTGCTAAGCTGAATTGACAATGAGAAAGCATGAGTTATTAAAAAGAGGGAAGTGATGGAAAATTTATATAACATTTATAACTAAAGATTCCTTTACTTCCAAATGACAATCACTTAAATATGAGCCAGCAGTGTCTCAGCTGCTAAAAAAAGCCAACACAGTTCTAGGCTGTTTTAACAGAGATCAAGATCACTTGAAGTGTTACTACCACTTTATAATGCCCTGGTAAGACCACACTTAGAACATTGCATCCAGTTTTGGTTGCCACAATATAAAAAAGATGTTGAAACCCTAGGAAGATTGCAGACAAGAGAAAGAAAGATGATTAGGGGACTAGAGGCTAAAACATGCGTAGAACAGTTGCAAGAATAGGATATGTTTAGTTTAATGAAGGACTAGCAGGATTCCAATATCTAAGGTCTGCCACAAAGACACGGTCAACCTATTCTTGTCCTGAGGGTAGGAAAAGAAACAGTGGATGGAAACTAATGATAGAGAGAATCAACCTAGAACTAAGGAGAAATTTCGTGACAGTTGGAACAATTAATTGGTAAAAAGGCTTGTCTCCAGAAGTTGTGGGTGCTCCAACATTAAAAGTTTTAAAGAAGAGATGAGATAGTCATTTGTCTGAAATGGTATAGGGCAGGGGTTGCCAACCTTTTGGACCTCAGGGACCACCAAACATAATTTTAGATCCCAGGGACCACTAACTGGTCCTGTGGGTGTGGCCTAATTTGTGGGTGTGGCTTGACAGTCATGTGACTGGATGGGCATGGCTTTTATGCAAATATATAAATACTTATATAAATATTGAATTTTTTATAAAAAAGAACAACTTTTACCCAAAATCAGGCAAAGCAGGCAGATTGAGTTGCTCACAGAATCATTCAGTGATCTATCTATCTGCCCATTGGCTAGCTCAGTCTCTCAAATTTGCTTGCCCTGAATCTGCACTGAATTTGCTTGCAAGCAAACCTTCAGTCCTAAGATTTGGCTGTACTTAAAAGCAGAGCCGAAGACCTAAAGACTAGCTAGAAAGCAAGAAATCCAACCATTTCCTGCTTCCTAGCTAATCTAAATCTCCCAGCACAGCAGAACAGATGATGGTCGGAAAAAGGAAAAATAGAAATTTAGCAGGCAAGTTTGCGGGGTAAGGAGTGAGTGGGCGGGGAGGGTTCCCACGGGCCATGTGGGCAGCACAGCCTTGTGTTTCTGCGCAGCCTGGATTAATTGCTTTGTGGGGGTGCTCTGGGGGTGAGATTTCTCTGTGGCCCACCAAAATTTTCTCACGGCCCACCAGTGGGCTGTGGCCCACCGGTTGGCAACTGCTGGTGTAGGGTACCATTTGAGCAGGGGGGACCTCCAAGGTCCCTTCCAGCCATTCTGCTTACTGAGATTAAACTTTTTATCAAAAAATTTCTTTGTTATGGAAGTTTATCAAGAGAGTATTTAGGGTATCAACTGATTAGGTATAATTTCCAATTTAATATATTAACTATTTCTTCTATTAAAGAGAAAAAATGATATTTTTTATTAAAAATATGAAGGCAAGACCAAATCAGAGAAAATTCAAAATAATTATTATTGTGCCATAAGCAATAATAAAACAATTAAGTAGAAATAATGCCATGCTATATCTGTACATATGCCTGCTGGTTATCTGTTTGCAATCTCCAATTGGTAGGAATGGTGCATCACAGGGCAACAGTTGTTGAATTAACATACCTCGAATAGACTAACTTGAAGAATGCATCCAAAATTCCAGGCCTGTTGTAGTTCCCTATGGCAAAGTTGTAGTTGCTCTAGGGCTTCCATGCCTCTGCTGTCTGCCACAGTCACATAATTGTAATTTCTAATGCTCTCTTCCAGCTTCCTACAAGGAAAGTCAGTGGTGAAACCAGCAGGAAATCGGAAATTGTTTCTACTCTCACTGCTTTATTGTCTCCCATGGTCATCATGTTTCTCTGAAATAATTACCCAATAGGTCACAGTTTGTCTAGTTAAAGTTTAAAATGTCTGTTGACTAAATTATATGGTGTAATGCTTGATGTGTGCAGTATTGGGATTCTAAATCAGGCAAAGAAACTTCGATTCTGATGTAGCTTCCCTTGAGGTACCTGTCAGTAGTCCTTAAGGAGCTATGTTTTTTCCTTGGCTTGAACTGTAACTACCAGGGCTCAGGAAAATAGGAACTATGAATGTGACAGTTTATTTCTTGGTTTACTCTTTTGGTTCCTGATTTTTGTTGAAAAATTTTTAAATAATGATTATGGAATCTCTGAAAATTAACATTGATAATGTAACATTGAGAATTTTATTACAGTACCATAATTTGATGTTTTTATTGTGACTGCAATTTTTTAAAATAATACTTTGCTGGTTTCTGACATGCTTTTATAAGCTGTATTCCATGTGAAACTATGTGGCTGAAAATGTAAAAGCCTTTTTGCCTTGTTTAATATTCAGTTACCATAGAAATTTGTTGAAATGCTGCAGTTAGAATTCAAACATTGTTAATAGTTCAGTTCTTAGAAGCCATTTACCTATGCTTCTAACTTCAGTGTTGTAACTGAAGTATGGTCATAACTCTTATTCTTTTTATGTCAGAGAAGTGCTATTTCATTTGTGAAGTTTATGATCTAGTAGTTCCAGTGAATGGATTATGACCAGATTCAGTCCTTAAATAGTTTCATTCAGCTCATCGTCTGTTACACTTATCCCTTCATTTCTCTGTATAGAGGATAAAGCAAATGGAAGCAGTGTTCAGTTTCAGAGGGACAAAGTAGTAGGCATATAGAATGGCTGGAACAAGAAGGCCCATCATTTTTATAAAATAGTACTATATGTGGCCCAGTATTTTTGTTAGGTTCAAGTTCATATATGAATTCAGCTCCTACTATTTGTCTGAATGTATTTTGGAATCAGAGGTAGTATTCAGCTGGTTTGGACCGGTTCTGACATACCGGTAGCGGAAATTTTGACTGGTTCAGAGAACTGGCAAATACCACCTCTGGATGGCCTGCCCACCCACCCCCACTCTTACCTCTCCTATATTCCCTTGTTTTTTAGTTCAGCTGGTTTGCAGGGCAGAGCGGATTGCTGCACCTCAGCTGATCTAAAAAACAGCACAGCTCACCAGCATTGATACAGAGGGTGATCTCTGAGCCCTGTGTGTGCGCAAAGTGCATGTTAGGCGCGCATGCGCTTTAGGTGCGCCTGCACAGCTCACCATCATTGATACAGAGGGCGGTCTTTGAGCTTTGCACGCACAAAATGCATGTTTGGTGTGCGGGCTCTCCAAACCAGTAGCAAAAACATTTGAAACCCACCCCTGTTTGGAATCTATATAAATTCTCACACATACACACATGCACACACATCCATGTGTCGTTCTTTGGAACCTATTGGTTTTATAGCCGGCTATTCCCTTTTTTCCAGTTATATGCTGGTCCTTGTGCATGGGTGATTTTTCTTTAATCCATTCTTTCCTTTCATCAACTTTCTGCCTCATATCTCTTTCCTCGTATAGAGGACTATCATATCTTATTTTGCCTTTAAGTAGTTCTGAAAGTGATTTTCACTAGTAGCGGATAATAAAAATGGATGCTATCTGTCTACTTTCATTATATTTGTATAGAATTGTTTGCCTTTAAAAATGCAACATTTAATTTGGGTAATAGTAATATTAGTCCTTATTTATAATTATTGGTTTATGATTGTACTAGATTTCATTTACTGGGAAAGAAAATTCAAGTCCATTTGATCCAGTTTACTTTGATGAACTATCCAAACAATTTTCCTCTCCCACTCCCTAAATAATAATTTCCTTGAAATTATAAGTGCCTCTATAGTATAGGAAAATTCTTTTAAATTTGTATAAATAAGAATGTGCAGGGAAAGGGAAATACCTTATAGTAATTAATGATTTAACAGATTCTGAGAGCTATCTTGTCTATTAGTGCTTAAGAACTACTTTGTAGTTCAAAGACATTAAAATAATCCAACTTTTGGAACAGTGGCATCTAGTAACATCTAGATTAGAGGTTATATAGAATAGAATAGAATAGAATAGAACAGAATACCTTTATTGTCATTGCATTCCACGAATACAATGAAATTTGAAAGCTACTCCAGCACAGTGTCCCAAACACCACATCACAATCACACTACAGAGTTTTAAAAATTAAAATAATAATAATAATAGGACTAAATCACTAAATGTTTGATTCAAGACAATTACTGCCTTGGAAAAGAAACTTTCTCAATCTATTAGTCCTCATTTTAAGACACCTCCCTGATGGTAGCAGATCGATCGAAGTATAAATGTCCAGGATGAGAATGGTCTGTGGAGATTATTAGTGTTCTAGAGAGTCTGGTCTTCGCAATCTCTTCCAAAGAAGAAAGAGAGCAACCAATGATTTTTTGTGTTTATAACTCTCTGGAGCCTCTTATCCACTGCAGAGCATCCAGCATACCACACCGTTACACAGTATGCCAAAATGCTCTCGATGGTAGACCGGTAAAAAGTAACCAGCAACTTCTCAACCAAACCACTCTTTTTTAGCGACCTCAGAAAGTGCAGGCGCTGTTGGGCCTTCTTTGCAGTGGCCATAGTGTGGACCGACCAAGTAAGGTTGTTGGAAATATGAGTTCCTAGAAATTTAAAACTATGAACTCTTTCCACACAGTCTCCATTGATATATACTTGGAGAGGCTCTGCTTCGCATCTTCTGAAGTCTATAATCAATTCTTTGGTCTTTCTGATGTTCAGGGTGAGGTTATGACTCTTACACCACAAGACCAGTCTGAGGACCTCTGACCTATAATAGGCCATCTTGTTTCCTCCTGATATGAGACGACAACGTGGTGTCATCTGCAAATTTTATTATAGAGTTAGTGGGAACAAGAGGGAGTGCAGTCGTAGGTGTAGAGTGAATACAAAAGGGGACTCAGCACACAGCCCTGTGGAGAGCCAGTGCTGAGAGCAAGAGTGGAGGAAAAAATAAATTGGAGAGACAAATTTTACATATAAATATGTGCAACAACTATCTTTTTAACAAAGAACAGCTTTGTGAAATGAAAATTTACAGATGTGAGAACACTGGGTTTGTGTAGGTGCATGTGCATGTAGATTTCATTTCTGGGATATCTCCATTGTCAAATCCTGAATTTCCCATTTAAGATTGCAAAAGTGTTTCGCTTTTTAAAATTATAGTTATCATATATATTTATATAGAGAAACCGCCTCTCCTTGTTTCCATGCCTGTTTCAAGGCAAAACTTTATATAGAGGTGAAATCTCAGAAGGTGGCAGCACTTGACAGACCTTTTCTGAGCTCATCTTTTAAAAAACGTGACCATGGAACCCTATGTAAGTGGCCTGCTGCTTCAAGCCTTGTGATCTTCACTTCCAAATAGTCCCAGTTTACTTTTTAGTTAATCTATAGGGGACTATTTGTATCATTTACCCCTTTCCCCCTACAAAGATACTTAAAATCACTATATTCTTGTTATAATAGATGAAATACATTAGATTTAAGCATTTTTCCCCTGTGGCTTTTCCTTCTTTCCTAACAAATTCATTAAATTATTTTTTTGCAATTGGCAGCAGAGGGACAGTGATTTTAAGCTAATTTCATGTAAAAAGAAAGAGACCTTTCTCCTCCTGGAAAATATGTGTGTATATGTATATATGTGTACAAAAAAATGAGAGTGTGCACATAAAAAACGGCCGTTGAATCTGTGTGTGCTATTCTGTACAGAAGTGCAGAGACTGAAATTTTGGCCTAGTACTTAATACAGTCCTATGACAAGTTCAATGACTTTTTAACTTCAAGTTGCAACACATCTTGGTATGTACAATAAATGTGACTGAACCTGGGAAGGTGACAGGGGAGGAGGATTTCGGTTTATTTGAGAAGAAGCAACACAGGCCAGATCTGGGCGGGGTGAAGCAGTTATTTCAAGGATTCTGAATTTATGCACTGTACATCTGCCTGGGAATTTACAATATTATATCTTTTATCTTGGCTAGCATTAAATATGTATTTCTGAAATTGAAGTAGTTTTACTACATAGTGATACTGTTGCATGAAGTTCACCAATATTTTATAAAATGTAGTAAATTTATAGCCATTGTCACGAAAGACATGCTTCTGAATACCTCCAGGCCTCACTGCTGCCATCACCTCCCATGATTTCACCACTGCTAGCTATAAAACAGTTGATCAGGACTCCAAACACTTGGGAGAAGTACAAGAAATTTTAATTTATCAACGTGGCCTTTCTTCTCGATAATTTGTGCTCATCTGATCTAAATTCTGAGTGTCTAGTGAAATTACACATTCTTAATCATCATGTGTAAAGTTAATCAGGATGTTAAGTTGCTAGGAACATCTTTAGGAGCATGCCTGGGGGCTACAACAGAGGAAAAATTGTCTTTGTCGTACCATCCTCTTGAACTATTACATACAAAAATAACAACACAATTTTAGCCCCTGGAAACTTTTAGGGAAAACATTAAATTGCATGGTTTTGTCATGAAAGAATTTATTATGGTAATATAAAATGTTTGGTCTCTATTCTGTTTTCAAGTTATTATGTTCAGATAGATTTTAAGCACAGATAATAGTAATAACTAATAGTGAATATTAGTTGATTACTTTCGCTGTCTCTGAAAATTTATCTTGGAAATCTGTGCTTTAGATCATTGGTTTACAATACTATATTTTAAACTAGTTTATCTATTTAATTTTTTTTAAACAAGTTTTATTAATTCTTCAAAACAAACAATACATACATACACAAAAACACAAAACACAAAAGCATAAAAAATCTCTTTTCTGAAAGTTGCTTAGTCCCGGGTTATAACTCTTGGTACAGACACAAATTCAAATTCATATTCCTTTTATATACCATTTCATATCTTATTAACATTTTCAATTTTCTATATAACTTCTCCTCTCTTTTAAATTTTCTCAATTTTATTTTATTTATCTCCTCTCAATTCAGATCATAATATTTATTATTCTTTGTCTGTTCTATTTCCAGCCATCCATTTATTTTTCTTCTTTAAAAAGAAGAAAAACTTCTCCTGTACACTATATGGAGTATGATGCCTTTATCTCTCTCCCCTATATTTATAATACTTAATATAAAACACATAACTTACATTGGGATTCTGTCTGGTACATTCTAAAATTATATTATATTATCAAAAATGTTACAAATCTAATCATTAGTATTGATATTCATTTATATCTTGAACGTTTAACACATTACTTTTCAATTAAATCACATACTTTTATGGGAGCCCTATTTTCCATAATTATTTCCCCCCCATCACATATTATAGCTCATTATTTCATTACAATGTTCCTCCTTCTTCTACTTCAAATCTATCATTTCACAAAAAATTTCGCTAATATACCATAGTCTGATCATTAATATTAACAATCATTTATATCTTAAACATTTTATCCATTTCAATTAAATATCATGCCTTTGTGGGAACAATTATGCTTTCCAAAAATTATTACCCCCCCCCCCCCATCACAATCTTAAATCATATTTCATTGCAGTACCCCTTTTTTCTTAACAAAAATTTCACTAGTTTATGTTAAATATTTTATCACATTTTAAATTACATATTATTTCCAATTTTCTATGGTTATTTTTAAATACAAATATAAAAATACAGTCTTATGTACCTTTCTAGAATCCCTTTATCAATAAAGTTTATCCATTATCTCTAAAAAACTTTTGCTTCTTAACATCTTGCTCCCTACCATTAGGGCTTCTCATCCCTTCCTTTCTCCCTTGCTTCTTCTTCTCTTTGTCCTCTTTAACCCCTTGTCTCTCCACCTCCTTTTTATTCTGTTTTCCCCCTTTCTGTTGTTTTCTAACATAATGTCCCTTTTTCACCTTATTCTTCTCTTTTGGGGTTGTTTTTCCAGATCTTAGAGTCCTCTTTTCCTTTTTCTCTTTCTTTTTCCCTTCTCCAACCAGTCATTTGTTCATCAAAGATGGCTTCTTCTTTGTCCCCTTCATCCTGTTGTTCATTCTACTTCACATAAGTATAAACCGCCATTTCCAAAAATTGAAAAATAGTGCCAAGACCATCTTTCCCTTCTTGTTTTTCTTTTTCATATTTTTGATGTACAAGTTTCAATCCATCCACAAGTGATGCCATTGTGCAGAGAAAAAGTTTTTCCAGACAACCACCCAGATGTTTTGATCAGAAATAATTCTCAAAAGTTCCAAAATCACCAAACAATCCAAACAGGCTGTTTCTTTTAAATACCTTCTTCTTCTTCACTTTCTCTTTCTGGAGTTAAAGTTTGATGACAAAGTTCCCTTTCAAATATATTTTTGGAAGTCTTATTGATGTTTAGTAACTCTTTAAAATTCTAGGCAATCTTCTCCTTGTTCTCAAATTTTGCTCCAATTTCCCCCCCTCTCCCTTCCCACTCACAGCCAAAAGGATTTTTTCCCTCCACTGTCACTTTAGGAAGGAGAGTGGAACAAAGAAAAAAACTTTCCCTTTTAAAATATTCGCAGCTTGTAACTCTCACTAGAGACAACACATACTTAGCAGCCTTCAAGTTTCCAGGTCACTTTCTCTTGTCTTGTCCCGGTTAGAAGCAACTTTCACTATTCTTCCGACTCTCTCCCTCCTGCACCTGCTTGTCCGGCTGCAGATTTCTTCGTGGCGGCCATTGCTGACTGCCGTTCCTCCGCCTCGGGAAAAGGGGGTTTAGCCGGCTAGGGAGGGGGTCTGTGACGCCCCCAAACCCCTTTCCAGATCCCCCCTGTCTTCAGCTGCCTCTACGGGGCAGCTATATCCCCCAGATCCAAACGGATCGGGGGAACCTTGGCGGCGAACGCAGCAGGGATCGCGCGGTGTCGCGAATCCCTGCCGCCGCCGAAAGCTTGCAAACCGGAAGTCTAGTTTATCTATTTTAAAAGACGTTGTCTATGGATGTCATTGGGTGTCTATATAAACAGACCTGTGTACAACTATGTTAATCCATCAGTGGAATGTGTTACTAAGAATAAATTTCTGTTTCTGTAGCTTTCCTAGATATGGTGTAGAGGTTGGGTAATCTGGGGTATGGAGAAAGCCAAGGAAGTTAATCTGACTATTTTCATGACAATCTTCTTGCATGACATTAATCTATAATGTGACTTAAATTAGGATAGGTTTAGGAACATATTTTAAAAGGATATTAAATGCATTTTCCAGCAAATGTAAGGGACTAAAAAATAGTAAAAATTTACTACATGAGCGGAATTTGTTGTTAAAGGCTGGTGCAGTGGTGATGGTTGAGTTCATGATTTTGGGTGCACAGCATGGCTGTGTTGTTTTACATAACCTTTGTTATTTAAACAAACATTAATTAATCAGTCTTAAATATTTAGATTATATGCGAAATGTTAAATGTATCTTTCATTAGAATATGGTACATAGCAAGAGGGAAATAAAGTATTCTTGATTCAATTATTGTATGATGAAGGGTTAATTCTACAGAAAATATAAATATTAAGAAAACAGTAAATAGAAACATCCAGTTAAAATAGTGGCAACAAATAAAACATGGGTGTCCAACTGTCTGGCTTGCCTGGACTGCCTTGGGCTGCATATAAATATAACTAATAATGTTAGTTATAAAAATTGCATAATGTTAAAAAAGTTTATAATCTTGTTTGCAGTACTAGCTATCCAGGGCTTCATGCAGCCCACAGGTTGGACATACATGTATTAAAAAATGGCAGTTACGTTACATTACTTGTGTTAATAATAATATGAAGGAAGAATATTATATATAGCCCAATCATTCTATTGTCATTAAATATATGGCTTCTGTGCAACTTCTGTTTTAAAACAATTTCTAACAATAGTTTGCTGCTAAAATGGCATCCACCAACATTTCTTTATTCTCACACATTTCCTGCACAATTCCAGATCTGCTTCACATGTTGGGGGAATTTCAGTAGGTCAGAACAAAGGACTATCCTATTTTATGAAATCCGTTTTTACAACTTTCAGTATAGGTAGTAGAAGAGTGTAGAGACAAAAAATGCCAAACTAGAATTAAATTAGTATAAGTGTAAATATAGTTAGCATAGAAGCTCAACATTATCACATTAGTTGTTTTTTTCTACAGCATAACATTCACTAAATGTCAAATTTATTTTTAGATAAATGAATTGGTGGATGCCCGAGATGTCACTATTGGATCCTGGTTCGAAGCTCATATAGAAAATGTAACTCGAGCAACAAAAGGACATAAAAATGGAAAAGCTCAAGGAAAGAGTGGCAGTAATTACAAAAGGACTAATGGAAACTTGAGCCAAGATCATTCTAGAGAAAATACAAATAATTTGGACAATACACCTTCTACATCTTATACAGATTATATGGATACTGAAGATATTATTTATCGTATCAAGTATGATGAGTAAGTGCTGCTGATATTATTATGAGGATGCCATTGAGTATGTGGTTGATATAAAATAAGAAAATGGGATCCTTAAAACAGGTTCACATTTTGAATTCAAAGGAAATAGTATTTTAAAAGTTATGAATCATGTCTGATATCTATCTATATATAGATATATATATACAGAGAGTGAGAGAGAGATGATTTGGGGGGAAAGTTTGGATATAGTATTTACTTTGGATTTTTTTCCTTTTAAAAGTTCAGTTGGCTGTGAGACATGAAGCCATATTCAGTATTATAATTAGAATTAGGGTGGGTATATGTCTTGTGGAAGATATTAATGTAGTTAAATCAACACTTAAATTGTTGACAGGTACCAAACAAAATTGAGATACTCTTTAAGATTTGGGATTCTTTTTCCAGTGTTTATTAATATTTATAATGTGTTTTTATCTGAGTAAACATGAAAATTTTATTTCCTTTTATTCAAGGAATCAAATAAGATCCATATAAATGCTTTACCATGAGTAATACCGAAGGGAGATGGGAAAAAATTACTGGATTTACTTACATACGAAAGCAACTACAAAATCTGTGTCTACAACCAGAATATTTTAAATTATTACATTACATCAAGGGTCTTCAAACTTGACAAGTTTAAAACTTGTGGACTTCAACTCCCAGAATTCCTGAGCTAATATGGCTTGAGAAAGAATTCTGGGAGTTGAAGTCCGTAAGTCTTAAAGCTGTCAAGTTTGAAGACCCCTGCATTACATCTTATACACACACACATACAAACATCCTATAGTTTTTGTTGGCTATTCTCCCATGAGCTGTTCAGAGCATCCTTCAGTCTCTTCTGGAAAGGCTGGGCTTAAAACTCTGGGACGCTCCTCCTCCTCCGGGACACCTCCCCAGCGTCCCCCAGTTTAACTCAGCCTTCGTGGTAAGAGGTTGTGCACTCCCTGACTGGAATGGTTTTCTGATTCAGCTACTCAAAATTCAGGTTTGCTCTTGGGTTAATTCGGCTTGTAAATTTTTCCCCAATTAATTTGGCGATTTCAAGGCTTGTGGCTCTATTAGGTCATCCCCCCGATCAGTTTGAGAGCAGTTCTTTGTGGCTGGCGGAGCCTGCCACTCCGCAGGCAGTCTGAGACGGCTGCTTTAGGCAATTAGCCTATCTAATCCCCCGATCGTCTTATCTCTGCGATCTTGGCGGAGCGTTCGCAGCCGCGGCTCACTTCTACTTGCCATTTCGACTGACAGGATCATTTATCTGACAATTTAGAGAGTCAGCAGCAGCGGCTCGTTAAACTGCTCAGGCAATTAACATAGGAGATTCTGCTTTCCCGCCATTTTCAACGGCTGGCTTCAAGTTCGTGCCTAAATATCACAGGCGCCATTCCTCGCTGGTTTCCCTTCTTTGGGACCGGGGCAAGTACCTTCCCACTCCACTTCCCTGGCATTATTTCTCTTTTATCTTGCTGGCGTTGGATAAGCAGGCTAGTCCTTGTTGGGGAATGCTCTACCAGGGAAAACAAGCTCCCAGATCTAAGCACCTTGTGGGCTGGATCTGGCCCCCGGGCCTTGAGTTTGATATCTCTGCCATACACCATTGCATGTAGGCAGTGGTGGGATTCAAATAATTTAACAACTGGTTTGCCCAGGGTCAGGTTGGCTGTCATGAGAGGCGTGGCCCATCCCCGTCCTCCAACTCTGGCACAGATGGGGGACGAGCCTCCTGTGACAGCCAACCTGACCCTGGGTGAATCAGTTGTTTAATTGCCAAAAGGCTGTTTCTGAGCTGTTTGTCTGCACATTGGTCTCACGGCTGTTTCAGCCTTCAGGACGTGGCTCCTTTAAGAGGCGAGGTTTCCGAGGAATGAGAGTTACCATAGAGACAAGGAGTTGTTGCTCATGTGGGAAGGTGAAAAATTGCAGGGAAGTGGAGGGAGGGATTCTTCCCTCCCCGTGGAACTGCGTGCAGGAAATGTTGATCAGTCTGAGCAAAAGTGAGAGGGGTGAGAAATTAAGTTGGCAGCACAATCAAAGCTAGGCCCAATGTAGGGGAGACTGCAGGGTTAGTTTGGCAAGGCAAATTATTATAAACCTCCTTCCCCCACCCCTACTCCCACTATCAAGCTGGATCCTTGGTGCGGCGCAGTGCTGCAACAGAAAAATGGGCAACAGAGCAGCCAGCATGAGGGAAGGAGGAGGGAAAGCGACCTTCTCAAAATAAAAGAGTCATTATTCATGATTTAGGAATTAAGTAAACTGTAGCAATGTAAAATATAAAACTTAGGAAAATCTAAGTTGAAATAGGAAGGGGTTCTATTGTGATACAAATCTGTCTATCACTTCTTTGGCAAATTAGTTTTGAGCATCATATGCAGCAAATCATTTATATAATATATAAACAACATAGGACTGAGCTCTTGAAAAAGAAGGGTCCATTGGCATTTGTAGAACCTTGACACATGCCTAAATTGATTTAAAACATCACATGGAAGAAGACTAATTTCATTTTAGTTATCTATTTACTTTCTGGCTCCATAAAATTTTAGACTGAGATAGATTTTTATTATGAAAATAACCACTAAAATTGACTGAAATGTTAATACAAAATAACCACTAAAATTGATGGAAATGTTAATGCAGATGGGGAAGCTTACAGATCTGTTGGATTCAAAGTTCCATCAGTCCATGTTGGAATGATCAATGACAGAGGTGATTGGAATTGGTTCTTGGCTATTATAACAATTCAAATCTGTTGTTAGCTTGACTCTACTGTCTTGTATGTTTCACTGAATAAATTTCTTCCAATAGATTATGTAGGAAATCTCTATTACTGATATATGACACAATATCAATAATGAAGTTCAGCATTCATTTTCCTGGTTACATTGAGCATCCTAAATGACTACATGCTGTGTAGATGTTCTGTGTGTAAACAAACTATCAAGCTTTTCTGCTTATCTGTCAATACTAGGAACAGCCCAAATTAATCCACTGTAGAAAGAAGACCTCTTTAGCTGCCTTCCAACTTCTTCAGAGCATTGCAATTTCTTTTTAGTTTAATCTATCAGCACTATATGATATATCAGACCAATAAACACACTATGGCTATAGTAGAATCCTTTAAGTCTGAATGTACTTTATTCCTCCCTCTTTTACCTTTAATTGAATGGGGAGGGTACTGTTAGAAGCTTTTTCATAAATCTCTTTCTTGGTAGGAGATCCAGCTTTAATTTTATGTGACTGTCATCAGATCTTTCCTTAATTCGTCAAGAGTCTAATACAATCATTGGAATATATCTTCCAGACTTGCTGAAAATGTTTTGGTAAAATTAGATTACCTTGTTAAACTATTTTTTATGTATTGATGGTGAGAGTCTTTACCTGGATGGTAGCTCAATGCTCCATAAACATAAAAAATAGCATTCAATTTAACACTGTTTAGTGAAGGCTGTGTAGTTCTATCTAGTATTCATTGGAACATGGAATAGTTTGCTGAACTGCTTGTATATAATCTGTGCTGCTAATTCCACCCTTAAAGCTAGGATCTTGTGATTGGGCAAAGTTCAGTGTTTTTTTAACCTGTTTTGAAATAATTCATAGGAGAAGTTGTATAGATCCGAAACAGTGGTCATCAAATGGTAACTTTGGAATTTTTTAGGTATAAAATGCACCTTTGTGTGTAATTATTTTGTTGACGTATTTCTTCATTGTAAGCAACAACAAATTTTGGAAGTATTTTGTGTATCTAATTATACTATGTTTTGAGATATGCTATATATCTATGCATTATTGATATATCTGCTTCTATTAGCAATACCACATAATTTATTTTACAAATAAGTACAGGTTTTATATTTCAAGCTGAATTTTTTACTTAGAAAACAAAAAATGGCATTGTATGGCGTCAGACTGCTTTAAAGGATGTGCTGAGTTCTGTTGCTCTGTGCCAGGGATCCTCAAACTATGGCCTGCAGGCTGGATAAGGCCTGCTGAAGCAATTAATTCAGCCCACACAGCACTATGAAGCTGCCCTGGCCACATCACCCTGCTCACCCACCAGCCCCTGCCCTTCAGCCAAGTGCAGGTGTTACTTTCACGGCAGCCTGTGAGGCTCAACTGGAAGGTAAGGCCAACAGCAGGGGAGGGAAATCTGCTCTGGGCCCGTTGCACTCAGCTGAAGGGCTGTCTCAGTGGTTGGGGGTGGACATGACGAGGCTCAGCCACATTTCGCTGCTCTGGGCTGGGCAGCAGTTCAGTTTTCCCAGCTGGCCGCGCCCCCTGATTCCTGCCTATTCTTCCTTTTCTCCTTTGGCTGGTGGCAGAGAAGAAGGCGAGCCACCTCCCAGCCCACCCCCACTTGGACTCTCCACAGCTTCTGGGCCTCACCTGCTGCAGCTGCCAGCAGCCAGGGAGCACGAGGCTATACCGCCCACACCGCTCCTCCACCAGCTGGCTTTCCCTGCCAACCCGTGACCTTTGGCCAAGCGCGGGCCTTACCTTTGCAGGCAGCCACAATGAGCAGAGCGCTGTGAGTCCCGCCGGCTGGAACTGGAAGGTAAGGCCAACAGCAGGGGAGGGAAATCTGTCCTGGAGCCACCGTGCTAGGCTGAAGGGCTGCCTCAGGTGCTGTGGATGGCGAGCCTCAGCCGCCTTTCAGGCCTGCCTCTCGGCTTCCATGGGGCCTTTGGGCACTTGACGCTCACTCGCTCACCCCTCTGCCTCAGGCCCCGCATCCAGCCCGCGACCGGGGGATGTGCCACCCAGTGCAGTGCTTTTCCCTGAGGGCTGCCTACTCACCTATCCACCGGCTGGACTGGCCTGGAATCGGCACGTCACCTTGCACCTGTCCTTGACCTCCTCCCGCCCACCCGTTGGCTTCTTGACGCGAGCAGAGACTGCTGAAGTCAGGGGAACCGCAGTGCTGGGCTCCCATGGCTGCGAGTGCCAGGGCGTAGCTAGAATTGGAAGAAAAGGCTGTACGGCTGTGGCGGAAAGAACCAGAGCAATACCTGGCAGCTTGGATGAGAAGGCGCAAATGAGGCGATGGCTGCTCTTGGTAACAGCCCACCATGCCAATTTGCGCCTTACTCCAGTTGGCGCACTGGGCTCAGTTTCTGGCGAGAGTATCCGCCACCTTGCACCTTCTCATCCAAGCTGCCAGGTGTTGCTCCAATTCTTTCCGCCACAGCCACGCAGCCTTTTCTTCCAATTCTAGAAGCCAGCAGCTGGGTGGGAGGAGGCCAAAGACAGGCGCAAGGTGATGCTCCGCTTCCTGGCCAGTTTGGGCAGGGACTGGAAAGGCGCGTGGGGATGGCTCACCCAAAAAAACTATGGCAGAGCCTTGCAGCTTTTATCTGCCAGCTGGCCTCTGGGTAAGTCCCCTCCTCCCTTCCCACAGTGTCCTGTTTTTCCAAACACCCGGGCCAGGCCTGGCAGCAATTCCCAGGGAGGCACCCTGACCGAGGAAATTTAGGCTATATCCTGCAGTTTGCATAAACTGCTCCCTCCCTTTTCGAAATGGCCACCCAGTGCTTCTGTTGGGTGCCCAGGGCCGGTATTCTGTTGCGACCCCAAATGACTGGCCTTGGGTGCTTTTCCTAACCTCTCCCCCCTAATAAAAAAAAAAAAACTAGAGCAAAAACTTCATGCAGTCTTAAAAAGAATAGAAAAGGGGGTTGCTGCGTATTGTTTAATGGAGAGCTAAATTGGCAAAATAGACTGCTAAATTGGCCATGCCTACCCAGTCACATGACAACGGTTATGCCCACCCAGTCACATGATGACTTAGCCACACCCACCCAGCCGATCTGGCCCTCCAACAGTCTGAGGGACCGTGAGTTGGCCCCGTTTAAAAAGTTTGAGGACCCCTACTCTGTGCCAACATATTTAATTCTCAGTGCATCCAGAAAGCACAATCAACTAAATGTTTATCTTTGATATTGTTTTGTGCATTGTTAGTATCTTGGAATTCTACTAATAAAATATATCATTTTGGATTCTTGAGAGTTTTTTTACACTGCTAATTCTTCTGAAGCAGTAATCTTTGCTTAAATTTTCCCACTATATAACATCTAAGAAATGCTTCACCTAAATAAAATCCAGAATTAGTGGTTATGATAATTCAAGAATCTATGCAAAATCATGTTGCATTTTTTCATTTTGCTTCCTTATTAAATACTTTACTCATAACATTACCCAGAAATCTGTATGCAGATTTCAGAAAATTAGTGAGAAAATATGGCGTCTCAGAGAATTATTATTTTTTTATCATTGCTAATTTATATTACCAAAGAACTGATCATTAGCTCGCAGTATCAATGTATTCATTAGAGCAAAGAAAATCTGGATGATATCCTTTGCATTTTTTTCTCCTTTTCTGCATTAATTTTCATCCCAAAATATTAAGCTTACTTTTTTACTGTTCTCACTGAAGGTTTTTCAGTTTGCTACAATAAATAAATTTATTTTAAATACTGTTATCTTTCTATCATACCCAGTTAGACAATTTTCCCCTATAGAAAACATGCATAGCAACCATAACTATACTACCGTGTTTCTCATATAATAAGGCCGGGTCTTATTTTTTTTTTTGAGCTCCCCAAAAATGGCTAGGCCGTCTTTTTGGGGGTGACTTAATTCCCCCCCCTTGCATCTTCGGGCGGGTGGCGATGGCTTGGATGTTGACCTCGGCGTTGGTAGGGCACTTCATATCGGGGTCAACAGAGGCAGCACCATATCCGGGTGTGCAACAAAAGTACTTCCTAACGGCAAGCACCCCCCACCACTCCCCCCATTTCGCATGTTTTAATATAGGCCTTAATTTGGGGGGAGGGGCTTAATTTCATTTCATGCCTATAAAACATTCTGGGACTTCCTATTGGGGGAGGCCATATTGTTGGAGAAACGGTAGATTTATGGATCCAAGGTGAAAAGTACTGTTCATATTCTGTCATGTTATTTGCATTTATGCAGTTCATCATTGTGAGAATTATTTTGGAGCATTTGTGTAAGACATTCAAAGAAAATAAGATTAAAGCATATATTAAATTCCCAAATATTTATAAATATAGAGTATGGGTTTTGTTGTGGATCCAAGTGGTAAATGTAATGTAATGTCTTTATCTTCAACTAAAGAACACGTGAGAAAGGGATGAAGAGAGTCTAAAATCTTCTGCTTCAGAAAAGGTTTAAAAAAATTTTTTTTTTACACAGGGTTAACATTTTTGCCTGAATCGCTTTATAAGAATGTACAAATGCAGGCTGTGGTCAAAGAAAGCTGATAGTCTTTTCTTAATAGGTAACCAATTGCTAAGAAAGGTTTCCATAGAGATGAAGCACACACAAGGGTTCCGCTATGTTAACATTAATATTTAAAATTAAAGCAGGTCTGTAGGGTTGCTTTCAGAAAGCAACTATATTGAATTTGCTGGACTTTTTAAAAATTGAATATATTCATGCTTATGCTCTGTATCTCTTTATATCCATCCCTGTGATCTTCAAACCCTGTTTCTTTGACAACTTATGAATGTCCTTCATAGCTTTTTTGTCTTTTCCCTTTTTGCTTGGGAGTTCACGAAAATTGGTTTGGATATGGTGGTAAACAATCATTCACTTAAAATTAAAAATGTTTTTTTAAAAAACTACATTTTTACATGGGAAGAAAGGAATTTTTTTTCATTTTTCAATCTGTGGTTTAAATGAAAGGAACATTATGCTCAGCTGTCCTTTCTAATCTACTAGTTTTAACATAGCTTGATTTTTATAGCACTTTCTCCCACGATAATTTTCTTAATTTAGCATGGGTGAAAATAAATATGTTTTACTCCACTATAAAACACATTACAATTATTTCTCTTACAGATTTTACATACTGTATTTTGGCTAGTTGATATGTAATTCCAGTACAAATACAATATTTTTTTCTCACAGCTTTGTGTTTATCTTCCATAAATTGTCTTTACATTCTTCCAGATAACTCTGCCATTTGTTTCTTTAGAACAATGTATAATACAAGCAAATGGAAGTTGGAAAATAGATGAATAATTTTGTTGTTGGTCTGAAATTTGAGTTGGTGTTTATTATGTCCTCTAACTTATTGAAATACACTGTTGCAGTCTCTTTCACTTTGGTGAAGAGCTTAGAGCCCAGTTCAGGTGATATACATTGCCCATTTATGATGGGGGCCTGAGATTAGTTATTATCCATGTTACTGTACTAAATAGTGGATAAATATTATGACTATATGAAGAATATTATGGTTCTTATTTTGCTAGTGGCATAGCAAAAAGTGCTTATTATAATATTAGCTATATTTTTCTTTTGATGTTGATTATGTGTGTGAATGTTTTGAACATTGTCACAAAAATGTAATTGCAAGAGGTCAGATGTTCTTGTGCAGCACATTTGATTTTTAAGTATTTGAAAAATATGGACAAAAAATCAAGAAACAAATGCAACCCTTGGTTTTAATTTTCATACTTCACTTGAATTTCTACAGGTACCTAGATTGTAATATGAAACAATGTATTTTGTCCAGTTCATATTTTGTACACCATCATTCCAAACAGCAGAGTGAGGAAACTTCTCCATCCTCACTGGGACTACATTGAACTTCTCCCCACCCAGTGCTATCAAATGTGTGAAACTTTGCCAGAGAAAGAGCTTCCACTGAATAATACATGAAAACTAGAAAATTGGAACAGAAATTTTTATATAAATAACAACAGGTTTATTTTCCTGCTGAGATACATGGGGTGAGAATATGTTTCTGCTTCATGCATGAAAAAATAATAATGCTTTCTGTGTCTTATTTTATAAAGAAGTTGGTAACTTTTGCATTTTGAAGGGTGGAATTTCAGAGACTAGAAAATTTTTCACTTGAGGCTTTCCAGGTTGAATGATAATGACTTGTGGGCAATTAGTTTAGACCTTTTATTTAAGGTAACCATTCTCAACACTAAGAACTTCAGTGCTGAAACTGCATATTTCAATCATGAACATGATCCAAATAATTGAGGGCCTAATGCTTATTTTGAATCACATGTTAGATATGATTTTGTCTTGGGGCAGTGGGGACTTGATCAGAAGTTGGGAGTTGTCATTGACAGAAAACTTCTTAATTGCTTTAGAATTCTCTATATCAGCTCCCTGTGGCAGAGAGGAAAGATCCATTGGATTGGCCGTTGGATAAATCTTACGGGTTTCAGAGGGCACATGGGAAAGTTCCCAAGATCAATGCATAATTCAACTGAAGTTTAGTCTCCTTTTGGAATGAGACAGTGGTTGAAGTTTTGGATTATATTGTACCTACATGATCTTTCTCTATACTTGGATCACAAAAGATTCCCTGGTTTTACAGGAACTCCAAAAAATGAAATGGCAGAAGAAATGCCTTGTGCATTGCTTAGAGGAAGGCAACAAGCTAGTCTAACCAAACATGGGTAAGAATGTTTGTGTGGGTTGATTAGAATGACAACTAGCTATTTTCCTACTCTTATTACATCTGCTGCTTGATGTTTTGCAGTCTGTTTAAGGTAACCCATTATCTCCTTAGGAGGATGGGTCAGAAGATCACCTGAACAGCTGCTGTGAAGATTTTTCAAGATATCTGTTAGATAAAATCTCTTTGGGTCATCAGTTTATCTTCAGTTGGACTCCAACTGTCCATGACCTGTAGGTTGACTGAGGCACAGTTTTGTGTGGTTATTGGAGTCCATTGGTCCTAAGGAAATGGGCATGGTCCTTGGAGCTTAGAGTGTAACTATCTGTCTTGGCTGATCAAGGCCTCCTAGGAGGTGATGTATGATTGGATATAATGGTGGTGGTGAGAAATTCATCCTTGAGTAAAGAGGCAGTTTCACCTTTTCTTAAGGAGTTAGTGGTCTGCCCTTTCTTTAGATCTCTGGATCTAAGTGTTGGATAATTTGTGGCCTATATTTAACCTTCTGTTTTGGGGCAAGATTATTGAGAAAGTGGTTGTCAGTAGATTATCTGGAAGCAGATTATCTGGAGACCTTTCAGTCTCCATATATAGGAGATTGAATCCTATAGGCTTGAAATATAGTATCAGATGACATTGATTGTTCTTCTGAATGATCCTTAGTAAGACTGGAATGAGAATGGTGCATCCATCCGAGTTGTCTTTGATTTCTCAGTGCCTTCAGTACCACCAATCATGGTATGCTTCTGGACCAGCTTGTGGGGTTGGAAGTGAAGATACAGTTTTGTGGTGGTTTTTCTTCCAGGATCAGTTCCAGTTAGTGTTGGAAACAGGGAGATATCAAACCCTTGACTTGATTTATGAGGTACCTCAGTACTTCTTTCTCTACTCCCATAACATCCACAAGTATTTTGGGCCCAATTGGCGAAAGAAAGCACAAGACCATATTGGTTGGAAACATGATGTAACATTTTTCATCCTGCAGTAGATAGACAATGGCTAGGATGATGATGATGATGATGATGATGATGATGATGATGATGATGATGATGATATCAGTAGAAATCCATTGGGTCATCTATTGGCATGGAATTAAATAGATAAGTATACTAACTATACACCTCAACCTCTTGCTGCCAAGTGATGCTGTTAAGGTTCTCAGTCACTAATTGTGTAGGTCAGTAGTGTTTTTATTGTAAAACTATAGCAACTATAGTCTGAATGAAACTTATATTCATATTAGGCTATATTCTTGTTCCAAACTCAATAAGTGACCATTGCCTTGGGAACAATTTTTCCTCTATCTTTCTTTTTTTATATAAAAGTTTTATTGATTTTAACAACAAATAAAAACACATAAAACATAAAACATAACATAAGAACATCATCATTCTTCATAAATTTACAGACAGTGTATCGGTTGGTTTATCACTTTTTGTGCATCTATTTCATAGTCATAATAATAATTATATTACATAATAACTCATATTATCAATCAACAATTATATATCCTAATATCCTTATTAAACAATCATTTGACTATAATTTAACTAATTCATGCTTAAGCGAGATAACTATAATTTAGTTAATTTATAACAAATCGTAAAATCATACCAAATCTATCTTAATATAATATTCTAGAAATATTATCAAAACCAAAATATATATATATTCTATTATTATATTGTTTTATCTAACCATTGATAAAAAGATCCCAAACTTCATAGAATTGTTTATCTTCTTGTTCTCTAATTTCAAATGTCAATCTACTCATTTCAGCACATTCCAATATTTTCTTAATAATTTCTTCCTCTAATGGTATATTCTCACTCTTCCAATTTCTAGCAAATACAATCCTAGCCGCTGTTAACACATTTATAATCAAATACTTTAAGTTTTTATTAAATGTATCAGGTAAGATTCCCAATAGAAAAATCTCTGGTTTCAAATCTATATGTTTTTTTGTCATTTCTTCCAACCATATGCGAATTCTAGTCCAGTATTTCCTGGCCTCCTCACAAGTCCACCACATATGGTAATATGAGCCAGGGATCTGATGACATTTCCAACACTTTTCGGATTTATTCTTGAACATTCTTGCTATTCTTGTCGGGGAAAATGCCACCTGTAAAACATCTTATACAAATTTTCTTTATATGCTACTGACATTGTCATTTTATAATTTTGAGACCACAATTTTTGCCATTTTTCTAAATCAATCCCATATCCAAAGTTCTTCCCCCAAACAATCATTGTTTCTTTGACTTGTTCTTCCTCTAATTTAATTTCCAACAAATAACTATATAGTTTTTTAATCACTTTTTCATCAGCACCTGTCAAAATCCCATCTAAATCAGTCAATTTATCATAAAATCCTTCTGTTTTAGAATCTTTAAGATACCTTGAGTGTATTTGCGCATATGAAAACCAATTCATCTTTATATCTTGTTCTAGCTTTTGCATCGTTTAAGTTCACCTTTTCATCCAGTATTTCCCCATATCTAACTGTTTGTTCCTTCTTATAAATTATGGGATAGGAAAAAGCTTCAATAGTTGATAACCAAACTGGAATTTTCAAATAACATTGTTTCTTAATTTTCTCCCAATTCAACCATAACGATTCCCGTATATAGTGCCTTCTGAAATAACCCTGCGATTTAGTTCCCTTATACCATAAAAAAGCATGCCAACCCAATAATAAATCATGTCCTTCCAATGCCAGTAATCTAGACTTTCTTAACGTTATCCATTCTTTAACCCACATTAAATTTGCAGCTTGGTAATACAACTCCCAATTAGGAAGGCCAAATCCTCCTCTAATTCTAGCATCCTGTAAAAGTTTTAGTTTTATTCTCGCTTTCTTACCTTGCCATATATACTTCAACACCATTTTATTTAATTCATCAAAATAGTCTTTACCAAGCCTAATTGGTATTGTTTGAAACAGATATAAAATTATGGGTAAAATATTCATTTTAATTGTTGAGATTCTACCTATCAAAGATAATTGTAGATTTTCCCATTTTTTTCAAGTCAGATGCTATCTGCTGTTTAAGTTTAATATAATTATTCTCTTTCAGTGTAGTACATCTTGACGTCAAAATTATCCCCAAGTATTTAACTTTATTCATAACTTGAATTTTCAATAAGTCTGCCAACTCTTCTCTTTGCCTTAATAACATATTTTTTGTCAGAATCTTTGTTTTGTCTTTATTTATTTTCAAGCCAGCCATCTCACCATACGTCTCTATCTTTTCCAGTAGTTTTAAAGCTGTCTCTAGAGGTCTTCCAGAATAAAGACCAAATCGTCCAAAGGCTTGCAATTTAAATTCCTCCTTTTTAACTTTCATTCCTTTTATATTTGTATCCTCTCTAATATTTCTATTTAATACTTCCAAAGTCAATACAAATAACAAAGGGGATAGTGGACATCCTTGTCTTGTGCCTTTTTTAATATTGATAGAGTCTGTAAATTCTCCATCTATCATCACTTTTGCTGTTTGCTTATAATATATAGCTTCTATTGCTTGAATAAATTTTCTAGCAAAACCCATCTGTTCCAATAATAATAACATAAATCTCCAATTCACGTTATCAAATGCCTTTTGAGCATCTAAAATATCAAAGCCATTTGCTTTTCAGGGTGTGCCTCATAATATTCCAAAGTGTCCAAAATTACTCTCATGTTGTCTTTAATTTGTCTCTTTGGTAGAAATCCATTCTGATCAGAATGAATAAAATTATTTAAGTATTTTTAAGCCTTTCTGCCAAAATTGAAGCAAATATTTTATAATCTGCATTCAATAAAGAAATAGGTCTATAATTCTTAATTTGTGATGGATCAGTCCCTTCTTTTGGAATAAAGCGTAATATAAGCTTCTGACCATGTTTTAGGTATTTTCTTATTTATCATAACTTCATTCATAATTTCTAACAATGAAATACTCAATGATTCTTGTAATGTTTTATAAAATTCTGCCGGAAACCATCTGGTCCTGGTGCTTTCCCGTTATTCTGTCTATTAAGTGCTTCAGTTAATTCCATCATTGTTATAGGATTTTCCAACATTTTCCCAGTTTCATCAGATACCTTGGGTAGGTTGGCATTTTGTAAATACTGTTTAATTTTCCCCTCATCAAAATCCTCCTGCTTATATAATTGCGCATAAAAATCTCGAATAATTCTCTTTTTCTCCTTATTACCATGACAGACTAGACCCTGTTCATCCATTAACTGTAGTATTATCCTTGATTCTTTCTCTTTTCTCAGTTTGTATGCTAACCATCTACCTGGCCTGTTTGCATCCTCAAAATAGTTCTGTTTAGCACTTCTAATTTTTTGCGCCAATTCTTCTTTTTCTGTTTGATCCATTTTATGTTTAATTATATCCATTTTAAATTTAATATCTTTTTCTGTGGCATTCTCTGTAATTCTTTTTCCAATTTTTATAATCATCTTCTAAAGTTTTAATCATTTGCCTCTTTCTAATATTTTTTTCTTTGTGTATTCCATTATCAATCCTCTTGCATATGCCTTCATTGTGTCCCAAACATTCTGTATTGAAGTATCTTTTTTTCTGTTTTCATTAAAAAGAAGGCCAGTTCTTTTTCCATCCACTGTGTAAAATCTTTTTCCTTTAAAATAGTATTATTTAATGTCCATCTAGATCTTCTTTTTGTCCTTTCCATTTAATTGTCATTGGGTTATGATCTGCCCATGTACTTGTTTCAATATTTATTTCTTGGATATTAGATAATAATTCTGTTGACGTCCACATCATATCTATTCTGGAACATGATGAATGTCTATTCGAGTAGAAAGTATATTGTTGAGTTTTAGTATTTCTTTCTCTCCATATATCTTTTAGATTTAGTTCCTCTATCATTTCAAAAAGGATTTAGGGAGGATCTTCCTATTTTGTCGTGTTATTTTTGCTGTGTAGTCCAATTCATTGTCTACAATTCCATTAAAATCTCCCATTATAAATATATTAGCGTAGTCCAATTCAATTATTTTCATATGTAATTTTTTATAGAATCTTTTTTGTTTATCATTCGGAGCATAGATTGCAACCAAAAGTATCTTTCTATTGTTATCCACTATTTCAACCATTAGTACTCTTCCATCTTCATCAGTATAAATCAATTTTGCTGAAATGGTTTCTTTAATATACAATACCACTCCTCTTTTCTTACACTGGGCCAGTAGCAATCTTTCAAGGCCTTTCATTCTGTCCTCTATGCATTTTATTTTGTGCATTGTTTGTGCCCTTTCCTGGATTGAGAGGCCGTACTAACATTCATGCATTGGTCACCTCTTATTGCAACGTACACTCCAAAGCTGCTCTTGATGATTTTTTGGGAGCTGCAGCTACTTCAGAATGTAACTACATGAGTAGTTATGAGTGTACTTTGGCAACTGGTGGTCCACGGACCACTAATAGTCTGTGAGAAAATTTTGGCGGTCTGCAGCGCACCTGTGTCTGCAACGGGTGATACCGGCTGCGGATGGATTGATGTGCGCGGGGAGGGAGGGTAGCGCACGGGAGATTGCAGGATCAGAGCCCTCCCCAGATGTTCCCTGCCCTGCGAGGGGAGGATGCAATTTCCCACACCCCTCCCTTCAGGAGCCGCAAAGTGCTCACTACCCCTCTGGCAGCCGCCAAGCCTCCTCCCACCGCGCTCACATGCTCAGTGGGAAGGAGGCGGCTTGGTGGATGCCAGAAGGGTGGTGAGTGCTTTGCGGCTCCTGAGGGGAGGGTCGAACCTCCCCCTCACAACATCTTCACCTGAGGGCATTGCTGGCAGCTCAGGAGATCTGCACTCTTCCCACTGCTGCTCAGCCTCCTTGATGCGTAGAGGCATGAGGCAGCAGCCACAATATGGGTTTGCTAGGGAGACTGCAGGATTGCCTCACCTCCCCGCCAGCCATCTGGTCTTCAGCACATGGCTCATCGGCCTCCAGATATCAGATTCCCACCACCCAGCACCAGTTCAGAGGTTCCTTTCCCTTCACCCCCACCTCTGGGGGGAGAGAGAGACAAGACACACACACACACACACACACACACACACACACACACACACACACAGAAAAAGAGGGAGAAAGAGGGAGAGGGAAAGAAAGAGAGAGACAAGACAGACAGAGAAAGGGAGAAAGAGGGAAAGAAAGAGACAAGACAAAGGGAGAAAGGGAAAGAAAGAGAAAGAGAGAGGGAGAAAGGGAGAAAGAAAGAGGGAGGAGAGGGAAAGAGGGAGAGACACGACACACAGAGAAAGAGTAGGAAAGAGAGTCAAGACACACATACACAGAGAGAGAGAGAGAGATGAGAGATTCCGGTGTTTTGTTTTCTGTGGGAAATGGGTCCAAATGACTCTTTGAATATTTAAGGTTGCAGAAACAGGCAGCCAAGCTAAGTGCCTGAAGGACCCCATCCTGTCAATGGGAGTCCAGGCGCTTCAGCGAGCAGCATGCTGGATTCATATTAGTGGTCCACAGGATTTAAAATTATGAATTTGGTGATCCCTGAAGTCCAAAAGGTTGGAGACCCCCTTTAATGTGCATCTCTACTTTGTAAGCTACATTGGTTGCTAGTGGGCTTCTGGGTGGAATTCAGAGTGCTGGTTATTCACCATTAAAACCCTTCATGAACAAGACTAGATTATTTGCACCTCTTCCCTTTTGATGATAAGATCCAACAGAGTTGGCATGTCTTCATCTCTTAAAAATGCCATTCTTTCATTATCTATGTCTTATGGAACAGCATTACCCTGAGATTTTGGTAACCTCAACCCCAGCCTATCTTTTCTAAAGACCTGGCATCCCTCTTTCCCCCAGACATGGGATTTGAGTTCCTGTCCAATGTGACTACCTCTTTGGTAAAATATCTTGGAATTTTTATATCAGTGTTATATTTTATGCTATATTTTATGCAATGTTATATTTTATGCTATGTATTTTGTTTATTGTTCTATGTGTATGCTGCCCTAAGGCATTTGAGAAAGTATATAACTCATCTGAATAAATACAATATTCATTAGATTCCACATTTTCATCTTTTGCTAGATTAAAAATTCCCTAATATGAGATTTCAAAGTCATTAGTATGAGCTATGCATACTTTATTCGGATTTTTACTCCCATTGTGCACTTTTTAAATTGCTGCTTGGCATGTAGAAGTGTGGCATTTAGATTAGTTTCTGCCTGTAGATGAATTGCTTTAAAACAGTGTGTGTTACAGTTTGTATGGTTTTTACATCCAAGGCCTACTTTGATTGTGGGACAGAGAATCTGTTTTCCTGGAGGCATAATCACATTCCATTCTGCTGTGTATGCTTTACTGATTTTTGGCTTAATACAAATGGAAAAGATGAGAAATCAAGTTTCTTTATTATAAAGTAGAGAAAGGAATTGGAACTGTCCTTGTTGCAAGGAAAGAGTTTTTTCTTCCATGAGCAGTTTCCTGATTTTTTTCATGCTTGTTGGTATGAAAGTAGCTCCTCTTCTAAATATGAACTATAGGAAGGAAGATCTTGAGTAGAGGTGATGGATGGATGGATGATGGATGGATGGAGAATACAGTGGCCAATGGACTGAAAGGTCTCCAGTTGTGATTTATATAAATGCATCATTATAAAAGTTGTTTTCTGAACTAGAATTTTAAGAAATTTCAGTGGTTAGAGATTTAATTCCATTGATGTTGTATTTAATCTTTTTATAAAAGCCTTTTTTGATAACTGATATAACTAGAGATAGATGTGATTGTATGATATAATCATGAGTGTTAATCTGTAACACAGAATGTGGAGAAGCAACCCCTTTCTATATAAATAGAGCTTGTTTGTTTTACTGATAGAGATAGGTTTTCAAAAATACTGTATATTCAATCTGTTTTTATAAGTAGTTGTACAATTAAATTCATGCAGCCAAATGATCTTTGGCTTTCTATCTCTTAGAACAGAAACCTACCAAAGCTGTAATCATTTTGATAACTATTAATGTTATGATATGAATATATATTTAAAGTTTGAAACCTGTAGTTGTTTTTACATGTAAGAACTTCTATCTAAAGTCTCTCAATATTAGCCTAGACCAGGGTTGCTAACCTTTTGGACCTCAGGGACCACCAAATTCATAATTTTAAATCCCATGGACCACTAATATGAATTTTGACTGACGGTGGCTTGCTGACATTGGTGGGAAAGTCAGTCCCATATTCCAGAGCTGCAGTAGTCACAGGACTGGCCCCCTTTATCCTGGAGCAGCTGCTCCTCCATACGGGTGCACTGGCCTGCCCTGGACTGGAGGAGCTGCTCCGGGATGACCAATCTTGTGACTACTGCAGCTCTGGAATATGGGACTGACTTTCCCACCAACGTCAGCAAGCCACCCCGGGGCAGATTTCCCTCCCCCACCGTTGATCTTACTTTCCAGTTCCAGCTAGTGTTGCTCTACTAAAGGTAAGGTTTGCGCTTGCCGAAGGGTGGGGGCCAGCAGGTAGGCGGGCCATGTGTTTAATCCAACCTGGATTAAGTGCTTTGGGGGGAGTGCTTTGCGGGGGACATTTCTCTGCGGACCATCAAAAAAATTTTTGGAAAGGGGCATGTCGGATGATGAGGGCCTCATACTCAATTAACAGACATTTACGGGCCTGTTCCACCCTCAATTATTTAAGTCACTCTTGTTCAAGGCTAAGAACACCGCACACCTTGATAAATTGATTCCCTCTTCACAACCAGCAGTTTTACAGGAGGAGTCAGAGGACTTAATTTTTTCCCAACCAGTTACTGAGGTGGATGTAATCCCAGTTCCACACATGTTCTCTGACCTGGTACAAAAACAATGGGCTTCCGCAGCGGCGTACCCCACCCCCACGGGATACGATAGGAAGTTTTACAACCTGCCACCAGACTTTTCCAACTCCCTAAACACACCAGAAGTTGATGATCCAGCTGTAGCCTTAGCATCTTCCTCAGCTATTCCCAGTGAAGCAGAGGAGGCGCTTAAACCGGAAGACAAGAGAGCTGAGTTAGCTCTTCGTATAGCACATCAGTCAGATGTGTGGGCCATAAGAGCGGCTACGGCCGCATCTTTTTTTACCAGAGCCTCCCTTAGGTGGCTTCACCACTTGAGGGAAACCATACTACCCTCTAATACAAGAGCACATCAGGACATTGCCAAACTGATAGCTTCCGCAGAATTCTCTGCGGACGCAACATTCAATGCGGTTTAATTTTCATTAAGAGCCATAGCATCCCAGGTTACAGCACAGCAATTACTATGGCTCAAACACTGGCAAGCTGACACGAAACACAGACTAGAAGCTTGCCTCATCTCCCATTTCGGGAGACAAATTGTTTGGCTCTGCCCTTGATCCGCTCCTGATAGAAACCAGAAGTAAGAAAAAGATCTTCCCCTCTCTTTTTCATAAATCAGACAACAGGAATACCCAGTCCTTTCAAAGGGGTTCCTTTCGTCCCTCCTATCAGGGACCATATTCCCCAAGATTCCAGAGAGCCTCAGGATACAGATAGGGGCAGCAGTCAGAAAGATCAGACTTTGGGGACAGAAATAGAAGGGGTGGACAAGGTAAGAGACTGTTCCATGGGGCAGGAAACGGCATTCTGCCATCTCAAATAGGGCCAATGTTGAGGCTCCCATTGGCGGATGGATGAAATTCTTTGGTGACCAATGGGATTCCTCTACCTCTGACTCTTGGGTCAGGGATACCATCAGATTCAGTTTGGCTCTGGAATTCCAATCCACATCCCCGAATGTCTTCATGAAATGCCCACTTTCTTTTTTTTTTTTTTAAAACAAGTTTTATTAAAAGTTTCAACAACAAACAAATCATTACATATTGAATCTTTCCCTGTCTTTCTACAATAATTTCCCCAATATTCTCTTAAAACACAAACAAACACAAACAAACATAAAAAAAATCTTTTAGTAAAGTACCTTGGCCCCAGTTACCTCTCTTTGCATGGGCTAAAATAATAGCACATATCACTCTTCACATTTCTATCTTATTTAATCCATCTTAATTAAATCATTAAATTTGTATCTTTTGCCCATTCAATTATCCCTCTATCTCTTCTTATAATAAAAAAAAATTTCTCCTGAAATCACTAATCAGAGTATGATGCCTTTCTATCCTCCCCCTAAGTTAGTAAAATTAACATTCAGCATAACAAATACCCAATTTGGTTCTGCTTGGTACATTCTATCCACCAAAAATGTTTAAATACATTGTATCCTCCTTTCCTTCGATATTTTATTACATTTTAAAAATCAATCATTATTAAAAACTTCAACATTTTAATTTCTTATTAAATCTTAAACCATTCTAATTTACTATTTCAAATATAAATGTTACAATACCATCTTCTGTACCTTAGCAGAATCTTTCTTACAGAAAATTATATTTCATCCTTTGTCTCTAAAAAAAATCCCTCTTCTCCCATCCAATTTTAAAGCTTTGAGGCTTTTCTCCGCCTTTCCCCTTTCTTTCTTCCCCCACCAAATCTTCCTACCCCCTTCTTCTTCTAACCTCTACCTTGCTGGGATCCCTTCTCTGTTGTGTTCCCTTTTTCTCTTGTTTGTTATCATTATATTTACTTTGCATCATATTTTTCTCTTTCTCAAATGTTTTTTTTAGATCTTAAGTCCTTCATTTTCCTTGCTCTCTTCCTTCCTTCTTCCTTAGATAAGTTTTGGGATTCAATGAAGATGGCGTCTTCGTCTCTTCCTTGTTGTTCTTCTTCCGTTTCCATCTGTTCCATTGTCTGTTGGTAATTGACCAGCGCCATTTCTAGAAATAGAAAAGCTTTTTCCATGCCATCTTTGCAGGCTGCTTTTGTTTGCTCATATTCATCCCTCAGGTCTTCAAAAGGAAAGCCATTATAAATAAATCTTTTCTTTTCTTTATTCCTCTTTCTTCTTACACCAACCAAATATTCCGAGAGAAAGGCAAAACAATCCCAAAATCCACAATCCTCAATAAATCCAAGCAAGCCAAAATTCCCCCTTCCTCTTCCAGGGTGGTATCAAACAAATAAAAAAAAAAGAATCCAAGTCTATATTTTAAAGCCTTATTAAGATTGTATTTCTGTCCTCAAGTCTTCAAGGCATCTCCTCCAACAAGATCCAAATTAATATATTTTCTTTATCCTCTCCCTTCCGGCTTAATTCCGTCGGGAGGGAGAGTAAACTTTCCCTTCAGCACCTCAAAATAGCCGCTTTTTTTTCTCTTGTGGAAGAAATCATCAGAAAACCATCTTTTCCAGGAATTAAATTAGATAAATCTCAAAGCCCTGGGTCGACCAAGAAGAACTTTTACTTTCAATAACTTTCTCTTCTTCCTCCTGCGCATACTTGCCCGGCTGTCAACTTCTTTGTGGCGGCCATTACGGACCGCCGCTGCACCGTCCTGGTAACAGGGGGTTCTGCCGGCCAGGGAGGGGGTCTGCAACACCCCCAAACCCTTCCTCCGGATCCCCCTTACCTTCAGCTACCCCTGCAGGGCAGCCTTGCTCCGCACCCGTCCGGGTCGGAGCCCCAAAACGGCTAGCGCGGCAGGGATCGCGCAGCTTCGCGAATCCCTACCGCTCGCGAAGCCGACAAACCGGAAACTCCATGAAATGCCCACTTTCTAAGGACCCTGTTAAAAGAACTCTTATGCAGACAGCTATCCACCATCTGCTGGAGATGTGGTCCATTCAACCAGTGGCACCGGATCAACAAGGGCATGGTTTCTACTAACACTTTTTTGTGGTTCTGAAGAGTTCGGGGGTGGTGGAGGGAAGTTTTGGATTTACGACTCAATCGCTTTCTGGTGTACCAAAGTTTAAAATGAGCACATTGCAATCTATTCTGCTCAGCATCAGACAGGGGGACGTTCTAATGTCTATAGACCTAAAAGAGGCATATTTACACATCCCAATTAGGCCCTCACACAGTAAGTTCCTCAGATTTTGTTATAACAATCTACACTTTGAGTACATCACCCTTCCTTTTGGTTTAGCATCCACCTCCAGGACCTTTACTAAGGTTCTGGCAGCCCTGGCTGCCTACCTCAGGGGTAGACCCATCCGATTGCAGTGTTATCTTGATGACATTTCACTTTTGTCATTATCTACTCAACAGGCTGTAATAGATACACAGATCACCTTACGGTCCCTCCAACAGCACAGTTTTTCCATAAACTAGGCAAAGAGTCACTTAATTCACTTGGGTGCCATTATAGACACTGTGGAAGGAAAGGTTTTCCTCTCTCCAGATAGGCAAGAAAGCATTAGACAATTGGCTCAGGAGATCAGAACACTCAAACAGGTTCCCTTGGCTCATTTATCTAAATTATTGGGGAAAATGATCTCCTGCATCTCTATTGATACCTGGGCCCGGCTTCATGCAAGAACCCTACAATGGTTCCTGCTTCCATACCAACGGTCAGGAAGAAGCAACTCCTGGGTCACCGTACCATCGAAGGTCCTGATATCCCTTCACTGGTGGACCGTTCCGACCATCAACAAAGGTTGCCATTTCAAGGACCCCCTCAGATTGACCATCACAACAGATGCCAGTCTGTTTGGATGGGGAGCACACCTCCAGTCCCTTACAGCTCAGGGGCATTGGTCCATACCAGAACAATCGTTCTGGTAGTTCCAACCATAAAGTGGTTGGAACTCAGGACAGTCCACCTGGCTCTTTGCAGTTTCCTTCCATAGATTTGGACCTAACACGTCCTCATCTTAACCAATAACATCACAACGAAAGCCTACATAAACAGGCAGGGGGGTACCCACTTGAGACAACTCATGAGGGAAGCGGAGAGATTGTGCTTTTGGGCAGAAAGGAATTTGCTCTCCATCAAGGTGGAGCATATCTCAGGTCTGTCAAATACCCAGGCAGACTGGTTGAGCAGGGCCATGGTTGATCAGTTGAAGTGGCGCCTGCATCCAACTCTGTTTCAAGAAGCGGTCCAGAGATTCAGTCAACCAGTCATAGACCTGTTCGTCTCAACTTCCAAAGTTGATCTCAAAGTACCAGTCTCAAGGAGCAGAGAACATCAACACTCTCGGTTGTCGGTGGACCCCAGGACTTCTATATGCATTTCCCCCTCTTCCGGTGATTCCCAAGGTGATCCAAAAGCTTCTGGAAGAGAAATAGGAGCTGTTGTTGGTAGCCCAGACGGCCGTGGTTAGCAGATCTAAGGGATCTGTCATCAGCGGAACCATGGAGAATCCCGCCGGACAGAGTCTTGCTGTCCCGGGGTCTGATTCAACACCCGGACCAGCAATGGCTCCCCTAGCTGTATGGAGATTGAGCGGAGACGTCTGAAACGAGAAAAATTTTCAAACAAAGTGATCTCCACCAGCCAGGCAGCCAGGCACCTTACAACAAATCACATATACAATGCCACATGGAATATTTTTTGTAGATGGTGTGCTAAATCTCATATTGATCCCACCTCTCCATCAGTGGCACAAGTACTAGAGTTCTTACAAGAAGGCCTGGACAAGGGTCTCTCACCGAACACTTTGCAAAGATAGGTGGCAGCCCTAGATTCGGTTGTCTCCTGGGGAGATCTGCGTTCCATTTCCCATCACCCACGCATTTGCAGCTTTATCCGCGGTGCCACAAATTTATGGCCTCCAGTGGTACACTGTTATCCAACTTAGGACCTTAACAAGGTTCTCACCGCTCTCACAAAGTGCCCCTTGAGCCCCTGCAGACTACGAGTCTCCACCTTCTAACGTAGAAGGTGCTTTCTTGGTAGCAATAACATCCGCAAGACGAATATCGGAACTAGCCTCCTTATCTGTCAGACAGGACCTCTGCATTTTTCATTCAGACAGAGTAGTTCTTTGCCCAGATCCAACGTTCATTCCAAAAATTCAGCCTTTCACAGGGCACAGGAGTTGGTCCTCCTGAACTTTTGTCAGCAGCCAACTCAAGGACTTGAACACCAATGGCATCGACTTGAATGAGGCGTGCTGTACGTATATATTTAGACTGAACGTCAGTCTTTAGGAAAATGGAGGTTCTTTTCATATCTTTTCAACATACCACTCAGGGGCGCAAAGACTTCTCTTTGACAATCGGCAGGTGGTTGAGAGCTGCGATTGCTAAGACGTATGAGACTCAATCATTACCAGTGCCCAGAGGCATAAAGCACATTTGACCAGAAGTGCCGCAATGTTGGCGGCATGGGCCACACAAGCTCCAATAGAGGAAATTTGTCGGGCGGCACATGGGCATTTTCATCGCCCTTCATCAGACACTATAAAATAGATGCCTTTGCCTCTGCTGAGGCTTCTTTTGGTAGGAGAGTTTTGCAACGGGTCCACAGGGACTGAGAGGGATCTCCAATCCAGATGGAGACACTCCTGTAGGACAAGCCAAGCTTTGGTATGTCCCACTACTGGATGCTCTGAACAGCTCATTGGAGAAAGGGCATTGGTACTTACCTGACACACTTGTTCTCTGTGAGCTGTGAAGAGCATCAGCCTCACCCAAATTCCATCTGGTGGAGTTCTATTCTGGCCAACTGTTAGGTAGGGTGAAGGAAAGAAAGTTTCATCACTTCGACTTCGCCAAAAATGGGGGATGCTAGGGAGGAGTCCCATGGAGGAGGAGGAACGTCCTCGCAATTAAACCCAGCCTATCCTAGCAGAGACTGAAGCACCTTCCACTACTGGATGATCTTCACAGAGAATGGGCGTGTCAAGTAAGTACGAATGCCCTATATCTGCCAAATAACAAAAAATTAGGGAAAGTTTTTGCATCGTTAGATGAACAAAGAAAAGAGGGGTGTTATATACACTGCTCAAAAAAATAAAGGGAACACAAAAATAAGACATCTTAGATCTGAATGAATGAAATATTCTTATTAAATACTTTGTTCATTACATAGTTGAATGTGCTGACAACAAAATCACACAAAAATTATCAATGGAAATCAAATTTAACAACCCATGGAGGTCTGGATTTGGAGTTACACTTAAAATTAAAGTGGAAAAAACCACTACAGGCTGATCCAACTTTGATGTAATGCCCTTAAAACAAGTCAAAATGAGGCTCAGTAGTGTGTGTGGCCTCCACGTGCCTGTATGACCTCCCTACAATGCCTGGGCATGCTCCTGATGAGGTGGCGGATGGTCTCCTGAGGGATCTCCTCCCACACCTGGACTAAAGCATCCCCCAACTTCTGAACAGTCTGTGGTACAACGTGGCGTTGGTGGATGGAGCGAGACATGATGTCCCAGATGTGCTCAATTGGATTCAGGTCTGGGGAATGGGCAGGCCAGTCCATAGCATCAATGCCTTCGTCTTGCAGGAACTGCTGACACACTCCAGCCACATGAGGTCTAGCATTGTCTTGCATTAGGAGGAACCCAGGGCCAACCGCACCAGCATATGGTCTCACAAGGGGTCTGAGGATCTCTTCTCTGTACCTAATGGCCTTCAGGCTACTTCTGGCGAGTACATGGAGGGCTGTGCGGCCCCCTAAAGGAATGCCACCCCACACCATTACTGACCCACTGCCAAACCGGTCATGCTGGAGGATGTTGCAGGCAGCAGAACCTTCTCCACGGCATCTCCAGACCCCATCATGTCTGTCACATGCTCAGTGTGAACCTGCTTTCATCTGTGAAGAGCACAGGGCACCAGTGGCGAATGTGCCAATCTTGGTGTTCTCTGGCAAATGTGAAACGTCCTGCATGGTGTTGGGCTGTAAGCACAACCCCCACCTGTGGACGTCGGGCGCTCATACCACCCTCATGGAGTCTGTTTCTGACCATTTGAGCAGCCACATGCACATTTGTGGCCTGCTGGAGGTCATTTTGCAGGGCTCTGGCACTGCTCCTCCTGTCCCTCCTTGCACAAAAACGGAGGTAGCAGTCCTAATGCTGGGTTGTTGCCCTCCTACGGCCTCCTCCACGTCTCTTGATGTACTGGCCTGTCTCCTAGTAGCGCCTCCATGCTCTGGACACTACGCTGACAGACACAGCAAACCTGCTTGCCACAGCTCGCGTTGATGTGCCATCCTGGATGAGCTGCACTACCTGAGCCACTTGTGTGGGTTGTAGACTCCGTCTCATGCTACCACTAGAGTGAAAGCACCGCCAGCATTCAAAAGTGACCAAACCATCAGCCAGAAAGCATAGGAACTGAGAAGTGGTCTTTGGTCACCACCTGCAGAACCACTCCTTTATTGAGGATGTCTTGCTAACTGCCTATGCTTTCCACCTGTTATCTATTCCATTTGCACAACAGCATGTGAAATTGATTGTCAATCAGTGTTGCTACCTAAGTGGACAGTATAATTTCACAGAAGTGTGATTGACTTTGGAGTTACATTGTGTTGTTTAAGTGTTCCCTTTATTTTTTTGAGCAGTGTATAAAAGAATGGATTTTGGCTAAAGAAATTTTTAAAGATAAAGATGGTAGGATACTGATGGAGATAGAATTAGAAAACAAAGATTCTTTTGGTAGAAATTTATGCTCCATATGGCCCGCAGGATTTTTTTCCCCCAAAAATTGTATAATAAAATTAAGGATATACAATATGAAGAGATGCATCCTAGGTGATTTTAACACGCTCATAGATAAAACATTGGATTATAAAAGTGATAAGAGAATAAGAAAGAAAAAGGTATTACCATTTTTTTTCATGATTTGACAAGGGAAGCTAAGATTTATGATGCATGGAGAGAACATCACCCAGATAAAAAACAATTAACTTTTTACTCTACTAGACATCAATCTTGGTCGAGATTAGATATGGCATGGATGCATAAGAATCTTAATTCAGAAATAACCAAAATAGAGATTGAACCAAATCTGTGGGCAGATCATAGCTATATTAAGTTTAGCTGGAAAGGTTGACCCAGGCCCTCAAGATGGACTTTGCAAAGAGCGATTCTAAAGGAGGAGGAATTTAAAATGGAAAAAGATATGAAGCTCTTCTTTAAAGAGAACAAAGAAGAGGACACATCCCTACAAAACACCTGGAATACAGCGAAAGCATTTATGAGAGGGGTGGCGATAAGCTACATGGCGAATAAAAATAAGGAAAAGAAAAATACTAGAAATAGAAGACGAAGCTGCAAGAAGAACCAAAAAATAATTACGAATGGATTTAACAAAACATAAAATAAATTTGCTGGAGAAAGAAGAATTAGCCCAAAAATTGAAAATGATAAAACAAAATACGTTTGAAAATGCCAATAAACCAGGAAGGTGGCTAGCCTGTAAATTGAAAAAACAAGCAGAAAGGAGATGGATTACTAAACTACAAGATGAACAGGGGGAGATATGCTATTAAGAAGAAGCGAAAAGAAACATAGCTCAGAAATTCTATGAGGATCTATACAAAGAAGAAGAATACTTAATAGAAGAAAAAGGGATAAATTGCCTAAAGAAAGCAGAACTTCCAAAAATATTGGAAGAAGAAAAAAGTACGTTGAATGGAAAAATAAGTCTTGATTTGGACAATAAGCAAACAAAATAATAATAAGGCATCAGGACCAGATGGACTTCCCACTGAATAAAAAAGACTGAGCAAGATCTACTACGCAAAAGATTGCTTAAATTATTTAATGAGGTTTTAGACGAGGCAGATATTTCACAATCTTGGAATAAAGCAACGATTACAATTATCCCAAAAGGAAAAAATGATCAGACAAATATAGGAAATTATAGGCCAATATCTCTCTTAAATATGGACTACAAAATTTTTGTAACTATAATAGCTGAAAAACTCAAAAATATTAAACAAATTTATTCATATGGATAAAAATGGTTTTCTCCCACATAGACATCTCAAGAACAACATTAGGACAATCTTAGATATTATAGAGTATTATGAGGAGCATAGTGGCGACCAGGTAGCATTGTTTTTGGGTGCTAAAAAGGCATTTGATAATGTAAAATGGAGTTTCATTTTGCAACAAATTAAGTATATGGATTTTGGGCAAAAATTCTCAAATGTAGTATCGGCAATATACAATAAACAAGAAGCCAGGATATTGATAAATGGTCATACAGCAAATAAATTTGAAATACAAAATGGAACAAGACAGGGATGTCCATTATTGCCATTATTATTTATTCTGACACTAGAGGTATTAACAAGAACAATCAGGAAAGAAGTGGAAAAAAGGGATTAAAAATAAAAAGAGAAGAGTACAAATTACAAGCCTTCGCTGACTATTTGGTTTCTATTTTAGAAGATCCACAAAATTCGGGACCAAAACTCACAGAGCAATTAGATGAATTTGGAGAAGTTGAGGGGCTAAAAGTTATTAGGGAAAAACCTAAAATACTTACGAAGAATATGACAAATAAACAAAAAGTAATTTTAACTAGGATAATGGACATCCAGATAAACAAAGTTAAATACATGGGGATTATGATTTCGGCAAAATGTGCAACACTTAAGGATTATAATTATACTCCATTAATTAAACAATTAACGGAAGATTTCAGAAAATGGGATAATTTAAGATTTTCTTTCATGGGGAGAATAGCATCCATAAAAATGAATACATTATCAAAATTATTGTTTCTTTTCCAAAATGCTCCTGTAAAATTGGAAAAAAATTTTTTTTTATTAATTGGACAAATTAGTATCGCAATTTATATGGCGGAAGAAAAATCCCAGAATCAAGCTAAACTTGTTGCAGGATGCTACCGAAAGGGGAGGACTTGGCCTACCTGACTGGGAATTGTATTACAGAGCAGCTACTTTGACCTGGGTTAAAGACTGGATAAATGTTAAGAATAAAAGAATGTTAACACTAGAAGGATACAATCTACAAGCAGGGTGGCATGCCTTCCTGTGGCAAGACAAACAACAAGTTCATGGATACTTCCAAGGGCATAAAATTAGGCAGGCTCTATTAAACGTATGGAATAAAACTAAACGACAAATGTATGTTGAAATACCAACTTGGTTATCCACATTAGAATCATTAATGCACCCACACGTACTTCGCCAGGGGGGAGGTCATTACACATGAGGATATAGTAGATGAGAAGGGAGAGTTAAAAACAAGGCAAGAGTTGAAAGACTTGGGATTGGAGATAGAATGGTGGGCTTATTTGCAATTACAATCAAGTTATGGTAAAGATATGAAAGAATGGGGAATTAGTAGGTGGAAAACAAAATTAGATAAAATACTATTGGGAACAGATGAGAAATTGATTTAAAAATTTATAAAGTGCTATTGGAATGTAAATTGGAAGAAGGAAAAGTAAAATAAATAATGTTGGCCTGGATGAAAGATTTTGGATATGGCATAAATTTGGATGATTGGCGAACCTTATGGGATAGAAATAAAAAAATAACTTTGGCGGCACCATATAAAGAAAATTTATATAAAATGTTTTACCGATGGCACATCCCACCATCAAAATTGGCAAAAATTTATCCGAAACTATCCCCCAAATGTTGGAAATGCAATAAAGAAATTGGAACATATTATCACTTATGGTGGAATTGCAAAAGAGCCCAAATATATTGGTTGAAAATTAGAAATTGGATAGAAGAGATGTATACAATTAAAATAGAATTTAGACCTGAAATCTTCTTACTGGGAATTAATATGGGAGACTATAATAAAGATGTAACATACCTAATAGTCCATGTCACTACTGCTGCAAGGTTAGCTTTTGCCCAAAGATGGAAAGGTAGTGAAAATAATGAGGAAAATTTGGATGTGCACTGAAATGGATAAATTAACTCAAAGAATTAAAAAATAAGACTGAATCTGATTATTATAAAATTTGGGAGAAGTTTTACCACAGATTGAAAAGAAGGAACGAATAAGTGTATCAAAGATGATGTGTGTGTGTGTGTGTATTTTTTATATTGTAAGATAAGCAGGTGTGTCGGGATGTATACACAACATTCATTGTTTTTAAATGTTTTTCCTTTTTGTTCGACTAATAAAATAATAATAATTTTTTATCTCGCGGACCACCAGTGGTCCCGCCCACCAGTTGGTGACCACTGGCCTAGACTACTGTTGAAACATATCATCGCAGCTTTAGATGCCTCTTGAGACCTTTTGTTATCATTATTTGTGGAAACGGAAACGACACTGAAATTCTAAATCTTATGTTTTACTGAAATTACTAGGGTTTATTTGCAAATACATTTTAGAACTGTGTTCTTCTATATATCTCAAAATAAGATAATTATTCAGATTTATGCTCACTTCTTTATAGTCACATTAAGAAATAAGAGCATTTTTCTGTCAATGAGTTATACTGTATAATGCTCCATTGATATTTATTTTATGTGTTATAGTTAAAAGCCAGTTCAGTCCCATCAGCGTGTCACATAATTAAAAAAAAAAAAACAGCACAGAGAGATTCTTTAAATATCTTCACAATCCTTCATGTGCATTAATGGTCTTTGGGGAACACTTCTCACATTGACAGTAAAATTCTGCTGTTTCAAAAGCAGGTCCCCATACATTATGGACTTGATTTTTAAGGATTTTTAAGGAGCTGTTGTATTATATAGATTTTTTAAAATGTGTATTATGATATTGAGGTTATTACAACTTTTGTTTTCATTCTTTCTTCAAGATACCCAGAAAGTGGCATTGTGGAAATGAATGTCCATAATCTGCGGCCTCGAGCAAGAACTATTTTGAAATGGAAGGAATTACATGTAGGTGATACAGTAATGGTTAATTACAACGTAGAGAGTCCAGAAGAAAGAGGATTCTGGTTTGATGCAGAAATTACCTCTTTGAGAGAAATTTCAAGGACTAACAAAGAGGCTTATGCCAAAATTATGCTGGGGTAAGATTTTATTGATTGATATTGCAGTCTATCTACATTTTTACATTATTTCAGTAAATAAAACCTTTCAGTATAGCACAAAATTTGTAATTTCTTTCAATGTTATTTTTATAGCAATAAGTTAAACACAATATTGCCCTGTCTTTCTAATATTAGATTTATATCCTATTTTCATTTTGGGACTCAAGACAGCATACATAGTGCTCTATCCTCCCATTTCCCCACTTCCCCCCACCCAGAACAATAATTTGTGAGGTAGGTTGGATAAAGAGAGTGTGACTTGTCCAAAGTCATCCAACACATCTCCATGCCTGGGAGTAGACTAAAACCAGGGTCTTCCTTCCTCTCGCTAAACACCTTAACTACTATATCATGCTTTCATTCATGTTCTCTTTCCAGCTATTATTTGAAATATGTAAAGTACAATTCTGGAGAAGTTTGCTCAGTAGTAAATTCTGTTGAATTCATTACTGACTTACTTTTGATAACTCAACATAAATCAGCCTGATTTTCTTCATAATGGTAGGTCTGGTTTTGTAGCACAGTGGACACATTAATTCAATTTACACAGAAATTAAGATTCTTATATTTTGATTTTTAGAAATACCATGAAATTACAAAAAGAAACGATACACCAAAAATATGACAGCATTGTAGTGATTTCTGTGTTTCAGTAACATAGCAAGACATTTCAACCATGTTATGCTTCTGATTTTCCAGATCATTTTGGCTTTTGGGAAATAAAGAGTATGCAAATGGAGTATTTCACTGTGGTAATTTTGCTTTCCAGAAGGAAGCATTCTCTTTTTATATAGTTAATCAGTGTTCCCAAATCCGAAGTAGACTTAGGTCTCAGAACTGAACTTGGCGAAAAAAGAAATTACTCAGCACAGAAAAATTGGCTGAATTAGCAGTTTGGACAAGAGCCAAGAGGAGGAGGTGGATGTATCTACTCTACCCCTTTCTCCTCAGCTTAAATGTTTTTTTCCACTTTGCAACAAGTCACCAGCTCATTAGTTTTCTTTCCCTCAGATTACGCTTATTTCAGCATTCTCATAATCCTGTGGAATTAAATATTTTGGCAATGTACTGATCTTCATTGTGATAGCAGAGGACTGCCAATATCCTGAAAGAGAAGAGCCTTGCTGTAAAATCAGAAAGAATAATAAATAGGATGAACGCATCTGCAAAAAAAATGATAATAGGGAAAAGCAGCACAGTTAAACCTTAAATAATTTATTTTTTCTTACATCAGCAGACTCTGAATATCTCTTTGAATGCATTAGAAAAGATAAAGTTATTCATAAGTTTTCTTCATGGAAACACCTCTAGTCCTTTGTTCCTGGAAGTGTATAAAGCTAATGCTTGCTAATACTGAAGAAAAATTAAAAGCAATTTACATTTGAGATATAATATAAATCCTGATGTATATACTTGAGTCATTTTTGCCCACCTAATTGATGCTACAATTAGCAAGTGTGTAGCCATATGAAATAAATGAATAAATAAAGTAAAATAAATTATTTACGGTTACTATTTCAATCATTAAAAAACCCTGAATGATGAAGCTATTAGAGGTATTTTGAGTATGAAGTATGTTTCAAATTTAGGCAAACTTTATTGCTGGCAATCTGTTTAAGTAATGTGTGGCAATTCATGGTAAAAACTAAATTTGAATATGCAGCGTTGCCCATAAAGCAGCATAAGATACTAATAAGGGATTTATGTGAAGGGATGTAATTTATGCAGGAGACTCCTTTTTGAAGACAAAAAAATAAGCAAGTTAGATGGTTAACCTTATGTTTTTCTGTATGGAACTCTTGCAATATTATATAGTGATAGGAAGGCTAATTAGAAGGTGTATTTCATTAATTAAACTACTATCCAGTATTATGCTCTGAAAACATAAAGAGTATTTCCTGCTAGAGTTGAATATGCTTGTCCATTTAATTACACTGAAATAAATGAACAAATATTACTTGTCCAAAATAAAGAATCAGATCTATAATCATTTTAACTTCATGGTTCTGATTTAGATGTCAGCCCGATCAGTTATGCTAACATCTTGTTCTTTAATCTTTTTTTTTTATTTCCCTGATTTCTAAATATGTTTTATTGTTGGCTCTTTAAAAATATATGCCCTCAAGCATATTATTATCCTTCTTTACTTTGTTCCATTTCTATTAGCATCAAATGAGTTTATTTGAAAGTGCTTTGTATGGTTGTATTTATTTCTATATTGATCATTAAATATATATGGCAAAATGAAAATAAAATTTAGGTTGTTGATCTATTATTGTTTGATCTATTTTCTGGTTGATGGTATTGCTTATTTGTGATTTTTTTCTTAATATAGTTAATATGTAAATTGTTAATGTTATAGTATGATATTTCAAGTAGATGCATTATTTGCTTTTCTGTGAATATAATATTAGTGAATATTTTCTGGATTAATATACAGTAATAATATTGCTATTTCACAAATGAGTTTGAAGCATGCTTTTATTTAGTTTTTAGTTCAGTCCCTGAATCTTATTCAAAAATATAATGTATACTTGCACAGTAATTTCATGTTGTGTTCCATTGGATAGCATTCAAATTAGACTGAGATAAATTCAGTTGAATTTTTTTTAATAAAAGTTTTTATTTTTTAAGACAAACATATATGTACAAACAAAACATAAAAACATAAAACCATCTTCCATTTTATATACATACAGTGTGTCAGTTGGTTACAAATCTTTTGTGTTATCCTTTCGTAGTCATTACAGTTTATATAATTTTTCACATTGTCAAAGTAACATATGCTAAGTATTTGCCGGCGTATAAGACGACTGGGCGTATAAGACAAGCCCCCAACATTTCCACTCAAAATATAGAGTTTGTTATATACTCGCCGTATAAGACGACCCCCCACTTGGAGGCATGTTTTCAGGGCAAAAAGTCATACGCCGGCAAATACGGTAAGTTGTAACACTTGGGGTATTCTGGATATAATTCTTGATTGACACCCCGCCCCTTTCCCCCAAACTTACAAAGCCACCAAAATGCTTTAGAGAGGCAGCTTCGCCTTTCTCAGGCTGGCACTCAATTCCTCTCCCTTTCTTTGTGACACCGTTGAGCGATCTGCTTTTTCAGGGAAAATAAATAAATAAAAATAAAACTGGACGAAAAACAGTCGAGTTGTTTCTTAATATCTTTCCACCTCCCCAACCAATTTGTCTCCAAGGGTGCACCACACTGATTGCGACATTAATTATTTCAGAGAGAGAGGGTGGGGGGGAGAAATCTTGCTTCCTACTGTGGCTTTTTCCTGCGCATCGTTTTTTCCTTGGCTTTGTGGTTGTTACTTCTTACAGGGAGGGATAATGAAATACCCACACTGGGAGAAAGCGGAAAGGATGTCTATTTTCCTGCTCACTAACTTTCCAGAAAGCGTCGAGTTCCTACCCCAAGACTTGCCAAAAGTCCAGTTCATTCATTTGCTACCTTTCTCCAATGAGATCCAGATCTGTTTCACAACGCGCTTAGGATCTTATCTTATTATCTTATTATTATCTTATTAGCCTTGCTCGGTCCATCCAAGAGAGAAGAAGGCAGACGGTTTTGCGCTCAGGGAGAAAGGAAAAGAGCCTCTCGCTCACGCTGCACACTGCCCCCCTCCACCCCAGCAACACTTAGGAAAAGAGTTACACAAGCATCCTTTCCAGAAGTGAATCGGGGGATTCGAGCAAAGGCTGAAACCGGGAAGAGAAAAATTCCCAAAGAAAATCGCACGAGCAGCATCCCATTCCTGGGAGAAAAACAAAAAAACAAAAACACGAACTCTTCCCGAAGCACAAAAGCAAGGATGGCGCTTTCTCAGCTTTGAGCTGCGTCGCTGCTCTCCCACCCCTCCACTCGTCCCCACGTGCGGCGAAGTTTCTGCCACTGGAGGGGGTGGAGGGGGATGGAAGGAGGTGAGGGATGGGGGCAAAGCCTGGAGCCTGCCTGTCCGCTCGCACGAGTGGAGTGGGTGGGTGGGTGGGTGGGTGGGGGAGGAGGAGGAAGAGAGACTCCGGCTGGGCTTGAAGGGGCTTCGCAAGTTGCGGAGCTCCGCCCCGTCGCTCTTGCACCGAATGACAACAACGTATTTGCCGGCATATAAGACGACCTTTGTTATATACTCGCCGTATAAGACGACCCCCCACTTGGAGGCATGTTTTTCAGGGCAAAAAAGTCGTCTTATACGCCGGCAAATACGGTATATATTTATCAGTTATTAATCATCCATGACTAAACTATTTCTTCCATCATTTTATACGAGATATTCCAAATTCTATTTTAAAATTTATATTGTACTTTCATCCAATGGTTATATATGTCTATATTATATTTTATATCAATCTATTGAACTTTTATTACAAAATTATCTCTTACATTACCATGTCTTTTTGTCCAACCATTGATAAAACAAATCCCATATCATATAAAATTACTTATCTTCTTGCTCTCTAATTTCAAATGTCAATTTACTCACTTCAGCACAGTCCATAATTTTCTTAATAACTTCCTCATGCATAGGTATTTTTTCATTTTTCCAATTCTTAGCAAATACAATTCTAGCCGCTGTTAAAACATTTACAATCAAATATTTCAGCTCTGTATTGTATATTTCCGGTATAATTCCCAATAAAAAAATATCTGGTTTAAAGTCTATGTGTTATTTTATCATTTTTTTCCAACCATGTGTGGATTTTAGTCCAATATCTTTTTGCATCCGAGCATGTCCACCACATATGATAATATGAACCAGGTATCTGATGACATTTCCAACATTTATCCAATTTGTTCTTAAACATTCTTGCAATTCTCATCGGGGTAGGTGCCACCTGTAAAACATCTTACACAAATTTTCTTTATATGCAGTTGACATTGTCATTTTATAATTTTGAGACCACAATTTTTGCCATTTCTCTAAATCAATCCCATATCCAAAATTTTCCCCCCAAGCAATCATCATTTGTTTGACTTGTTCTTCCTCCAACTTAAATTCTAATAAATGTCCATAAAGTTTTTAAATTACCTTTTCATCAGTACCCCTCAGAATTTTATATAAATCAGTCGACTTAACATAAATACCTTCTGTTTTAAAATCTTTATCAAATCTAGATTGTATTTGCAAATATGAAAACCGATTCATTTTTACACCTTGTTCTTCCAACGCTTGCATAGATTTAAGTTCACCCTTTTCATTCAATATCTCACCAATCTAACTGTTCCTTTTTATATATTATTGGATAAGAAAAAGCTTCGATAGTAGATATCCATAATGGAATTTTTAAGTAATATTGTCTTTTTATCTTCTCCCAGTTCAAAAACAATACCTCTCTAATGTAATGTCTTCTAAAATACCCCTGTGTTTTAGTTCTCTTATACCAGAGGAAGGCATGCCATCCCAGCAGCAAGTCATGCCCTTCCAAGGTCAATAATCTACTGTTCCTTAATGTTATCCATTCCTTTACCCACATCAAATTTGTTGTTTGATAATATAACTCCCAGTTAGGCAAGGCAAACCCTTCTCTTGTTCTTGCATCTTTTAACAGTTTAAGTTTTATTCTCACTTTCTTGCCCTGCCAAATATATTTCAGCACAATTCTATTTAAGTCTTCAAAAAACCCTTTCCCTAGTCGAATTTGAATTGTCTGGAATAGATATAAAATTCTAGGCAATACATTCATCTTAATTGTAGATATTCTCCCAATCAATGATAGTTGTAAGTTTTCCCATTTTGCCAAATCTGTCGCAATCTGCTGTTTGAGTTTAAGTAATTATCCTCCTTCAGTGTGCTACATCTTGGTGTAATATATATCCCTAAATACTTAACCTTATTTGTGACCTGTATTTCTAAAACTTCTTCCAACTCTTCGTTTCGTCTTGCTAACATATTCTTTGTTAATATCTTTGTTTTATCTTTGTTTATTTTTAAACCTGCTACTTTTCCATATTCTTCTATCGTTTCTATTAATGTAGGTGCTGTTTCCAATGGGTCCTCTAATATAAATACCAGGTCATCTGCAAAGGCTTGCAATTTATACTCTTCCTTTTTAATTTTCATTCCTTTTATTTCTTTTTCATCTCTAATATTCCTATTCAACACTTCCAATGTTAACACAAACAGCAGAGGTGACAGTGGACAACCTTGTCTTGTCCCTTTTCTTATATCTATGGATTCTGTTAATTCTCCCTTTACCATCACCTTTGCAGTTTGTTTATGATATATCATTTCAATGGCTTGGATAATTTTTTTTACCAAAGCCCATTTGTATTAATTGCAGTAAGATGAATTGCCAACTCACATTGTCAAAGCTTTTTGTGCATCTAAAAACATCAAGGCCATTTGCTTTTCAGGATGTGCCTCATAGTATTCCAAAGTGTCCAGAATTATTCTCACATTGTCTTTGATTTGTCTCTTTGGCAGAAATCCATTTTGATCAGCATGGATAAAGTTATTTAAATATCTTTTCAGTCTTTCTGCCAAGATAGAATCAAAGATTTTGTAATCTGAATTTAGTAGGGATATAGGTTTATAAATTTTAACTTGCTGCAAGTCTGTATCCTCCTTCAGTATAATTGTAATATATACTTCTGATCATGTGAGTTGAATATTTTGTTTCTTAATTTCAGGGGCCCAGAAGATGTAATAAATGATTGCAAACTACGTTTTATAGAAGAAATATACAAGATTGAAAAACCAGGAGCATATCCATTGACATTTGCAGATGGAGAGTTCAAAAGTAGGTAATTGGTCTGCCTATGAAAGGTTTCCCATTTTTGAATAATATTTTAAACACGCTATTATTAAAAGAAATATATTAATATATTTTTCAAATAAATATACAATTCATAGAAATAACTTTATATTAGAGTGTGATTTAGATATTTGTAGAGAAAGATATATGTAGAGAAAACCAGAAGACAATGATTTATTATCTGCAAAGGTTTGCACATTTATGCTGCCACTGTCATATATTTAAATTCTGCTTATTTGCCAACCTCTTTTGCTAATAATTGTCTTTTATAGGCCCAAGGTGACACTAGAGAGTAATCTTACAGTCTTACTTCAGTCCTGAGTACTGTAATAAATTACTGCTTGATTGCATTTAAAGGAAAGGAAAGAAATTATAGGAGGAAGAGGACATATTGAACGAATGCTCAGATGACTTGGATAGTCTTTCTTCAGCAGACATTTCTCTAAGAGACATAATCAACAGCCCAAGTAGCTCTCTTCCACTTGCCCAAAGAACCATCTTTTCCCCAGGTCCTTAGTGAGGAAGGAGATTTTAGATGAAAAACTGTCTACCAGGGACTCAGTGCAACTGTTTTTTCAATGTGATTTGACATTCCAGGCAACAGCTTCAAAGGAATAAGTTTGGTCTAGTTTAAAGCACCAGGTAAGTAAATAGGAGTGTGATTTCTAGTCCTACTTTAGGCATAAAAGATGACTGGGTGACTTTGGGTCAGTTATTCTGTCTCAACCCAACCCACTTCACGGGCTTGTTGTGGGGAAAAATGAGGAGGAATAAGTATTAGGTATATTGGTTGCCTCAAATTATTTATAAAAAAAACAAAGGTGGGATAAAAATCTAATAATAATAAATACCTGATATTATTCTCCTATTTTCCCAAAACAACCCTGAGAGATGAGTCAGACTGACCAGAGAGAGCAATCCAAAGTTACCCAGCTGGCTTTCAGGCCTAAAGCAGGATTAGAACTCAACAGTCTCCCGGTTTCTATCTTGGTGTCTCCTAAGTCAGTATTATCCTCCAGTTACTTTAAGGAAATAGACCTTTTGGTGTCTCCTTAGATCAGATACTGATTGAAATCAAGAGGAAGATACTCTTTCTTCTCCCCTCTAAAACCACCAAGTGCAAGAAATCCAGATAGCTGAACTGAATTGCCACCTAAAGAAGCAGTTAATGCACCAGCAACAGTCTAGGGACTAACTCTTCTCTGCCATGTTTGCAGGAGATCCAAGTGAGTTATAAGTTATCAAGATCCCTTACTGAAAGGAAAGCTTCACCTCGTCTTCCAATATTGATTTTCCATCTCCACAGATGCCTGGGTGCTTTGCTTAGTTTATATATATTGGACCATGTGTCCCTGTAGTTTTAAATATTTCTACAGGCATTGTGGGAAATCAGTAAGACAATACGCATTTTTAGTAATATGGTAACATTTTGTCTGCCTTTTATTTACGTGCATCAAGACACCAAAAATGTGTGATCTAGCTCTCTGTGCAAATGTATTCTGGCCAATAACAAAGAGTGAACACTTCATAGTTCATGATCTTGAATGAATGATTGTCTGGTAGCCTGCATTTGCTTGCATTTAAATTTGTTTTCCTGGTGGCTTTCACCCCAGGAAGTCAAGCTAGGGAATTTTGATGATCATTGTATTTGCTTTTTCAATGCTTATTAATATTTTCAATATTTTTTGGTTTATATAATTAATTTTCTGTGCAGCTGGTGTTCAAGACTCTTTTTAATCACCTTATTTCCCTCACTCTCTCTTTTTTCTTTGCAGGGAAGAGTGGTCCTGAATGTAAACATTGCAGAGCTGACCCAGATAAAGAATGTCGATTTTGTTCTTGTTATTTATGTGGGGGGAAACAGGATGCACACATGCAACTTCTCTGTGATGAGTGCAATATGGCTTACCACATATATTGCCTGAACCCACCACTTAGCAAAATACCAGAAGATGAGGACTGGTAAGAAACACATGCGCGCGCGTACACACACACGTGTACACACACACACACACACACACACACACACACACACACACACAGTCTATATATATTCAGTTTTATTGCCAATATAATTAAAATTCATTGATAGAGGCTGTTATTTCTAATGCCCTTCTAGTGCTAAAAGAATGGGAAAAATCATTTTTTTCCTCTACACTCTAAATACCAGATGAAATCATACTAGTAACCCTTATTTATACATTTTATGCTTTTAGCTTTAGAAATTCTTGGAGTTCTTATATGTGATATTAGATATTGAAACCACTGCATAGTAACCATAGGCTTGATGCTCCTGTTCCTTTTACCAGCAAGAGTTTCTAAACAAAGATAAATTCCTTCTGTAATTTATAGATGTGAAAATTCAGATTTTTGCTTTACCCTGTTGTACTCAGAATTGAAAGAGATCATTTGTTCATAATCTTCAGCTCTGTGATTTACTTAGCTACTTCTTCTGACAGGAACCAAATAGAAGCTGTGTTTACCGGGAGATTGTTTGCAGTTCATTCCAAATGTTCAGAATTTCAAAATAATTGCAGTCTTTTAGGATCTGCAGTCTTTAGAAGCTAAATTTGGAATATCATATAATTTTTGTAAAACGATTAATTTTGCAAGTATTTGCTGAGATGGTAGGTTTTTTTTTTTTTTGTTCTGCCTTTAGTAGAGAATATCCAGGAGTTGTTGAGCATAAAACCTGTCTAATTAGGGTAACTATCATTCAACAGTTCTTGCTCAAAATCAAGGCTTAATTGTCTTGGACAGTGTAATTGTTATATTGTTCGCTTAGCCAGCTGCTACCAAATGTGAAAGTTAGATGCTTATCCTAAACCTGCAGCTGCAGGAGAGAACGATGATCACAGCTTCCCTCATGTAATTTCTCTTCCACTGGAGAAATCTATCAGATTTGTCCTAGTTTGTTTTTGTTTCTTAATGCTGTAATGATAATATGGGATCATGGTTTAATTTTGCATTTTATAGAACACAGTGTCAAAACCAAGCTTAAAGCCAAGAGAGAAGCAACAAATTATATCTAATTTTGCCCTGTTTATTTCAAGACCAAACCCCTCATACAATATTTACGGTTAGAACAACAGCCCCATCTCATAATATTGGAGGAAATGCTCCCCTGTGATCGCATGATTGCAGTCTAGGTGCTTGGTAACCAGTTTCTATGAATGACTGGTTTCAGTGCCCCATGATCACATGGTTGCCACCTGCCACCTAACCTAGCAGCTTCCCCAGAAAGTCAGTGGGGAAGCTGTCAGGAAAGTCTCAAGTCACTGGGATAAGTCTGCCCCACCTGTGTACTTTCACCCTAGTCCTTCTGTGTCAGCCATTAGTGCATGGCTCTTTTCATCCTTCTCTGCATTCCCTTCCTTACCCAGCATTAGCCACCTACCCAGCTGCCAGTCTAGGACTTGCAACTTTCCACTGGCTTTCCCACTGACATTGGTTATGGGAAGCCAGCAGGAAGTTGCCCTCATGTAACAACCATAGGCTTCAGTTAATGAAGGCAACAGATATTGGAGGGATTGCCATCGTTAAGTGATATGGTCACGCTTTATGACTGCATCAGTTAGCGGTAATTCCAGTCCCAAATATCATCATAAGCCAAATTATCTAGTATAGACCTTGAACTGAGACTTTGGAGGTTTAATCAGTCATGGAGTTTGCTGGATGATGTTGTGTCAATTTGTAAATTAAATCTCTGTTACATGATACTATGACGATAAAATTATAGCCACGAAGAAAAAATAACATATAAATGCAATAAATAAATAATATCCATAGGATTAAAAGAAGAAAGGGGTTTACAAGAAATTTCAAGAAATGTAAATATGAAATATAAACCCACAAGGAATTGTGTTTCAGATGCATATTGCAAAAAAATTCCTATGTTGATATTATTCATATTTTATTTATAGTTTAATAGATTAATAGATTTCAAAATAATTAATGTTTTAGGTACTGTCCTTCGTGTAAAAATGATTCTAACGAGGTTGTAAAAGCTGGGGAAAAGCTCAAACAAAGTAAAAAGAAAGCAAAGATGCCATCTGCCTGCACTGACAGCCAACGAGATTGGGGCAAGGTAAATAATGTTTAGATACCTTTGAATGTATTCTCTCTAAACATTTATTTGTTTCCTTACTTATAAACTTCAGACAATTTCACGAATCTAAAAAAGTTTAAAAAAATGTTTCCTAATGTCCTCCATAGTGTCATAATCCAAGTATGAAATGTAATTCCCACATTAAAAAAATAAAAATAAAATTAAAAAATAAAACAAAAACCCAGAAACAAAAACTCAGACAAGTTACCTGAAGTCACTAGTAGCTGCTACTTCCTCCATCTCAAAATAGCATTTTTTAATTCAGTTTAAACATCATACTACAGTATGATTTTTAGTAAACATAATATGGAATTGAAATCATGATTAGGAGTTGTAATTAATGATGTGCTTTTTTTCCTTCCATTTTGCTAGCAAAGTCAAATGAACGTTGTTATTATAGAATGGTTTTTAAAAGTAATTACAGTCATTTTTAAAAATCTTGTTTGTTTGTTTGTTTATTTATTCATTTATTTATTTATTTATTTATTTATTTATTTATTTATTTATTTATTTATTTATTTATTTATTTATTTATTTATTTATGCCACAGAACCCCAAATTAATTATTTACAATATCTTTTGCATTTATTTTATATTACTATGGCACTTAGATTCTAATTACATAAAAATAGATGTTTTAGTTCTTTTAGCATATTATTATTGTATTATTTAGATTATTTCTCAAACATGATATTGCAACGCTTTGTATGTGGAATGATTTTGAAAAAGAGTATTTCAGATATTCAGTTAGTTGAAAATACAATAGTGAAGATGGATAATACTTGAATTAAAGTCTTGGGTTCTGGTCAGTTTTTGGGTGCAATTTAATAAACCTATGAAGTTTTAGGTAGCTTGCCCCATGGCACCTAAAAAACTTCCCTGCATCACTGTGAACCGATCTCTTTTTTTAAAAAAGTAGTGAGATGAGGATTAATAATGGAATTTAATCGAGACAGCTGACTGGTTCCAATGAAATATTTTGTTATACCTATTTGGGATGGAGAATTCTGAAAATTTTAATTAAAATGTATGTTATGAAATATCTAAATATAATCGTCCACATTTATCAATAATGATTGGGCCAGGACCACCCTCATTCAGTGATAATAAAGCATAAAGTCTTGTGATCATGCTGAATAATTACAGCAGTTCTGGTAAACAATGTAGTTTTTATGCTATCTTTTATGTGCTGCCAGTAGGGAAGTTTGCTGATTTTATAGTAGTAGCTCTTCTAAAAAAAAAATTAGCAAAGCCAACTGTGATAATTTTTTAAATAGATCAACAGCCTGGTTTCAAAACAGCTTTTGAATACCCTTATTTCAATAAGCTATGAACTAAAACATTGCTAAGACCCATATTTGTTCATAAACTTTCAAAATTACTATGATTAATTGCTTGCCTTGTTCTCTTGATGGTAGGGCATGGCCTGTGTTGGCCGTACTAAGGAATGCACTATAGTTCCTTCTAACCATTATGGACCTATACCTGGTGTTCCTGTTGGAGCAACATGGAAATTTAGAGTGCAAGTATGTAGACATATTTTCTATATATTGTTTTTTACTCTTGTTTCACCATTGTGTCATTTGCATGAGTGCATAAATCATTACTTGGGTTTTTAATGTAATATTTGAAGTCAGTTAGTTTTTATGTTGTACTAGTAGCTGCTTTTGAAATTTTCCCATTGTCATGCTGTTTTATTGACAGGATCCCATCAGTATATTAGTATAAGATAATCTTTTGTGATCCTGGGTTAATATCTTTATTGTAAGATAAATCTTTTGTCTTGGATAATTGCCAAAAATAAATTTACTGCTCTATGGACTGAGATTTTAAATTTACCTTTTTAAAAATGTCAGCATTATAATATATGACAAAATATTTTTGAAATTGAGTGGTGTTTTGAGTACAATTAAATAGCTTTTGAATACATTTTTTCAGGAAAACAAGATTAAAGTATTTTAACTAGATGCACTAATATTTCACATACGCTATTCAAAACAGGAACATATTTTAAACTTGTTTATTTTAAAGGTGAGTGAAGCAGGTGTTCATAGACCTCATGTTGGTGGAATCCATGGACGTAGTAATGATGGAGCGTACTCCCTTGTGTTAGCTGGAGGATTTGAAGATGAAGTTGTAAGTTCTATATTCCGATTGGTTTATGTATTGGTGCTCTATTTGATTGTTTTATCTCATCTTATGTAAAAATATAAAGATGCTGGTAAAAATGTTTTTTTAATGTTTAAAATGGATTTATTTTTGTGTTAGCAAAATGTCAGTGGGTTCCAGCATTCAGCTATACTGAGATTCTGACTGGAGAAGGATAGAAAAATTATAGAGGTTTATTAATCTGACAGCTCAAATGATTCACCTTCACCAGCCAGATCAAAATTGATGCTTAGCCAGAGGCAAGACATGGATACTTCTTTCTGTTGCTAGGAGTTGTTTTTGGCAACAGAGATTAGTATTGGAGTCTTAGAATGAAGTTTAAGTTATGTTGTCCTACTAGAGAATGGAAAATACAATATGAGCAATAATTGTAAAAATGTAAAGCAAAGTTTGAATATTTAGATAGTAGTTAATGTTGGAAGAGAAATTAAAAGAACCAGGAAAGGTTTGTAAAAGGAATGTATGTAAAAGAAAGGAACTGTACAGAATACTTCTTTTTTACACAAGATATTCTATTTTTTATTTCTGACTTTTATACAGGGCTTATGCAATAATTGTAACAATAAAGGGAAAACATTTAAAAAGAAAGACAGCTGGGTAATTTTGGGCCAATCATACTCTCTCAGTCCAATGTACTTTGCAGTGCTGTTTTGTGAAGAAAATGAGAGGAGGGAAAAATTTTATTTAGTAGGGCTCTTTGACTTCGGTAATTTTTAAGACCTGTAGACGTGAACTCCCAGAATTCCTCAACCAGTATGGCTGGCTAGGGAATTCTGGGAGTTGATGTCCACAGGTCTTAAAGTTGCCAGGGTTGAAGATAGCACTTTGAGCTGTACAAAATAAAGATGGGAAATGTATCTGGCAAATAAAAATGAAAAAAAAAAAAAGGTATTTCAGTGGTGCAACCAAAAATACATTCATATAATTTTATTAGAATATTTACTAACATTTTGGCTTTCATAAGTTTCTTATGAAATGTTATAAAACATTTCCATTTACTAGATAATTCATTAACAGATTTTTATTGTGTAAATCCAGATTATCAACTGCTACAACTTTTGGTTGATTTAGTCAGATACGTCTGATAGCATTGAATTGGTGCTAACTGACATGCTTTGATATTTAATTAATGCTTTTTATTTATTATTCATGGTTCATGTTTTTATACAAAGTAGCTCAAGAAGATATAATGTATTTGTGTGTTTTACCCTATTTCCTCAGGCCTATAATTTTGTGATTATTGTTGCAGATTCCTTTTAGTTTATTGGTATCATTTGCCATTAAATGCTAATTAATTATTACTGAGATGATGTGAAGGTAAAGTGCATTTTTACTGAATAGCTGATGCCAAAAATCAGAATACTTCAAAGGAAAAGAAAGGTGCATAAGCCTTCAAATATTTCTCTTTATTTCCCAAAACAACCACAGAAGACTAGTAGCTCTCAAACAGATTTAATTCATGCTCACCACCCTTAAACCAGTTAAACTTTTATGTCATGCTAAATTATTTTGGAGGGGAAGGGTAATTTACATCTTGTGGAAAGGGTATAGCCAGGGACAGAAAGATTAGTAATTTATCATATCTGTAATGTCCAAATTCACCCAAAGTCATTCAACTCTGTTTAAAATTGTTCAAATTCACCCTTCTGAATGGATTTGCTAATATCATCTTTCCCTGAAAATACGACCTACCCCAAAAACAAGCCCTAGCTGGATTTTCACGCATGTACCTAATATAGCCCTACCCCCAAAATAAGCCCTATTTAAGCCCCGCCCACTGTCTGGTTGTATGAAGTAGGGTGAGGTGCATGGGTAAAAATCAAGCTGGGGGTATGCAGCTGCCCCATGGGCCCCACACCTACTTACATTAGGACCACTGCAGCCAGGCCTCCCACACCCTGACACCTATCATGTTGCTGCCCAACTTCTGCTGCATGGCTCGTTGGGCAGTCCGTGCAAGCTTTCTCCGAGCTGTTTTTCAGTTGATTAAAACAGTTTTAACTTCTGGAGAATTTTTTTAATGAAATTATGTTTTAAAAAGCTATCATTGGCTATTCTTTTCCTTTTGGCTAAACTCCTTTAAGTGCACTCCGACCATTTCCACTTGACTGCACTTTATTTCACTCTTGCTTCCCTTCTGAGAAGGCAGAAAAAAATGCAAGCCAAGTATGCGTATGTTATGCCACCGCTCGTGGCAGAAGGCTGTGTGGTATATTGTGCCATGTGCACGCAAGCATTGGTACTGGCACAATGCGCCACATGGCATCCTGCCACGAGTGGGAACATACAATATGCATATTTGGCTTTCATTCTTTTCTGCCTTCTCAGAAGGGAAGCAAGAGGGAAAGAAAATGTAGTCAAGTAAAATGTTTGGAGTGCACTTAAAGGAGTTTAGCCAAAAGGAAAAGGATAGCTGATGATAGCTTTTTAAAACATAATTTTCTCAACAACAAAAAAAAAACCAAACCCACACCAGAAGTTAAAACTGTTTTGATCAGCTGAAAAACAGCTTGGAGATAGCTTTACAGCTCGGAGTCAACTTGCACAGTCCACGCAACAATCTACTTGGCACACAGGCCGTGCAACAAGCCACTCGGTGTCTGGCTGCAAATGGCCACAGAAGTTGGCAGCAGCGCAAGAGGTATTGGGGTGTAGGAGGCAGTGGTCCTAAGGTAAGCGGGTAAGACAACTCCTGAAAATAAGACCTGGTGCTTATTTTGGGTCCAAAAGGAAATAAGACTGGGTCTTATTTTCGGGGAAAACATGGGTAGTAGACTAAAATTAATAAAAGTAATTACATACATATTTATATAATGTGGTACAACTTCAAGAATTATAATAAAACAAAAAGGCAGTCACATACCTATAGATCAGGGGTGGGCAATTAATTTCTGTCGGGGGCCACATGGAAAATCAGATCTGCGTTTGAGGGTCGAACCAATTTTATAAAAGGCCATTATATATATTATATATAAGAAAAAGTAACACCGTGGGTGCTCCTGCTACTACTTTCCACGCTTTCCAAGCGAGTCCCAGGAGAGAACAAACAGCAAAGCGGCGCTCAGGGGCATCCAAACCCACCTAAAGCTAGGCCGCTGCTGGTGGAACCTTGCCCTGCCTTGGTGCCCGTTTCCCGGCTCGGCGGTCCTGCTCAGGCGGCACTTTAAAAGCCCTCCTCCTCGCGTACGCGCCCGATGAGCCGCTCACCACGGCGGCTCCCAGCACCCGAGCAACTTCCCAGCAACTTGCGGCTTGCTTTTCCTCTCGGGCGCTCGCACCTGGCCCAGTCGCGCGGCGGAGGGGAAACCCGGAGCGCCACCGGGTTGCCTCCTCCAAGCAGCCCGCCCACCTGCCAGGTGGAACCCTTCCCGCTCCTTGGCGGGAAGATGCTCCGCCTGCAAACTTTGCCTTTGCAAAGTTTAAGCCTGGAAGCCCGAAACCGAGCAACTTCCCAGCAACTTGCGGCTTCCTTTTAACTCGCGGGCGCTCGCGCCTGGCCCCGAGCCGTGCGGCAGAGGGAAGCCCGGAGCGCCTCCGGGTCGCCTCCTCCAAGCAGCCCGCCCGCCGGGCTTCCCGAACCAATTTTATAAAAGGCCAGGCGCGAGCTGGGCCAGGCGCGGCGCCCGCAAGGAAAAAGGAAGGCGCAAGTTGCTGGGAAGTTGCTCGGGTGCTGGGAGCAGGCTTTTAAAGTGCTGCCCGAGCAGGACCGCCGAGCCGGAAACGGGGCACCAAGGCAGGGCAGGCTCCACCAGCAGCGGCTAGCTTTAGGTGGCTCCAAGCAGCCCGCTCCAAGCAGCCCGCCCGCCAGGCGGAACCCTTCCGCTCCTCGGCGGGAAGACGCTCCGCCTGCAAACTTTGCCTTTGCAAAGTTTAAGCCTGGAAACCCGGAAAAAAGTGGGGATCGGGGGGGACTCACCTTCGGAGAGGTCGCACTCGAAGGTGATTTCGAACTCCCAGCGGAGGCCTTTGCAAAGTTCTTCTTTTCTTTCCTACCCGAGAGCGCTCCGCACTGTTTTGCAGCTTTGGGGGCCACGCGCGCAGGGCAATATGACACGCCCAGCGATTTTTTTCAGGGCGGGCGGATTGGACAGACCAACGGACCAGATGTGGCCCGCGGGCCGTGGTTGCCACCCCTGCTATAGATGCACAAAAACAGAATAGTGGACCTTGTTAATGCAAACTGCTAGAAGATATTGAACTTTAAAAAAAAAGAGAGAGATAATATGTAAATATGCCAAAATATATCAAGTACAATAGTTGAATTGTTTTAGAATAACAAATACAATAAAATATTTAGGCAGTTTATAGACATATTCACAATTTTTACAGTATAGATAGAGAAGGTACATTGATATATGTTGATGTCCTCGCCCACCCCCAGTTAATGATGTTCTTGGAAAGTTTTTGCAGGTCTTTTAATCCTGAAATTTGAGGATAAGATACCTGAGAGAGGCATTCCCTATATCCTGGCATATAGAAATCTGTAATTAGATCCAGCTCTTTGCCACTAATGCAAATTTAGTGCATTCACATCTATCCTGGATATAGAACAGATATAATGGGAGAGTATGGAATGTGAGGATTTGTGTTGAAAAATCCTTCTATTTATGCTCAGGATGAAAATATCATTAGTATTCTGTTCCTCTCTTGCAGCCCATGTAAATTGGTCCTTCTAAAACACTGCCTACTGAAGTTAACGCTTTTTGTGTTTTTAGGTAGACACATTTGTATGCAAACAGATATGAATATGACCACATACAAATACGTCCCCAAATATCTGTGGCAGCACCACATAAAGTGTTGGTATAGTTATATATGCACAGCTGTTATTGCATGGGACTCATTTTCATCTTCTACTTGTATATTTCAGACTATCCTCAATCATAATTTGACATTTTAAAGGATAATTTATCTTCTTATATAGGACCGAGGTGATGAATTTACTTACACTGGGAGTGGTGGAAGAGACCTTTCTGGCAATAAAAGAATTGGGGAACATTCATTTGATCAAACTCTAACACACATGAACAGGTGCTTTTAAAAATATTTTCCTATTTGTTTTTTAAGGAGCAAGCATCCATTTTTAAGGAAAAACTGCACTTTCAAACAGGTAGTCATCCTAAGTCTGTTGCCTCTTATAGGTTGCTAAAGCATCTTAGAAGTCCATTGGAAAATTAAAGTGCTATGAGAAATCAAGATGTTAGGCAAAAGTGGATTGCAGCTTTTCCTGTAGAGAGAAAACAATATTTCTGCTTATTGCTACCCTGTTGATGAAAGAATAAAGCAGAACGGGTTACAAAGGGGGAAGATCTTTTTAGTTTTAATGGCTGAGTAAAGTTAGGAGCCCTTCAAATTGTGAAACACCTGCATCTGGAGACTGAAGCTTTGAGTGCCTGAATGCAGCACTCTTACATTTTTTGTGAAGGAAGAAAAAGGAGGATCAATTCAGGTTTGAGATGGGCATACTGTTTCCATAGGAACAAACTGCAGTTGATTCAGTAGTGATTCTATGCTTAACTAGCCTGCTCTGATAACTGTAGAGTATCAAATTGCAATAGTTTGGCATGTCATGGTAAATCCTCACTGATAGTCTAATACTTTAAGAAATATTCTGTTATGTTGAAAGACTTTTAAAAAATTTTTTTTTTTTCAGAGCCCTGGCTCTAAATTGTGATGCTCCATTGGATGACAAAAATGGAGCTGAGTCTAAAAATTGGAGAGCTGGGAAACCAGTTAGAGTTGTTCGCAGTTCAAAAGGTCGAAGGATCAGCAAATATGCTCCAGAGGAAGGCAATAGATATGATGGCATATATAAGGTAAGTATTGTTCTTCTGTTTGTCTTGGAAAATATTAATAGCGAAGTACTTTTTTTACTGCAAAACTTACTGATCTAAAAGATGCATGTGTATACTCTTTTGTGATTTCTGGATGTTATTAATGGCACATTTCAAGTATTCAGTGACCTTCTGATCTGTCACAGAGGGTTTAAAGAATGCCCTTTATGTTCACAGCTTTCTTTCATGCAATTTTGGATTCAACGCACTCTAGAAAGTATGCTCAGTTAAAATCAGTAATCAATTTGTTGTACTGTTGTATTGGTTGTCTATTATTTCAGCTTTTGCACAACGTATCTGAGGTGATGAAGGGAGAGAAAGAATTGATAAGTTGAATATATTTTCAGTAATTCAATAATATGTGCATTTAAAAAAATTGGATTTCTGTTTATAGCATAACAAATAGAGTTTTCAGCTGTTGGCATCTTTTTGATGATTTATGTAAAAAGCCCTCTAAACTTCTCCAGCTAACTTTGTCTATTATTTATGCTAATTTGCAAAAATTAAATCTGCCACTACCAGAAAAAAAATGCCTTGATTCTTAGAAAATGTGGCATATATACTTTTTAGAGAAACAGTCTGGTTATCAAAGATTACTTATTGTGGAAGTCAATATTAAGTTCTTTCTTTACAATACCATTGCTTAGGAAGTCCACTACAACACAGTGGAGATGATCAGAAGCAAGATAGATAAATTGAGATCAATACCTCAACTTGCCTTTGTATGTAAGTTGCTTTTCAGATAGCATAAGTTTCTTTCCTAGAGCTAATGTATATGTAGAGAGAAATTGCTATATCTAGATATGCTTGGATGAAAAAGATTCAAAATCCACATCAACTTGATATTTAGATCTGGTTTTAACAAGTCAACTGCTTAGTATTTTTTGTGATCTCTACTGGGAGGGAGATTAGGAAAATGTATCCTAGTTACTTTTCTGGGATCTTTATTCTATGGCTGTTCATTATTTCTTTCTAGACAGTTTTCCTGAATAAATTGTGGAACTTTTATTTTATTTATAATTTGTCAAACAAAACCAAAAACACAAATAATATAAAGAATAAAATGACAGGGACAATAGGCACATTGGTGCACTTATGCACGCCCCATTTACAGACCTCTTAAATATGAAATGAGGTCCACAAAAGTCAATTTGTGACTAAAACTGTGAAAATTTGTAGCTGAGGCAACTGCATCAGGTAGAGCATTCCAGACTCTATTACAAAAATCACATTTTTACAGTCAAGTTTAGAATGGTTTACATTGAGTTTAAAACGGTTTGAGCATGTATTATTGTGATTAAAACAGAAAAAGTCATTTACAGGTAAAACATTACTATGCACAATTTTGTATGTAATACCTAAGTCCGACCGCAAGTGATACAGTTCCAGGTTATCCAAACCAAGAATTTTGAGCCTAGTAGCATAGGGAATTTGATTATGTACAGAAGAGTGCAAAACCTTTCTCGTAAAGTACTTCTGAACCTGCTCGATTGTGCTAATTAATATCAAATATATGCTGGGGTGGGCTGCTGGGGGTTCTCAGAGGTTCGGGAGACCCCCTAGCTAAGATTCTGTGCAGTTCGGAAAACCCCCAAATCCCACTCCTGGCTGGCCCCTTCCCCCTACCCACCCTCCCCACCCCTCCCAGGAGTCCCCACGCGGCTCGTTTTGGATGCAGGTAAGTGCAGGGCACGCACGGAGGCTCAGGAAGGCCAAAAAATGGGCCTCCTGGAAGTTTGGAAAGGCTGGAAATTGGCCTCCGGAGCCCAGGGAGGCTATTTTCACCCTCCCAGAGGCTCAAAGAAAGCCATGGGAGCCCAGGGAGGGCAACCCTCCCCCCACCATGGTGCAGGAGGCCGACTAGGGCATGGCCACACCCACCCAGCAACTGGGCAGAGAACTCTTTGCTAAAAATTTTGAAGCCCACCCCTGGTTATATGATAGGGATTCCAAACAGTTGAACAGTACTCCAAGATTGATCTAGCATAAGTTTTATAAGCTCTAGTTAGCAATACAATGTTTCCAGAAAAAAAACTTAGGTAGAATTAAATTAACAACTCTTTAACATTGGTTTCAGGCAACTACTTTATTACTCTTCCAGATATTTTAATGTTAACTTTTGGTTTAAATACAGGACTAAAACTATCTTAATGGATTATCTATGCTGAAAAATGAATAGGATTCATGACCCTCCTAATTTCTCTAGGCTATCTGTTTTACAGTAGTTTCAAATCTTTTGCTGTTGCACTTCTGTTTCACACAAATGTATCCAGGGCATCCAATGAGACTCCATCTTGTTTCTCATGTTCTTCAGTATCTACTTGAACTTTGGAGTGGGATGTCATCAATATGCTGATAACACCAGTTTGCTTGCCCTTAAGGAAATAGTCCTTGAGGGCAAATGCTGAAGTTTGATAATGGGCTAAATGCAGATGAAGAAACAAATGAAATCCAGGCTTATGTTAATTGAATCTTGGGTACTTGGATGTTGAACTTTAGCTTGTTGTGGATGTATTGCATCTCTTCCTTTTCCACAGAAATGGAAGATCTCATTGATTAAGGTTGCATCTGTGATAAAGAATCCATTCCACTTGCATTGGCAGGATATCTGGATTGATTGCTAATCATTGTTAGCTCCTTTTTGATCATTGTGATTTATCCTTAAAAAGCACCTGGAAGTTTTAGTTGGCATAAAATGTGGCATATAGGTTGTTAACTAATAAAATAGTTGGGAATGATGCGAAAGATATAGTGCTACTATTAAATTTTAGAGTGTGTGGGCTTATAAATTTAATAAAAAATAGGAAATAATAAAACTATAATACACAGTTTAGGACCTGACTACCTGAACAGTTGCCTTTTCTTTAACAAGTCTGTAGAAACGTTATGATTGGCAGAAGAAGCCTTTTTGTGTGTGTGTCCCCAGACTCAGAAGCTCTTCTGTACCACATTCATATTATGGAATGTACTCTTTTTGGCTTTTATTCTCCCTCTGTTTCTTAGAAGAGCATTCATGATGCAACTCCAGGTTTTTAATATTTGATTATTTCATACTTTAATTTTATATTTTGTATTTTGCATTTTAATTTTATTAGCCACTTTGAATGCGCAACTAAGCAAAGAAGAAAATCACAGATCAATGCTGTAGGGTGGTAGTCTAAATCAGGGGTCTCCAACCATGGCAACTTTAAGACTTGTGGACTTCAACTCCCAGAGTTCTTCAGCCAGTAAAACTTAAAACTTTGCTGGCTGAAGAACTCTGGGAGTTGAAGTCCACAAGTCTTAAAGTTGCCATGGTTGGAGACCCCTGGTCTAAATAACCTTATTTCTACTGTTTTTTTGTTTTGTCCTTCCTTGACTATCATTTTACTTAATGTACTGGATTTAAAAAAAAAACAACCTTTGTAGAGTTAAGTTTAGGAAATTCTTTATGACAACCTTAGATTAAACATTTTAGATTCAAATATTTGAAAGGTTTTCTAAGCAGTCAGTCTATACTTTATAATTCAGGTGGTGAAATATTGGCCAGAAATTGGAAAATGCGGATTTTTAGTTTGGCGCTATCTCCTGAGAAGAGATGATGCTGAACCTGCACCTTGGACTACGGAGGGAATAGACCGGTCCAAGAAATTGGGCTTGAGTTTACAGGTTAGAACTTAATGTTGCCATCGTTTTTATGTTTTACTAAAACAGATAAGCTAGTCGATACTCAGCTGAAGCTCTCTTGGAAGATTTTCTTCAGATTTGTTTTAAAGATGTTAGGTGGCTTGGATTATATTTTCTGTATAATGTTCAGAAGTCCATACTTTATTTCATGAAGATGAGAAGGTGACAATGTATAGGCTACACATGGACTACATTTTTGTTCTGGTCCCATAATTTTAAAGTAATGATTGACATTCAGTAACCAAATGGCTGAATTTTGACAGTATAGTTGAGGACCCTTTTTCATATTTTGAGATGGTTTTTAGATGGGAATGAACAGTTTATATCAGAAAATTTCTGCTCCTTAACTGTATATAAAGTATATAAATCTTTATCCTAACTGCCATTCCTGGCAATAAATGGCTCAGAAACTGTTGATCACACATCCTTAGTTCGTCAGAAAATCCAGAGACTGAGATATATGGCTTACTATCCTTCAAATACAAATCACTCCCAATTTAAAATGTGTTGAAGTAGATAAACTTAGCACTTACTTCATTTGTTAATATTTGGATTCCTAGATCAATTGATAAAATATAGAAAAAGGAAAACAGCCCTTGATTCCTTACCAAAGAGGAAACCTGGTAATTTCAACCAGTCTATTTGTTATAGTTAGAAATAAAGGCTCAGGATTCATCTTGGGCCTCAAGGAAATTATGACATTTTATGAATTAGTTAACTCCGATTATACTTTTTTTTGGGGGGGGGGCTCCCCTTCGAGCACTGGAGTTGTCTTTGAACTAATGGATCTTATGAACATACTGCTATTCCAGATGCTCTTGTTTTGATGCAAGCATTGCTGAAAATACTTCTCAGATGTGATGTTCTTCTTTTGTAGTACCCAGAAGGCTATTGGGAAGCTATGGCAAATAAAGAAAAGAAAGATAAAGTAAAAAAGCAGCCTGTGAAACAGGAACAAATGGAACAGAGCAATGGAAATCAGAAAAGACCAATTAATGATGGTATGTCTAGTAACTTTAATACATTAGTTATCAGATAGATAAGATATTTCAACCCATATTGAAACATAATTTCTCTGGATCCCATCAAACATCTTTCAGCTTAAAGAAATTAGCAGAGATACCACAGGCCAGTCCTTTGCTGTTTCCAGGGTGGTCCTGCGGACCAGATCTAAGCACCCCCAGGTCTTGAGTTTGACACCCCTGATTTATAAATAATGGCTTCAAATGAAAATAGATTAATTAGGAATCAAGTTTCATCCAAAGTGTATAGTTTTAGAGTGCATTAAATTCTGGTAAATGAAAAAGACAAGAAATTTGAGACCATAGATCTGCTGTTCCAAGAGGCACTGAGTGTCATTTCAATTTCATAGGTATAACTTGGCTAGAAAACAGTCAATAAATACATGTTCTTTTCAGGTCAGGACAATGTTTTCTTAGCACTGTAAAAATGTTTGCTTGTAGCTTGCTATCATAATTGTTATCATATGCAGGGTTCCTCTTCAGTTTGCTAGCCATAATTTATTTTAAGATACTCCATCCTGGTTCCTCATTCTGAATTTTTCAATAAGTTGGCATTCTGTGTCCAATCATTCTTTACTGGATTGCTTGCAATTCCCTGCATTATTTTTCTTCTGCTTCTGCAAACCTTAACATTCCCATAGAGATGCCAGGGCTTACCTTAAGGATGGATGCTGCTGGTGCAGTAATTACACAAACGGACATATTTTAAGAATGAGTTTTATTTCAATATTTAAGATTTGAATAAAATATCATACTGTTTTACTTGTGGTGAGCTACTTGAAATTTATCCCTCATAAAAAGGAAATTCTACTTTTTCTGTGAAAGTATCTTTAAAAGAAAAACAATTACTTTCTGTCAGACCTGGATTCTCCAATCCCCGGTCAATGCACCAGTACCATTCTGAGGCATGCCAGAAACTGGGCCATGCAAACAAATGAAGCCCAATCTGCAGAAACCTCCTCTCTCCACGGAACCGGTCCCTGTTGCCCAAAAGGTTGAGGGCCGCTGTATCACTAGTTGTGTTAAAAACTATCTTTGCAAATATTGGGTTGTAAGCTGGACATATTTGCAGAATCTATATATATAAAAGCGAAATATCACTCATGCATTATCACAAAATCTCCAGAACTGTAAAACCTACAAACTTGAAATTTGGCACGTATGTTCCTCTTGGCTTCTAGGTGCTCACCTAGAAATGATCGTCAGAGCATTAGTATTTTGTATATTATTATTAATACACACTGATGTGAAGGAGTTCTATTCTCCCTCCCCACCTGAAAAGAAATCTGTTCCAAATGCAAAACACAAGCAGAAGAGAGGAGTTTCAATTTTAGTTTCATAGCAGCAACCAGCTTTACTACAGAACAGGCTCCTTGCTGTCTCCTTCTTGCTCATACAACAAATACTGTTTCAATTTCCATGTTTCAGTTTCCAAACAGCCCTCAATTCTCTCACACACTGACAGGACTCTAGCCAGATGAATACCGATGGATGCTAGTAGGCAGAGGCACATATTTTTCCCCTTATTTTCCTCCCCCAAAACTAAACCCAATCACAGAATTTCATAGCGAAACACAGGTATAGAGCTAATATAATATATTACATTCAAAATAACCGGAAACACGAGTACAACAGAGGATGTATGTTTTGGAGAAAGTTTTTAATTTAAGATTATTTGGGTGTTATTTTACATTTTCTGGTAAATCTAATAAGTAAGCCTGTACCTGTAGTTGAAGGCACCAGTGTAAATTTATAATTGTAGTTTGATAATATTTTTTCCAGACAATATAAAGCAACCTACAAACACAGCCAAAACGATGAAGCTGAGTGATGGAGGGAAGGGAGAAGCTTTTCAGCTAACGCAGCAACAACAATGGTTGATACAGGAAGACTCTCCAAACCAGAAACTTTGGGATGAAGTTCTTAAATTTCTTAAAGAAGGACCAGTATGTTGTTGTTTTTTATTTTAACCAGTGTTCTGCACTGTTTCCTTTTAATGTCATGCCACTGGATTTTCACTGAAACAAGGACTTAGTTCTACCTGCAGCTTTTCTGGAAAGTTTCCTCACCATCCAGAGTGCATGAGGAGCTGCAGGGAGTGAAAACACAATTTGGCTAATATGTAGTATATTTATTAAAATATAGTATTTGAAGTATACTATATTCCAGGCCTGAAAAGAAGTCTGGATTAATATAGAAACAATACTATTTTATGAAGAGTTCGAAAGCACTTCAGCATTTGACTTAATTATTTTTCCCTTATCCCATCCTAGAATTTTTTGAAGAAACTGGAACAATCCTTTATGTGTGTTTGCTGCCAGGAGCTGGTTTACCAGCCAGTGACCACAGAGTGCCTGCACAATGTCTGTAAAGTAAGTGTCCCATGGATCATTTTCATATTGTCCTACTGTAACTTGTAAAAATAAATAAACTGATATTTTAAAGAAGAAAAATTCTGTGCTGCTGTTAAGGTAAGCATATGCAATAAGTCAGTAGTTATCTCAAGTTAATGAATATTATTATTTAGTTCAAACAGTAAGATTATGAGTATATCGAACAGATATATCTGTGACCTGGTTTATTGCAATAAGTTTCATAGTGCAGCGAACAAAACAATGAAGGATCTTGTGGCATGGTACAATCTAACATTGTACGGCAATGTAAAATTCTTTTGGACAAGACAATTTCATCAGGCCTTATGCTATAATGAGTTGAATAATTTTAAGTGTTAAAAATAACACTTAAAAATTATTCAATTCATTATTTTTAAAGATAACAGTTTCAAGTTTTTTTTTGGTAAGTCTTCAATGTTTTTATATAGTTCCTGAACCAGAAAATAATTCAGGCATAATTTTAGATTATAATTACATTTATGAAATAATCTTTTGACTGTTTTAATGAAAACAAAATATATACTTTCTATATACTTTTGAAGATGGTGTTCAGTTCAATATGTTAAATGCTTCCAAATCCTGAATGGAGATTAATTGTTTATCTGTTAACGTGTTTTCCTGAAAATAAGACCTAAGCTGAAAATAAACCCTAGCCTGATTTTTAAGCATGCTCCTAATATAAGCCCTACCCCAAAAACAAGCCCCATCAGCTGTGGTGGGTGGGTGGGCCACCAGCACCAGAGGTGGCGAGGGTGCGGGGGCCAATATTTCAATAGCCGCAGCCTATGCAGCTCAGATGAGTTGTCCAAGCAGCAGGCAGCCACAGGAGGGGGGGGGGCATGTGATCAGGATCTGTTGCATGGGCTGTGGGAAAGCCGAGAATCGGGCTGGAGTAGGCAGACAGTTGTGGGAGAGCCTTTCCATGGTGGTACTGGCAGCAGGCGGAGGTAGAGGCACGAGGAGGAAGGAAGGCGATGCGCCGTATGGGCCGCAGGGAAGCCAAGCAACAGTGGGACAGAGTGGGTGTCTGGCTGCAGAAGGCTTGTCTTTGCATGGTGGCACTGGCAGCAGACAGAGGCAAAGGTGCAGGGGGGAAGGAAGGCAGGCGATTGCGAGAGACATGAAGATGAGCTGACCAAACCCACATTCTGGATCTAAACATAGCCTGCCCAGAACTGTTTCAAGCACAGAATATTCTGCATCTGAATATTGCTGTAGTCTCTAAGTAATATGCCTGTCTTGTGAACTGGATTTTAACATATGTATGTTTCCCATGACTTTAGAGTTGTTTACAGCGCTCTTTCAGAGCTGAAGTCTTCACCTGTCCTGCTTGCCGACATGACCTTGGGAAGGGCTACACCATGGTTCCCAACAAGATACTGCAGACACTACTTGACCAGTTCTTCCCTGGTTATAGCAAAGGACGATGATATGTATTTGTAACCTTATTCTCCAAATGACTGAATAAACTAAAAGAACAAACCATCTAGGAAAACAGTGGACCAGCCATCTTGAGGGAATTCATATTTACTATCACATTGTGAAGCCGCTAATTCAACCCTTTTTCCCTGTTAGCAATCTATTGTGTAGTAAGAACTTCAAATTCCCAGCTTCCTTTTCACAAAGGTAGTTTTGAACAGATGACCATTAGTTTGTATGCAGGAATAAAGGCTTTTCTTGGCTCTGGCCACCATAGTAGCAGGTCTTCAGTTGTTTTTATAACTACCTCAGATGGAGAAAACAAATTTGGGGGAAGTTTAACAACACATCCAATGAAGTTTAGCTACACACTGCCTCCTGAGCATTAGTTTTGCCTGGTCCATGCAATTTGATTTTGCAACAAGAAAACAGCACGTAAGAAGCCAGTTTTGTTGCAGAACATCAAATGCTGTGGTATGCATAATTCTTTATTGTGTTACCCCTCCTGCTGTGTTTCTTACTCCTTTTGCAACAACAAGCTTTTAGTCTATTTTTGTGAACGTTATTGTGCTCTGGTATCTTCTGCAAGCTGACTACTAAGGACTAAGAACGATATGAATGCATTGTTGCTGTTGATGTAAAGTGATTTGTGTTTTTTGCACTTAAAGAGGGTATTCAAGACGCTCTTAATTGTGTAAAAACTATTTCATATAAAACAAGCCACTTTTGTATTAGGTAAAATTGTTTGCTTTTAGTAGGTCTTGTATTAGTGGCAATACATCTTATACAGCATTGAAAGCAGTGCTAGCTTGGAGAGGGCTCAAATTGCTTCATATTGTGATCTGAAATTTTATATACAGTATATTCCCCACCCCTGAATATACTTATTAAATATTTTATGATTCATAAAGTGTTGATTGTTTGCATTTTACACCCATAACATGATAGTAAGTGATTTCCTAAAATAGTGTTTATATATATTACATAAAATTCCATTTGAAATTTTGATAAATGGGATCAGTAAACCTGAAGTTTACATTAGTCCTTTGGGCATTTGCCTTGCAGAGTTATATATTTTAAAATACATTTTTATAAGGCTTTCATTCTGAGAGATTACATTTTCATATCAACTTTTGATTATAAGATAGCAAATGACTAGTGACATCAGAACAGATATGTTTGAGTACTTACATACTATTTTAACATATACATAGTTGTTTGTGCATTGTTTGAGTGGGGAAGCTGGTATTATTCTTGTATTACAAATTGAAACTGAAGCTTTTTTATTTCAAGTCTGTTTTAGGTATGGTACTGAATATTGGATTACCATTATTTAACTGGTTTCAGTTTACATTCCAGTCTTTTTCCATTAGCAGAAAGAAATTAGAATTAAAATAGGATAGTTTAAAAGATGAATGTTGAATTCACATGTAACACTGTCGGAATGTTTTGCTTAACAGGTTGAAGCCATAGAGACCTACTTTACATATAACACACTAAGTAAAACAGAAATCATTATGGATAAACTGGGCCAGTATCAAAACTCAGGTTGATTTATATTATACTTAAGTCAATCAGCCAGGATAACAAAACTATAATTAAATATGACTTATTTGCATTATTCACAGATTAAATGAACCAGAATTTTTCAGCTGTGATAGTAATAGGTATCTAGTTAGATAAAAATTGAAAGCAGAACTTTCCTATTTCTCCCTCGGATACACAAATATTGATTTTGCTATGTCAGCCAATGGTCTTTTTAGTCATAAGAATTTATAAATTTGCAGCTAAAGCAGGATAAGAAAGCAAAGTTTCATAAATAGTTTTAGCTTCTCTGGCAGCAATAGCAGTCTCCTGAGTGAGCTGTGAGATTAAAAATTTCTTTTGGGGTTTCAGTCATGGCTAGTGAGTATATCTTCAGCCTAGATAAAGGTTAATCTTTTCATGCCCTGGAAACCCAGCCTGCCTATACTGGATTCTGAGCCCCATTTGTCATGTCAATTGGACCTCCATGATGAGGAATAAAATTGGGAGAGTCAATTCTCCAGCTCTTATCTAGAAAACCAGTTTCAAACTAATCAAAAATCCTTGCTTATTTTGTAATAATAGTTAATATTAACCACAAACTGATTGAAACCCAAGTCACATATTATGGGCATGAGCTTATGCCCTCTACTCATAAATATTAAAACTGTAAATTAGCATTGTGTTTAAACCAGAGTACAGTTAATTTTAATAGAGACACAATGGCCCAAGTACACTGCTGCCTCCTATCACAAAATTAAAAATGTCAAATTTTCTGGAATTTTGATTACTTCGAGGTGGCTGGAAATTTGTGAAAATTTGGGTGAATTACATGTTGGGATTTTCATGCAAGATATCAGAATTTTAAAAATGCTGAAATAAAATAATTTTGGGAGGAGGGCAATTGCCCTTTTCTGCTCCCTGTCATAAGTCATGGCCTAGGAGGCACAACAACCAGTTTTGTGCACCCCACTAAGCATAAACAAAGCACAACTTCTTTTTGGCTTGTGCAAGACCTTACCGTGTCTACTTCAAAATGTACAAAATGTACTTTGGTCTAGTGGTCAAGGCACCAGGCTAGAAACCAGAAAATTGAGTTTTAGTCCCACCTTAGGTATGAAAGCTGGTTGGGTGACTTTGGGCCAGTCTCTCTCAGCCCAACTCATTTCACAGGGTTGTTGCGGCAAAAATAAAGAGGAGAAAGGAATATTAGGTATGTTTGCCACCTTAACTTATTTTTTAAAATAATAAAGGTGGAATATTTTTTTAATCTACCAGTATATGTTTCCTAAGTTAGCTATCCTGTGCTAAAGTTAGCCAAAATAATAACCAAATAATGCTAATGAACTGCTAATAAAATGTTGATCGTTTTTCTGATACATTAGAACAGTTTGCTGTTACAGAGTAACAGAGTATCCCAAGTTCATTTTCTGAAAAATTACAACCTCCTGGTCTATTGGAGCATTAAAGGAGACTTTTTCCCCATAAATAATTTGTTGCTAGCATTATCATATATAGGAGGCACTTTATCATTCATTTCCTATCCCCGTAAGCTTCTCTGAAACCAGAGGTGGGAAGCACCACACTAAATGGGGTGTTTTGTGGTTCTTTTTAACATCTCTTGAGGCGATTTTCATAGTAGTCAGCTTGCCATCAATGTCTTCAAATTGGAATTCTCTTGACAGTTGTGGGCATCTCTTTGTTCAATGTGAGATAGCTTTTTAAAGTTATGTGCTTTTGATGTGTGCTGTAAAGGAGGTACTCTCATCCTTTAATTTCAAATAATAAATTCTGATTGTTGCACTTGCATTTAATTGCTGTAGCATATTATAATTGATTGAATTCATAACTACTGTGATAGCACTGTCCCAGATCAGACCACATTACACCAAGATTTATAGGAACTCATATTGTGAGAAGTGTGTCTGACCCGCATGGTTGTGTGTGTGTGTGTGTGTGTGTGTGTTTGTATTTGTGGCTTTCATTGGTTAGGCCTTAAGCCAGTCTACAGAACTGTAACAAAGAAACTGGGAATTAGTCTTGCACTGAATGGGTTAAGTCAGTTTTACAGATAATGGCTGACTGATTAAGAAATATTCCTCAATAATTAACCTAAAAGAGAACTGGGCTTTCTCATTTGCCAAACAATGTGCCCTTTAAATATCTGTATCAGAACAAAATGTATTAGAAAGCTTAATGCTAGCAATCCTGCAGGCAACCTTTGGTTCTCACAAGTGTAATCATTTCAGCCCTAGCAAAGTCTCTCAAAATGGCTCACTTAAGATAGGGTGTGTGAGATCGTAAATACTGCTGAGCCAAGTGTCCTGTGCCTGTTTGGCTAGAGTTATAAGTTCATATTCTGAAGAAAGTGACCTGTTTTTTGCCAAACGGATTGAAAGCAAACTTCAAAAACTGGGAAGCCAGCTAGTTTTTAATTGGAACATTAACAAGAGAAAATTTAAAAAATACCAGTTCTAGAACATATAATTATAAACAATAAAGATACATTGCCATAATCTAGAGTGTGGTACATACTTTTTTTAAAAAAAGCCACCTGCATTCGACCATATCAAACTGTGTTAATGGTTGTCCATGACTTCATTTCATACAAAATGAACAGTAACTCCATTTTACCTTAGCCCATATACAAAGGAAATACATTATAAAACTGTCCTAAAAAATTGGGGTTAATTCTATATCACAGAGCATTTGGACGAGCAGGTGCATAGTCATGACACTGTTTAAACAGTGTACTGTATTGCTTTTTTTCATACAGTTCAATGCTTATTATTAAATCACAGAAAAGCAGCCCTGATAGAAAAGAGGGCCTTAATTAAGGCCACTTCAGCATGGATTGACATGGAAACTGAGGCACTGTATCAAATCAATTGCCGCTTAATAAAAGTATTTTACAAATAGCTGCACAGAAATGTAATTAACAGCATGGAGTTTTCAAAAATATACACTGTATATAAAATATGCTAACTGGGCTGAAGATTTCACCTGTCTTCACAGAGTGCTACAAATACAGTGAGAAAAATTAAGCCCAGTGATCTGAAAGGTAATTCAAAGGCTGGAAGGAAGCTGGTCCTAAGATGATGCTCTCTTCTGCTCTGCAAAAGGAGACTCATAGACCTCCATTGGTGGGCAGGTACAGATCAGATGCTGGTCCCCATAGATGTCATCAATTCTGGCAATTGTAGGCCAAAACTTACTTTCAGGTTTCACAAACGGCTAAAGAAGAGGAAAGAAGTATTTAGAAAAGCTATATGGTACAACATCTAAACAACAAAAATTAGTAATTACAATATGATTGTGTACATTAAAAAAAGATAGGCAGTAAAATGCATCAAGGAAAGCTTTCAAGGCAAGGTTTTGATTGTAAGCCCTACATGATTTGGAAAAATGCTATCTGGATTCTTTTTCTTTTGAATTTTTGGAAGTCTTTCCGTGACTAGGCCAGGAGTTTGAGAGATTTGAAGTTGTTCTACTCATTATTTTAAAGACAGGTTAGGTTACCCTGCGTTCTGCGCTTCACCCCAGCACTCAAAATATTCTGCCAATGAAACTCAGCAGCATATTTTTTTTTGTTGGTTGTCCAAAATAAGGATGGAAATGAAAATGGAAAACCAAACTTCCATTTTGAACCTTCATACGCCACCATAAATGATCCCAGGTTGCACTAGTGAAACAACTGTTTTGCTGTTGAATTTCAGAATTACCATTTTGGGCTTTTTCAGAAGTACCGGAGGATGGAAGTAATTGGACTGATGAGCCACTTGCAGGTTTCCCACATAACACCTTCCAATTCCCCATCCCAATAAGTCTCTACATCTAGCCTTTCCACTAATAACTATGGCCCTCCTCTTGGTCAGGACAACCACTATAGTTTAAACCAAATGTTCCTTGTTTTGTCCCAAAGGTGCTTTTCGAAAGGCAACTGGACTTTCTTTGTTTTTTCCTTGAAGATGTTTTGCTTCACGTCCAAGAAGCTTCTTCAGTTCTGAACTTCAACTGAGAATTGAAGAAGCTTTTTGGATGAGAAGTGAAATATTTTCAGGGAAAAAACAAAGACCGGTTGCCTTTTGAAAAGCACTTTTGGGACAACCATGACTTGGATGACAGAATCTCCATAGATGTTCCTTATTTTGCTTTGGACATCATTTTCTTGTTGGTACAAAGGTTTTGTCAGATTCTTGTAGGAGCTGAAATGTGAATAAATGAAAACCAGATCAAAACAAAACAGCGTTTACTTCTTTATTTCACTTCTTGTGGTGGAAACAGTCCTTTTCATCAATACCTCTTGACTGCAACATACTGCTTTTAAACTTACCAGTTATTGCTAGGAAGCCTAGGTTTTTGTTTGTTTTGAGAGAAAAAACTTGAGACTGCTGAAAATTTGCAGAGTTACTTGTTTTGTTTCTCTTTAATACTGGAAATATTTGCTCAAAAATACTTGAGCAAATATTTCCAGTATGTATAGAAGCATCACCTCAAAAAGGCAGTTTGAGCCACAGTAGATAGGACTCAAACATAGAAAATAAGCTACATTATACTTTTTTGTTAAATTTGTACTATGCTCTGCTGGGTTTTTTTCTGGCCTAGAAACTTCCCTCATATACAGACCATCTGCGATATAGTGGAGGGGGAAAAAGTTCCAGTACATAATATGACACCGCCATGACGATGTGAGTTTGACACCCCTGTTCTAATTTTACACTTGATCATGATGGACGTCTTTCAAAACAGAAAAAAATCATATACTTTTCCTCTATAGCAGCCCCAAAGAAAACTCTTTGAATGCAGTAAGGTGAGCATGGGTTGTCTGGTTTTCAAATACCCACTAGAGTTTTTTTGGCACATCTGGAGGGAACATATTGTTGGTTTTTAAAATCTGACCAGAACATTTCTAATAAAATAATTGCTCAAAATATATTTGTGAAATTATAACTCATTACTTACTAGTGGAAAAGCAGCTACTTCCCTAGAATATGGGCGATCCCAGTTGGGTGCAGCCAGGCAGGTCAAAGTGTGTGGGGCCATCTAAGTCAAAAGAAATGTAGTTTAGAATGCGCAAAAGGAAAGGAGCCCTCACCCATGTTTTGTGTCAAACTATTTCAATTTTGAACAAGGAGCACCTGGTAGAAGTCTCACATAAATAAAACCCTCCTGAGCTTACCTTTAAGGGGTTAACTCTAGTATCCATCCTTCCTTCTTCTATATCAGCTACTTCTTGTCGAATACTAATCATGGCATCACAAAATCTGTCTAGTTCTGCTTTATCTTCAGACTCGGTTGGTTCTATCATGAGGGTCCCAGCTACTGGCCAGGACATGGTTGGAGCATGGAATCCTAGGAAACATGAATTCTAATTGTTCACTTGATGTTTAAAACAATGAACCTCAACAGTCAGAAAACATCCTAACCATCTATCCCCCGCTAGATCAATCTCTGAGCTAATCTGCTTTATAAAGACAATATGAAATAAATATATGCATTTATGGATTTTGCTTAAAGCCTCTACTTTCCTCTTGATGCAAAGAAAAACAGCAGCAGCCATGAGCAGCTTTCTCTTTCTGTAGTCACCCTGCAGCAGCATTAAAATATCACATCTCTGCTGTTCGTGAAATGTGTAGCATTCAAAATGAAGAAGTGGTTAAGAAAAGAAGAAGAAAAAATATCTCACCATAATCCTGAAGCCGCTTAGCAACATCCACAGCTTCAATATTTGCAGTTTTCTTAAAAGGCCGAGTATCCAAAATAAATTCATGAGCTACATAACCTGTTTTAGAGTAAAGATTTAGACACATGAATCTTTTTTGAGAATAATAAAATATGAGTATAAGACAAGATGGTAGTTCCCCATTTCAGTGGGCTCTAGAGAGGCCTTGCTGAGCAGAGAAGCATCTGCTGGAGATTTTAATGAGTCTTCCTATTTTGAGAGGTTTAAGGTGGCTTATTCTGGCTTTCACTAAAAGCTGTTCAAACTAAGCTTCCTTCACTCAGTTTGTTTCTTTCATTTTTGCTAAATGTCAACATGCTGGTACAATGGTTAACTCTGCTAGGCAGAAAATATTCCCAGTGATTATACTTGCCTTTGGAGCCTCTAAAGAGGATTTTGTAGTGGTTCTCTAGTCGCTTTGCCATGTAGTTAGCATTCAAAATTGCAATCTCAGAAGCATGTTTTAGGCCTTTGCCTCCCATCATCTAAAGAAGCAAAAACATGAATGAAAATGGGGACGACGGCACAAAACCATATTCCTGATGTAGATGATTAAACATTCCATGTTGTAAAATTATTGCTGTAGTAAATGATTAATTCATTCTATTTGTTCAGTATTTAGTTTATAAGCTTAGATTCCATCAGTGTGTGAATGGTTTTGATGGCTTACACAACTCATCGATAAATCAGTCAGAACCATTCAGGTGTGTATAGCATATAAATTAGTACTTCCTTGGAGATCTCATCCAAGAAATTATTTTTTTAAGTAGAAATTTTTTAAGTGATCAAATAACTTGATTTGAAAGGTGTAAATCATCTTGTCAAATCTGATTTGACCCTGTTATTGCTATTATTATTTACCGTCATTTCTATATATTTTGAAAGAACAGGGAAATTTCTTGTAGCAATATCTTACGGCTGCATCTGGTAGAATACTGTTTACTCTTTCAGCACTTGCTATTTAATCCCTTTAACTGGGGTTGTCTATGATGGGACTTAAAAGCATCTGCCATTGTAGTATGATGGTTAAAGAGTTGGTCTTGGAATAGGAGAACAAGTCAATTCTATCTTGGAAACTCAATGGATGACTTTGGGCCAGTCACTCAATCTCAGCTCAACATGTCACACATTTATTGTTACTGGGAAAAATAGGAGGATATGTTTGTTACTGTGAGCTTCCACAAAAGATGTGGGCTACAAATCATTGTAGCACTTCCAATGTATTTTTTTTTAATGCTCACTTTGTGGGAGACTGCAGTGGGAAGGAGGGTTTGCAAGTTGTGCAACTAGATTAGACAATTCCTTCTAAATACAACCTATACAATCTCTTCTCATACAATCCTGCAGGTCTTTAACTTTCTGCAGATCTCTCTTACCATCAGCATGAGAATCTACTAGTACGGAAGAAACCAGGAGCAGAAATTATGAAGTACCTTGATATAAACCCAAGAAATAGGCAAGATGGCACTGGATCCCCAAGGGGCAGCACTGATGGTGCCTAATGGGCTTGAATGTGCATCGTGCAGTGAGGCAATGACAGGGTGGCTAGGCAGGAAAGGAGCCAGGTGCATCTTCCTAAAAGGACAGCAAGAAAAGAACTTGAACATCCAGCTTCCCTCCTACTGTAGCACCAACAGCTATAGTACCATGTTTTAATTAGCCAGAATCAAAAGTCTGCTTAAGTACATTTCACCCTGACCCTCTAAAACAAGTCAGGAAGAAAAAAAAATCCTCTTGGACAGCATCTAGCTTTCTGCATTTCTACCTATAGCAGTGTTTCTCGACCCACTCCTTGCTGGCTGAGGATTTCTGGGAGTTGAAGTCTATCCAACTTGCCAAGGTTGAGAAACACTGATCTATATACAAGAATAATTAGCCAATTTTAATGGCCAATATGATTGGTTCCCAGAAAACAAGAGAGCCTCCCTTATCAGATAAAGGGAGGAGTGCATGTATAAGCAGAGGGGCATATATTTTACTCAGCGGATACCTTTTCTGGAAATACTTACTTTAATGCAAACATTTTTGAGGAATATATGTAGATGCAATGACTTCTGACTCATCTATCTCAATTTAAATTTTTCCAATAATGCTGTTTTGGTTACACGGTAATCCTAGCTATGTATCTTATTCCCTAGTGGGCATCCTTAAAATTTCTGCTTTAAAGTCTTCATGAAAAAAATAATAAAAATACATGCTCTTATCACAAGAAGTAGATACTAACACTCCAATCGGTCCCATGCCAGGTCCTCCTCCACCATGAGGAATGCAAAAGGTTTTGTGAAGATTTAAATGAGAAACATCTGACCCATAGTCTCCAGGGCGACACAGGCCAACCTGTCGGGGAAAGGAAAGCAAGATGTTCCCAATCAAAAATCTAGATGTTTCAAAGATATAGAACATTGAAGGGGGGGGCGGGAACGGGGGTGACAGACTACATAACCTGGCTTGCAGAGACGACTGCCAGTAGCGAGCCAAAAAAGTCAAGAGAGCAACCATGGTGGTGCAGTTAAAACTCCCTCTGTTTTGAAAATGAACTTTGATTGCACCAACAGAAGAGAATATGTTTAGCTGAAGGTTGAACTGTGGGGTCCTTGGTGTTCACTGAGTTGGGTTGTTTTCTTGCAGAAACTTCATCATTACCCACTAGCTAGCATCATCAGGGCTAGAAGAGAGCGGTGCTCTAGCACTGACAATGTTACCTAGGTCAGGGGTCTCCAACCTTGGCAACTTTAAGACTTGTGGACTTCAACTCCCAGAATTCCTCAGCCAGCTTTGCTGACTTAGATAGTAATGAACTATCTGCAAGATACCAAAATTTGCACCACTGCCATATGGATGTTTTTTCTTTTTGACAAACATAAAAATGGGTGCAACGTTGCTTGTACCATAGTGGTTTCCATTTTGACTTTTTTGACCATTAGTCCTGCTAGCTTGTCAAATGGTGTGAGCCTACTCTTCCTCTGGCTATCTCACAAACAACTTCTATTTTTTTCTTTTTTTACTTTAGGAATTTGACTTCGTGGGCTGCTCTGATGTTGGTTTGTAATAGCTACATTCTCCCAATCTGGTAGCCAACTGACATACATTGTGAAATACTTTCATGTGTTTCTATCGCATGTTACTTTGTTATTTTGTTTTTCAGTGGAACCGAATGATTTAAACATGGGGAGCTGTCTATTTGCTTTCTCCACATCACAATGTCTCATTATGTCTTATCCTTTTTTAAAACTATAAAGATCCAAATATTACACTTTTCCCATATGGACGCCGTTCTATAAAATTTTTCATGCCAAAATTATGAAAAACTAGTACGAGAGTGATCCAAGATTTCAGTCAGGAACAGATATTCAGGGCTAGTGTTACTGATTATGAGAAATCAGTCATACTCATGAATCTCGATGCTCCCACTACCCAAATCCAATGCATCAGAGTCCCATTATGCCTCAATCATTTCCCAGTATTTAAAAAAAATCACTATTGAGTACATGAACTAAAAGGATTTGCCTGGATCTATTTCTCACCTGAGCATTCATATTTGCTCCATCTAAATAAACTTGGCCTCCGTGTTTGTGAATCAGATCACATACATCACTGATCTGCTCTTCAAAGACACCATTAGTGGATGGATATGTGATCATGATAGCCGCTAGGTTTTCTTTGTGCTTATCTACCTATAAGAAGAAAGGGAAAAAATGACAACAGCGTGACATATCTGAGTGATAAGAACAAGATTCTTCCCTCTCTTTACATGGAGCATTACCAAATTTTTAAGAAAAACAAAATCTGTCCTTATCAGTTTGGCATAAAAGGCCTACTAAATTAGATTTCCTTAATTTCATTTGGTCTTTGCAAATTCATCATGCAGCAGCTTCCAGCAAAGATTTCCTCCTTTTCCTTTAACTCAACATTTCTCAACCTTGGCAACTTTAAGATGAATGAACTGCAACTCCCAGAATTCCCCAGGCAGCATCCCTGGATGGGGAATTCTGGCAATTGAAGTCCATCCATCTTAAAGTTGTCTAGGTTGAGAAATACTACAGAAGATGATCAAACGTCTACCCACATACTAAGTACTCTATCTGGTACCTGAAATTTTTCATAATTATTTATTCTTTTGTGCAAGAGCCACCGTAGTACAGTGGTTAGAATGCAGTACTGCAGGATAGTTCTGCTGACTGCCGACGGCCAGCAATTTGGCAGTTGGAATCTCACCGACTCATGGTTGACTCAGCCTTCCCATCCTTCTGACATTGATAAAATGAGGACCCAGACTGTTGGGAGCAATAGGCTGACTCTGTAAACCGCTTAGAGAGGGCTGTAAAGCACTGTGAAGTGGTATATAAGTCTAAATGCTATTGCTATTTTCACTTATATTCAGTTTAGTGTTAATAAAAAGAGGGGAATAGTAAATAGCCACAAAAGTAGACACAACTGTAGCATTGATTCTCAAAAAAAGAATATTTCAAAAATAGCCAAAAAGTTATGTGTCATAAAAATGCTTTAAAAGACAAATTTTCTCTTTTGTTTTTTTTTCTAAACATTCATAATTTATAATAAAGGAATGTATGAGGACAAAGGGCAGTAAACTAACCATTGCTTTCAGATGACTCAGATCAATGCTTCCATTTTTATCTACTTCTATTGGCTGGATCTTCATCCCTGCCATTTGAGCACTTGCTGGGTTGGTACCATGAGCTGATTTAGGAATAAGGCAGACCTTTAGGAAGAAGAATATGTAAAATCAATAGACTGTCATGAACTGAATGCATGATAATTATTGTTCGGGGTGTAACCTTGTTAAATCTTGAAGCTGTCTGATTAATTCCAGCTTGATTATGTTATGGACTAAACACATTGAAAATATTGATCTAAGCAGTAATATATTTCCCTTTAGGCCAAGTATGAATGAGAACATGGCCGCTGGGAGTGGTAAATCATGCTGACAGTTTTGCATTAATTATCAATCAAATAACAAGAATAATGAAAGGCAGGCAAAAAGGTTACAAACAATACTTCTTTTATGAGTAGTATTTCTTCACAAGGAAGCAATTTAAAAGCATATTAAAATCTCCAGCTTGAGAGCAAATATATTATCAGATACAAAAATCACACGATTTCCTCCTTCAGTGATTAAAAACAAAGTCTTAATCACAACAGAAAACCCTTTAGATTGCCCTTCTGAGCATCAATCACTTTGATTTTAATCTACCTTTTGCTTTAAGGTTGCTAATCAGCTAGTGAATATAGGTCTGCTCACATGATACAAGAGGAAGTATCTCATTAAGAACATCTTTGTTAACAGCAATGAGCCAGTTAGGTACAGTGGTTAAAGCAACAGGCTAGAAACCGGTAAACAATAAATTCTCGTTGTGCCTTAGACACAAAGCCAGCTGAGTGACCATGGGCCACTCGCTTTCAGCCCTAGGAAGGAGGAGGCAAGGAATTAACACATGAAGTGTTCAGTATTTCATATATAAACCCTTGCGTGAGTGGAATACATAATATTGTGTCTCCTGATCCCCTCCTCCATTTGTTTCAGGAGGAAGTGGAAAAGATAATTGTGTTTGTTCAGTCTGACAAAAAGAAAAGAAAAAGAAAAACCGAGTGTACTTTCTGTGGAAATTTTGCAGAACAACTAGTGTATCCAAAGAAGGGAAAGGCATTTAGAAGCATACAGAAAATAATGCATAAAAGCTAGCAAAAGTAGGCAGATTATCTCACCTAGCAACCAGCAAACTGTGCAAATGACAAACAGCCCATAGAACTTACATTGGACACAGCCAGGCTAATTAAGTCTGTTTCTACTGAAAAACAAGCTGCCATTCCAAAAATAATTAGCTACATAGGGGACAAGAAATCAAAAGTTAGATAAAAGTCTATTTTTTACTTACACTTCGCTGCCATTCTCCTTTTGCATTTAAATAAGCCTTGATTGCAGCTAGCCCAGCATATTCACCTTGAGCTCCACTGCAAAGAAACAAAGCTTTTTTAGGCGTAAATCAACATCCCGATTTAAAATTCTGTTAAACAAGTTTATTAATCTCCAAAGTAAAAAAAATACTGGAATACATCATTCCATGTAGAGAAGGAAGATTAAATGATACCAAATACCAACACTTTTAAATTCAAGTTGTAAACCAAGTTGCTAAAAGCAGATTAACATTCTTTCCCCGCCACCCCCAAGTCTTTTGCCACTACTGAATTAAAAGTCTATCTGCCCATCTTTGACTCAGCACAAATCAACAATGTGTGAGTCCCACAGGCGAGCCCAGCCTATCTCTATGGCATCTGTTCTGTGTCACTGCCAAATGGAGGTGTTCTGATTTGTGGATGTATCATACATTTATAAACAAAGAGCCTGGAAGATGTGGGGTGATACACACTGAAAGGGACAACAACATAGCCAGAAAACTAATCAGGTCATTCTCAGCTGTGAACTTTGTCTTTTGACTAGTTTGCATGTCTTCCCTTCACAACCTCTATAAAGAAATATATAGCAGGGCAAATATAGCCCCAGAGAAGAAGGAGGCACTACCTGCTTTGATTATGAAATTAGCTAGTCCTTAGGTAACTGGATGATACAAGCTCAAAGCATCTACTGGACTGCCATATCTTCCTAGGAGTGGTAGGCAAGTGATTGGAACTGAGAAATATGAGAAAATGGTAAACAAGGCACAAAAGTCTGATGAGTATGTCTTTGTATCCTGGATACTGCAAGGAAGAAAAGCAGCTCAGACATTTTCCAAGCACATATCCATTCAGAAATCAGATTGTTGCTACTGAAGTCCTGACCATTTAAGATAAAATATGTTATTCCATTTCCACTATCTAAACCCAACCAATTTGTACTTTACTGTAACTTTGATGGAAATAAAATTATGTTTCAAGATTCTCTTGCCTAGAACCATTTTTCTATCCTCTTACCCATTCCATTAGTGACAAGTGTGGCTGACACAGACTTCAATGTTAAAAATGTCTATTTCACCATGTACACACATGGCCCAAGAATTATATTCCATTTATCATATATAAATAGTGCAGATACACCAGGAATTCCACAGATAACTGAGAAAGGAAATGACCACATTTTGAAAAAAACAAAAACAAAAACAGAGTTTTAAATCTGTACATACTGCAGTGGGTCAAACAAAATTCCTTCTACCTGTTAGGCTGGAATGAAATCTTGTGATAGCCTGTGATCTCACACAGATCCTTCTCAAGCTCCTTAAAAAGCTGCTGGTATCCTTGAGTTTGATCCAGGGGAACAAAAGGATGGATATTGGCAAATTCCTTCCATGTAATAGGCTACAAAACAGACATGGATCCACAGATGGGCACAGAGAAAGAGAAGGAAAAACCATATCTGTGTTAAAAATATATGTAAATAAATGATAGGAAGCACATGAAATGCAACTCTAAGCTGACCATAAAGTGTGGCTATTCATTGGAAAATCTGATAGAACACACTTTTTGGAGGTGATTGTCAACTGGAGTGCAGGAATTCTTTTTTAGAGAACAGATGGCAATCTACCCCAAAATCTTTTGAGTTTATTTAATGTTTGCAAAAAATGGTTTAATAGTTATCTTAAATTTATTTCATAAAAATAATATATTAATTTAAACAGCTTACCATAAGTTCTGATGAGCTATTCAGCTTCATTGTACAGGATCCCTAAAGAAAGGCAACATACCATCAGGATTTCATTCAAGAAAATTTAACAGCTATGATTCCCCCCACCTTTTCAGTTCATACCTACCAAAGGAATCATGCTGTGAACAAGAGAAATATCTTTGTTTTCTAATCTTTTCATATACCGGACAATATTTGTTTCAGAGTGATAGCTGCAGACATAAAGAACTTATATTAATAACCAAAGTAATAATAAAAGGTGAACACTATTTCTGCCCCCAAATCTTTTGTCAGATCAGTAATAAATTCTTCCTCCTTTTAATGTTCAGATTTGCTCTAAATTATAATTCATTTTTCCAGGCTGACTGTCAATACATGTTGATGAAACATTTGTATTTAAATGGACATACAGATAAAAGGCATGTACCATAATACAGTCATAAGCATTTTGCTTTAATTGTGTGTTGCTTGCTATTAATTGGTCAAATTACACAATTTCCCTTCAAAAACTGTAAAGTTAGTGCAAATAAAATTTCCAGCATGCAAACCTAGTAGCTTAATATTTTAACTTGTTTTTCTGGAATATCACATGCCTCATTCTCATCTTCACCAACCAGCATGAGCCAAAATATTCCAAAGAGTTTTACAAACCTGTTGAATACTTGGTGTGTTAGGAATTTTGATGTTCTTTTAAACAGAGTAGCAAAAATGCCTTTTGTTTCTTCATCCATATTCTCTGCAACTAATTCCTTTCAAACATAAAAGAAACAGTCAATCTCTTTTCTCCTCTCAGAATTGAGTTTCAATCTGCAAGTATACCTTCTAAAACAACTATCTTAGTCTGAAGTGCAACTGGAAACAGTTGCGCAAAATGAGATATTGGAAGATATTTTTGATTTCAAAAGGGTAAAATCACACGGGTTGTGAAAACTCAAAATTGTGTAGTTATGGATAATGTTAAAATTTGGGAGCGATAGAAATTGTTTTATTGAACTTCTCTTCACACTGCTGAAAGTTAAAAGTTTTCCAATATTTTCTATGATATTGGTGAATGAATGAGAATCCAGTTATTACTATGGAAGTTATGAACTCAGGTATGCTCTATCTTGATCAATTAGTTATTTAGTTTTCTAATCAGTGATCTACTTACAGCTGAAGATTCACAGCCAAAAATCCATAGTAGGTCATCTAGGTCTTTTTCATTTACAGTTTCATCAAGAGAAACTCCAAGCTATTGATAGTTGGAAGAAAAAAAGGACACAACTACTAAGTTCATAAATGCAAGTGTTTCAATATTTGAAATCAATGAGTACTCTGAAACAATAACTGGATATATAAACTAGATGATATTTATTGACACTCCCTATACACCATGCATAATATTCTAATAATTACTATGAACATCAACAATTTAAAAATGTGTCTGAATGTTCTTTCTTCTAACGCACATTCAATGGCTGTTTACTGAGCTTTCCTTCTGAAACAATGACTGAGTTTCTTAGAGCATTGATGATGTTACCTAGTTTGGTAATGAAACATCTGCAAGAAAACCACCATCCTCAGAGAGCACTAAGGACCTCAGAGTTTCTTAGAAAAATGTTTATTGGATAGTCTTTATCTCTTTATAATAATGATAATGAATAATGAATTAAGGCATTAGAACCACTTCTGAGTATCCTTAAGCTGTCACTTACTGTGCCATCAGGGTAAATCCGAAAGTTTATCTGTCTCTGGGCTGCCCTTTGCAAGACTTCTTCGATGCCACATCCACACTGGATTTTCAAGGTATCAAAATATAGGTCATGTTGGAGTTGATGACCTGCTCTCTTCAAACCTAATATAAGCAAACACAAACCCACTCAGGTTTTCTGCACAGTTGTATTCAAAATAATTTGAAGCTGAGTTCTAGTCCTGCCTTATCCATAAAAGCCAGCTGGGTGGTGTTTTTATAGATACTTATAGATTATCTCCATGATTATCTGTTTTAAAATGAAGATGTAAAAGGTTATGTGATACAGATTCTATTCAGAGGTCTCCAACCTTGGCAACTTTAAGACTTGTGGACTTCAACTCCCAGAATTCTCTCTCTCTCAGCACAACTCACCTCACAGGATTGTTGTTGTGGAGAAACTAAGAGGAGGAGGGAATATTTGGCATGTTCACTGCCTTGAGTGATTTATAAAAATAAGAAAAGATGGTATATAAACAAATAAATTTGGCTGCTATCGGCAACTATGCTGGACTATTAGTGACTGGCTCTTCATATTACTGGACTTGAATCACATTATTCTAAGTTATTTTACAAACCTGTTTTAGGAATCACTACACTTTACAGTGTAAACAAAACAAAAAAAGACTTGTAGAAAAAAAGGAGCTGTGGTGGCACAGTGGTTAGAATTGCAGACTAACTCTGAGTTGCAGGCTAACTGTGCCAACTGGCAGGAGTTCAATCCTGACCAGCTCAATTCAGCCTTCCATCCTTCTGAGGTTGGTGAAATGAGGACCCAGATTGTTGGGGACAATATGTTGATATTGTAAACACCTCAGAGAGTGTTTTAAGTCTAAGTGCTATTGGTATTGGTATTTACAGAGTAGCATTGAAAGTTTATTCAAATTCTCCAACATTAAAATTGCTCCTTTTGGACAGGGTTTTGCTATGTCTGAAGGTTCACTCACCTTCTGCTAAGATTAGAGTAGCATTGTGGACTCTCTTGGCAATGTACTTTAATCCATTTGCACCATGATAAACTCCAAACATTGCAGCCATGTTAGCCAAAAGGGCCTAAGAAGCAAAATTTGGGATTAAATAAATTTATGTGTATAAACCTGGGGCAACTCAGATACTACATCATCTAGACTTAGAATAACTTTATTGTCACTTTAAATGAACACTAATCAGCATACATTAAAATGAAATTTCGTTGCATACAGCTCTCAAAGGGTCACCACCTCCAATATACACTATATAAACATGACAAAAATATAAATAAATAAATAGATAAATATGCATATACCCATATATTATATGACACAAACAACCTAGTCTAGTTCAGATGTATAATCAATGATGGAAGAAAACCTTACCTGAGCCGTACAGATATTGCTAGTAGCTTTATCTCTCCTGATATGCTGTTCTCTGGTTTGCAGCGCAAGCCGGTATACTTCTTTCCCATTAGCATCTCTTGAAACATACACAAAGGGAAAATATATTACTTTCTTCGGTTTAAATAGACAAAGGCTAGTTGGTTTTGTTAACAAAAACGATTAATAATATTTTTTAGCAAAATGAATAATTTACAATATGAAACTCTCTAAATTATTCCTGAATCAAGGCAGTTTCCTTTTGCTATCACCTGATGCAATACTACAGTTTGACAAATTGCATGTTTATGAACCAAAGCACTGCAAAGAAGCTACTCAGCTGTGCCATCAAGACAATGCAAACCTCAATTCAAACAAAGGATTCCTAACTTGTTTTAGTACAATTACCAGATAAGGGATACATAGATTTGAATTGCCGCTAGATGGCAGCAAAGAAATACAGAAAATCATGACTTTGTTGCCACCATCAAGTGGTGTTCAACCCAAATCTAGTGATCCTTTTTCTTTTCTTTTTCACATTTTTGAGAACATGCCATGGACAAACAACAGTTGCCAGTCATAAAATATCACATATATCAAAAGGCCAAAACAACTTGGGGCTAGAGTCCATTATATTAATGGCTTCAGAATTTAGTTGGGGTCCAAAGGCATTGTTGGAAACATGAATTATGCTTGAAGCTGATGCTTTGCTTTCTATCAATTTAGTATCTCATTCAGGTTTTTAACTGAAGAGAGCTTAAGGAAAATTAAAATTAGGAAAGTCAAAATGGATGGTGAACCAAGGAACACGTCCACACATACACACACCTACACATTGTTGTCCTGAGGAAACATGCTGGAGACTGAGGATCTACTATAAAAGATCCTTTAGGAAAGGACAAGGAGCATTCTATCTGTGATAAGTACATTCTGACCTTACCTAGAGTTCTGGAAACTTACAATACTGTGGATATTAAGAACATAAGACCTTTAGGAACAGTAAAGTGTACAACAGGCCAAAACACACAGCTGTAGCTGATTAGTTAGAGAGTGCTGACTCATGCGTGAGGCAATCTACGCTATGATTGGTTGCTGTAAGTATAAAGGGGGGGTTCCCTTTTATCCCCTCCTTTTTTCTTGTATGTGTCCTGTATAATTTACCTCACGAAGTTCCTGTGTTCCTGACTATCTTGTATTTTTTTCTTTCTGGATGACGACAAACATTCATGTAAAAATACACACACACACACACACACACACACACACAGTATTCAGCTTTGTTTGGGTATTTTCCCATGTCATTATAGTTGTGCTTTTAAAGTTGTAGCAATGTTTCGGCAGAATCTCATCTGCCATCATCAGGCTTCTGTATCTTCTGAATCATGGCAGATGAGATTCTGCCGAAACATACATACATACATACATTATATAAAAAAGACCACACATTTGTGTTAGTGTCTCTTGACATCATCTGGACAGCTGCTGTGCAAAACACTAACATTTTCAATATGCAGGTAAGTATATATGGGTATAAATTTGTGTGAAGGGTGGGTGTGGAAGTAAACTTGATATAAGCATGTATTTCAGTAGCATGATTTAGTTCTAGAAGATTAATTATAGGGGAATTAATCTTCTAGAACTGAAAGAAGTTCTCGATTTACGACCACAATTGGAAGACCTCGACTTACGACTTACGACCCCAATCGAGGCCAAATTTCTGTTGCTAAGCGAGACAGTTGTTAAGTGAGTTTTGTCCTGTTTTTACAACCTTTCTTGTCAACAGTTTTTAAGTGGATCAGGGCAGTTATTAAGTTAGTATCCTGGTCATAAAGTGAATCTGGCTTCCCCATTGACTTTGCTTCTCAGAAGGTCGCCAAAGGTGATCACATGAGCCCAGGTGACACCGCGACGGTCATTAAATATGAGCCAGTTGCCAGGCATCTGTATTTTAATCCCGTGACCATGAGGATACGGCAATGACCGTAGGCATGAAAAATGGTCATACATCACTTTTTTTCAGTACCCTTTGAACGGTCACTAAATGAACTATTGCAAATACCTGTATGATTTAAGATCAGCCAAAGATATAAAGAAAAAAAAAACAACTCCATGCTCTCTGGAAAGAAGAAAATACATAAGAAGAGTAGAACTTTTCACAATCCATGTATAATCCCTTCAGGACTTAGAAGAAGATGGATTCAGATTTTCAACAGAAAGTGAACCTACCTTGTAACTCCCACCATCCTTCCAGGCATCATTCGCACCAGATTCTCTTTGACTGCAAAAAAGGCAGCATGTGGTCCTCCATATCCAAGAGGCACCCCAAACCTCTGGGAATTGCCTAAAGCAACATCAACGCCAAACTCCCCTGGAGGCCTCAAGATGCAGAGGGCAAGGAGATCGGTGGCACAGCAGGCCAGGCTCTGATACAAGAGAAGCCAATACATTGGTTGGTTGGTTTGTTTATTACATTTTGTATGCCGTCCATCTCTCTACCAAGTGACTTTAGGCAGCTTACAATGTTATAAATCACAGAATAAAACAATTATAGGATTAAAACCTTTGACATTAAAAGCTGACAATTTAAAATTAAGATTAAAATATGATAAAAACCAATGCATCGACGGGGTGGAGGTGAGATCTTGTACTAGTCTACTAGACACCTTCAAAGTGAGAGGCCCCCATCAGGGCTCCAAGCTTCCCAAAAAGGCAATATTGATCAGGGGTCCTCACCCCCTGGGCCATGGCTCACTAGAACCGAGCTGTGGAAGTGGCGGGCGAGCAGGTGCACATGCGTGCAGCTCTCTCCCCCACACTGCCAGTCCGCAAAGCTGGAAAAGTTGGGGACTGCTGTTGTAGATAACCAGAGGAGTTGTTCCCAGAACAATGTATATTGATTATAATGGCCAACACATGACTGCTAAAAATGAATAGATATTTTTCCAGCACCATCGTAACTTTGAACGATTCCTACACAAGGTAATCGTTAAGTGAGGACTACCTACACAGGTAAGTTACTTATATCACGATCAAATGGAGATTGGGAGTTTTGGGGTGGTACAGAAATGCTATGAGTCCAAAATCTTACTAGATTGGAAAAGCAGACATTGACCTAAGGTACATTTACACTGCCAGACATAAACATGGAGGTTGGAAATATTCTTATTGCTTCATTTACCCCATTCTGATGGGCTTGTTCAACCAAGCCTGTGAAATCTTCTACCTTCCCCTCAGTGTCTGGGTACTGGAACAAGACACCACTGATATCTTTACCGCTGAAATCCATCTCATGAGGTAGCTTCAACTCTACGTTTATGCCAGTGTATCTGGAAAGCAAGAACGACATACCAAGACAAAGTTATTTCCTTGTAGTGAATACAATTTAAAAAAGAAAAAGAAACATAAGCTAGAATATTAAATGCAGAGTTAAAGGTCAGCTTGATCGCCTTCAGCTGAAATTGATTCAAGTAAAGCAATAGGCATGTTTCATATTTAGTCAATCTTATTAAGCCAGACTACATTACGAAAGAATTTCAAGCAGATTGCCCATTTAATTTTTTTTAAAGATCTAAATCAGTCTTTACTTTGCTCTGGTCTGCACCACAGCTATCGTCTGAGGATGGCATCTGATGTCGACATAAAACTTATTTCGCTTATTATGCCTGTTGGAAGGAGAAAACAATAAAATTACTTCAGATATGGGTCATAAAAAGTTCGCTCTGGCAAGTTTCCACTGCTTGTTATTATACAGACAAAAACCTTGTTTTTAATTGGCTTTGACATCTCCTGATCTAAAACTCAAATTTCTATTCCCAGGAACATTGGAAAAGAAAACAAGCCCACAATCTACAAAAGTCTACAAAAGGGAAATGAATACGAAGTAAGTCATGAGTTTTTCATGAATTCTGAGTGGATTACAGAAATTGCTGGCTCTAACAGGGGTGATGAACTGTGTTAACCAAACAGCATATTCTGTTCCTGTATCTCTGAACAACAGATTTTGGGAATGGAGGGAACCAAGGAAAAAATATATAGCTTCCCATAAATTATCAATGGCTACAAATATTACATCTTCCTTTGGTGTTTCTATCTCATTATCATTTATATCAGGGGTATCCAAGCTTGTCAACTTTAAGACCTGTGGACTTCAACTCCCAGAATTCCTTAGCCATGGAGAATTCATGGGACTTGAAGTCCACAGGTCTTAACGTTGACAAGGTTGGACACACCTGATTTAGAATATAGGCCTATGGGTTGTTTTCAGTCTCTTCCATATAATGAAGTATTCAAGGGTATCTGCAGATTGTGATGAAAAACTCAAGATGGCAGTCACAATGCTGTGATCAAAACTTCACCTCCTTTTATGTGCATCTTGAGTTTTGTTTTTTGACAACATTGTGCCTTGTGGACAATCTTGCCCACAACACTAAAGTTCTGAGGAACTTTACATTCTCCAAAAGCAGTCTAACAATCTGAGGTTGTTACCTGTGACACAACTGCATGGCTTCTGCTGCCGCTGTTCCTTCATCCAGCAAAGAGGCATTAGCCACATCCATCCTGGTGAGATCACACACCATTGTCTGGTAGTTCAACAAGCTCTCCAGCCTGCCCTGGGAGACTTCTGGCTGATAAGGGGTATATTGAGTCACCCTATTAAAAGCAACACATTTTCCCCATTAAGCTTTTCCCCATGAAAAGAATACTATAGTACCATACAGATAGTCCTTGGCTTATGACCATAACTGACTTCAAAATGTCCATTGTGAAGCAAGACAGTTGTTGAGTGAGTTTTGCCCCATATTACAACCTTTCTTGCCACTGTTGTTAAGTGACATTTGGGTACTAATTGGAGTACTAATTCAGAATCTTTATTGTTATTGAGATTGTAGTGATTTCATGTTAAAACATATTAAATTAAAAAAAAACATTGAAAGCATTGTAGAGAAGCACTGTGCATAAAACATAGTAGGTAATACGGTTGCATGTAGTACTGTATCTGTTAGGAACATTGTAAACTGCATGAGATTGCACATTAGCTGTGGAGGACCAGGGATGGACACTGCTCCTTTAAGATATTCTTCACAGGAAGCATATGCATGCCCTACAATGAATCAAATCATGTTCCCCATTGAACCTGCACTGTCCTAGTTAAGATGGACTTAAGCTAACTGTCCGAGATCTGAGGGTAAAAATCAACCCTCCTAATGACACCTCAATTTAAATATGTGGAACAATGTCTTAACAATTTTCCCACGAAATATTATTGCACAAACCACTATTATTTATTGCAGAACTGACAAAAATTGTGCAGTGTAAGTAATTTAAATAAAGCACCTGAAAAATAAACACCGCATAAGCAATAATGACTGGGTTTTTAGGGTTAAGTCTAGACTGGCTTCTCGAGTCCCTCAAGAAGCCAAGCATATTTTCAATTCTCTGCCCATTCATTTATGTTCATGTCACATCACTTACTAAATTAGCTCAGTTTCTAGGGCAACACAGTCTGAAGTCATTCAGAAACCCAGGCACAACTAGGTTGCTCAGTCTAACACAGCCCCATAACATTATGCCACTAACAATTGATTGTAGGTTATTGAGCCAAGCTATTTTTGTTTGTAGAATAAGCTTTCCCTGTGCTTTTCATTGCATATAAATAAATAAATAAATGAAAACAGCTCGGAATAATTTAAACAACACATATAACCTTGTGTTTTTTTAACAACACAACTGTAATAATGTGGCATTATGAGAGGAAATCTTTTCTCATTAAGAAAAACAGCGCCATGAACAGCCAATGGCTGTCCTTTATTCTCTGTTACTTTTCTTCTAAGTATAATTATTTCACACTGCTGAGCTCCATGTGAATTTTATTGACCGGCAACCAAAACAGAACACCTTCCAGAACAGGGGTGTCAAACTTAAGGCCCAGGGGCTGGATCAGGTCCACAGGGTGCTTAGATAGGGCCCATGGGCCTGCCCTGGAAACAGCAAAGGACCGGCCCACGGTGCTTCTACCAACAAACACCTTTAAAAACAAAAGCTGAATGAACTTGTTTTGAAAATTGTAATGGCATCTGACCTCAGGGCCAATCATAATGAAAATTAGAAATGCTTTGTAGATCCTAATATTTGGAGTAATCCCAATTTGAGAAACAATTACTAGAATAAAGCTAATAACAGAGAACAGAATATGCCTACAAATAGGATATCTGATGTAACTCTTCTGTGCATCTTCTCAAAACAAAATACGCTTATTTTGCTTAACACCATGTCCTTTACGGTCAGGTCTGTAATTGAAGATTGAAATAAAGGAATCAATCATCAAAAGCTGATAAAAATCTCTAACTGGCTTACAGTTGTATTAGTGCCTCCCTCTCTCTATTGGCAAAAAGAAGGAGGCTTGTGTGGAAGAGTTGCGCCTTTGTTTGTCTGAAATTGTCCATGAGTTTCTGAGCCTGGGCAGAGGCTCCTTTGTCACTTAATAGTAGTGTACAGGAACTTCCACGCGGTCAATATTTTTATATCCCAAACTCTCTTAGCACCTTCTCCCAAGAAGCTCAATATTGCCACGGCTGCTGCCAGCTGACTAACTGGAGCATGCAAACACTGACATTCCAGTCTGCCCAACGGCTCCCCTTCTCTACAGGCCTTGCTGCTTTTGATTTGTGACAAGAAAAAAAAAAATGTGGACGAGGGGCATTCCCACCAGGGGAATGGCGCCTTGTCTTCAAGAAGGAGAGAGGGAGACAGGAGGTGGGGGGAGCCGACTCAGTATCTATGATGGCTGCTTTTGGGGGGCTGGAAAGAATTACGGAACATACCACAACAGGCTTTCTTCCCAGGCAGAGTAGAGGTAGGGCACAGGCAGATCGCCCTTCTGGTTTGGGAAACAAACCATACACAGGTAGTTCTCGAGTTACAACTAGAATTGAGCCCCAAATTTATGTTGCTAAGTGAGATGGTTATTAAGTGAGTTTTGCCCCATTTTACGACATTGCTTGCCACAGTTGTTAAGTGAATCACTGCAGTTGTTAAGTTACTAACACGGTTGTTAAGTGAATCTGCTTCCCCATTGTCTTTGCTTGTCAGAAGGTGCATCTGGATTTTGATCCCATGACCGTGGGGATAGTGCAATGGTTGTAAGTGTGAAAAATGGTCATAAATCACTTTTTTCAGTGCCATTGTAACTTCGAATGGTCACTAAATGAACGGTTGTAAGTCAAGGACTACTTGTACTCTAAACTTCATTGCAGTTTTAGTGATGTGTAGCCCTCACACTAGACTCCATAGGAAGCGGTACAACAAGCATTTTCATGTCTCAGTATTTGTAATTTTTATACTCTACACTTATCAAGAAAAGATCTTTATGTGCTGTGGGAACTTCCAACACTGCCATGCACACATAAATACGCTGGGAGATAACAGCAAGATTCTTATACCATGTATAATTTTTATATAAATGAATCAATGTATTAAAAGGATTACTTATGTAACTTCTGATTTTGCATAAAATCTAGGAAAATAGCAAACATAAAGATAGTTTTTTTTTAAATAGTTGTCTTTTCTCTCACGACCTCTTTTGAACCAGCGTAAATAGAACTGTGGTGTTCAAATGTTGTCTAGCATGTTGACATAGACAATGCAATCTCTCTCCCTCCCTCTTTCTCTCTGTATTTAATAATAAAAATGGTACATTACCATCCAGCGTTCTCCAACAAATTCCTTGAAATGGCTGGAGGGACGGAGCAGTTGTAATAACCCATGCCAATATAAGATCTCCAGATTTTATTCTTGCTGGCAATACTATGTAAAGTTTCAAGAATTTCATTTTCGCCTAGAAAGAGATGTGTAGAAAATATTGTGTGAAGATTTTAATAAAAGTTAAAACATGTCAAGCCTTTTGCACCAGTTAGCCTATTTTCATGAGAATATACATGAAAGTGGTCAGCAACATGAGTTGGCTCCCTGTTACTTCATTTCAACTGTCTGCTTATTTTGCCTGTTTCTCATATTGAAATTTATAGAAATGGGTGATTATTCACAATTATTATAACTTACACAGAACTTTTCAGTTACATTTATTCTTTATGGGGAGTAATGTAACCAAATGGTTTTCAAGAGCTTTTTGAGGTCAAAAGTGTACTTAAAATATTTAACTACATTTTTAAAGGAGCTATATTTATTTCATCTGCATTCTCACATAAATCACATGGTTTCCTTGCACCAATAAAAAGCAAACCAACTATTTTATCTCGCTTGAGATGTTTAAGCAAGTTCTTTCATTTCACACTGCTTCTTTGTGTCTACTTGACATAAATCACACAATAAAAGTAAAATTTTAGGATGCTATACATGCAGTCTCAAGCTTCTGAATCAATAAATCAATAAATTAAATGTATACGCATCCATAGCTAACCTTAACACATAGCCCCATTCACTATGGATTCTATCATGAAATCTTTCTTTGTGTGGATTTGGACATCTTGTGAGCTGAAAGCAAATCAATCACATTACAACAGCAGCATGCTGAACCAATGTGTGGAGTCCGTGGGCTAACTTTTGTTAAACTACACAGAAAAAGTTATTAAAAATATAATGTGCTGCTATCAGTCTGAGGACAACTCCATATATTTTGTTGGGGAGCTTAGATTTCCCATGGATTCTGCCCTTGAAAATATACAGAGAAAAAAATCAGTCACCTGTGAAAAGCATATTGGTAGCCTTTCCAATGAAGATCAAATATCTTTGAAGCCTAATTCCTAATAAAAAGTTTCAGTTGCCATAATTCCAGTAATATCCTTGTGCTGCTTAAAGTAAAAGAAATATAAAATTATACAGATCTACACTGAATGCACTGAAGAAATCCCTCAGCACGTGGTTGAATATCACTAGGCTTAGCAGTCATGAACAGCTGCAAGTTATCTTTAAACAAATGATAATTAAAAAAACAACTGTATGGTGACAGGGTACAATTGCAGAATTAATACCCCAAATGCATATTCTGGAAGCGCTTGCAAGTTAATCAGTGTCTATTCTACCAAAGATTGTGAACGTCAATATCAAATCTTTTTTCTACCTTTATAGTAAATGATAAAAAAAAAATCTTGGATGATAAAACTGCTGTACAGAAATAAAGGAAGATATGTTGGATAATACTGCTTCTCCTGAAAGAATTACAGGAACTGTTAATTTACAACTATTAATAAATAATAGCTGAAATGAAACTATAGTTCTCAGGATTCTAATTGTTAGAGTATCTGAATAAGAACTTGGCAAATTTCATCAGATTGCAATGGCAAAAAATGGTTTGAGGGGGGAAAAGCAGTGAATGCATAGGTTATACACAGAACACATATGTTGGTGGTGTAAATCTGCAGATCCAGCAAATTTTAAGTTGGGGTTTCTAGCAATTTGGCTTTAAGTGGTTCCATATAACTTTTCATTGTAGCAGCAGTTAGTTTCTTCTGCACAATAGCAGCATGCATTATCTGATCTGGTCACTATGCCAATAGATAGAAGGTCCTAACTATTTTTTATTAATTATTGGAAACTTTCCAGATGATTTGCTATTACCGCTTTAAAACCGAGCGGAGGCCAGAGATAGCAGGAATTACCCTCCACACCACACACACACACACACACACACACACACAGAGAGAGAGAGAGAGAGAGAGAGAGAGAGAGAGAGAGAGTTGGCAGCTGTCCATCCCCCACCCTTGGAGTCCTGATGGCACGCACGCGGGGCTGTCACAAAGAAAGGAGAGGAATTGAGTGCCAGCCTGAGAAAGGCGAAGCTGCCTCTCTAAAAGCATTTTGGTGGCTTTGTAAGTTTGGGGGAAAGGGGTTGGGGGTGTCAATCAAGAATTATATCCAGAATACCCCAAGTGTTACAACTTACCGTATTTGCCGGCGTATGAGGCGACTTTTTTGCCTTGAAAAGCATGCCTCCAAGTGGGGGTCGTCTTATACTGCGAGTATATAACAAAAACTATATTTTGAGTGGAAATGTTGGGGCTCGTCTTATACGCCCAGTCGTCTTATACGCCGGCAAATACGGTAGTTTGGCTGCTGTTGCTTTGTCTTTTCCAAAGTAGCTGAGCATCTGGACTATTTTTACTATGGTTTCAAATACATCAAAGATGGGTTGCAATTAAGAGACTGAGTCCTTACATGGAGCCAACATTCTAGGATGAAAGGGGACAGGAGTTGCTTTTGACTTTGCACAAAGCCCTCCTATGGATATTCCCCCATCCCTGCTCTTGATCAGTTTTTGATATATTTTAATGTCAGATTCATCTCTGGTCTTTTCCAAACAGAAGTGCTAAACTATGGTTGCCTTTGATTTAGAACCAGTTCACTTCAGTTGTATCCAACAAAGAATTCAAATGCTCATGCCTTCCCTCTTTCTTCTTGATCCTCATTTAAATTACTTACAAAACAGGCATGGTTTAAATGTTCATGTTCAAATACATGTTTGCCACACTGTCCATAGCTCTTTTGCTACATCTTCTATTTTTGATATGATGAACTGGTCATTTATAAACCATTTTACCATTGAGTTAAGCTGCTTATTCTTTTGTCTCCATTCTTGGCTATTTGTTGGGATTTATGACTAATGGCTTCAAAGTGATCATCTTTGGAATAGACCATCTTGATCAATCTAAATTATTTGCTGTGATAATTTGTATTTCTATCTAAGCTGGTTGCCATTTTCCTCTATGAGCCTTTCTAAGACATCATTCTTTTTCTCCTTGAACCAGGTCATTGACCATAACAGCAGCATCTCTGGGCCCTTAATGCCTACTTATGCCTGCATACTGTTAGGAGAATTAAAGGAACTGTCCTGTACAAACATGACTTGAATTCAGCAAAAAAACAAAAAACAAAAAAACCCATGCCACAATACTTAGATTTATATAAACAGTATAAATGAGAAGATCCGATGAGATATGAAGCTTGATATGAATCATCGCTAGTAATGGCATGATCTTTATTTTAACCCTTAAAACTATTTCCGGCCATCATTATTCCCAGGGTATCTGCAGTGTGTGTGCAAAGTTAAGGTGGTGGCTGTGATGTTATGATCAAAGTTCCTCATGTTTTTTTTCAAATGTTATCACACTTGTGCAATCAACATGAAAAACTACCAGAATTTTGATTTCCCTGTCAAAATGCCATCTGCTGTCATCTTGATATTTTTCATCACATCCTGTGGGTACCCCAGACTATTCCAATACACATGTTTAGAGGTAAGTAGGAGTGCTTATGTTGCCCAAATGGTACAATTTATGCATAAGAAACTTGTAGTAGTCAATGATGGAAACAAATAGGTTAATATAACGCTGAGGAAATGGGAAACCCTATACTCATTTAATTTAAAGACAGGCCCTTCCTTTGTATACAGTCCAAAGGGAATCCTATCAAACTGTGATGGGGGATGTGGAAGGAACAGGTTAGCCCTGGGAAAAAATAAATAAACTAATAGAAACATTCAAGACTTTAAATTCTTGGAAGTGAGATCTTCATCATACAGGCAGTAAATAATCTGGGTGGTCATTTTACCAAGCATGTCAGGATTTATTTTGCTTGAATGGCAGGATCCATCTAGCTTATCAATAACCTGCCACCAACACAAATTTCAAGGATTAAACTACATTACTACAAGAAGAAATCCAGATAGTTCAAAGACTGCACCTGTTTTGTGACAGATGTGGCAGATAACTTTTTTTTAAAAGTGAGCAAAACATTGATTTAAATATGATAATGGAGGCCAAATTTCAGAAAAACGTCTTTCCAAAGCATGACACAGACAAGAATAGCTGCGCGGAGATGTGAAATAGGCTATATAATGGGAACTATGTAAATAATGGAGTTTGGTATATTGATCAAAGTATAAGCCCCCACCAATGCATCATTAAATCTATTATGGAAGATGATTTGTATGTTGATATGCTTGCATTTGGAATCTTTATCCTAAGTGTTTTCTTGTGGTAGTCATTTTGGGCTGTCCTGTACCTTTTTGAACTACTGGACTCACATTAATAATACATTAATTCCATACCAATATTACAACACAGCTATTGCCTAATGATTTATATCTTAAGATAACAATTACGCAACTAATCAGTTCCTTCTACTTTTGAGCTAATAAGTTAATATAATTTTGTACCTCCAGAGTTTTGTGCTTTAGGACTCATCAACTTTAGTCATCTCAGCCAATAGCAGATGACTTGTCATTTGGGGTCAAAAAGCATACCATCTTATATACCCAATTAACATTCTTTTTTTTTTTGGCAGGGAGGGTTATTATATTTTAACTTTTTGTTTCAAAAGAAGGAGGTTCATTGAATCCTGAGGCACAGAAGTATAACATTGATGTAGTAAGATCAGTTCCAGATAATATTTGGATTGAGCTTGAACTCCAGATGAGTATTAAACAATGTTTTAAAGAAACAATTTTTGCCAGAAAAAAGGTAGCCTAGACTAAAGTACAAAACATTTACAATCCTTTTGTAAGCAGTATTTATCATATCATAGAACAGATATTGGCCTTTGATTATACATCAACCTTGAGGAAGCTGTAAACAATATACTGAATGAACCGAGAACTTGAAATCCAAGAAGGCAGTAAACACTTTTAAGAAGGCTTTGGCAATAAGCCACCTGACTCAGCCTACTTCTCCTAATTTTCTAGGGAAGCAGTTATGATGAAACATACTACAGCAAGTCACCTTTGTTGGAACTAGCTAGCTAATCATTCAGGAACTTCAGCTGGCAATTCCTTTTGCTAAATACATGCCTGTTCTGACCTTGCTTATTTTTCCTAGCAGAAGGAATTGCGCAACAGGATGATAGGCAATAATCTTAGTGTCCAAGAACAAAGTTCATTGATCTTTTGGCACCATTATATCAGAATTAGAAGTCAGAGGGAGAAAAAAATGAATACTGCACATTCAGTCCAATATTAACTTTTAGGTATCTTCAGAAACAAGGTGTTAGTTTTCCCTGGGAAGATGCCCTCTTTCTCATAAGAGCTTAGGTAGTTTTAAACACACTATAATTACCATTCATTTTCTGTATATTATATCCATGTGTCAGCAGCCAATAATTACTTTTTTTTACAATGGTAGTATTGTTAAATATTAACAAAATTTATATTTACCATATGTCCCATACATATTGAAAATATTTCAAATAATTTCATGGAAAAAGACTAAAATAACTCTGGGTTACAAGTGTTACTTGATCTCCAATGGCAATTAGGATAGGAATTTCTGTCACTAAATGAATTAATTTAATGTAAATAAATTTGTAAATTCAGACTGCTTCGCTTAATGATGGCAATCCCCTGCAGTGCCAGTTGCCATTGTTAACCAAATCCCTCAGTCATTAGGCAAGGAAACTTCCGCCTGGCTTCGCAGAATCAAAGTCAGTAAAGAAGCTGGAAGGAAGTTGCAAGTTCCAGGCAGACAGCCAGGTAAGTGGCTGCTGCTAGGCATGGAAGAGACTGATGGAGTGCCTGGTAGTGGTTGCAAGAAGGTGTTTGAGAGGTGTGACATGGGACATGAAAGATATGTGAGGACATACAAGGGGCATGGTGCAGGGAGGGAGGGTAAGTGAGGGTGCAAATGTAAGTTGGTAAGGGATTCAGAGAGTGTGCAAAAGATGCACTGAAGGCCTGGGAGGTTGAGCAGGGATGCAGACGTGGCTAATGCAGTGCAGGTGTAGAGGGGCTTAGGGAAAGTGTGTGGTGGAGAGGACTCACTCCAGCGACTTGCTATCTTCCCTGCCGGCATCCCTATTGACAGTCTGTGGAAGCTGACAGGGAAGGTTGCAAATGGCAATGATGTGATCATGGGGTGCTGCAACTGGTCATAAGTGCTCAGTGCCCACATTGCAATCATATAACTATTGGGGTTCTGGGACAGCCATAATTTATTTGTTTATTTGATTTATTTGATTTGTCAATCACTTACAAGATAATAGGAATAAGTATAAACATGAGTAAGAATACCGGGAATAGGTACCAATAAATGGGGACAATCGGACAGTGACAGTAGGCACGATTGTGCACTTATGCACGCCCCTTACAGACCTCTTAGGAATGAGGTGAGGTCAATAGTGGATAGTTTAAGGTTAAAGGAGTGGGGGTTAGAATTCTAAGGACTGGTTGTAATTACCATTCATTCAGTACTCTTGTAATTTCAAACAGTTTCTGAATGAATGGTTGTAGGTCAAGGACTGTAGAATTTCTCCTTTTGGGTTGAATGCAGCTTGAATGAATAAAGTATTATAGACGTGAACGCTTCCATTCAACCCATGAAAGCAACTAATATGGACAATAGTCCAGCTCAATCATGCAGCAGCCACAGTTCCCATGCAAACTTCAAAGAATCTGCAATCTGCTGATTAGCTTTGCTAAAGTTGTATAAGGATTCAACAGCAGTGAATGTTCTGAATCTATAACTCTTGGTGCAATAGAAATAAAGAAACATGAGTCCATTAATATACCACTTTTCTAAACATGGTGAAAATGTACACTGATCTCTTCCAATCATTTTGCAATGCATAATTCTCAGTCTGACCCAGGGATATCTGGATGTACTACATGTTCAGTAACATAATCCACAAGATGAGTGTACTGTTTTGTAAATGTGTGAATATAGTAACTTATTTATATTCATAATGCTAAACCTCTATGCTGAAAGACATATAAAATAGCAGACCATATAATCTTCCTTGTAATTCTGTCCCCTTCTCATGATTTGGAATACTGGAAAATTCTGGTTTACATATTTAAGATGCCAAAGTATCCTCCAGTTTAGGAAATGTATTATCAAAGATGTACAATTTCTATAACACACTGGTTTAGATTCTACTGCTTCATTAGATAATTGCCTAGAAAAACTCCCAACTCTCTCCTTCAAGATATCAAAGAATCTCTAATACAACCATCTCCAGTTACATACAGAATGCAATTTTCATACTGCTGACCAATTGACCCAGTTTAAATTAATGAATTCTGAAAGTTAGAAACAAATGAATGAAACAACAAATGGTCAATGACCCCTAATGGATAACCTAAGCTTTAGTTTCATTATATATTACGTGAAGGAAACTGGTGTAGGTAATGTTTAGTGCTATTAATTCGATCCAACATCATTTACTTCTAAGAATCATTTCAATTTAACAGATAACAGATAATCAGAGTTGGAAGGGACTTTGTAGGTCATCTAGTCCAGTGGTCACCAACCGATGGGCCGTGGCCCACTGGTGGGCCGTGATAAAATTTTGGTGGGCTGCAGAGAAATCTCACCCCCAGAGCACCCCCCAAAGCAATTAATCCAGGCTGCACAGAAACACAAGGCTGCACGGCCCACATGGCCCGCAGGAACCCTCCCCACCCACTCACTCCTTACCTGGTAAACTTGCCTGCTAAATTTCTATTTTTCCTTTTTCCGACCATCATCTGTTCTGCTGTGCCAGGAGGTTTAGATTAGCTAGGAAGCAGGAAATGGTTGGATTTCTTGCTTTCTAGCTAGTCTTTAGATCTTCAGTTCAGCACAGCCAAACCTCCCTTAGGACTGAAGGTTTGCTTGCAAGCAAATTCAGTGCAGATTCACAGCAAGAAAATTTGAGAGACTGAGCTAGCCGATGGCAGATAGATAGATAACTGAATGATTCTGTGAACAACTCAATCTGCCTGCTTTGCCTGATTTTGGGTAAAAGTTGCTCTTTTTTTAAAATAAAAAATGCAATATTTATATAGATATTTATAATATTTACATACAAGCCATGCCCAGCCAGTCACATGACCACCAAGCCACACTCACAAATTAGGCCACGCCCACAGAACCGGCTAGCGGTCCCTGGGATCTAAAATTATGAGTTTGGTGGTCCCTGACGTCCAAAAGGTTGGCGACCCCTGATCTAGTCCAATCCCCTGCCCAAGCGGGAGACCCTACACCATTTCTGACAAATGGCAGTCCAATCTCTTCTTGAAAGTCTCAAGTGATAGCACTCCCACAACTTCCGAGGGCAAGCTGTTCCATTGGTTGATTGTTCTCACTGTCAGAAAGTTTCTCCTTATTTCCATGTTATATCTCTCCTTGTTCAGTTTCCATCCATTATTCCTTGCCTGGCCTACAGGTGCTTTAGAAAATAGCTTTGACCTCTCTATGGCAGCCCCTCAAATATTGGAAGACTGCTATCATGTCTCCCCTGATCTTTCTCTTTACTAGACTAGCCATGCCCAGTTCCTGTAACCGTTCTTCATGTTTTAGTCTCCAGTCCCCTAATCATCCTGGTTGCTCTTCTCTGTACTTTTTCTAGAGTCTCAACATCTTTGTTATAATGTGGTGACCAAAACTGGATGCAGTACTCTAGGTGTGGTCTTACTAAGGCTTTGTAGAGTGGTATTAGTACTTCCCTTGATCTTGATTGTATCCCTCTGTTAATACAATTTAGGATTGCATTAGCTTTTTTGGCTGCTGCTGCACACTGCTGGCTCATCTTTAGCTGGTTGTCCTCTAAGACTCCAAGATCCCTCTCACAGTTACTGCTATTGAGCCTGGTTTCACCCAGTCTATATGTGTACTTTTGGTTTTTCTTGCCTAAGTGTAGGACTTTACTTTTCTCTACATTGAATTTCACTTTGTTAGATATGGCCCAGTGTTCTAGTCTGTCAAGATCCATCTGAATCTTGAGCCTATGTTCTTGGGTGTTAAGCTATTCCTGCCAGCTTAGTATCATCTGCAAATTTGGTAAGTTCCCCTTCTATTCCCTCATCTAAGTCGTTAATGAAGATATTGAAAAGTACTGGGCCTAAGGCAGAACCTTGTGGCACCCCACTGCTTACTTCCCTCCATGTAGACTTAGACCCATTAAGGACTACTTGTTGAGTACGGTTTGCCAGCCAGTTGCGAGTCCATCTAGTGGTGGTGCTATCTATTCCACTTTTTTCTAGCTTACTAAGAAGTAGGTTGTGGTCTACTTTGTCGAACGCCTTGCTGAAATCTAAATATATTACGTCCACAGTATTTTGCTGGTCTACTAATTTAGTCACTGTGTTGAAGAAATAAGAAATAAGATTAGTGGTTAAAGGCACTAGGTTAGACACCAGGAGAGTCTGCATTCTAGTCTTGCCTTAAGCACAAAAAAAGCTAGGTGACTGGGTAAATTTTTCTTTGTTAGTTATAAGAAATGGGCAATGGCAAACCAGTTTTGAAAAATCTTGCCAAAAAAACTGCAGAGACTCAATGAATCAAGATAGACTCGAAGGTACATGTGTGCTCTCTCTCACACACATACACAAATAAACATTAGCCCACAGAGGTTAAATTACTGGTTGGTCCATTCCATTTATATTAAGCCTTATCAAATAATAAGGCAATAAAAAACAAGCTGGGAACAAAATAATGCTGAGAAACAGAGGGCAAAAATTCTCCTTGGGACATATTGAGATAGAGTTCACCTTCTAAAACTATACATTTGAGATATAGAAACAGGAAAAGCACATCTTGAACAGAATAAAAAAAATAAACAGAAAAACTGAAAAGTGAAAAGATTTTCACAACTTAAAACATTTTAACAAGAAATTAGTGCTTTGCATTTATAGTCTGGAATATGCAGCCTTTAGAACTCTTTAATTATTAAATAAATCAAAGAATTTGCGAAGCAACTTAGGTATCAGCACCTAAGAAAAATAACTTAAGACATTCTGGTGATATCTCAGCTAGTGCTACAAGACTGTTGGACAGAAATAGGTGACAGGAGAAGACCTGCTAAATGGATTGTGTGAATACTCTGCCCATAATACAAAATCTCTCAATTTTAGGGCACCTGAGACAATACAATTGATAGCAGAGGACCTGTAATTTGTGAACCAAACCTCCTGGAGTGCACAATCTTGCTCACTCAAGAATTATCATTCTTTTTGGTTTACTATATTTTAATGTTTTGCTTCAAAAGAAAAAAAAAGTTTATGTGAATCTGAGTTGCAGCAGTATAAATAATGATTTAGCAAAACCAGTTCCAGATAATATTTTGGATTGATTTAATAGGAACTTCAAGTGAAGTTTTAAGATATCTTTGTTGGTGTTATTTATCATATCATAGAACAGACATTGGCCTTTATGCCTCGACTTGGAGACAACTGTAAACAATGTACTGAATCCAAAGGAGTGTAAATACTTATTATGAAATACTTGGCAATTAGCCACCTGACTCAGCCCATTTGTTCCTGCAGTGAAGACAAAATGTACTATATAGTAAACCCACTAGTCTGGAAATAGTTAAGTATTTATTCAGCAACTTCAGCTAGGAATTCATCTGGATTAATAAACGCCTGTTTTGACCTTGATTATTATGAGCCGAAGGAATTGCATAACATGATTACAGGCAATGATCTTAACTTTGCTCATTGATCTTTAGCACTGCTCTATCAGAACTGGAAATGAGAGAGAAAAGGGAATAAGGATAGTCCTCAACTTATGACCACAATTGAACCCAAAATTTATGTTGCTAAGCAAGATAGTTGTTAAATGAATTTGGCCGCATTTTTCTTGCCATAGTTGTTAAATGATTCGCTGCAGTGGTTAATTTAGTAACATAGTTGTTAAGTAAACTTGGCTTCCAAATTGACTTTGCTTGTCAGAAGTTCACAAAATATGATCACATGGCACTGGGAAATTGCAACCGTCATAAATATGAGCCAGTTGTCAAATGTCCAAATTTTGATCATGTGACCTGAGGATGCTGCAATGGTCGTAAGTGTGAAAAACAGGCATGATTCACCTTTTCAGTGCTGTAGCTTTGAGCAGTCATTAATTGAATGGTTGTAAGTTGAGGACTACCTGTTCTGCATTTTCAGGCTAATGATAATTTTTAGGCATCTTCAGAAACAAGGCGTTACTTTTACCAGGAGAAATGTCTGCATTTTCCAAGACCCTATATAGTTTTAAAAGCACATTAGCATTGCCAGTCAGTTTCTAACTATAATAACCAAGCATTAGCAGACAATAACTTTTCTTTAAAAAGATAAAATTGTTAAACGTTTACATTTTTTTTACCATATCTCTCATATAGGCTGGAGATATTTCATAACAATTCATAGAAAAAAAAACACCTATCATAAAGGTAGTCTTTGGCTTACATCCATCTGTTCAGCGACCATTGAATTTCCAATTGTGTTGAACGAGGGGTATTTACAATGAGTCTTCCGAGTTCTGACCATCACTATATCCCTGACATAATGTGATTGTGATTTCTGGTATTCCTTGCTGGCTTCCCATAAGCAAAGTAAATGGGGAAGTTAGCAGGATGTTGGAAGTCACGGTCATGTGAAGTCCTCATTTAATAGCCTGCATGTGTCAGGCATGAACAATCAGATCCACACATGAAAACTTTAATTAGCCATTTTATTGTTCAAACCTGGAAATCTTCTCAGAGTGGCAGTTTGCACCTAGATTTGACTAGGTTCAACGTTTTGTGTGTGTGTGTGTGTGTGTGTGTGTGTGTGTGTGAGAGAGAGAGAGAGAGAGAGAGAGAGAGAGATTTTGCCATCTCATGCGAACATAAAGGTTCCAGGCTAATTTTCCATTTGACTCCTCCCACTGGCTTAGTCAGTCTCTTTCCAACCACATTGTCCTCACTTAATGACAGCAACAGGGATTGCCATAACTTGAAGTCACCAAGTAGCATGGTCGTTGTGCATTACTATCAATTGTTTAGCAATAGTACTTCTGTCCTCAACTGTTGTGGGTAACAAAGGACTCCCCGTAATTAACTAAATTATAATTTCACATTCTGGGTACTACAATGCAGCTCGGATGAATAAAGTATTATAGACATGAAACCCACCATTCAGCTTCCATGAAAAAAAGTTATATGACCACAGTCCAGCCCAATTGCTCAGTAAGCAGGGTTCCTATGTAACTTTCAAGGAAAACTGGAATCTGCTGACAAGCTTTGCCGAAGATACAGAAGCATTCAACAGAAGTTAATGTTCTGAATACACAACTCTTGGCTTTACAGACATAATAGAACATAAATCCATCAATATTCTAGAATTTTTCTAAATATGATGAAAATATATACTAGTTTTTTTCAACCATTCAATTTCATTTTTTTTTTCAATTTAGTTTACTGACAGACCAGTGCTAGCAAAGTGTTCTGTGGATATATTTTAGTAGATGATAAAATAAAGCTTAAGACAAAGTTAAAATGCAATTATGAAACAACCTAACATCTATAAGGGAGGTCCAGGATTCAGCCTACATTATAATGTAACATTAAATTTACATTAAATATGATAACATGTAAAATTACCACGAAGTGATAATATCTAAAATTTAAATGAATGATGGTTATATAGAATGCTCTGTGAAAGATTGAGCCACTGTGGCGCAGTGGTTAGAATGCAGTACTGCAGGCTACTTCTGCTGCCTGCTGGCTCCCTGCAATTTGGCAGTTCAAATCCCACCAGGCTCAAGGTTGACTCAGCCTTCCATCCTTTCGAGGTGGGTAAAATGAGGAGCCACATTGTTGGGGGCAATGCACTGACTCTGTAAACCACTTAGAGAGGGCTGTGAAGCAGCTTATAAATCAAAGTGCTGTTGCTATTGGCCCATCAGGGTCTAATGGATCTTTTGTGCTGCTGCACAAAACCCTAGCTGCACATACTGTAATAAAAAGTAGTTCATCTATGAGCAGCCTCTGGTGAGCCTAGGTTGAATTTGGGTGATCAGGATATCTACTAATCAGAGGTAGAAATTGAAACTGAAACCATTCTACAATACATTATTCTCATCAGTCTGACTCAGGGATACCTAGAAGTACACCATGTTCAGTAACATAACCTGCAAGATGGATGTACTTAAAAATTCAGTATTATTTATTACTTGGCATTATTTAAATGCCAAAGTAACTCCCATCCTAGGAAAAGTGCCATACAAACAAGCAATGTGGTTGGAAGGAGACAATAGTGTTGATTTTATTTCTTCATCAAAAAGGGTTGCCTACCAAAACTCCCAATTTCTCTTTCATATCATAGGATCCCTGATGAGACCACCACCTGTACAGAAGTAGTTAATTCATAGAACTGACCAGTTGACCCAGATGGAATACGTGAACTCTGAAAATTGCAAATAAATGAAGCAAGAAATGGCTAATTTTCCCTAACAGATAATCTCACCATCAGCTTCATTGGTTTTATATAATGCCAAAGAAACTACATTATGTTTGGTCTTACTAATTTGATATAGACTAATTAAACCTTAGCCTGCAGAGGCTAAATGCAGGTTGGTCCTCTCTATCTATATTAGGCATTACAGAAGACTCATGCCTCAGACGAAATAATGCTGAAGCATAGACAAAAAAAGTCCCTTTAGGGTAATATTGAGATACAGTGGATTTAAATAACTCCTGATTGTGTATTTCAGTTAAGGAAGAAGGAAATGTAAACAGAATGACCAGAACTGAAACTAAAAAGTGTGAGATTTTCACAACTTAAAATATTTTTTTAAAAAAGAAGTGGTGGTTGTGCTTCATTTACACTCTGGAAATGCACACATTTAAATACTCAGCATATTTTGTGTGTGTGTGTGTGTGTGTGTGTGTATAAATACTGATAGAAGATAATATTTGTAATTCAGAGTTGAACTATGAGGTCCTTGATCTACAGCACTGATGATGTTACCTAGTTGGGTAATGAAAAGTCTACAAGAAAACAACCAAGCTCAGAAAGCACCAAGGAAATTGCAAAATAGTGTAGATATCAACAGCTTAACAAGGTTAACTTAGCAGGTACTAATGGTATCTCCGGGGATCAAAGATTGTTGGCTAATAATATGGAAGTCTAGCTTAGGGCTGAAAGAAATTTGGCTTTAAAGATGGTTTAGAAATATTATAAATATATAGAAAACATTTAATCTTCTTGATGGCCACACCCATGTTATATCAAGCCATACATTACTTACCACGAACCATTATGTTGCTCCTTGACTTCTTTAGCTAGTAGCAGAAGCAAGGCAAACTATATTATTTCTTCACATTTTTTTTGAAGTAACAAAAAATCTGGGAATTCCTACTTGCTCCACTGCTTATTAGAAATGCATCTTCCCCAATAGCTTCAATATTATATAGTTTGGCTGAGACATATTATTTCTATGCTACTGTATCTGATCAGCATAAATCCATTTGATCACAAACTGGCAACAACATTTTAAGCTTATTTTTATTATTATTTGTATCTCTTTGCTACCATCTAGTAAATGTTTGGATTTCTGCAACCTTGATATGGAAGACCTAACATTGCAGGTATTTTATCTGGGTTAATTAAATTATGTTTCTCTTGAAAGTCATTTAGCTACATTCCTTTAAATATTAATACTCTGATGTTCCCGATTTTGAAGATTCCAAATATACTTTCAGACAAAGATTACTAATTATTCAGTCACAAAAAGAAAGATAGCTTATTAAGAAAATTAAAAGCTACATTGACATAAAGATGAAAATAAAATAGGAAATACAGTAATTTTTCATCACATATGGATTCTTTGCTTTGTGTTTCCCTTTTGATTGTATCACCTCTCTGGCTCTTTCAGTCTGGCTGCAGCTTCTGTTCTGTGATGTCATCAAAAGGAACCAGATTGAACTAGCCAGGAACTTGACAAAAGCTGCAGGGCCAAAAGTTTATCCTCAAATTGCTGATGAGCCACATCAAAAGTAGAGCAAGAGGCTGAAAATCCCTTATATGTTACGTACCAAAATATTAGCAAAAATAAACATCCAGCAAGTTATGCTGCATGAAATACAGTAATCTTCTGGGTATCTAAAAGCCATAATACAATTATACTTATTGTCTACAACTTCTATTTATCAGTCTATGCCATAGGTACCAGGAAGAAGTCTTTGTTAACAGAGCATTTTCACATTATGCATAGGGTGCTCTTTATAAATAAGAATTAATATTGTTTCCCAACTTTTTCCCTTCCTCTCCCCATAGAAATTATTTTATGTATAAATTAATTCTATTCCAATCAAAAGTATTCGAATTGTTTTGAAAAAGTGCTCTGTACTTAGTGAAGGAAGATGTTCCGAAAAATAATTTAAATTATATTTTTGGAATTGTTTGTGGACAACCAAAAGATAGATTCCCTAACACTCAACTTAATGGATCCAGAAAAACATTATAATTTTCCCTCTAACTTTATAAAATATAGAAAGGGTTTGCAACATCCTTTTTCTCATTTCCCAGACTAAACTTCCGTTTTCTGATTTCCTGGCTATGTTCTTATCCAAGTATGAATTGAATAGGATATATCTAGCTTTTGTGGTTAAATGTTACTAGCATATCACATTTGCAATAACACCAGAAATACACCAGAACATGTAATTTGGATTAAGGTATTCAAATCCAAACTCCTAACATAGGCAGTGTCTTTTGTGCAGCTATTTCTAAACAACATATATTTAAAATACATTCTACCTGGCAATCTTGAATGCATATAACAGTGAACCTATACCTAGAGCCCAGAAGTGATTCAAATAACAGTACTGTACAAGGAAGATTAATACATTTCAGAAATATACTTCTGAAATACTTAACCCACACATAGCTACATTATAGTTCTTTGGTAGTTTCTTTTAAATCTGTTTTAAAAGCTTTCATATTTTACTTTGAAAAAACTCTTCCTCTGCTTTCCTAAATAAAATTTTCTGTAACAATAGCAATAAATATTTCCATGATACTATATTTAGATATAATTACAAGAACATTGAAGACTAACATAGTGCCTTTGTACATTTATATTGGAAGATCTGAAATGACAATCAAATCTTGCTATGAATATAAAACTGCATCTAGTATGGATGAGAAAAATGTAATTTTCCTATAAACTTGAGTGGTTAATTACTGTAGAGTACACACAAGGGGAAAAAGAGGAGATTTTAATTTGGGTTTTACAGCACCCATGTGGTTGCTAAGAGTCAACCCCAATTTGATGGCACATAACCATAATAACAATTGTGTGAAAAGGACACTTACATATATGGTCATCCATCTTCAGAGGCCGTTGCAAGCGGATATTAGCAGGAATTGTTCTATTGATCAGCTCATCAATCGTCTAAAAATACAAGGGAGACATCAAAGCATCATAAGAATCACCAGCAAGTTTAGACCTCCACTTCTTGTAAGATTCATAGTCAAAGAGGCTAAAAGTGAGGCATGGTAAAGCACTATAAAAGAGGTTTGAGAAATGTTCATTAAGCCTCTCACTAACAAAAAGAGATTTTTGTGAAATTCAATTCACATCCTTCCTCCCTTTCGAATGGAGATCAGTTGATGTGACCTGGTAGAAAATGATGTATGGGTGGGATGATGTGACTCAGAGGGAGAGGGATGCAAAGACAAAGCAAATCGGGTGCTGCTCCAGGGGGAAATGTTAGAGAAACTATGGGGGGGAGGGAAGGAAGAAAGACAGAAAGCGTAAGCGAGAACGAGAGAGACAGACGGAAGGAAGGACGGAAAGAAAGAAAAGAAAGAAGGAAGGAAAGAAAGAAAGAGCGAATACAAGTGGAGCTTCCTCACCGACAGACCGACGGTCTGCAGCATCTCTTGCTTCTCTTTGTCCCCTGGACCGATGTGTCGGTCGGAAAAGTCATCGTGCTTGCCCAGGAGTTTCTCGATGTGCCTGGAAGAGGTGGCGGCGGCGGCGGCGGCGGCGGCTCTCGCTCCGGGGTTGCTACTGCTTCTTCTCACACAAGCCAGTCTCAGCTGCTCCCTGCGTCCCCATCGGCCTGGCGGCTTCTTGCCTCCCCAGGCGCTGCCATGGTGCCCGTGCAGACCGGCCCCCCGACCCACCAGCCTCCCCCACCACTGGACGCAAGACTGCATGATGCCTTGAAGAAGCCGATGCCCCCCAATTCGCCCGGGGAAAGTTAGTTTGCGCCTAGAAGAAGGCAGCCGGCAACTCTTTCCTCCGAGGCGCCCCCCCTCCGACCCTTTTATAGCCCCCAAGCCGATCGTCAGCCGAAGGGAGGGCCTTTTGGCCCCGCCCTGCCTCAGATCTCCCCGCCGAAGCCACCTGCCGAGAAGCTGCCCCCACGCCAGCCAATGCGCGCTCCTCCCAAGGCTGGATTGGACAGGACAGGACAGAACAAACGACGCGAAGCTGGCTGTCAGCCACTTCCTCGCAGTCAGGCGTTATCCTCGTTGTTACCCCTGGGTGAAAAGAGAGGTGACGACGGGGAGCATTGAAATGATTTTCTTTTTTCCTCCTTTCCCCCCTATTCCCCCCTCCCCCATTTTTTCCTCCTACCCTAATTTTTGTTTCAATGTTTTCCACACACACAAGGATCACACTTGTTGCTGAAGAAATGCTCCTTAATAACTCATTCTGCCAAAGGCAAATCTCCATAGCTGGTATAAGGATAACCCAACAATGAGTTTTGGAAGGTTTGTCCAGATGTCTCCACAAGTCTCTCTTGGCCACCAGCCACAGTTCTGCCACTGGAAAGACTGCGATGTTTGTCTTGATCTTCCAACTCAGAAAGCTAGGGCGTGCATAAGCGCACCAACGTGCCTACCGTCCCTGTCCTATTGTTTCTCTTATTCTTTTATTTTTCTTATATGTACCCATTTCATATATTCACAACTATGTATACACTTGTACTTATTATCTTGTAAACAATTGACAAATCAAATAAATAAATAAATAAAATAAAAAGCTGAAAGTAACAGCACAATTAATGTTATGAATCATAGGAGTTGGTTGGGTTCCTCATAACCCTCATATCCCTACTCAGTTTCTATCCTCTGTTTATGACTTCCTCCTACTGTGTCTGTTTTCCCTTTGGGGCATCATCTGTTGATACAACAACAACAACAACAACAACAACAACAACAACAACAACAACAAGAAAAGAGACGCAATGAATATTTCACAGAAAAGGGAAGAAGAAAATCACACAGTATTAAATAACTTCCTGCCTCTTCTACTATTGCACAGATTTTGTGCTGCAATAGCTCCAAAATCTGTAGTATTCTCAGTCAGAAGCAAGGCAAGTCTATGAAATTCACCAAGGGAATGCAAAGGAACCAGCAGTTTTATCTGCAGGATTACGAGACCTCTTGAGGACATTCTACAAGGCCCATTAGCACATCCATCATAGCCTTTGCTATGGCCAGATGCAAGGTGGTGCATCCCTCTTGGTCGCAGTGGAGCATGGCAACATCTGCTGCTGTGCCTTGGGGATACAACGAAGTCAGCTTTCCATGTTATTGCACTGCTGATGGCACCATGTTTGTTATCCGGACCTCTCTACTGAGCTTGCAAGCCTGAATCTGTCCCTTTTGATCTTTCAGATGCTGCTTTGGTTGGTCAGTTGTTCTGCATTTGCTGTTCTCTGTGTAGGGGTACACCAGTAATGGGTTTTGGCTTTATATGTTGGTTGAGATTCCAGGTACAAGATATAGGGACCATTGCAACATTTGGACAGGTATAAGGCATGATCATTGACTCTGCACTCCCTGGTCCACAGCGTGCAGATATTGAATGACTGCTAGGCCTGAGGACAGCAAAGCAATCAATACTTAGATCTCATTCATCCAGTTTCCTTCTTATGGCCTCCAAAAAAGTTGCAGTATGTTTCTACATCATCCTTCCAAGATAAAAGAGGCATCACTCATACATCAAAAGTAAGTGGAGTTCCTCATTCATTGACTGGAGCATAACTGAGAATTCCTGAGAGGAATTATGGTAGACTGCGAAGCAATGGAAACTTTATACAAGAGCTCAGAGAGGAAACACACAACAGGGTTGCCACAGGGGAGCAGATCCAGGTCCTTTGCCGCATCAGCAGGGATGCATGCAGTTGATGCAGAACTTGCTGCAATGGACCAGCCCCAGTGCTTCAGGGACACTAGGGACTTGTCACATCTGTGTGATCCAATGTGAAGGGATGGTAAAACATATAACTGATGTACCTGAGTGTGCCTTGCAAGTATTTGCTGCCTCTGGGACTTAGGAAGCCTCTGCAGTGAGTATTCTGTTGCCAAGAACCACAAGCAGACCTAAGATGGAAAGCAGGACCCATGCCTGAAGCCAAAAAAGCTGGGAACAATAAGTGCCCCTTGCTAAAGAAAATGCAAATGGGAGTTCTTTGGTTTAGTGGTTCTCTCCATTATTAGATGCTTGTTCATCACCATTGCTAGAATAGCCAACCCTGGTCAATAAAAAGCTCAGAGTCCCATGTACCAATCTTCCTATTTGGGCACCATGGATAAATTCCACATACCTGCATTTAGGCCATCCATTAATGCCAGGCCATCGGCATCCCTCTGGCACCATTCTTGTCATGGATAAATTCCATTTGCTTCTATTGGTTTATCTTTGGTACTTGTATGGTTAATGTACGCACAAAATGGAGAGGGCTGGCTTGCCGTGCCTTGGTTTTTTTTTTTAAATTCTCCCTTGCAGATGCTGCTGTGCCAAATAGTTATGAGTACATGTGTGTAGGCAGATTAGGTCCTCCCGCTGTTCTACTCCTCTGCAAGACATTTCATGTTTGTTTGGGTACGCTGTGCTAGAAAGCAAAAGAAAAAACAAATTAATTGATGTGCAGCCAAATCAGACACATGGCTGCCAGGAAGGAATAGTTTTGTCTACAGGATGTGCAAAAGCATGCGTATGATAAAAAACAGAATGTTTCTGTTTATCTATCAAATTTATATAGCTACCCATCTCATGCATGTGATTGAGCCTAATATATAACAGAGCTAAAATATGCAGTTAATAAATATTAATATAACATAATAATAATAATTATTAAAACATGAAAAAACTAAAGAAGAAAGAATTAGGCAAAGACATTAATAAAAATATAGCCACCTTAATAACTCACTATAGAACAATTCATAATTCACCAATGCAGTGGGTTTATTTTATGGATTCTCCAAAAGGACCATGAATGCACACAATATCCACCAAATAAGAACTTACCCTACTAGGTCTATGGACATCATGTCAATGTAATGATGATTCGCAGGGAACACTGTAGCAAAAGCAATTTTGTGAGTGCCATTTCTGCAAAATTCAAGAAGTCACGCCACTCCTACATCTAACTGCCATTAAGTTAATGATTTAAGAAGTCATTCGCTTGGTGCCAGGCCTACATGAGGCAGCATGCAGCCACTTGTAGGAATGAGATAGAGAAAGCATTCAGGCCATTGAAGCATGATGATAAAAAGTATGTGTGTTGTCGTCATCATCATCATCACCACCATCCTCCTCCTCCTCCTCCTCTTCCTCCTCCTCCTCCTCCTCCTCCTCATCACAATCTTCATCATGATATATGGCCTGGTCAGTTCATTAGTGAGCTCCTTGTCCCTTCAACTAAGTGATCCATTGTTTTTTCACATTGTTATGATTATGATTCATCACACAGTCAGTCAGATGTTCAGACTGGATTTGAGATGTTTATTCACTGACTGCATACTTCGCAACAATCTGGGAGAGTCAGATGTTGATGTTTGATGGTGTCAAAGGTATTGTCAAAGGATATAAGCTGTTCTGAGTCAATCTCTGTATATTTGCGATGGATAAACATCTTTCCTTCCATTAGTTCTACAGCTGCTGGCCATGGTTGCTCATGGTTGTCTTGAGTCCTGCAGCCCATTTTCACTAGATGTCCAGGAACTCCAACATCTAGCACGGTCCTTATTGACCTGGGTGATGACCAAGCTGGTATGTGTTTCTGTAAATTATGTCTCAACATTTTTTTTTTATGAGAGGAACACTGTTCGTCTGACTCCTCTGGTCAGATTTGTTTACTATGGTTAAGCTCTCATCTTCCTCAGAACACACAAGCCCAACAAACCATGTCAAGGCAGTACCTCACTTTGTTATTTGTTTGATGCTGCACAACATTTGCAAAAGCAAGTACATATCATGCTGCCTACTGACACAGGACACAGGACTGTGGTTGTTCACCCAGAGGGAGACACAATGATCTCATAACCAGCACTAAGTAGTTGAGGGCTGAGTTGGTACTTTAGCAGACCTAATTTGGTCATGCAACTGCAGTCATATTATGCAGAAATCTGCGGAGCAGTAATTCATATATATATATATATATACGAGTTACATGAAATAAAAATAGCAGCTGTTTAATCTATATTGTTATAGATTAATTATTATACAGACAGCAGAAATGGAAGTTTGATCGCTTAGGAGATAATTATGCAGTTATATTGTATCAATCTCTAGTTGGTTTAGAGTCAGGAAACATTTTCACGTATGTCATGTAGAGTATATTGGGAACATGCAGTGTCAAAGTACAGAGAGAAGCTGCTCATAAAATATCAAATATGATCCCATAATAATATAACTTTGCCATTCAGCAACATTTTGAAATCACTGCTCAATCACCTTTCTTGTCTATAAATACCTACTGCCACCCCAAATTCACTACCTCAATTTTTAATTTGGGCCAAAAAGATAGTGCTTTAAAGCAGAGGTCCCCAAACTTGGCAACTTTAAGACTTGTGGATTTCGACTTCCAGAATTCTCCAGCCAGCTATATTTGAAGTCCACAGGTCTTAAAGTTGCCAAGTTTGGGGACCTCTGCTTTAAAGAAACAGGCAGAAGTAAAGTAGGAAGTAGTCCTGCAGTAGATTAATTCAGGCTGAGAATATTCATAAAGTATCATAAACTTTAGCTGGTAAAAATTGAGGCTGTGTGGACAGCTACTGTACATGCGCCCCTTAATTGGCATATGCTATACCTCTGTGTTGTGGGCTGTGTTGGCTGCCACTTTGCTTCTGAGTACAATTCAAGGTGCTGATATGAGGTATAAAGCCCTTCATGGACTGAATTATCTGAAAGATAACCTCTCTCCAATTACATCTAGGTTTAGCAGGAGGGGCATGCTCCAGCTCTGGTCAGTGGCTTCCACCCTGTAGACATAATTTCCTGGAGGTCAGAATGGTCCCAAACCTGTTGGCTTTTCACAAAAAGCCCTGACAATTTTAAATTACCAATACATTAAAACATTGATTTGCTCAAATACTAAGACACGAAAGTGCTAAAACGCCACCTTAGAATATACTCTTCGTTACAGTATCCTATCTTGTGTTCTGCATACCACCTTAGCCATCACACTGCCAAACAAAGTTTTGCCACTGCTCAGATATTGGATTCACAAGTGAGCATTTTATTCAAAACCCCCGCAGATTTTATAGATACTTATAGATTATCTCCATGATTATCTGTTTTAAAAGGAAGATGTAAAAGGTTATGTGATACAGATTCTATCGTGTACATCAGAGGTCTCCAACCTTGGCAACTTTAAGACTTGTGGACTTCAACTCCCAGAATTCTCCAGCCAGCATAGCTGGCTGGAGAATTCTGGGAGTTGAAGTCCACAAGTCTTAAAGTTGCCAAGGTTGGAGACCTCTGGACTGTACATCACAGAGGAGCAGCTATGTAATTGGGATTAACAAATTTTTAAAAAAGAAAACAAATAAGTGAAGTGTATAACTTTTTTCTTGTCAGCAAAAGCAACTTACCCTGCTAGACAGGGAGTTGTTTAGTGACAGTTTGAAATTAACAAGGCATTGAAAAAAGGTGAGTTATGAGCAGATTTCACACTTATGACTGTTGCAGCATCCCCACACAGCCATGTGAAACAAATATGAGCGTTTGGCAACTGGAACATATTTATGAGAGCTATACTGTTCCGGGGTCATGGGATCACCATTTGTAACCTTTCCAGCTGGCTTTGGAACAAGCAAAGTCAATGGGGGAAGATAGATTTGCTTAACAACTGCTTGATTCACTTGTAGCAATTGTAGCAATTCCCTTAACAACTGTGGTAAAAAAAGGTCATAAAATGGGGCAAAACTCACTTAACAACTGCCTTGCTTAACACCAGAAATTTTGGGCTCAGTTGTGGTTATAAATTGAGAATTACCTGTGCTGAATATGTTCAGCTTTTTCAGCTATATAGTTCATAAATGCAGAATTATTTCTGGAAGAGTAGAGTTGCATAACTGTTCACTGGGAAGTCTGATAGCTTAGTATTGCATCTACATTTTCTGTTTACTAAATGCCATCAAGGATGAAATAAATTCCATTTTTAAAAAAAGCATTTCTGCTTCAGCGTTTCCATTTAATATCCAATTCATAATAGCTATTATAAACATGGCTGTTTGAGAGGATAGAATGCTATTTTTGGCCAGATAAATCCTCTATATCATTTTATAATATTTTAAGCACAGTTAAAACTAAGAAATTGAGAGCCATGCTAAGCTTCTTTCCACTGTGATGTAGTGTTTCTTTCAGCTATTAAAATAAATGCTAACATCTAAAAATTCAAATATATTTAGTGAAGAGAGAAACAGAATATATTACAGTAACAGACTGATTTTGAACATGGAATACTGTAGGATAGATCATTTTAACAAAAGTACAATATAGTGCACCTCCAGCAATCACAGGATTAAAAGCATAATCCAAAAGAATCATCTGGATTTGAACTGACATCAGGGGGCCCAAATGAATGAAAGAAGAACTCCAACCTATTCGTTATCTGAAACACCAGAAAAGTTTTCAATTCCCTTGGGAAGTACACCTCAAAATGACAGTTCCAGGAACCACTAAAACAGTGCCAAAAGACTTAAAACAGCCCTTCACCCTTTAAGAAATTTAAACCCCAGGCAAAAGCACCAGCTGAAAGGAACACTTAAGTAGAGCAATAAAGATAAGTGGAACCAGCTAAAAATAGCTCACCAAGAACTCCCCTTTTCCTCTTCCCTCACAGGATAGAGCCCCAGGATAGAAAAGACAAAGGTCCAAAGACAGGATTATTAATCCATTAAGGCAGGAAGACAGGATTCAGGGCAATCACTTTAACCAGAGACACCCAAATAACCCCATCAAACTGTAGAAACTTCAAAGGAAAATCAAGTATAAGAAGGCATGGGTTTGCCTCCCCAATTTGCTAGCTAGCCAGGAATGCTTGAGCTGTGTCACTACTTCTTCTTACCTTCCTGAATTTTCAGCTTTCTGGCAGCTTGCTTCTGAGTCTATTTCTTTTCAATATCTGTGATTGCTTCCCAGCTAGGGAACGAACCAATGAGATTTCTTCCAACACCCCTAACCTCAGAATTTCCAGAAAGTTTATTAGCAAGGCTTGGGTAAATGTCTGGCTAGAAATGCATTCAGGTTATTCACTTGTTCCATATGCGTTTGTTGATTTCATGACTCTAATAAACTGTACATGCTCTTGTTGATGCATACTGGCATCTCTTTACAACAGAGTGTTTTCAATCAGCAGCAAAGCAGTATCATCCTAGGTTCTGTTGAGATGTAAGTTTTATGCTGGTCATGTGATGGTTTGCTTAATGAGTGCAGTGATTTGCTTAACCACCAATGTGACCATATGGTTTTTTTCATTTAGTGGCTGTGGCATTTAGCAATTGAGTTGTTGGCATCAATTGTGGGTGCTAAGGGAGGATTACCTGAACATTTTATTTTCCTGTATTCAATGGTGGGATGCTGCCGGTTCAGACCAGTTCAAGCGAACTGATAGTTCCGATGATCAGATGGCCCCACCCAATCCTGTCCTTTATTTCCTGATTTGTAGCCCATCTTAATCACGTGGCACAGCTGATTCCCCCCCCCTCGCTGTTCTACTTAACTGTTGCTAACTTGGAAGGTAAGCAGCTGAGCTTCTAAATGCTCCATTTTCAGCGCTCACCGCACCAGTTGTTAAACCGGCAACATCCCATCACTGCCTGTATTCCATATATTAGCTAGAAATTAATTAGAAGTATGAGTTTTATATTTCTGAAAATAGTAAATATGCTGTAAATAATTTAATTAAAGGATTGGATTATTTACTAAGACAGATGTATTAATGACATATTTCTATATATTGATTTTTATCTATGATGCAAATTGAATTACACTAGTATGAAGAGAATGCTAAAGAGTGGCACAATATAGCATAGTATAATTTCATTTTAAAAGAAGTGTAAAATGAACTTTTTGGTGTACATTGTTCTATAAATTCATTGTCTTTTTTCAACATTTTTCTTAGCTACTACAAGCTCATAGTTTCATCTACAACTTGCTTTAATTTAATATCAATTTCCATTTATAATATTAATTTGAATGATTATTCTACATGTTCATATTCTCTTCATTTCACATATTTTAAATAGCAATCCAAATAGTTGTCACATAAAATATGACAGCGACTTTTCAGAAAGTCAAATTAATTTGTGGCAGACTTTAGAGGATTGAACATTGAAGGAAGAGAAGACAAGTTAAAATCTTAGCAGACAGCACTGATGGAATAACTGGATAAATGTCTCACAATATTGACTGATATGATTATATATATATATAATATTATACTGAGAGATATTTTGTATATATTTAAATAAGTAGGAGCCTATAGATCTATCAACTTAACAGAGGATCTCTGAACCAAAGTAGCTTGGCAATAAAGTAATAGAATTGCATCACATAATGACATAAGCTCTGATAATTTTGATGGGCATTCTGACATATTTGCATTTTATGTCAGAGAAGATGTGGAAGTTGGCATTTATCTTTGTGGATTCAAGTAAAGCTTGTCTTTATGCAAACAATAGTTTGCTAATTTATTGGATTGTACTCTCTGTTGACCTCAGCCTGTACTCTCCTGCTGACAAGGATAGGATTTGTTTCATCTGCATTGAAATCTGTATTTTTTTAAAAAACAACAACACATTGTTCAACATGCAGATGTCTGAATAATTTTAATTAGAACAAAGAGGAGAAGGAGGAGGAAGAGGAGGAGAAAAAAAGGAAAAAAAGAAGCAGGAGAAAGAAAAGGAGAAAAAGAAGGAGAAGGAAGAAGAGGTGGAGGAGAAGGAAAAGAAGCAACAGGAGGAGGAGAAGCAGGAGGAAGGGAAGAGGAAGGGGAAAAGAGGAACTACTCCCATCAGTATGACATCACTGCATGGTCTTTCCAAATATACATAGTGGAATGAATCAGACTTCCAAAAGTCTTAGTGTTTATACACTTATACTTTTATTGTATTAAATTAAGAAGGATTTTCCTCTTACTATTAAATGTGGCTGGGAATACCTGGAGTCAAGCAACAGGATAGGAAAATAGCAACACCACTGAGGAATATAGTACAAAACTTTCACCTGTCAGGAATATGGTACAAAAAGGCAAAGACTATACAGAGACAGGAGCTAAAGTTTAGATGGGTCATGGAAAAAATTCATTGAACAGAATAGGAATGATTCAGATTTACTCTCACACAATGTGTTGGTTTCATCTATAAAATTTATATCACAATTTTCAATCAGGAACTCAAGACAGTAAAAGATATTCACAGATATATTCATATGCAAAGTTTACGAGTATGTATAACTCTGATTCCTGGTTTGTTGTTGTTTTGACGAATACTTGAGGTTTGTGAGCCCAATATTATATGATGAGTGGCAAAACTTTGTTTGGCAGTCGCCTGGGTAAGGAACGCAGAAGAGACGATAGGATAGGATAAAGAAAGGGATATTTTAGATAGGGTAGTATTTTAGCACTTCAATATTTAGTAGCCTTCTCTTTTAGTATTTCAGCAATTCAGTATTTTAATAATTTTAAAATTTAGCTTTTTAACATGCTGCACTCCTAAAATCAGCATCATTTGTTTATTAATTTTTCCTTTCCCTCTTAAAGAGTTGTCTTTTAACAGTTCAGTTATAAAGAATTGAATTAACTAACTAGAAATATGCACAATTGATAAAAATATTGCCTATTACAGTACCTGCTATCAATTTTGTTATCTCAGTAGGCAAGTACGCAATAAGTACAAGGACTTTGCTTGCTAAATCTTAACTTATTGAGTAATTAAATGAGGCATGTGGCCAGATTTAATCATTTCAAGCTATGTACAGCAGAAGGCAGGGATATTCTTTAAAAATGTGCAGTTCTGCACTTTTATAGGAACTGTGTATATTGTTTAAAAACTTAAGCACAGTAGATTAAAGGCATTTGTCGCACATTAATATGCTTTTAAAGTGCTACCTGCTGCTGTCACTTGTTTAAAATAATAGCGTTGGATTCCTCATAATTCAAGGTCTTTGCAAATGGGGGATCCTCTTGGACACACAGCTCCCACTGTGTCACCCTTTCTTACTTTCTGCATGGATTTATTATAGTTAGGTTTACTTGGGAAAACAAACAAACATCAACTGTAGTGGGCCAATAACCTAATGGGTCAATCTCATAACTACATTGACTGTTGCTTTGTTTCCATGTACAAGTCAAGGTGCTGGTTATTACTATAGACTCCTTTATAACTCAGGAACTGGATAAGTTATGAGTTAGCCTATCACATCCGAAACCAAGAATGTCTCCTGAAATCTTCCTACCTGTAAGTACAGTGGGAATTTCCCTTCCCTGGAATAGCTTGCCCCTGAACTGAGGATAACTTCCACTCTGTAAGCTCTACTATCAGTAGGCAGACCAGATCAGAAAATCAGCTCCACAATAACATAGATCTCACTTAGCAAATGCTTTGGGCAGCAGCTGTTCAAACTTACAACAGGGATGAAAAAGTAACTTTGCAATCAGTGCCCACATTTTCTATCTTAGCAGCGCCTCTCAGTCATCTGTTTGCCAATTACAGTCAGTATGTGATATTTTATGCCTGTCCCATTTTTTTTACTCCTTGCAAAGGGGTGAGATTGCCTAAAGAAACAATTTCTTCAATATATTCTTATACATCACAACATATTACCTTGCAGAATCTCATCCTTTTTTTTCCCACCCATTATCTCTCACTCTTTGGACAATGTACTTTCTTTTCATCCTTGTTTGTTTCCTACTCCTCTTTGTTTTCCGGTCCTTTCTCTTAATTCCCTTTTTTCCCATTCTTTTTTTTTAAATAAAGTTTTATTGAGTTTTAACAAAACAAATAAAACATCTTATTTGAGTACAGCATTGTTCTGGGTTATCACATTTCCATACAGACACAATTTCATATGCATATTCATCTTATGTATTCAACTTCATATCTTATTACTCTTTTTCCAACTTCTCACTATTTCTCCCTTTACTTTTCTTAATTTTCTTTTATGGTTATCTCATTTTCTTCTTATTCAATTGTATTTCTTTTACATAAATTTCTATATCTTTTTATTCATTGTACTTATACTTTTGTCTGTCTTGTTTACAATTTCATATGTTCTCTTCCAACATTCTTAAGAAGCAAAATTCCCCCTATGATTGGCAATCAAAGTGCAATACCTTTAAATCTTGTTATCATATGAAATCTCATTAAACATTGAATTTGTGCATTCTAAAATTATAACATTCAAATTCCTAATATCTATTTTATATCATGTAGATCTCATCATTCAGACTCTGCTTGGTACTTTCCCTTGAAAATGTAAAAAAAATTCTAAAAACATAGCAAAAACAATATATATATATATATATATATATATATATATATATATACACACACACACACACACACACACACATATATATTTATATATACACACACACACAGATACACATATATACACACACACACACACACACACACATATATATATATATATATATATATATATATATATATATATATATATATATATATATATATATAATTTGTTTTCTTAAGTTTGGTACTTACATGTATGGTGTTCGGCTTGGTTGGTATTTTCCCACGTCATTGTAGTTCTTTTAAAGTTGTAGCAACGTTTCAGCAGAATCTCATCTGCCATCATCAGGCTTCTGTATAGTGTTAGTCTGTGAGTCAGACTTTTACAGTGGTTTCAGATTTAAATTTGGGGCAGCCTATTGCTGTGCCAGAAGGGTTTTTCTTCATCCTGATTGGTTGGGAGTCTTGGTCTGTGTTTATTGGTCTCGGAGTTTGCTGTGTTCTGCTTGATTGGTGTCTCTAATATCTTCTGTCTGTTTTTGGCTCTTTTTGTATTTTGATTGGCTGGTAGCATTGTGTTATTTTATTGGAGGCCTTTAGTGCAGCTTGGCTTCAGGTAAATGGACGGCTATCATTAGTTAGGAAGCTGGGTTTCATCTGGGTGCCTGGTTGGGGTGTGTTTGAGCTGGAGGTATCAGGGGGATCTGTTTGTGCCCAGGTGTCCCCCCATGACGTGGGAAAATACCCGAATAAAGCCGAATGCCATACATACATACATACATATATATCTTTGGTTATTCGGGTTTTCTCCAGCGTAAGATTGGAAGTATCTGAGCACGTTTCGATGAAGTCTCATTCATCATCTTCAGGCTTCTGTCTTCAACTCTGTGCTTCTCAGAGTGAGAAGCACAGAGTTGAAGACAGAAGCCTGAAGATGATGAATGAGACTTCATCAAAACGCTGCCTAGATACTCAATCTTACGCGAGAAACCCGAATAACCAAAGATCCACATACAAATACCTGCGAGAACCTCAGAAAATATATATATATATATATATATATATATATATATATATATATATATATATATATATATATATATATATATATACATATACATACAGATGATCATCCCAAGAGAAAAATCTTCCAGATGCCCCAAACTATACGGCCTCCCAAAAATACACAAAGAAGGCATACCTCTCAGACCCATAGTCAGCTCCAGAGGAGCACCACTACAAAACCTAGCTAAACACTTAGCAAAACAGCTACAGCCCCATGCTGAAACAGCAGCTTCACATGTACAAAACTCATACCACTTCTTGGAAATGATCAAAGATCTACATGTGGAGCAAGAAGATCTGCTTGTAAGTTTTGATGTGGTTTCACTATTCACTCAAGTCCTGATAAAAGAGACCCTTGAAATCATCAAAATACCAACCAGCTAAACACCTCATGGAACTAACAGAACACTGCTTAACCAACACATATTTCATATACAAAGGACAAAGATACAAACAAATTGAAGGAACCCTTATGGGATCACCACTGTCACCCGTCATTGCAAACCTGTTCATGGAAGAATTCGAATCCAGAGCCCTGGCCAATGCCACCCACAAACCCAAACTATGGTTAAGATACATCGATGACACATTTGTGATTTGGCCCCATGGAAAAAAAAACCTAAACAATTTCCTAACACACCTAAACAGCACACACCCCAAAATCAAGTTCACCATGGAAACGGAAACAAACAAACAACTACCATTCCTAGATGTACTAATCTACAAAAAAACAGATGGCACACTAGGACACACCATATACCAGAAGAAAACACACACCAACCGCTACCTCAACGCCCAATCCCACCACCACCCAGCACAGATAAACTCCGTGGCCAAAACACTAATCGCCAGAACCAAACGCCTGGCAGACAAGACACACATTAAGACTGAACTATGCACCCTGACTAAAGTACTGACAGCCAACGGCTTCCACAAAAGCAAAATCACCAGCTTGATCCACAAAAACACACTGAAACATAATAGAGACCCAGAAGATGAACAGACCTATGGAACAGCTGTCCTGCCCTACATAAGAGGTACTACAGACAAAATTAGTAAGGTACTACACAGACATCACATCAAGACTGCCTTCAAAACAGACAGAAAAATAGCAGCCATCCTTAGCAACCCCAAAGATAAAATTGACCTGGAAAACCAAGGCATATACGAAGTCCCCTGTGCATCATGCCCAGCCACATACATTGGACAGACCAATAGAAGAATAAGTACCCACCTGGATGAACACAAAAATGCAGTCAAAAAGCTGGAACACACTTCCTCACTAGTCCAACACATGGAAGCCACAGGTCATAGCATCAACTTCAATGGCAACAAAACCCTAGCCACTATAGAAAACCCTAGCCACAGAATCATCAGAGAAGCCATAGAGATTGAAAAAAGACCAGAAAGCATGAATAGAAGAGATGATTCCACCAGGCTGTCAATCATTTGGAAGCCTGCACTCACAAACAAAAAAATCTCCACACCACAAGCCAGGCAAACACCTGGGCACAAACAGATGCCCCCTGATACCTCCAGCTCAAACACATCCCAACCAGGCACCCAGATGAAACCCAGCTTCCTAACTAATGATAGCCGTCCATTTACCCGAAGCCAAGTGCACTAAAGGCCTCCAATAAAGTAACACAATGCTGCCAGCCAATCAAGATACAAAAAGAGCCAAAAAACAGACAGAAGTTATTAGAGACACTAATCAAGCAGAACACAGCAAACTCCGAGACCAATAAACACAGACCAAGACTCCCAACCAATCAGGATGAAGAAAAAACCATTCTGGCACAGCAATAGGCTGCCCCAAATTTAAATCTGAAACCACTGTAAAAGTCTGACTCACAGACGGACACAATACAGAAACCTGATGATGGCAGATGAGATTCTGCTGAAACGTTGCTACAACTTTAAAAGAACAACTACAATGACGTGGGAAAATACCCGAACAAAGCCGAAGGCCATACATGTAAGTACCCGCGAAAACTTAAGAAAACATACATACATACATACATACATACACACATACACACATTAGTAAACAAAATAGTTATTCAAAATCATTCTAGTACTGGTATGAACCTTGTAAATCTCTCATGTTTCTTTTCAATATCTATCAATCTTTGAGAACAACTGAAATGTTTCCCTCACTTCTTCATTAATACTTAACTGTTAATAAGCATACCATTGGATAGTCATACAGTTTTATCTTATAAATTATTTACTATTAATAAGCAAAATAATTATTCAAATTCATTCTAATAACTGGCATAAAATTCCTTATAAATCTTTCACATTTCTTTTCAATATTTTATCAATCTTTAGAAACAATTTCAATGTTTCCCTCTCTTCTTTATTATTGCATTAATTATAAATAAACATACCATTACATAACAATACAGTTTTATCTCATAGATTATTTACTTATTTCATTTCTAACTCATTACAGTATTCTACTGTCACAACACTATCTTTTGTACCTTTGCAGAATCCTCACTTTTAACTTAATTTAACCATTGTCTCTGTGTTTTCTAGCTGAGCAAATACCTTTAATCCTAGTATGTTTCCCCTTTTTCTTTATTTCCTGTTTTTGTCCCTCATAAGTTCTTTCCCTTTCTATCTTTCCCCCTTTTTCCTCATCCCTTTTTTTATACCCTTCTCTCTCTAATTTTCCCTTCTGTAGTTTTCTTTTCTGCTTTTCCTTGCTGTTATACTTCTTTTTCAGACTATTTTTCTTTTCTATTCCCTTTGATCTCAAACTTGTAACTCCTTCCCCCTTTTCCCTTACACTTTGCATTATTTGATAATTGAAAATGGCTTCTTCTTTGTCCCGCCCTTCTTGCTCTTGAAGCTTTTCCTTTTGCTTTTCATAGTTCAGGATCACCATTTCAAAAAATTCAAATACGAAGCCAAAGGATCTTCCTCCCCTTTCTGCATCTTCTTTCTGTTTTTTAAGACTCATCTTCAATTCCTCCAGGAGTGATGGCATTTTAAACACTTTTGAACAACCACCCGATTGACTTTAAGTAAAAACAGAAAAAGAAAGAAAAAACCAATGCCAAAAAGTTTTTTTTTTTAAATCACCAAATGATCCCAGACTGTTCCTTCTTGTTTCTTTCCTTTCCTTTTCCTTTCTGTGGGTTACTGTATCTTTTAATAAGATTTCAGTTACAATGTATCGTCGGGAGTCTTTTCAAAGTTTCACTGTTAATCCTCTTTATTTTTCCAGGTGGCACTCCATTTTTCCATTATTCCAAGTCCCACCCTTTTGCCTCCACTCTTCTCCTTTTTAGGGCTTTAAAATGACCAAGAAAAAATCTTTATTCCCTTTTTGACACTTAAGATTTCAGCTTAAGGTTGCCTATTAGTGTCAAAATAGATTAACATAAATTTCTTTCCATACCATTTATAATTGTCAATATAAAGGTAAAAAAAGGGTTTTTAACTTCCTTTTCTCTCTCCTTCGCCGCTTAAAGATCTTCTTTCAGAAGTATCCCTCTAGGTACTTTTAGATTCAGGGTACCTTGCTTAGATCTTCTCTGTCATTTAGCCTGGTCTGTCCTGCTTTCCTCTTTGTCTTCCTCCTGCACAATCTTATCCAGTTGGGTTCTTTTTTGAGGTGGCCATTTCTGACCACCGCTGCAACCGCCTTCGGGGAAGGGAGTTTAGACCAGCCAAGGAGGAGAGATGCGACTCCCCTCCACTTGGCTAGCAGTCTGCCCCCTCTTCACCACCTCTACAGGGTGGCTTCATCCCCAAATCCAAAGGATCGGGGTGCTCCAGCGGCGAGCACAGATCAAAACTGTGCAATATCGCGGATTTTGGTCTATCACTGAAGAGACCCAAACCGGAAGCCCCCTTTTTCCCATTCTTATTTCCCTCCATTTCTCATTCCAGTTATTAAACTTTTCTCTCTCCCTCTTTTGATTTTTCTTTTGCCCTTCCTTTTTCTGCAGTTTCTTCCTAATTGTGTTTCTCCATAGTGCGTTTCCCCAAAATGTGCTAATTTCAAATTAATAACTCAGTTGTAACCTTAGTTAGCTGGCTGCAGTTGCTGCCTGTTACTGACAAGATTTTAATCATTTTCATACCTCCAGCTTTTGTTTGCTTCCTACTGAAAAGGGACTTGGTTGCAATTGTGCTTGGCAAATAGCCAGCCCCAGTGCATTCCTTTTGAGGTGTATTCCTTATTGTGTGCTGCTTACTCTTTTGTAATCCCTTCCTCTCCAATGGATGTTAATACAAACATCATTTCCTTTCTTGCTAATTATCCCCATACGGGGTGAGCATTCCAAATGATGGGGAAATGGGGAAAAAAAAGGAAAGCTGAAGTAAAATTGTAATGTGATTGTAACGTAATGTTCCACTTACTGACTGTGTCATTATCCAGTCCGAATGGTGGTCATTAACAAGGACTACCTGTATTTCTATTGAGACTAGTTATAACAACATAATCTTGCAAGTGTACTACTCGTTCTATCTCAGTGAATCAGAGAAGTATCTGCCTGAATTGCCTCTTTAAATTATCTCATTGCTCTGAACTTAAAGAATGTTTCAGTCCTCTAGCGTATCTCCTTCAAAGTTATCTTCCTTACTCTCTAGCATAAGCTTTCATATATCTCACTTCATCAAGTGGGGAGTGTCTTAACAAGAGTCTCTGGTTTTTGTTATAGATCAGCGGCGTTTTGGGCACCAGGGACCAGTTCCGTGGAGAGAGGTTTTTCTGCAGACTGGAGGGAATATGGTTTCGTGTGCTGCCTGCATCCCACAGATGGGGCTTCACTTGTTTGTGCAGTCCAGTTTCTGGCATGCTGCGGACCAGTGCCAGTCCACAGACCAGTGATTGGGGACCCTTGTTATAGATGACTTGGATCATAATGATCACTATTGGAGGTTTATGAGCCCTCTGGCTCATTAAAAATGACTGAAATTGTGTAGTAATGGAAAAAATTGAGGACATCAACCATGTTGTTAATATATACCATGGAAATTATCTAGTTTTATGATCAAAACTGAAAGTCCCTCAATGGGCATGATATTTGTGCACAGGCTTCCCTATACCACATATAGGTAGTTTGCCATTTGCCTGCATCCACGTTGCAGGAAAAAGTCTATATGCTATATCTTGGCAACAAAATTGATCCAACAAAATCCTCATCCTTACATGTGTCTTCCAACCTATGTTTCATTGTAGAATATTAATAATTGAAGTGGCTTTAGCCAGTAAATATTATTCCTGTCTGTTTCAAGAACCTGAGGAGAAAAAGATCTGACTATTATATTTCTGCTGAAAGCTTCATTAGGATTAGCTTTCAGGATTTCTGGGATATGTCTCGGACTATTCAAATATATGCTATTCTTCTCCCTTAGCTACTAGACACTTCATTTCTGTCTTCTAAAGCAGGGGTCCCCAAGCCCCAGTTCATGGCCTGTTCAGAACCAGGCTGTGGAACTGGTGCATGGACATATGCACAAAGCTGAAGTTGTGAAAATGGCAGAAGCACGCGCATGAAACCATCACTTATCCTCCCCCCCTACTGCAACCACTTCTGCTGGTCCGCCAAGCCAGAAAGGTTGGAGACCATTATTCTAAAGTACTGCACTGTACTTTACCATACTTTACTGCAATTCACTTTTTTTGCCTTTACCATATCTCTTTACTTTACTTTATTATATATCACCTGTTTCTATATGAAGACCCAAAAGCCAAGGCAAATCTTTCATCAGAGCTGCTTACTAGTTATCCAATTGTGTAGAACTAAAATTAGGCATTCACAAATATTATCCTACATCAGCATACCCTAAAACGAAGGACTGTAATCCAAGAGCATGACCTTCCTCATTCCAGTTGATATTTTCCAAATTGTCAGTATTGCCTGCTATTAGTCAAGCTTATTTCTAGCCACAGCTCAGGTGCATGTTGAAAGGTTATCTTTGCATCACCTACTTTCAGCAGGCTATCCCAGTCTTACTCATATTATGATTAACAATTGCTTGTAAGCCCAAGCCCAAATGTTGTTATTCCACCTCTACCATTTGAGCATCATACCCCAATTTCTTAGCAGAATTCCATACTTCCAGTTGAAGGAAGCAGGTTAGACTTCCACTTTTATCAGTTAACATATCAAGTATCAATCAAGTATTACATGGGCATCTGATACTGCTTGTTCCAACAACTTTTAAGTCTTAACTATTTCTTAACGTAAATTATGTTAGTAAGCAAACATCAGTCACTTTAGATGAATTTGGAGAAACTACTGAGTTTTTATCTATAATTCATGATTCTTGGCCTGCATTGCTGACTTCCTTTCATCTTAGTTTTTTTTGTTTTGTAATTAGTGTCTGTTAGGGATAACATTGTTTACCCTAACTGGTTTGGGTAAAAATAATAAATATGGTATCATGGTTTGTTAGTTAAAGTGTGTGTAACTTTAACAGCAAGAATGTAATTAAGGGTGTGGTTGTAAAAGCACTATATTAGAAGCGAGGCAATTGCAGCTCTCTCTCTCTTGCTTACTGATCCCTAATTACTGAATGGATTGATGACTGCATTCTTGCTAAAAAGGAGTGTTGATATTTCTCAATGGAGAGAAGATAAAGATTGGACAGATTTATTGTAAGTGAACTGACATTGGCTACTCAACACGGACTTTGCAAATAGAGTATCCCCGACAAGAATTGACTGAAATCGATATATGATTAATGGACTGTTATATTTTGACTATGCTATAATTCTTAAATGGAATAAACTATATTTTTGATAGCACAAGCGTATCTGTATTTTTACTGCGTGTTAACTAGAAAACTTATCTCACACATTTACCTGTCTTCCTATCTGACTTCGTTGCACGTTCTGCTTAGTTTGTTTTCCTTAACACCCGTTGGGGAATCCAGGCTTAACAGTGTCTATCTGAGTTATACATATTTACTGAATTCAGATGGAAACCTAGTATTAGAAATTCTCTGTGATGAATTATTTTACACAGTTTGCCATGATCTTTCTGCAAGGTAGTATTCTCTTTCAAGATTCATCAAATGATCCACCCGGATAGATGTCCTTTTTTTGTTGTTAACACGCCCCCCCCCCCGAATAATGATAATGGTCCAGAAACTGGAGCAAAATAATCTGAAGTTGCTTTCCAGCAATATCCAAAGGGTGACTCAGCAAGGTTAGTTGAAGAATTCCTGGGTAACTATATCTATGCCAAATGACACAATTATACTAAAAAGAGTCACTTTAGTTAGAACTTTCCTCCTAGAGAGCAGGGAGGGAGGTAGCAGCTGGCTCTTTCTAAGACCAAATTCTCCAATACAACCCCAGAATTATATGGCAGAGAGGAGCTTGACCAGACCTCCTTCAACTACTAGTTAATAGTGAAATCTCACTACCTGCATCTGCAGACACTGGGTTGCAGATTAAGTACATATGGTCCTCAATATACAACTGGTTGCTTAACGACTATTAATGCAATAGATTTTTTTAAAAGTTACTTAAGTCTTGTCCTCAGAGTTACAACTGGTGCCCCCCCTCTCCTGAAACACATTTTGAGTACGTGGCATCTGACTTGCATTTATAACCAGTTACAGCATCCCAACCATCGCATGACTGTGATTTGTGACATTTTTGTCATTCTTTTTGGTTGAAAAAATGGATTTGTTTAATGACCATGTGATTCACTTTACAACCACAAGGACTCGCTTTACGACCATCATAAAAATGGTCATAATATCAAGTCCGATCACATGGTATCTCAACTTACGATCCTAATGACTTATGACCAAAATTCCATTATGATTGTAAATTGATCACAATCCAGGTCTTTCGATTACTAGGAGCAGAGTCCCAGGCTTTCCCTACAACACCATTCCTTTATCTAAGAGGAAGGAAATTGATGGATTTTAAATTGATTCTCAAACTTACCTACAAACTTACTTTCCAGCTTCAAGTTGAACAATATTCATAACATTCTGGAGTACATAGACAGCTTTAAATAACATTCTAGGGTGGGAAGACAGCATTTATAAAAAAGCCAAAATACTTCTAGTTATTATCAATTTGACATTTGTATATATTCTTCTCTAATCCTCATTAGAGTTTTCTGTTTCAAAAGCAGATTAGTTGCACAACCAGGTTTCTTCCAGCCAGCAATATTTTATTTTCAAAAAGTGGGAGAAATAATTTGATACAAATAAAAAGCAAAGGCTGCCACCTACTGTCCACATAGTAATATGTAGTCTAATCATGCAATTTATTCAGTATATTTAGGATGAATAGATTTGTTTCAGTTGCTCCAAAAGCACCTTTTCTTTTGCAATCAAGATATTTCACAGTAGATTGGTTAATAGCTGGATAACCACAGTGGTACAGTGGTTAGAGTGCAGTACTGCAGGTTACTTCTGCTGCCTGCCAGCTGCCTGCAATTTGGCAGTTCGAATCCCACCAGACTCAATGTTGACTCAGCCTTCCCTCCTTCCGAGGTGGGTAAAATGAGGACCCAGATTGTTGGGGGCAATATGTTGACTCTAAACCGCTTAAAGCAGTATATAAGTCTAAGTGCTATTGCTATAATTCATTATTAATAATAGTGACTTCTTTTTTTGTATGCTCCAATCTGAGAATCTAGGACAGTTTTTCAAAGACTATCTACTTTTTGAAGTATAGTTCCTGGTATATCATTCAAAAGTCAAATGTAGAGTTGGCTTCAAAATATTTTAATCCTTCTGATGTTTTTTAAATAAAACTTTGCAATGTCTATGAAAAATGTGGCTATGGATTTCAGTTAAGATATTACATAATGGAGACTTCCAGAAGAGGTATGGCGAACTTTGATTGCAGCAAAGACCAAAGAACCACTGAACAGCCTGAAGAATCAAACCTATTCTTAGCAAGGGTAGAACAGAAAACAAAAGCAGAATTTCTCAGATTATATCATTTTATGTATGCTGGAAAAATATTACACAAAACCCTAGTGATAAATCCAAATATTGAGGGTCTGATTAACAAAAAACATACTGTCAATTTAGGGCTAAAGTGAAACAATATAGTACACAGATTTTTTGCACAGTTCACTGGTATTTAAATTAGTGGGGCATATTTATTATTTGTGCACTTGTTATTTCAATTCTGGCTGTAATGTGCTTGGATATTGCTGTATTTAAGCACTGACTCTAATGTATTTAGGCAAATTGTAACACACTGGTAATTGGCTGAAATTGGAACTGATACCAATAGGAAACTATTTATCAACAACTAATTATCATTTTTATAAGCACTAAATTTATTACCTATTTAGGAATTCTTTAGTCCATGTGATATACTCAATATAAATTATTTTCCTGCATTCTTTTGATTTATTTATACATGATAACTTTAGTTAATGGAACAGTTTTAGATTCAGGTTTTAGTAGATTTAATATAAGTCTATATCACTATAATATCATGAATGAAGGCAAATATATGTGTCCCAGGATAATGTTGCAGGACCCAATCTAGCAGAACCTTGAAGATGGGCTCCAGCATGAGTCCCAAAACTCGGAAGACAAACCTCTGGTCCCAGTGACCGAACCAGAATGGATCCTGCAACTAGAATAGTTTGAATATTGTGGCAAACTTTCTAAAAATTGCATTTTGATTATTTTTCTTACTTGGAATCAATGCTTTGAGGATAATCCATTGATCTTAATATTGAAAACCTATTCCACAGAAGATTTTTGAATCCCACCACTGTGTATGATGCAACACCTTTAGTGTTCCATTTGGAGAGAAGTTTTGGAGAAGGCACAAGGTTTTTCCTACAGAGAATACCGTGTTTCTCAGAAAGTAAGGCTGGGCCTTATTTTATTTTTTTTTGACCCCCAAAAAACAGCTAGGGCGTCTTTTGAGGGTAGTTTATTCCACCACGTGTCACCCTCAGCATTTGAGAGCCCCGGCACAGCCTCACCTAACGCAGAAGGGCTGCTTTTGACCCCATTAAACAGAGCGCCCTTTTGAGGCAGCCCCCGCCTCAGGCCCACACCTCGCCAGCGGCTGCTTATCAGCCATTAAGCGCCCGTGCAGCCCTCGCCTAAATTGCCACATGCGCAGCCTCGGCTAGAGTGCCCCACATGCAGCCTCACCTCACCAGTGGGCCGCTTCTATTGGTCGATAGAAGCGGCCCGCTGGTGAAGTGAGGCTGTGCGTGGGGCGATCTAGCTGAGGGTGCCCGTGAGATGGTCTAGCCGAGGCTGCATGTGGGGCACTCCTAATGGCCAACAGAAGTGGCCCGCTGGGGAGGTGAGTCTGCGCATGGGGTGATCTAGCCAAGGGTGCACGTGGGGCAATCTAGCTGAGGCTGCCCATGGGGCATTCCTAACGGCCGATAGAAGTGGCCCGTTGGCAAGGTGAGGCTGTGCGTGGAGCAATCTAGCCGAGACTGCGTGTGGGGCGATCTAGCCGAGGCTGCCCGTGGGGCGATCTAGCCGAGGCTACCCGGCGAGGCATGGCGATCTGGCGAGGCTGCCGCCGTGGGCCCTTCTCCCATGGCTGATAGAAGATGCCTGCTGGTGAGGCATGGCTGCGCGTGGGATGAGTTTGGCAAGTTTCCTCCCCCTCTGCCCCCTTCCCCATGTCTCTTCACCTCATGCTGTTCAAGCGATGGTGAGAAATAGCAAGGAACACATGCGCTTAAATAGGCCTAAATTTTTGGGGCAGGGCTTAATTTCACTACATGCATACAAAGAAGTGCTGGGCCTTCCTATGGGGGGCATATTGCTGGAGAAACATGGTAGTAGAGGATGTAGATGTTTGTTCAATCAGGACTCAGACCAAACATAGTGAGACGGTGCTGGATAATCTTTTCTGGACTATAAAAGGAGACAATTTTACCTGTATGGGCCCTGCTGGACCCTTCAGTAGTATCTTATACTGTCAACCAGGCCAGTGATTACTAGTGAGGATTGGAGATTGAAAGTGGTGATATTCATTCCTAAATTAGGCATTCAGCCTGGTGATTATGGGGAAGGATCATAGGGGTGGAGCAGTGGTTATTCCAAAGGGGCCAACTTTTTCTCTCTCCGCTTCCCAATTTAACATCAGCATTAGATTGCTCAAAGAAGTAATTCATTTTTTAGGCTTTGGAGTTATGTATTGGGATTAACTGGCTCTCTGTTAAAAGTTACCTACTTTGGAGAGTGATATAGATAATGTTTATCTGTGTATGAATAAATGAGAAGGCATAATGGCTAGTATTGCTTGAGAAAAGAAGCTGGTTGACCACATCAGTTTGGCTCAGCTGGTAGATTTCATTAAGCCTATTATTTTAAGGTTTGCTTACTTGTTTACTAAATTTATTGGCTGTCCATCTTATCATAGGCTAACTCTTAATCATTTAAGGTTCCTGGTTTCTGCTGTAAAAATTAAAACAGCATTTAAAATTAAGTAACATAAATCTGGAGTTAACAAAAAAAAAAACCCATGGCTATTTCTGAGTGGCAAATTTAATTCTGTGTCCTCCTAATTGGTTTTCTGTTTAGTGAACAACTTTCTGACGTCCATTTTTTATTGGTGGTGATGGGCAGAAAGTATTATTCACACTGATTATCCCCTAGCATTACTTAGAAAGGCAAAATGATATTTACAAAAATGTAGTTCTGGAAAATGAATATATGTTGGATAATTCTTGATTTGGAAGGTGTGGGACTCAAGTTGTTAAATCATAAGAACACATGCCAACCTTGGGTTTTACTCTTCAACTCCGCATTTCCACAGCTCATTATTTGTTGGAATTTCATAGGACTACTTAGTAGGGAAGTAAACCATACAACCTGCAACATTTATTATATTTATAAAGCAACCTAACTCTGTGATTGACTATCCAGTAAACCAAGACGTGGCAGAGACAACAGGAAAATTCCAGTTATTTGCATACTGCTTTTGAGTCCCACCCAAGAAACTTCTACCTGTTGCTGCTATCTGAAAATACAAGCACCGTTGCATCTCCTTTGTAGTATCTTACACAACACAGTAATGCAAAATAGCTGATTTTCTATCCCCAGCACCTCACCCTACAAGCATCCTGTTCTGTTTTCTGAACTCAAGGAAAGGTAGCTTTTCCAACAATTAAATTTCCAATGTATGAGTTAAGTTGGTTGAAATATGGATAACCCTCTCTCTTTCAGGAGCCATTTTAAAAAGTATGGCAGAATAGCAACTAGGGTTCTGATTCACAGACTAACATAGTCCAACATATCCAAATAAAGCTTTTCATCCATCCCACTTTTAAAAGTTAGGTCGAGGATAACAATCTGGATTTCCAGCCACTTCCCTCAGTTGCCTGTGGGAGTAGGCTGTCTGCCAGGTAACTAACTCAAGGCGAGGGGGTGGAGGCGGTTTCCCCCGCCCCTTCCTCAACCGTTTTCTTCCTCTCTTGATGGTTTGGTGCCCAGCGCTCCAATTTCAATGTCTGATGAGATTATTATTATTATTTTTTAATTTTACACAGCCTCTGCGAGGTCTTTAAAAAAAAAAAAAGACCACCCTAAGCAGTCAGGATCCCACGTGCAGAGCCCACGTGACCCAACACGATGGTTTTGTTTTCTTCAGCGTCGCGCACTTCTCGGAACGCTCTGACTCAATGGCACCAACAGCGTAAGCAGCGGAACCGCACAGGTCGCGTGTGCAACCACTTAGGTCACGTGGCTGCGGAAAGGAAGCCGCCGCGTTTCACGTCACAGGGGTGGCCTTCCTCAAAAAGCTCTCGCGGCGAGCGAAGGGAGCGGGGTTTGGCTGGGTGAGTGGGAAGTTCTTTTTTTTCCCTCTCTCTCTTTCTCTCTTTCCTTTCCGAACGGACTGCGCCTGCGCAGCTGGTAGCTGTCATCCGTGTGCGGAACAACAAGTCCCAGCGAGGTGTGTGTGTGTGTAAAAGAGGGGGGGGTGATAGTAGTTGGAAGCTTCAAGGAAGTCCGGCGACTTTTGACAACCCGCATTCTCCACTTGTGCCTCGAGGCAGCGTCGTTTTGAACCTCCTCTCGCGGCCAGGTAAAATGGGCAAAGGTGATGGAGGAGGACTGACTTAACCCGCTTTTGGAGGAGGCGGCGGCGGCTCCTCCCATCCTGCCCCCCCCCCTCCGGCGAGAAAGACCCCGAGGAGACAGATGGGCCGGGGACGCCCCGTAATTGCCGGGGAAGGCTGCTTGGGAACCCCGGGGTCGGCCGGGCTGAGTGGGAGAAAAAGGAGGAAGGGAAGGACGCGGTGTCGGGGTTGGCCCTCGGGGGATGGAGGAGGAGGAAGAAGACGACCTTTTTTGGTGGGGTTTGGCCTCGTGAGAAACGTTGAGGAGCAGCCCCTGAAGGCGATGTGGGTAAAACACAAAATAACCGAGAGGAAGAGAGGGTGGTATGGAAGCGCCGTTTCGCCGGGGGAGTAAAAAGCGTTAAGCGAGAGGGGGAAGCAGGTGGGTAGGCTGGGCGAGAGGGAGCAGGAACAAGGAGGGCCTGTCGGAGGGGGAGTCGCAGGGCTTCCTTCGACTGCTGGCCTTGCTTGGCAGGGAGAGAAATTCCAGTCAACTGGTGGCCCTTCGGGGTTGAGACCAGCTTTGGGAAGGAGGCCGTCTGGCGACAGGAAGGTGAGGAATATCCCCATAAAGGTGGCATCCAAAAGGCTGTTGCGTCCCCCCCCACACTTCCTCCCTTTGGTGGAATTGGCAAAGGCAGAGAGAGAAGTATCAGTTAAGTAAGGCAAAATAACTAGGTTTCTTTCAGGTTTTTTTGCACTGAGGGTGAGGAAGAGGGATCCCCTAAGAGGCAGCTACATTTAAATGATATCTGCGTCAAGTTTTTTTTTTTTTAGGTTTAGTCATGCTTCAAACTAATTTTGTAGGGATTTCAAGGGCTAGGCTTTTTTTTAAAAAAAAAATTGGGCTGCCAGAGGTTTTTTTTTTTAACATTAAATCTGTGTGCTTATTTGGAACATTCTGAAAAGTGAAAAGCTGGACTTCCATCTCTGTTCCTGCTTTTGAAAGTATATTGAATTAAAAGTAAACTATCTAATGTGTAACTATATTGGAAATTGACACCACAAAGACTAAACAGATAGATGATGGCATCAGCATTTGTGCATATATTCTTTTCCTTCTAAGTCTTTGTCTCTTTTTGTGACCTGAAATAAGTTTTAGCCAATGAGTTTGAGTTTACTTGAAGTTATTATAAGATTTGCTTGTATGATTTATTTCTTTATCTGTATAAAGAATTAGTGTTTTAGATCAGTTAATAGGGTGGTAAACATGCAACCACAACTGATCATTTTTGTTAATTCCCCAGAGCTTTCTCTGACTAGAGTACTGAAATTTGGCAGAACAGTTGCTGAAAAAAATATGGAAAATGATGCAAAATTATCTTACACACACACACAGACACGTGTACGTATATATGTATGTGTGTGTATAGGTTTTTAGTTCATCACCAAACCAATTCCTACCGAAAATATGTCAGTTTTAATTATCTTCCATTGCTGTAGTAGAATTTATTTAGCCTACATCTTAAATGTTACTGCAATGCCCCTTCCAAGATTTTATATTTTATATTCAAGTGTTTTCCCAATAGACTTCTGATAAATTTATTATGTTCTGCTTACCACCATTTATTATTTTCAATTGCAATAACTTGTCTTGAAGGCTTTTAATATTGACAGATTGTTTCCTTATTAAAAGTATTTAATATTCAATTTTTTTGAATATTCAACTCAAAAATTCAATTTGATTTGGTTTATTTTCAATTAAAATCCTGAAACTTTTATATTTATAGGAATAATCATGAATATGTTAGATCCCAGATCTGCATACAGTTTTTCCCAGATTCAGTTTAAAACCAGTTTTATCATTTGTTAGCATTTGAGATTATTAGTTTAGAACAATCTATTTTTTCAGGCTTAGCTGTACCAAAATGCTCACTCATTTATGCACTCAAATGCCATAGATTTACCTAGTAATACTGCATCTGATAAAGTAAATTTCTGCTAGAATTGACCAAATTTGAGTCCATAATGTATTCATGTTGGACATCTTAGGTTGTCTTTTTAATGAAATATGTGCAAATTGTGTTACATGTTATTTACAATGAATTCTGATGTATAAACATTTTGTAAATTCTCAAATTTAAATCTCTAATAATGCACAATGTGGATTATGCCTGGAAAAATGTTTCAGAAATTGAATATGCCTTAAGACGGGTGATATGTTGCCTGAAGAACAGCTGAGGGCGAGTCTCAGCATGATAGGCAGACTGTGTCAGTTTTTTTTTCTGGACATTAGAAATGTTGCTGATTTGGAGAGGATGTCCTTTCTCTAAATGAGTAATTTGGAGAGGCTGCCCTTTCTCTAAATGAGTAATCGGGGGATGCCTCTAGTTTCATTATGATCAGTAGAAACTTTGTAGCAAAGATTTCATTTTTCTGACCCATTTATCCATTCTGGTTCCTCCTGGATACCACAGATACATTTTGTACACTGTTAACCTGAAGGCTAGATGTTTAGTGTATTTAGGATTATTCTTGAGGTAGTTTCTGAAATTTCAAATGTAGGACGGATGTTTTAGCATTGCATTTATTAAGAGGTCACTCACTACGTGGCAATTTGAGACAGAACTGTTTGTGCATTTCTTTCCCTCTTCTGGTGGGGTTTACACTAAATATGGCTAGTTGAAGACCTATCTGATTGCTCAAGCATTTGTTGAGCTAAGCTTTCAGATTTGGTTCACAGTTGTCATTTAATACCTTAGTTCTTAAACTGCTTATAATTTTAAATATATTATTTCATTTATTGAACTTTTTAAATCATATAATTTTTGACATTAAAATTGGAAGTAATTTTTAACAATGGGTTAAAATTATAGAAATATCTAAGTTGTAGAATGCTCATAAAAGTCTCATACATAGACTGCTGTACATTTTAATGTAATCTATAGATCAAAACCAATTGTCTTTTTATAAAACTTTTAGCCCCTCCCACCTCCAATCTTCTTTTAGTATATTGTCCATTTCCTGCTAATCTCACGTTTTAAAACGAAAGTTGAGAATAAAGAATGATCTTTGTTGCTATGATTGCAACATCTTTCTATATTATGTGGCTGAAAGTGAAACAAATGTCAAGAATAACACATGGAAATATTCTTACCTTAAAAAGAGATACCTTTGGGTTCATTTTGGGTAGCATTAAGAAAGCATGTTGAGACTTTTACATATAACTGCCATGTGTAGACTTCTATGAAATGTAGAATTGTACCACAGAATATAAATTAATTTGTACATGATGTATAATTTGTTTACTGTGATTTGAATATCAAGTTATTGAACTCTGAAGAAGTTCAGCTTTAATCTTAGAGTGTGCACCCTCAAAAACATGGTGATCCAGGGCTAATACTGCTTGTTTTATTTTGTGAATTAAGGAATGGTATGGTGTCTTTCCCTAGCTCCACAAACAGAAGCCTGCTGGATTGTCTATTGAATATTATTTCAAAATTGATGATAGGAAAAATTATTTCACTATATTGACGGGAATATATTAATCTAAAGCAGGGGTCTCCAAACTTAGTAGCTTTAAGAATTGTGGAATTCAGCTCCCAAAGTTGATGTCCACAAGTCTTAAAGTTGCGAAGTTTGGAGACTCTTGATCTAGAGCAGGGGTGTCAAACTCGCGGCCCACCGGCCAGATATGTCATGTGCTTGCCCTGCCCCCGCCTGGTTTAGTGAAGGGGAAAAAAGTCCCAAAATGTCACGTGACGCTGCCGTGATGCTTGTTTGACACTTCTGATCTAGAGGATACAAGGTAAGTTGTATGGTACTTTCAGGTCTACTGTCCAAAGGGTCTGATGGGTAAGAGTAGGTAGAGGACTGGAATAACAGTTTAAGAGTCTGTAATTGCTGTGCTCATATTATCTGCAGCTTGAATAGATAACTTCACTTTACTTAATGATGGGCCTTGTGACATTCTAACTCTAATCTTTGTAAAATAGGATCTTGGTCTTGAAAGGTGAAATGATGTACTATTTTATTAAAGGTTGCAGAAAACCTACTTCTTTATTTGATCTAGCAAGCTGTAGAACCAGGGACATAGTGAAGTTATTTCCTTAATTTCTCTGCTATATACAATACTAATTGATATCTATGTTATTAAAACTTTGAATAAATTATCATATTAGGCTTATCTACTGAAAATGCATACATCATAACTACATATTATTTACAGAAATTATTTAAAAAGCAATAGGAAACATGTAACACAAAGGTCAACCATCAAGAATGAAACAAATATTCTACATAAAAGGAAGCAAGAGTTATATTTTATAAAGGTTTACTGAAATAAGTATGTTTAGATTCCATTAAAAAACCTCCAACAATAACTGACAGATTTTTATTTGGGAGAAAGTTTTTAATTGAGAGATATTGTAACTAGAGCAGTGAAAAGGTTCTGCATCTTCTACTCATTTATTCAGTATGATGAGACACCACTAAGGTTATTTTAATATTGCTCTGAATTCTCTAAAAAAAGAGAATTTTTTTCTCTAAAGAGAAAAAAAGAAAAAGGGCAGCTCAAACTTTTTTTTGGATCTCTAAAGCAAAAATGTTTGGAAGACTGGATTCATCCTTCTTCCTGAATCAATTTAGGAAATGAATAACTGAATCTTACTTCCTTCTGTACTGAGAATTTTGCCTATCCCTGCTTTGCAGAAGAAGAGTGAAGTATGGATAAAGCAGAGTCAATTTTTTCTTATTTTACTTTCACTGCACCTTTTCCCACCTAAGCTTGTGACATCTAAGGAAGTTGATAGAGTTTTTCCCACTTGTGGATGGATACATTATCTGTCTGGCTTCTTATGGTAGCAGATTAGGCTAATATACAAGCCAGACTCAGTAAGTAATTCAGGGAGGAAGTGGCACCTGAACAATAATCATTTCCCCCAAACCCTGTTTTTGATCCCTGATTTTTAGAGTCCAGAAAATAATAGACGAAACAGGTTATCCTGTCAGAATTCAAACCTGAGTAAAGGATTGAGACAGCATTGATTGCTGTGCTGAATGACCACTTTGGGGATCTGGACAGAGGAATTATGCTTCTTTTGGTGCTATCAGACTTCTCAATGGCGGCTGATATTATCTTCCTGAATTGCTTGAAAAGTTTGAAGATTAGAAACACTGTTTCATGATCACGTTGGCTGGGCTTCTCTGGTAGATTAGTCTTCTTAGATGGGGGATGCTATTCTCTTTACATCTCTAAAGATTTAAAACAGCATTTTGAATTGAACCAAGAAGCTTAAATCTGTAGCTGCAGAAGAATATTTAGAATTATTTATGAACTGCTACAGTTTGCACTACGTGGTGTTTCAAAAACAAACAAACATAATGATGGAAGATTCCTAAAAATTCAACACTGCAGAATTAACCACACCATCCCTAGTAGTTTTTTATACCATTGTGGTCTGTGGTCCATATGCAATTCTCTAAGTAATTTGCAGTTGAGCTGTTAAAATATTAGTAAATAATCTCCCTGTTGACAAGGGCTATCTTTAAAAAAATCAGCATTGTCCCCTGCCCCTTTCAGTGTGTGAGCAAACCACATAACTCTAGAAGAGACAGGAAAGAAAAGGTGAATGCTGGCTTGCTGCAGTCCAGAACAATAAAAAGTGCTTCAGTCACACAGAAAGAAAACAACTGCAGATCTTGCAGATTTTGACCAAGCAGTATGGATCTTTCATTAGGCTGAAAAAAATGTTCCTGTGCCAAGGCCAATGATGCTACTCAAAAATAAGGGCACTCTTATCATTAGCCCTCTTGATTTCTTCCTGCCTTTACTACATCTTCTCTTTGCACTCAGTAACAGCTGCATGGATCTATTCTCTATAGCTGACCACGGTTTTCTCAGACTCTGTGTGGAAAGGGGGAAGTGTGCCTACTTATAGAGGTTGTAGTAGGTTCTATGAGTTCCCTGCAGAATAGCAACTTTTTCAAGTGGGGAGATGTCTTTACCTAGAGTTCAGTGCTTAGGCATGTCAGCAGACTCCCATAGTCTCTTCTGCAAATCTAGCGATTTCATTATTCATAGCTTTTTATATAGGTATCAACTACCTGTAGACAGCTTCAAGGTCAAAAGCAACTCCAACCATCACTGAGCTACCTCTGTGTCTTAAATGGTAAAAGATAAAATAATAACATTTGATTCTCTTTTTCAGTAAAATAAATTTACGTTTAATGGCATATAGTACTTTGTTTTTGAGCCACTTGAAACTTCTCTGTTATTTATGAAAAGACTTCAGACTAATGAACTGGTAAGGGCATTTCTCATTATATTGTTAGGGAAAAAAACAAAAAAAGGCAGCATAAGGATATAAATTTAGAAAGGAAAGAAATTACTAATTAGAAATATTTACTTAAATCAACTAGGGTGACCCATGTTTGTGCTCAAAATATGGTGTAGGTATTAATGATAATTTTAGGGTCTTTGGTTTATCTGTTATCTTTAACCTGAATTTTGGTAAATAGCGAACCAAGCTAACAACTATTAAAAAAAGTTGTTGTGGAAGACTGTTTTCTGCATAATAGATTTCATAAGGATGCAAATGTATATAAACAATATTTACAGGGAAGTTTGAGACACTAACTATGCTGCATAGGGATCTGTAGGGAGCTTTCAGAATGTGAACTCTTGCTTTATGCTAACAATTCTTTTGATGTGTCTCTCATTTAGCTATGACATTAGCTTAGGAGTTATGAGTGCACTTAAACCTATGTCAGATTTCTGGCACATACGTCTCTTGGGGTTTTAGATGTACAGTAGTTTATCTTTGAGTCATTATCTGAGGCAATGAATGTCTTTCTGATTACTAAAAACATAATGATCCATATATCATTATCTATATCAAGGGATTAGCCCAGTATATTATTAGCATGAGATCAGGATTCTAAATTAATATCCTAATAACCAAATGTTGTTTTCCACTAGTCTGTCTGAGGCAAACTTGAAGGATGAACTGTCCTGGAAAATTAAGTTTGCTAACCTATTAATCTAAAAAATTATATTTAGTCAGATAATCATGGACAGATAACATGAGATAAAATTGAATTATCTTTTCAAATCGTATGTCACTGATTTTTCAAACGTATAAATGTACATAGTTATAAGATAATTTTACTTGAAGTTATCAATTTCAAAATGATGTCAAAACACTTATGCTTGTATCTAAATTATCTTAACAACTGAGATTCTGGATATATCCAAATAAATAAAATGAAATCTGCTATCTGAAATTTATTATTTCTTAAATATGCCAAATTCATCCAATGCCCTCCTTTCATTCTTTTCAAAGCTGCTTTTCATTTTCCCATCGCTGCAGCTGTTCTTTGAACTATTTCAAACAATTAATTCCCATTGCATTTCTTAATAAAACATTTTATGAGCTGTTTCTCAACAGTAGTCCCTAGTTTTTATAAGGCAACTATATTTTATCTATGGTAAACTAAACTGCTACAAAGAATAACACACTAGAAAACGCAGTTTGCATTATTTAAGGGCAGATACTTTGATGAGTAGTATTAGAAATTCCCTTTCTAAAAAAAAAGATTGTTCATGCACAAACTTAGAGAAGTCCCACAGCGTTGCACCATCTGTAAACTTGTAATTATGAGTGCCACTGAAAATGTTTTTTGTCAAGTTACTCTCCAGGAACCCAAGAAACTCAGTCCCATTTAGAACAGTCTGCTTTCTGGTATGGTACTTGCCTCTACAATAATCTTAAATAATATTTAATATTAATATTGAGAGACAGTTTGGTGTAATGGTTAAGGCATCAGACTAGAAATTGGGAGACCATGAGTTTTATTTATGCCTTAGGCAGAAAGTTAGCTGGATGGCCTTAGGCCAGTCACTTTCTCTCAGCCCTAGGAAGTAGGCAATGTCAAATCGCTTCCAAAATCTTGTCAAGAAAATTGCAGAGTCTAATCCAGACAGTTGCCAGGAGTCAGCAATAAATCAAAAGCAACTATATATATGATTTAATCTTTAATATTTAACACATTTATATATTAAATCTCTCTATTATATAAAATCTCTATATTATATATTTGACATAAATAATATAAAATATTAACTTTGAATATTACATATTAAATACACAGAATGTTTATATCCCACAGCTAATATTTAAAATTGCTCAAGAATAGCACTACATTGCATCAACACATGTGTTGGTAATACAATAGGTTTTAAAATGTTAAACACATTTAGGCTTTCAGCTTATCTTGAATTTACTGTAAGCTATGACAGTTCTGCTGTCAATGTGCTATGCAGAATGAATTCAATTGAGTAATTTGGAAACTTAATCTGTGCTTGTACAGTCAGGTAAAAGTTTAAAAGTTTATCCTCACTGCCATGTGCTCTGGATATATTTTATCCTTCTCTCATTCCCACCCCATTGTTGGAATTAATAGTATTGCCACATTTTATAAGTTGCTTCTGCTTCCATCAGTCTTGCTGAAAAACACAAGCGTTAGGTTTGTAGACTGTTAATCAAAGTGTACTTAATTTTTGATAGACAAGATTGGTTCAATCAATGCTTCCTTTTGTGTGTTGAATATTATGTTAGGCTATAGTTATTGTCTTTTGTTTCCCAATATTTTGTTTTTTTCAGGGACAGTATATTTTAATGAAACCAGATATTCAGAGGGCTCAGTCACATTATTTATTTTAATTTACCAGTAGATATCTTACTATGGTATGTTAAATAAGTACTGTATAATTTTCCAGTAACTTGTTTTGTTATCAAATCTGTAGATTTAAGTTAATAATTCATATCTGAATATTTGGAAACTGAACATTTTGAGCAATACTTTGTTTGACAGATTTGACTGCTGCAAATATTTTGTACTGAGAATAGATGATCCTCTTGGCTCCTCTTGTTTGGAAAAAAGTCACAGCTGGTATATTATAATTTGGACGCATGAGAGTTGGTTAACTGTGGGCTGAATCTGAAGTCTTTGTTATAAGAGAGTAGCTGTGTAACATTATATTGTGCTTTGCCTTGATTGAAACTAAGAGATTTAATTAAACATGAAATATACATATTGTGTGGTTTATGTTCTCTTAGCTTAGGTGATTATTTCTATTCTAGACAGACATATATACTGAAAAACATTTTGTTCACAGTTCACTTATGTACAAATTTTCTAACTGCAAATTGAAAAATAGGGAAGTGTAAACACAAAATTATATAATAATTAAATTATAATCATACATCAAAGTGTAAAGTTCCATTATTAATAGTTTTGAATGAATTAGTCAGTTAGTGTCTTAGTTGTGGGTATTATATTTTAATTTTCTGACTTTTTAGATACTTGGGGGGAGATTTTATTCTGCTCTAAAAAAAAATTTAACGTAGAATTGGTAACCATTTATGGATTATAATTCTGTGCATTGACTTTATCATATCCAAAGTTTGGCGCTCTTAACCTGAGGTTTTAATGTATTAACTTCTGCTTGAATTGTTAAATAAGGATAGAGTATTTAGACTTGACAGAAATTTCATTAGTTCATTGTGATTTATGATTCAGATTGTACAGGCCACTTTAGTTAATCCACGGGTGTCAACCTCGATCGGGTCACAGGCTGGATCGTGATATATCGTGATTTTTTTTTCCTTTGCAGAGCTGGGGTGGGCGTGGCCTGCATGTGACGTATCCGGCCTGTGGGCCACCAGTTTGACAGGCCTGAGTTAATCAGTATTGAATTGATTTTAATAATGATTTTGAAATCTTGGATTAGTAGAAGAAACTTTATTATATAGAATTGATCTAATGCCACTGTGAAATTCTAGTTTCATTTGTTTGTTTATCCCAACTTTCTTATTTTTACAACTAACTACTTCTTCCTCCTACTTTCCCCACAACAACCCCGTGAGGTGGGTTGGACTGATGATTGGTTCAAAATCACACAGCTGGCTTTCATGACTTAAGGCAGGATTTGAACTCAAGCTCTCCCGCTTTCTGTCCTGATGCTTTACCATTATATCAAACTAAGCAGTTTGTAAATCTCTATTTGCTTTGCATTTTTCAATTTTTTTCTGTGTTTCCTGTTGGCAGTATTTTTAGATGCCTACTAAAATAATTACTACCATTACACACTTTCAGTGAAAACAAACATTTTTCAGCTACCTAGATTCCCAAGCCAGAACTCCATCAGTTGAATTATAAACCAAATAGAGTTCTTTATATCCTATACATTTCTGTCTGTAACAGCTAGGTATGACCATATTCTATACTAGTTGAAATAGAAATTGCTATCTTAAAAAGCAGCCTCTTGTAAAACACATTGTTGTTATATCATCTGGAAATGACTAGAACATGGATAATCTAGAAAAAGACTCAGTTTGTATGATTTATTTTCATGCTACTGGTCACAGAAAGGCAGAAAGGAAAACTGCAACTATTGGTCAATCACTGTCTTGAAAAGACTTATCTGCTGCCAATTGTTTCAGTGAAGATTCAGCAAAATGATCTCCTGTTTTAACTGTTGCTGAAGTTACCATGCATGGATTTTTGTGAAAGGATTATAACATTTAGTTTGTAGTAAAAATAGTCTTTATCTTTTCCACAACGCAGATTTCAGGATTATTTTTTCCATACATGATTTTTATTAAAATTGTAAAATAAGTCTTGGTAAAACTTTTAAACCAAAAATAATGTTCTGGTTTGTTAGTAATCCTAACACCAGTTTAATTTATCTTGCAATAATGCTAAATCCCTGTATGATATTGCTTAGCACTTATACTGAGATGATATGGAATTCTGTTGCATTTATCAAAACATAAGGAGATGGATAGCAGTCATATTGCAGCTCTTTCTAGAGCAACTTAGGGCTCTTTCCTATATCCTTAGTTATGAGAGGAGAACCAGAGATGGTATTCAGCAGGTTTTGACCAGTTCTGGAGAACCGGTAGCAAAATTTTGAGTAGTTCGGAGAACCGACAAATACCACCTCTGACTGGAGATTTTACAGTATCCTTCCCCTGCCACGCCCACCAAGTCACGCCCACAGAGTAGTAAATTTTTTTTGAATGGCTGGAGAACAATGGGAGGACAGTGGAAAACCATTGCTTTAGCAGCTGCCTTTTTGCTATGCCTCAAATATGAGACCAGCAAAAGTGCTTCCCTCAGTTAAGAGCAGGAAAACATCTGCTGCTATTATTGGGAATGATACTGTCCAGAAAGTTTGGAGATAAGGAAGGAATCACCATGGTGGTAGATGGTGAAGGATCTGCACTGGGGTGGGGGGCATTGAAGAGAGAGCAGAGAGGGGGAAGAATCCCTTTTCCTGTTTCTAGCTCCTCTGACAGTAAGCATAGATCAAAGGGGTAGATGGATGCTGTGGAAGTTAGTATTACTAGGGAAGAAACGTTGCTCTCGACAGCCAAAAGAGAAATGGCCAAGGAGCTACATGCAGTCAGATGAGAGGAGCAGTCTAGGAGTAAGCTAATTGGAGCCTTGCAGATTACTTATCTCGCCCAAGCCTCTTGTTCATGTGAATTAGAATCTTGGCACAGAGGAAGGTTTCCACAGAAAAAAACATTTGGAGTAACCTGGGTGTAAAGTGGAGGCTCTGGTGTGAAAATATGTAAATAGGCTATCTCTAAGACAGGGCACAGGGACTATGTAAACGAGCTGTCAGGAATAAAAACACCCAGATGTTTTATCTTTATCCCCAACCTCAGGTTTTATCCAGAAGAATAAACTGTATATTATTATCTTTTATTGTTATATTGCATTGTATTTATCAATGTTTGGATGCTATGCATTTCCTAGAGTTCTAGCTGATTGAAACCATAAGTAAATAAATGAATAGGATACCAGAGGCCATCAAAAGAAATTGAGAATAAGCGGTGTCCAGGTTTTCCTATCATTTTGTCAGCCCATAAGCAAAGGAAGAACTTTTCGTGGGCAAATCGTTTTGAAACTAGACTGGTGCTTCTATGCTTGAGTTGATTTGTGCTGCTCAAACTACTCAATATGGATCTGGATAGTATCTGGGGCCTGTTATGTCTTGTTTAAGAGAGTCTGTGGGAGAACCACCATGACTGTCAGGTCAATGGGAACCGAAACCACTAGGATTAAATGAGACATGTATCTTTAGAGTTTTTGATATAATAATATTTTAAATATATTTTTCTTTTCTTTTTGCTTGATGACTTTTTAAAGTTTTAAAAAATGTGCTTAGAAAATAGAATTGTGCCAACAAATAATTTTGCTTGGCTTAAGCAGAGATACAAATACAGTTGTGCTCATAAGTTTGCATACCCTGGCAGAATTTATGATTTTTTGGCCATTTGTCAGAGAATATGAATGATAACACAAAAACTTTTCTTTTACTCATGGTTAGTGTATGGCTGAAGCATTTATTATCAATCAACTGTGTTTACTCTTTTTAAATAATAATGACAACAGAAACTACCCAAATAACCCTGATCAAAAGTTTACATACCCTGGTGATTTTGGCCTGATAACATGCGCACAGGTTGGCACAAAGGGGTTTGAATGGCTATTAAAGGTAACCATCCTCACCTGTGATCTGTTTGTTTGTAATTAGTGTATGTGTATAAACGGTCAATGAGTTCCTGGACTCCTGATAGACCCTTGCATCTTTCATCCAGTGCTGCACTGACGTTTCTGGCTTCTGAGTCATGGGGAAAGCAAAATAATTGTCAAAGGATCTGCGGGGAAAGGTAGTTGAACTGTATAAAACAGGAAAGCAGTGGTGGGATTCACATTTTTTTTTACTAGCGGTTCTGTGGACGTGGCTTATTTTGTGGGTGTGGCTTGGTGGTCATGTGACTGGGCATGACTTGATGGTCATGTGACAGTGTGGGGCATGGCTTGGTCATGTGACTGCGTGGGCGTGCTTGGTGGTCATGTGACTATGGGCATGGCCAACTCAATGTCACTCACATCAAGAGGTGCCTCGCCTGGCCCCTCCCCTCCCAGCCATTCCTTGTCACACCCAGCCTCAATGTATCTATAGTTCTGTAAAAATGTTCACCTTTTTTGACTGAACAAAGAGAAGCAACCTAAAACTAAGGAGAAATTTCCTGACAGTGAGAACAATTAGCCAGTAGAATGCTTGTCTCCAGAAGTTCTGGGTACTCAATCACTGTAAATTTTTAAGACAAGACTGAACAGCCATTTCTCTGAAGGTCGCTTCTAAGTGTTATTCTGTTATTCTGATACCTTTTCCAGGACCTCTAGTCAGATTTTGGCATTCTCAGACTCTTAGCTATTTAGCTGAGGAATAACAGAGTTGACAGGGACTTTGGAGGTCTTCTAGTCCAACCCCCTGCTCAGGCAGGAAAACTGAGGATGCCAAAATCTGTGTAGAGGTCCCGGGAAAGGTATCAGAATAACAGAATAACACTTAGAAGGGACCTTGGGGGAAACCCTATACCATTTCAGTATTTCAACTGCAGGTTTCTAAAAATTTTATTTAAAAAATGAGATTAATATCCTAATAAGATTTTTAGAAACCTGCAGTTGAAAGTTCTTCACATCTCCTTACCCTGAAGACCCAGTTTCATTTGGAATTTAATCCCAAACTGATTGCCCTTTTAGCATTTCTCTTGATACTTCTCCAAAATGCACTCCCAAGAAGCTACATCTCCATCTCTCTCTCTCTTTGTCAGGAGATCTAAAGGGGGAGAAACTACAGTATTACTGGCATTAATAGTCTTTCCAAGGACATGTACAAGAGTCTAAACAGAAAATATAAGAAGGAGCCAGCAAATATTAACATTACTCACAAATCCCTCCTGGAAAATCAGTATTGATTTAATGTTTCCCAAATGCAATCCTTTGTAGAGCAAAATGCTTTGGACTACAGACATTGAATGAATGTAAATCACACACACACACACTTATGTGTCTCTCTCTTTCTCTCTCTCTCTCTCTCACACACACACACACGTGCTCTGACTGGGACGGCATGAGAAGCAGAAAGCAAGCGGCAGGGGTGGCGACCAGAGCATGCCGCTCGCTTTGTTTATTTCGTCGCTTGGGAGAAAGGCAGAAAGTGAGTGGCTATGGCAGCAGCGGTGGTATTCCTGGAGGGCAGGGCGGGTGGATGTACCGGGGCTACTGCACATGTGCACCTCCAACGCCCCTCCCAGCCCCAGCTCAGTGGAGATGCCCTCCAATGGCTGCCCGCCCACCCGCTGACCAGGCCAGGTCAGAAGTGGCACATCCCCAGGTCAGAGGCAGAAATTGAGCGGTGGGGTCCGGAATATGCAGCCACCTGGCTGCATGCTTTCTTCATTCCACTGTCCCCAGGGAGGAGGCAGAAATTGAGCGGCGGGGTCCGGGGCATGCAGCCACCTAGCTGCATGCTTTCTTCATTCTGCTGTCCCCAGAGAGAAGGCATGATTTCTGCCTTCTCCCTGGGAACAGCGAAATGAAGAAAGGATGCAGCCAGGTGGGTGCATGCCCCGGACCCCGCTATTCAATTTCTGCCTTCTCCCTGGGGACAGCAGAATGAAGAAATCATGCACCGAAATTGTGATCATGCCGCTTTTTGAAGCACGAAGGGCCTGCAGCAGCCACTTGTTTGCTGGCCGGAACTGAGCCAGGAGCAGCGGCTGGAGGATTCTCCTGCTAGCAAAGAGGTGGTGGCTGGAGGCTTCTTGGTGAGGGGTCATGGCAAGACTTGGCTGGAAGTCGGAAGGCAACTCCTGCACCTGGCCTGTCCCTTTTTTGTCCCCCCCTCTGCGTCGAAGAACCTTAAAGGCTGGGGCAGCTGCCTTCTGAGCAGCAGTGAAGGGAAGGGAGGCAGAAAAGTTCACCCAAGTTTTCTCCTCCTTCTTGGGCATACATAGAGCATGTGCAATGCATCTCACGGCGCCGGAGGGACTTACCCATGCGCCGTCTCCTCGCAGAAGGTCCCGGCCTCATGTATGCTACCAACTCGGTTCCGGATGGCAAAGCAGCAGCAGCTGGTACTCGCCTCCCTGTTCTTTGCACCAAAAAGCGAGCAGCAGCTGGGCGACCGGGTGATTGGGTTGGGGGCATGGCCAGCCAGAAGTTGCTACTGGTTCGGCGACCCAGGCCAAATGGTTGCTACCAGTTCTCCCGAGTTGGTGCGAACTGGCTGAATACCACCATTGCAGGAAAGGGATATAAAAAGATATCCAAGGAATTGCGAATGCCAATCAGCAGTATTCAGACACTAATCAAGAAGTGGAAAATGAGGGGTTCTGTTGAAACCAAACCACGGTCAGGTAGACCAACTAAAATTTCAGCCACAACTGCCAGGAAAATTGTTCAGGATGCAAAGAAAAACCCACAAATAACTTCAGGTGAAATACAGGACTCTGAAAACATGTGGTGTGGCTGTTTCAAGATGCACAATAAGGAGGCACTGGAAGAAAGATGGGCTGCATGGTTGAGTTGCCAGAAGAAAGCCATTACTACGCAAATGCCACAAAGTATCCCACTTACAATATGCCAAACAGCACAGAGACAAGCCTCAAACCTTCTGGCACAAAGTCATTTGGAGTGATGAGACCAAAATGGAGCTTTTTGGCCACAACCATAAACGCTACATTTGGAGAGGAGTCAACAAGAGGATGAAAAGTACACCATTCCTACTGTGAAATACGGAAGTGGATCGCTGATGTTTTCGGGATGTGTGAGCTACAAAGGCACAGGAAATTTGGTCAGAATTGATGGCAATTCTTCAGTATGTTATCAAAAGATACTGGAGGAAAATTTGCATTCATCAGCCTGGAAGCTGTGCATAGGACGTACTTGGACATTCCAACATGACAATAATCCTAAACACAAGGCCAAGTTGACCTGTCATTGGCTACAGCAGAATAAAGTGAAGGTTCTGGAGTGGCCATCTCAGTCTCCTGACCTCAGAGCCACTCTGGGGAGATCTCAGACGTGCAGTTAATGCAAGAACAGCCCAAGAATTTATAAGAACTGGAGGCTTTTTGCCAGGAAGAATGGGCAGCTTTACCATCTGAAGATAAAGAACCTCATCCACACATACCACAAAAGACTTCAAGCTGTCATTGATGTTAAGGGGGGCAAAACACCGTATTAAGAACTGGGGTATGTAAACTTTTGATCAGGTTCATTTGGGTAGTTTCTGTTGTCATGATTTAAAAAGAGTAAACACGATTGATAATAAATGGCTTCGGCCAACCACCAACCATGAGTGAAAGAAAAGGTTTTGTGTTATCATTCGTATTCTCTGAAAAATGGCCAAGAAATCATAAATTCTGCCAGGGTATGTAAACTTATGAGCACAACTGTATACTATATAAGATACCTGTAATAAACCTACCTATTCTTGTTATTTTTTCAGGTCTCATAGCCCAGTTTATCAAAACAGCTTTGGCATTTAACTACATGACTTTTTGTCACTGCTATGATAGAATATTGAAGAAATTAAAATTAACTTTTGCTATTTAAGTGTAAATGTCAATATTTTAAACAAGTGTATTAATCAAATCTGATAGATATTGGAATAATTTTATAAATGTGTTTGGCATCGGTTACATGCAGTCCTCATCTTAAAACCTGTTTCCATTGCTAAGCAAAGCAGTTTTTAAGTGAGTCATGCCTGATTTTGTAATCTTTTTTGTCATAGTTGTTGAGCAAATCACTGCAGTTGTTAAGTAAGTCACACAGCCAAGGGAACAAATCTGGCTTCTGCCATTAACTTTGCTGGTTAGAAGCCAGCTAGGAAGGTTGCAAATAATGATTATGTGACTCTGGGAGGCTGCAACTGTTGTAGATGCATGCCAGTTGCCAAGTGTTCAAATTTTGATCATGTGACCTCGGGAGGTATACAACAGATCAGAGGTGGTATTCAGCAGGTTCTGACCAGTTCTGGAGAACCGGTAGTGGAAATTTTGAGTAGTACAGAGAACCAGCAAATACCACCTCTGACTAGAGATTTTACAGTATCCTTCCCCTGACATATCCACCAATTCACGCCCACAGAACAGATAATAAAAAAATTTGAATCCTACCACTGCAACAGTCATTAATGTGAGAATCAGTCGTAAGTCTTTTTTCAGTGCTGTTGTAATATCAAACAGTCACTAAATCAATGGTTGTAATTTGAGGACTACCTGTACATTATTTCTGACAAATCAGAGTTAATTATTTTGACATTACAAAATCTCTGATATAATTTCAAATGTCTCTTAGTTGTTCCTGTTCGCTGGTTTTGCTGAATGCTTGTTTCACTTATTGAGTGTTTTTAGATTTTTTTTTTTAAATTTAGGACAATTTTATACACTCATTTTAAAGTAAGCAAATTTTATATATTGAAAATATCTGGAAGTTTTCTTATGCAGTAATATAAATATTTCATTTTTCTTTTTTCTTTCATCTCTTCCCTAATCCATAGGCAGAAGAAAACTGAGTTGAAATAGAAGAAAATACAGAATTGGTAGGTAAAAATTATAATTTCTCTACCATCTTCCTCACCAGATATATAGTTTTTTAAAAATAGTTTGATTTCTTAACCAGGTATTGTATAAAATTAATTTTGTATTTGCTTTTTTTACTTCATGGATTTATTAATCCCTTCAAAAATATGGCAACACTGGCATTTCATTTGTGGAAAGCTTTTTAAAATATTCTATAGAATACATTCAGATAGGTTCAAAGGCAAATTTTGTAGCTGCAATGACCATTGTAGAAGAATTTTCAGAAATTCTTTTTATATCATCTGCCAACCTCCAAGCATAAAAAGTATCTTTCACCTATTACAGAGAATTTATGTCCCAAAGTGATTACTGCACACATAGGAATTAAGTACCAAGGCCCATAGAAATGACCTGAGAATTCTGAGAGAATTGTTTAGAGACTGAATCCTAGATAAATATAATTGCATGTAGAATAGAATTATACTGAAGGCTTAGATGTAAAGTCAAGGAATTAATGGTGATTTAAGTTTTTAGAGTTTCTGGCCCTTAACTACTGTTTTCTTTTAGTTTGTTCTGGTTTTAATGGCCTCTTCATATTATCTTGAAGATATTGTATAAAATCATTGTAAAAATAGAACTTTAAGAATGTAAGTTTAAATTTAGATAAAATCCATTTATATAATATGTTTTGTTCAAATAGAGCTCATAATAATCAATATGTGTTTCCTTATCAGCAGGTCTAACGCTGAGCAGCTATGGCTGCTCAATCATTAGACTCGCCTCCAAATCCAAGCTGCAAAATTATGACATTTCAACCGACAATGGATGAATTCAAAGATTTCAATAAATACTTGGCGTATATGGAATCAAAAGGTGCTCATCGTGCTGGTTTAGCAAAGGTATTTTTTTTCAAAAATATTTTAGATGGAGTAACAATGAATGTTACTACATTACAGACAGTCCACGATGTGCAACAATTTGTTTAGTCACTACTTGAAATTACAATGGCACTGAAAAAAGTGACTTATGACTATTTTTCACTTACTACCATTGCAGCATTCCCATGGTCACATGATGCTTTGGCATTTTACTGTGGTGGCACGGTGGTTAGAATGCAGTATTGTAGGCTTACTCTGCCTACTGCCAAGAGTTCAATCCTGATCAGCTCAAAGTTGACTCGGTCTTCTAATTTCCTGACTCTGTAAACCATTTAGAGAGTGCCATAAAGCACTATGAAGCAGTGTATAAGTCTAAATGTTATTGCTGTTACTGTTGTTATGATGGTTGCAGTGGTTGCAATCTGACCTTTGTCAGAACTATTAAATATATTCCAACAACCCTAAAATGCTTCTTGGATGTAGCCCATATCCTGCTGTATTCTGTCATTACTGTAGCATAGATCTTATGATGATGCCTTTATTAGCTTGTGTTTCTCCTGGATCTACAGTATGTCATCTTCTCTTTTGCTACAATGCCTGCAACTACATAGCATATCATGATGCTATATGTATTCCAGTTTAACATTTCATTGATTTATAAAATATTGTAAAATACAAAAGTAAATAGAAAAGCAGTAGGGAAGAAAAGGGGAAAGAGAAGTGAGGAAGGATAAGAAAAGAAAAAGAAAAGAAACATTGGTTTCTGACTCTCTCTGTTGCAGTAAAATAAGACATTAACATCAAATAACAACTTTTTGGATTCTATATGTATTCCAATATGAGGTAAGAGCAGGGGTGGGATTCTATAGAATCGGTTGTTACGATTTTGCTCAGTTCAGAGAACTGGTAAATCACGCCACTGGCTGACCCCTCCCCTCCCTGCCTACTCACTCTTTACCTGGCATGTGCGCCACCAAACTTGCCTGCATTTGGTAAGTTGCTATTTTTTCTTTCCCGACCATCAGCTATTCTGCTGTGCCGGGAGATTTAGATTAACTAGAAAGCAGGAAATCGTTGGATTTCTTGCTTTCTAGCTAATCTAAAAGCAGAGCTGAATCTTCCTTAGGACTGAAGTTTCTATTTTTCTGTGCAGACTCAGATAGCAGATTGCAGAATGGTAGATTTCTGAGTGAATATGTGATTCTGTGAGCAACTCAATCTGCCTGTCTGCCTGATTTTGGGTGAAATTTGCTTTTTTAAATAAAAAAAAATCAATATTTACATCAATATTTATAATATTTACATTCAAGTCATGCCCAGCCAGTCACATGACCACCAAGCCACACCCACAAATTAGGCCATGCCCATAGAACCGGTTGTTGAGAAATTTGAATCCCACCCCTGGGTAAGAGTGCTTAGGAGAGCTATCAAGCTCTTATACTGGTGTATAAGATACTGGTGTTTCATGTACCAAGGCCTGCCACTACATTTAAGCAAACATTCCCTAGTGGGGGCAGTCATTTAAGAACACTCATCAAGACATAATGCCATAAAGATGGGATTTGGAAGGAGTTGACTGTATTTGAACTATTTGGACAAGAAGATGAACATGTATGTGATATTAACCATTGAAATAGGAGGTAAGTGGAACATGAATGACTGTGAGCAGGGCATCTTGATTAAAGAAAGGTCACAATTAGCACATAAAATCTAGTTATTCAAAAGCCTTTCTAGCCACAGATGTCACTTGTTCCTCAAGGAGGAGTTGTGAATTTAGAAAAGCTTCCAAATTGTGCAAGTGTATACAACTCTCTTCAAAGTGAAAGAAGGAATAATTCAGGCCACGAACCAAAAGCCCTCCCTGTCAGAAGGATTTAGTTAAAAACTGTTTCTACCCATCCATACATGACAGCCTCAAGGTAATGTTAGAATTGCTTGGTAAATATTGTGAAAAACATTTGTTGTATGCTGTTTTTTGAATCATCAGATTTAAATCCAAATAAACTCTTACAGTTGGTACATAGACATACCTAGACAACAGATAAATGATGCTTTTTCAAAAAGCAATATTCTCATATTGAGTTTATCCTTGATTCTTCGTAACATATAAGTTTTATTCTTGCTCCTTAGAATGTGGTACTGCTATAAATGATGGTAATACATACATAATACAATGACATAATGTAATGGATTAATTATATATTTTAATATATATAGGGAACTTAATGGAAGGATGCCATTTTTATTCAGTGTTATTCTCCTGAATTCACTCGGGGAGCCATTTAGATTAACCAACAAGCAGTCTTGCTTATTCAGGCCACTGTTTCAGGCAACAATTGTTTAGTTTAAAATTAAAATAACAGAACTATAGTCTTAAAAAAGAAATAGTAATGAAATAGTAAACATTATTCACCTTTAAGTCAGTGGAAATAAACTGTTCACAACTATTGCTATATTAACAACTTGGTTAATATTGTGGAAATATAATCTATCCTTACACGAACATTTTGTGGTGATCTTCGTAGGTTTACTTATACAGATTGTCTCAATGTAAGGATTTGCTTTTCATTGTTTAAAACTAAATTTCTCTTTCTAAATTTCTAGATAATTCCTCCTAAGGAATGGAAGCCAAGAAAAAGTTATGATGACATTGATGATCTGATGATTCCAGCTCCTATTCAACAGATAGTAACTGGTCAATCAGGTCTCTTCACTCAATACAACATTCAAAAAAAGCCAATGACTGTGAAAGAATTTAGGCAACTTGCTAATAGTAACATGTAGGTATATTCATTCCATACTTCGTTTCATAAGGGTGCACAAGCTGCACAATTTAAATTATATTTAATTAACCACATATGCTGTTAATTACATTTAAATTCAGTTGATATTTTACTGCTATTCTGGTCTCAAATATTTAATGGTGGGCAACCCATCCATAAAGTCAAAATAGGGCACTTACTTGGAAAAATGTTTTGTTTGGGATTTGTATATCTGTTCTTTCAGACTGTTTATCCTTGAAATTCAGAATAAATGATTTATTTATTATTCTTTATGATTTTTGGTAAGTTTCTTGATTAGGAAAAATAAATGAATAGAGGCTTACTGCTTAGATATCTAAGCAATTTGGTCACAGTAAGAGAACATTTACTAGTAATGACGCTGTGATAAGAAGGATGTGAGATGGATTTATTCATTTATCGTTCCATTCAGTTTATATTAATAAATAGATTCCCTTACTTCAGTATTTTTTTGCATTTTATTCCTGTGGCTTAAAACTATTTTTTCAAGATAGTATTGTTGATTTCCATAATGTTAATTTTAGAAGATATTTTGTTCATAGGGACGGCATGATGGCTCAGCAGTTAAGACACTGGGCTTGTCAGCTGGAAGTGCTCTTTCTGATTTGTCCATATATTTTCACTTTCATAGTCAGAAATAAACTTCTTTATTTGTGTCACATTTCACTCAGGCAGAATCCTGGGAACAATTTTATTAACCCTAATAAAGTATTAAATGATTATATTGATTTCCTTTTGAGAGAGTTTGCCCATAAGCAAGTGATCTCTTTTACAATTTATTGTTGAGGAAGGGGCTTTATCTAGAAGCTTTAACCTAAGAGAGACTTTTGCAACCATCTTATTTTTTAAAGTAGATAGATGCTGTACCTGGAGGTCTGCTGGTCCAGCATTCCAGATGCTCCACTGAGAATCCATTATTGGTACAGTTTAGCTTGTTACAGCACAGCTCAGCCTATTCCAAGAGAAGTATGCAGCTAATCTCTGAATAGGTGGAAAATGAGACTAGTCAAAAACATCTTGATCCTGGGCAGGTCACTTTGGATGGCTCTCTGACTCTGTGGATGGTTTGAAATATTTGCACAAATGTCATCAAAGGAAAACAATAGCACTTGCATCTAATGCTTTATGAGTCCAGTAGTAGCAGTTGGCTGAATGTTACCTATATTTACGCAGAATGGGAGTGAGTGTGACTTCTCTCAAATTTGTTCCTCTCCAGTAAGTCATGACCCCCATTTTGAGAACCCCTACCAGTAAGAATTTTAGACAGCTTTCTAATGTTTTTGAAGCTCTAAATTGTATAACAAGTTTTCAGGAGAAGTAAAACTACTTCAGTTGCCTGAAATACAGATGATTTCATTATTTGAAAAGAATTCTTATTCCTATTAGATAATTAAGAGTAAATATATTTGTTGATTTGTTGGTTTATATATTTCTAACCCAAATAGCTGTTAGGTGACTTACATTTCTAACAATATTCCTTTATTTAAAGAAATTGTAGTGAAATAGGCAGGATCATGACTAGCAGTGGAGGTATTCAGCCAGTTTGCACCGGTTCAGGCGAACCGGTAACAAGGATTTGGCGTAGGTTGTCGAAGTAACTTCTGGCTGGCCACACCCCTGACCTGGTCATCCCTCTCCTCCCCTCCCAGTCAGTGCTTATCATGAATGCACAACATTGCGCGCATGCCTGACATCGCTGACTGCGTTCTTCCCTGCCCAGTCATTCCCTAAGGTATTTCTCCCCTCCCAACAATCAGCTGTTCCTATGATCAGCTGTGCCGGGATTCCCTTGTTGTCTTACTGCTTCACCCAGGAGGCTTCCTGAGGCCCAGGAAGGCAAAAAATGGAGGGAGGGAGGCACAGCCCCACTGCACTCCATTTTTGCCTTCCTGGGCCTCAGGGAAGCCCTCCAGGGAGCTTCCCTGAGGTCCAGAAGGCCCCAAAATGAAGCGTGGGGGGGGGGGATGCTGTGCACCCCTTCCAGGCTCCATTTTCTTCCTTCCTGAGCCCCAAAGAAGCCTTCTGGGAGCAAAAAGCCCCCCCCCCGGAGGCTTTCATGAGGCCAAGAAGGCCCCAAAATGGAGTGTGTGTGTGTGTGTGTGTGTGCTGCGCGCCCCTTCCAGGCTCCATTTTCTTCCTGAGCCTCAGGGAAGTCTTCTGGGAGCAAAAACGCCCCCCCAGGAGGCTTGCCTAAGGCCCAGAATTCCCCTAAAAAGGGGGGGGGGGCTGCAAAAAAGCCATGCCCACCTAGTCACATGGCCATGCCCACCTAGCCACACCCACAGAACTGGTAGTAAATTTTTGAATCCCACCACTGAGGACTAGAAAATAAATTTGGAGGATTTGGCATGATGGCAACTGAACATACTTCCGTGGAGTTTATGTGATTTGATGACTGAGATATCTTAATCCCCAGTTGCCTACCATGGCAATTCTTGTACTTTAAAGCTAAAACCAACCCCCTCTTTACTGATGTCCAGTGTATCATATGCCTATTTCCAGGATATTTATTTCAGTTGTTGTGATAGTCTGAGCATGTGGACAAGGTTCTTGCAGCTATAAACCAATTCTTTGTCCTCCTGATCTGTAACTAAAAGTACTGATTGGAACTGAGGGTGGGCATTTATAGCATTGTATGTTAGAAATGTACCTAGCTGTGATAATAGTTAAATTACTTGCATTCTCCTAAAGTAAGTAATCAACTAATTATTTCTGTGTAAGGAAGATGGTACAGCACACTAGAGAACTTGGAAAGAGGTACGAAGGAGTGGTCATTGACAATTAGACAAAGAGAAATGGGGGAATTATCTGCCTGAAAACTGAGGTGCCAATCTATGGGTCACATGAAATATTTTAAAGCTATCTGCGACTTGCAGTAAATGCTGCTTCCCTCTGTCATGGTTTTAGTTCTCTATTGATTGGTGCTTTATCACACTGGAAAGCTCTTCATGATAGTACATGCTGATCCATGATCTTTTGGCAGCCTAGGGAAAAGTTTGCAAAATATCCGTTTCCAATTGTCAGTCAGAACTCTGGAAACTGAACCAAGTTCACTGGCAGAAAACAGTAAATATTTCACTTCCTCTCAAGCAATCTAAGTAAATTTTGCTGAAAAAGAAAAGATTACTGTGAGGGGAAAAAACTAATTTCCTTTATCCTTCCATCAACTATGATATCTAGGATTCTGGTGCAGTACCTAATGTTTCAATTAGTGTCCTTAAGAATGAAAAAATTACACACCTGTGTTGGATTTTCATTTCATTTTTTTCTTTAGCTTATGACATTTTTGAAAAAGGATTTTGTTGTTAATTTTAAATGCAACAATAATAAAATGCATTCAGAACAAGTGTAAAACATTAAAGTAAGTAACTTTTATTAGCTAAAAGATTGAACTACTTCTTGTGTAAAGTTGGCATTAACCGTTAGAACAAGATTAAAAATTGTTTCAATTTTTCAAGAAGATTAATAGGCTGACACATGTATGTATGCACGTGGACAAAATACATACACAGAGTGTTCTTTGTTAATTTAAGGTTTATTTAAAGGTTTGTTTAGTTATACAAGGAGCGAACATTTTTTATATATAAATACTAATTCTTTGAAACCATTGCTTTTTTCCTGTTTCTTTTACAGGTATTGTACTCCAAGACATTTAGATTTTGAAGACTTAGAACGTAAATACTGGAAAAATTTAACTTTTGTGGCACCAATCTATGGAGCAGATATTAATGGAAGCATATATAACAAAGTAGGCACATTTTTTGTATCCTCCTAAGCTGTCTGTCTGATGTTATATTATTTTCAGTACAAATAAGAAACATAAATTGAATGTAGCTATGGTCCATTTCTTTTGAATTCAGATATATTTTATGAAATGAGCTTACAGCCTGTATCCTGCGTTTGAATGTAAAATAGATCATCACACATTTATGGTAAAAATGGTATTTAGCAATATCTGGCAAAATTAACGCTTTAATTGGGTCAGCCATTATTGTGTTTTCTTTGAAAGGAATAAGCTATATAATCATTTCCTTATGATTTTGTATTTCAGTAATCTACATGTTGCGTAAGTGGCAGATGTCTCTAAAATATTTTCCTTGTGCCTTCAAGCCAATCATAATTCCTGGTGATTTTATGGACAATTCCATGCCATTTTGTTAGGTGGCATAATTATGAGAAATTGGGTTAAAAGATTGACAGAAGAAAGTAATGAGAAAAAAAAGAATAATGGGAGATACTAGATTATTAGCAGGTCTTTATGGATGTCTCATCAGAAATGTGACACTTCTCAGGTAAATGTAGCCAGGTGGAAACTGAAAAAGAGCAGATTGATAGGATAAATAGCTAGTTCCTTCTCAGAGTAACAAAGTATGTTCTGACACCTGTACCTTTCCAGATATTCTAATCTGAAAAGCACTTTGGACTGGTTATTTCTTTATCAGCCACCAGATGGTAGCCTTGCACAAGGATAGATATCATTAGTATTATGTGCTGTTAGCTGAAATTTCTTCTAAATTTAGAATCATGATCTCCCCTATTTATTTACATTAGGGATTTCCATATATTTAGCAATGATGGATGAAATACAAGCTGTTTAGAAATGAGGCAATGGAAGGAAGAGTAGGGAAGGAAACAGTTCATGGTGAGTTCATATAACTCATATGAAACCATATGTGAATTGTTTTATCAAGAGTACAAGCAATTCAGGTATCCAAATGGAAGCTACTTATTTTCTATAATAAATGAAGACTGTTATTTTATGAAGCTTCCATTTAAAAATGTGGCCACAATATAAGTATTTCAGTATTATTTAGTGTTTAGGCTTTTGAATTATGTAGAACAAATGGCAACCTCTGAAATTAATAAATTCGTGGTAATTTAAATGGTTGTGGTTCAACAAGTTATTTAAAACAATATCTTCGTTTTACATTTTTGTTTAATAGACGTTGAAAACATTGGGAAGGACTGTAGCGCAGAGATTTATCATATACATTCTATGCAAAACATCATTTCAATCCATGACATCTCTAATTGGGTTCAGTAGAACTGAGTAGATCAGTCAGTGGTTTGATTTGTCATAAGAGCCTTTATGATGTTTTCAACTTGATTGTGCTTTTCTTCTAACGTAAAACTACCTTGCCAGTAAAGCAGAGGTTCAAGAGAGTCTTCCATATGGTTTAATGTTAACCAATACCTTAGCTCAGGGGTCCCCAACCACCGGTCCGCGGACCGGTACTGGTCCGTGGAACAAGTCCTACCGGGCCGCTGGTTTGCTGGGTGCCGCCATCTTTTTTTGATGAAAAAGTGCTTCCGGTGAGCTTTTCCGGGTAGAAAGCTCACCGGAAGCACTTTTCATCAAAAAAAGATGGTGGCGCCCAGCTAATGCCGGTACCGGGCCGCGCCATAAGAAAGGTTGGGGATACCGGGCCGCGGCATAAGAAAGGTTGGGGATCACTGCCTTAGCTGACCCATTTTCAAATGTGTCTGTATAAAAGAAAGACCAGCTACTAGACACAAGATAGCATTTGACATACAACTGGAGACATAAAAGATAGCTCTTATATCGGACAAGCAGGAAGATACTTCTGAAAGGGAGATAGGGGCTTGAGTAGATATTCTGGAGGCCTGGCAGCATAGGAGGATAGAGATGGAAGAAATGTTTAGATGAATAGTGAAGATACAGATGTAGAAAGAGACAAGGATCCAAGAGGAGTATGCGATACAAGTTAAAAACCGAATAAGAATTGAAGTATTAAAATGGACAAGAGATGATGAATAGAAAGGAAATAATTTTTTCCCCAAATATAATGATGGCCTGATTAAAAACTGGAATAGAGATAGAAATAAGAATACACACTTTTATATAAAGTAATAGTTAAATTGAAAGATTAAAGGTTGAAAGATGGTATTATGTATGTTTAAATAATATGATTGGCACTAGAATGGCGCAGTGAAACATTGAATAATTAAATAATGAAGGACTATATCTTAATATAAACGTGTATTAACACTAGGATTAGTAATGGTGGCCTGCCTATAGCTAGAGTAGGGGTAGTAATAAGAAATAGGGGAAATATTATCACACATATTTTTATATAATAGAATAAAAGCAATAACTAGATGGAAAGGTTAGAGGTTGAAAGATGGCATTACTATGTAAGCTCAAATAAAATTGTGATTGGCATTAAAATGGAACACTGAAATATTGAATAACTACTTTAAAACAAACATCTATACTAATACTAGGATTACATAAGTTTGACTAATGTAACAAATATTATTAATATTATTATTGCCACTTGTATCAAAATGAATGATACCTAGATGTCACACTGTTCATATATTGATGTTGATGTATATTTTAAAAATAAAAATCCAAAAAAATGGGTGGGGGGGAAGATAGCTCTTACAAATTTCTTCTGGATTGCTTCTGAAGACACACATACATACAAAGTTGTGTGCCATAAGACTTGGGTTTAAAGAATTTTATTGCTGAAGTTATTATTGCTGCAGCTAGCAAATAGGATTGTATCATTGGACGTCTTTTATTTGTTTTTTCCATATTAGGGAAGATTACAAGATGGCTCCTAAATATTTAAAGAAATGTGTATTTATTCAGTACTAATATTCTTTGCTTCCAAATATGCTTTCAATTACTACATATTTTAGTAAACATGACAATTTTAGTTTTGGCATCATTAATACCCCAGGGTTGTTTTTCCCCCTTGCTGCAGTATGTTGTTAGTGCCTGCAGATTCAACTTTAGGCCCAGCTGGGTCTAATATAAATATTTTTTAATTGGGAAAAAAAATTGACAGTGTGAGTGACTGATCTTTGCCCCTGATTTCTAGAATTGTATGGATATTGACACCATACAAACATTTTTGTTTTAAAGCTTGTGTTCTTGCCTAGTTTTTGCAGTTACGTATGCATTTAGGAGATGACTTCAAAAAGAACATTAAACAGCCTGAATAACCTCCTACTTCTAATGCAAGGGCAGCATTTTATTAGAAGCTTATGGTATGTGGCCTAATCATAAATGCAAATAATAAAACACACATACTTTATCTTCCTTTTACTTTCCTATCATTGCAATAGTATACAATGTCCACTACACTTCATGATGCTACAACTGTGCAGCTAATCCTGTGCAGTACTCATTACTAGATAGTCATAGATTAGCAATTGCTTGTAGAAAATATGAGTATTTTGGCCATAAAAGGAGTGTCAATAATTTATACAGGAACTATTGCTACTCTATATCTAGTATGACTGACAATTTAAATGAGGCCTTCTTTAAGTAACAAGTGATATAACTTTGGAATTATATATATTTACATTGTTTTTATTAAATGCATTTTTATGCATTATTCACTCAAAAATAATTCTTGATTGGTTTACATATGAAGACTAAAATATTAATATGTTCCAATGTGCTGGTTTACAATGTCAATAGTTAACACAGAGGAAAAAAGAGGTCAGAAAAATAATTAATATATTAATTATTCAAAGAAAATGCTTATAATAAAAAGCTGAAATGGAAACATTTCAGACAGAATTGTTGTCATGTCTTTTAATAGAGATGACAAAATGATTTTGCTTTCTTGCTCCCCCTTTGCTGCAAGTGAACTTTCCAATTTTGGTATGGAAACCACTTTGAGTGTTTGAAGAATGATAAACAAACACGCGAAATATTATGAAATATATTGTTAAGGCAAAAAAATAAAAACAATCTTGACTATGTTATCAGAATTTTTTTTTATATATATATATATATTTATGGAGTGGCTGTGACATTTTGGCTCTCTATTAATGTGCATTTTATACCATTGACCAAAGATTATTTAGCTCACAGATTACTTGTGGTTTATTGTGTGTTCTAACTGGAAAAAGCTGGAACCATTCAAATCAGAAGAGGAGAATAAGTGGCATTATATACAACATTTGTCGTTAGCAACTAATTAACTCATCAAGAATTGTTTTCACTATTGAGGATTTCCTCAGAAATTATTATGTTCCATGAAATCTTTATCTAAAAGCCAGTAATTACTTTCAAGTCAGGCACAAGTTGTTCAGCCTTTATATCTTATGTTCTTGGATGTCTTCACATGGCTCAAATATAGTTACCAGCTATGGGCTACACAAATCTGGGTTGCCACTAGATGGCAGCAATGACAAATGTATATTTCTATCCAAGCCTTCCATGTGATGTTTTCAGGTTAACTTAAAATATTCAATTTCTTCTGCTTAACCTTGATTTTTGCCTCCATTTCTCTATTTGATCAGATCAATGGCCTTGCTAACCAGAGAGGTGTTTTGGGGGAAGTTTTATCCCCTATAATAAGGAACTGTGATTTAGTATAAAACACATTATGACTTCCTGTTAATTTTGAATCCATTTTGATGCCTTTCAATAACATTGGTATTTTATTGTTTCAAATCTTGGAATAATTGTGGTTTGGGGATATTTCTTTCATATACATATGTTTATCAAATGGTTTGGGATACTAGTGACCCGGCATGTAAATTGTAATTGTCATTAGATTCATTATTTACAAAACTATTTTTAGCCATGTTTTGAATTGTTCCCATAAGCATTTGATTCATTTGACCTCTTGCTGAATTTAATGTATTGGGCAATGTTTTAGTGCAAATGTTCCCAAACTTTCTTGGTTCACGGTGCTTTTAATATTTCAATATCTTTTTCATGCTACCCAAGTCAAAACAATGAATTATCTTGAGCTAACAGTTTATGTGGCCTAGGAACTGTGCTTTTAATAGAAGAATTATTGTTAATACTTTAAATAATAATTACAGTTTTTTAGGAGATACATTATTTTAAAAATTCATTTCAATTCACCTTTTGCCCCTAACCTAGAAATCACCATTCAGGTTTATATCCTAAGAAAATCAATTGACAATTTAGATACAGCTGCCTTTTTCCAAAAGGAGAGTAGATCTCCAAAGTGATACATGAATATTGTTATTTTGTGCTTGTTTTATATTTGATTTATTGTTCATATCTGCTTTTCAGGATGTAAATGAATGGAATATTGCTCATCTCAATACCATATTGGATATTGTAGAAGAAGATTGTGGAATCTCAATTGAGGGAGTCAACACCCCATATTTGTATTTTGGAATGTGGAAAACAACATTTGCATGGCACACTGAAGACATGGATCTCTACAGTATTAATTATCTCCACTTTGGCGAACCAAAATCCTGGTAAGTTAACTCTTTTATGAGTGTTGTGGGGAGGGGAGGAGAGAGAGAGTTTCTTAGTTTTGGAAGATTAAAAAATATGAAGAGCTGCAATGTTAAGTCTATGGCTAAAAGCAAATACGGAAAGATCTTGTCAGCAATTTGTAATTCAACTAAAGTCTCAGATTTGTGAGGAAAGAAGTATACTTAACTTTCAAATATCATTTAAAAAATTTATACTGCATGAATAAAGTTTCCAGTGTTGTCTCTGGCAAGAAAGATAATAATTATAGTATACATTACAGAATTATTGAATACAGTAAGAAAAATGTTGCAATAGCAATAGCAGTTAGACTTATATACTGCTTCACAGTGCTTTAGGCAGTTTACAGAATCAGCATATTGCCCCCAACAATCTTGTTCATTGTTTTACCGACCTTGGAAGGCTGGAAGGCTGCAATATAAGGAATATGTTATTTTCAGAGCCAAGACATATTACTTGTTCAAAAATCTTTATTCTATAATACTTCAAAGATTTAGGTTAGAGTGATGGGGAAAAATGGAGAAAGGAAAATAGAAGTGAAGTAATGTTACGCAAAATGCAGAAAAGGAATAAGCAATAGTAAGTCAAAGGTATTGAGGCATGAGAAAAAGATAAGAAATCATATCAAAATTTAATTACACAAATCATCCGTAATACCAATCTATACCATCCTGTCTTTGCAAATCATCCATGCTTCCATCACACCTACAAGCTTAGTCCAGCTGTCTTTCTTACCTAAAGTGGGACAAGAATTCATAGTCTCATGGCTTCTAGTCTGGTGCCTTAACCACGAAACCAAACTCTCTCTATATATCATCCCAAATTATTTTATAATTTAGATTTTGATTAACTACGCTGAAAGCTTGTTTATTGTATTTTCATAGAAATTGTTCAGCTTTTTCTCCTATCTCTTTTGATTTTGTGAAGATTTCATCTCTGTCTTCTCTGTGGTTGAATGGTCTGTAATACACACCCATACTACTGTCATTATTGTTTGTTTTCCCTTTGATGTTTACCAAATGCTTTCAGGACTGTTTTGATCCTTGGAATCATGAATTTGTGATGTAGGTTCAGTCACTGCGATCTCCCTCCTTTCATATCTTTTTAAAAAACAATGTATATGTAGTAAATCATACTTCAGTATAAGATATGAACTCAGGATAGTTTGTAAGTGATACCAACCAGTTAGGCTCCTGATCCAGTCATAGAAAGAAGATGGACCAATCTACTGAATATTCTGTGATTTCAGCCATGTCTATTTATTCATGTTAATTACAATCCAATTTAAAAATACAGCACATCATTAATACATACATAATATATATGGTATATTTATTTATTAATTAATCAAATTCATATAACTGCCCATCACACCAAGGTGACTCTGGGTGGTGCACAGAATAGATTAAAAAAATACCTAAAACAGCAAAAACAAATATATATAATAGTAAATATGTAGTAACAATATCCTAAAAGAAACCCAAATACAGTTAAAGTGAAGGATAAGAAATAGGTCCCTCAACAATGGAGCCATGTAGTTGAGTCTTTGTTTTATGGGACTCCAGGCCTGATCATGTAATATAAATGTTTTGTTTTATACATATAAAGTAAATCTAATAAAGTTAATGTTTCATTAAAGGGACCAAACAGTTTCTATAAGCTAAGACTATCAATAAAAATTTGCTGCTGCCTTCAAGATACTTGACTAATACAATATCTCAGTCTTATCATCCTGAGAGGAGTTTATCAAACTAATGAGTGTACTCTGATCCCCAATGTGTATATAGTGAGCACTTTAAAATTATGTATAAAACAGACATATTGGACCAAATGCATACAGATACTTACAACTGTTCATTTAGTGACCGTTCAAAGTTACAGCAGCACTGAAAAAAAGTTACTTATGACCATTTTCCACAGTTGCAGCATCTCCTTGGTCACATGATCCAAATTCAAATGATTGACAACTGGTTCATATTTAACAACGGGTTTTCTAATTTCAAAACATGAAATGATGAGAAGCTCCTTTTAGATAAGCGTCATAAGCCTTTTAGCATTTTGATTAACATCTAGAATTGGGCTGAAAGATAAACAGATGTTATTTAGTCTCTTACAATCAAACTAATTCAATTTATTTTGTTTAAGTTTTACATAAACTACAATTTCCCAGCATTTCCAAGGTATGGAATGGTATGGAATGCCTTATAATATTTCGACCAGGAAGTTAAACAGAACCTGAATTATTGTTAGGAGGTGAACTAGTCAGCAAAATAGTACTAGAAATAACATTCTGATTTTTGTCCTCAAATCATTCATAGCATTTCTGTTTTGTTGGACTTAAACTCCAGTTCATTAACTCTCACACAATTGTTGCTTCAGGCTATTCCTGATTCTGTATATCTTTATCTGATTCTTATAGGGGATGAAAGAGATTATTAGCATAACAATGGCATTTCACCCCCTTGTCATCTAGATAGTAAATGTAGATAGAATACAAGGGAGAACTCTTAAAGGCATCAGGCTAAAAACCAGAAGACTGTTTTCTAATTTTGCTTCTACTTTTGCTTTAAGCATAAAACCAACTGGGTAATCATGGGCTAGTTACAAACTCTCAACCCCTAGAAAGTGGCAAACCAATTCAGAAATCCTATCAGCAAATCTGCAAGTGTCCAGACAGTAGCCAAAACTAACTTGAAGGCATAAATATAATACATATAATACAATGCAATTTTTTTAAAAAAAACAACCCTTTTCCATGCATGTGTTTGTACACTTGCGCTTGTACTTCGCATGTAATTTTTACTTTATTTACTTGGCGTGTAATTTTTTACTTATTGGTAAACTATTTTTCAATAATAAAAGTATGAATATCAATTTTTTTTTAGTTGACAGATAACTTGAGTTTCTCCCCTATCTTTTCTGCTATTACCAACATATACTAATTTCTACATGTGATGGAATATGCATTTTTAATTAACGAAAAATACTTTCTTGAAAGTAAAAATGAAACTGTCTGTAAATATATACTCAGAAATAGCATAATCTTACACAAGATGAGATACAAACTGGAAATTTACAAAAATGCAACATAGTTACAAGCACATATATATTTGGACCAAAAAAATCGTCATAAGAATTGCATAAAGTATTTAGCATCCTGTTTGTAGGATTTTCTAAAACGTTTCATAACAATAAACCAATTTTAAACATAGTACAATTTTAAATGAAACTACACACACACACACAATATTCTGTCCGTACGTTTTATTGGCCTACACATGAATTCCTAACAGTTTGGGGCATGGGTATTTGAGAAATATCCATTCTGGACACCAGTTGCAGTTCTTTAACCACTTGAACTATGTTAAATGAACAAGAACAGCAAAGCCTTTTCAGAAATGGCGCTTAGGTTTGGAAACTTCTTGATGTTTGTTCTGCCACTGCATTATTGTCTATTTTTAGCATCCTTGTGATAGAATCTGATGAAGTAAGTTTTATTTACTTGGCAGTTGCTTTTATATTAGTTTTTTTGTTCAGATTTCATTTGATTATTTTATAGCTGTAATTCAAATAAATAAATATGTAAAAAAAAATCTCTTGCAATTAGCACTTGAAATTTATTTTAGAAAGAGGAATGTCATTAAAGTATTAAACTAAATATTTTTGTGTTCTATGTCATATATAGTCTATAGAGTATTTTAAAAAAATCAAAAAGGTTAACTGTATTTCTAATCTGTATTTTCCCCTTAAATAAATTTTAGGTATGCTATTCCTCCAGAGCATGGAAAGCGACTTGAACGACTTGCTCAAGGTAGATCTTTTTGATTTTAAAGAAACCTTTCATACTGAATATAAAAGGCGAGGCAAGGCCTTGTGACTGCTGTTTTTTCACCTTTTCACACAAACATTTGTGTGTAATTTTTGGGTAGAGGATGGAATTTTTTAGTTTAATATGTTGGAATACTCTCATTTTGAATAAGTTAAAATTTTAGCAAGCTGTATTGTTTCAATTGAAGGTTTATAGCTTTTACTTCATATTGTTTTTTATCTTTCATTTTTGTTCTTTTGATAATTCTGTTTTGTTACTAATAGAATTTAGGAAAGAGATACATACACAATTTTCATCCTGGATCTCAACCACTAAGATTACAATAAAAAAAAACAACAAGCTTTTTTAAATTACAAAAATGTCATAACAGCCTCACAGCTACAATTTGCATAATCAGCAAAGGTTAATAAACTTGCAGACTGAATAGATTTTAAGCTTAATTACATATTTATATTAAAAATGTAGCCCAGAATTGCAGTAACTAAAAAAAAAAGCTGTGAGGTACACCAAAGTTGGACCTGCTTAACAGATGCCTATTGAATTAATTTAATTTTCCTAAATAATTAAAATGCTAAAATAATGCAGTAAATGTGGTGAAGCATTGCAGGTTATCTAGGTCAAGCCAGTACTTGATATATAAAATTAAAGGAAACCTAGGATTTTTCCCCATTATCTTTTCTGCCGATCATAATTATCCCATTGCCTTTTATGCATGAATGCTTTCGTCTTTGGAATTCATGAATACTTGATTGACTATGGCACCTACAAATATTTTATCTAAAAGACCATTAGACTTACATCTAATAAATGCAGAAGTCTAATTTTGCTCTTTAGATTATTTTTCATTTCTGTAGTTTTTTCCTTTTTGTATAGCAACAAATGTAATAAAATATCAAGTGAGCTGTTAGTGCAATTTTGAAATTAGACGTTTCTCGGTAATACTGCTGAATACTTAAGATATTACAGTAGTTTGCATAGTTGTAAAATGCAAGGTAAAATAGAACAGATTTTACTTTTGATGACAAATCTAAATGGCAAATGACAAATATTATGAAGCTATATTGCAAAGCACATTTTAGAAGAGATATATGTTTAAAAATGTTCAGACAGAATCTATAATGATCAGAAAAATGATGAACAAACTTTACTGTTTTTAGGTATATTTGAATATAGTTCTTTGTGCAGATCATTTGTCTTTGAATTACGTTTTCTTCTTTGTTTGTATTCAAACTGTATATTGGAAATAAAAATAAATACACACAATTTCCCTATACATTACTGTAAACCAAGGATCTTCAAACTTGGCAAGTTTAAGACTTGTGGACTTCAACTCCCAGAATTCCTGAGTTAACATGACTGGAGGAGGAATTCTGGGAGTTGAAGTCCACAAGTCTTAAAGCTGTCACGTTTGATGACCCTTGCTGTAAATATTGTAGCTTAAGATAGTGTCTTGTCAAAGTATGGGTCAAAAGTGAGCCACAATCCTTAGGGGCATATAAGAAAATAAAACTTATAAGGGAGTGCCTCTGAAGCAGGCTTAAAAGCACTGAAACGTTTTTAGACCAGTGATGTTGAACCTATGTGTGTCAAAAGTGACACCCCACGATTATTTTGGGTGCAATGGCAGTGTTCATAAACACCCATCAACTATTCTTAAAAGCACACCCTGTTCCCTTCTGGTTTTTGGAGCTACAGAGGCTGCACAAGAATGGTTGTGGCCTGCACAGCCTCTGAAGTTGCACAAGAATGGGGAGTATTTTCATATGAGTTTTGGAGGCTCAAGAGACTGTGGAAGAGCATTCTCTGAAGCTGCAACAAGAAAAAGGCCTCATGTGATCCAGAGCAGCTTTGGGTAGGCTGCAGGAGCTCTCAACAGAAAGGGAACGCCACCTGAAGATAAGTGTTATGCGGAAGCAGCTGCACCATTGCCCAAGATCCTGTGGCCCTTTGTCAAGTGCCCTGTCAGGGTGTGATTTAGATGGGTGGGTGAGGGGAGACATAAAGGATTGTTTCTCTTTTGTTCAAGGGGATGGTGACATACCAGCAGAGTTAGGCATTTTCTAATTTGTTGATATGCCAAGCGCAAAAGTTTTGCTATCACTGTTGTAAATTGTGAAGTCTAAATATTTTTTTCTTGGGGGGGGGGGGGATTATATCGTAGGTTAAACTTGACTTTTAGAGAAGGAATAATCATTCTTTGATGACACAAGATTCTTTTGCAAACTTATTTATTTAAAATTCTGACCACCTGACTTGATTTTCATTCTTCAGAGGAAATTACTATAGAATGCAGACATGATATTCTTCCGATTAAAATCGGAATTCCGATTTTTTGGGGAATCACACCCCCCTTTCCCCCCCTTCTTCTCCTCCTTCCCCTTCCCTCGGAGGCCCCGAGTCAGGAGTTGCTACCGCTGGCGCGGCTCTGCGTGGCTCCAGTCCCGCGTTGCCTCAGGAAGGGAAAGGCAAAAAGGAAGAGCCTCAGCGGCGCTTTGCAATGGCAGCAGCGGCTCCTGGTTTTGCCTTTCCCTTCCCGAGGCAACACGGGACTGGAGCCGCGAGCCGCGCCGGCGGTAGCAACTCCTGACAGCCCCAGCCGGATACCTGAGCGGAGCCCGGGCGGGCGGGCGGGCGGTGCGAGCGAAGCCCGCTGAGCAGCAGGAAAGGGGAGCTGGGCAGCGATTTCTTGGCGCGCGGTGGGGGGGTCTCTTTTGGCCGGCCCCGATTTTTTTTCCAGAGGGGAATATCATGCCTGAGAATGGAAGGAGGAGGGAGTTGTAAGGCTAGGGGAGTGAAGGAGGGATTTACAGGTAGCAGTATCAAGGAAAATACTGTAATCATGGGTGAATGTGACAAAGACAATTTACAGCCTGCCAGTGTTTTGCAAGCTGCAACATTTTAACAGTGGTTTAAGAGAACCTTTCCTATGTTTTTTAAAAATTTGATGAGTAAAAGTAATTCTCCACACTAAAGGAGAATGAGAGGAGAGGAAATAATAAAATCAATCAGATTTGCCATCCACTCTATTCAGAAATCAACACTGAATCAGTCATTGCCTTTATGTGACTTCTCTCTCAAGAATTAATATTAAAGATATTTCAGTGGTAACATTTTTTAAAAATATGAAAATGAGGTAATTGTGTCTGCAGGAACACTATTTGTATTCTGATTATAATGCAGAAATAAGTAAGTTCATTGTTTTAATTAAAATAGCCTTTATTTCTTTTATTGTCAACGAAACCATAAAATTATAATAACTAATTTGATTTTATAGCCTTGTCAGTTTCTAGCATGGTTGGTTATACTTGATACACAGAGTAAGAATTATTAAAAGCATATATTACTTGCTATTTCTTGCCCAGCCCTAAGCTCACTTAAATCATTAGTTTATTCATTCGGACGGCAGGAAATGTATAAACTTATTTATCATGTCAGGGGCTTATGAAATTTCAGATTTGGAAACTCCTACCCTAGTTTTAAGAACAAAATAATTCTTATAGAGTACTTTAAGTCTATAAAGAAAATACTGTTACAATGATGTGAAATTTGATTGATAAGGCACGTTTAGCAGATCTGTAATACATCTTGAGAAAGGAGCAATATTTTACTTTTCATAATTATTAATATCTGGCATGGTTTTTGAGACCCAAGAATGTATTGTGAGCTACTTTTGAGGATTTTATAATAGATACTAGAAGTTGTTTCATTTGGTATACTTTGTCAGTCCTATTTTACTCTACTGATATTAGAAAATTTGGGGCTAAACATAGGTTTTATTGTATTAAATTATAAAGAGGCTACATAATGTGTTATGTTGCCAAGTTAACACAATATAAACTTATGGCCACTGAAATCAATGAGCCCAAATCTGCACTGGATTGTTATCGTTGTTATGGTATTTTTTAAAAAATGAGGCTTTACTAGGACTATTGTTTGCTATTCTGGAACACATCCATATGTCTGCTTATTGGCTTCACTGCCTAGGAATTGTCAGAATAAATTTTCAACATTTTCACACTGCAATTTCCATACTTTAGAATATATGTAGGTACTGCCCATTGCTTCCCATTATATATAGTACATTGAAATGTTCTGACTTTGTTAAAGCGTATGACTAAATATGTACCTGACTCATTTTAGAAATGATTTTTTAATCTGTCATTCAATTTCTTTAATTTCCATTTTTGTTGTGATTTTTTTCCTAAAGAGTTTTCAGTTTGTTAGTACCACTAATTTATTTCTGTCTCCTCTATTGCCTCTTTTAGAGGTATTTTACTCAGTTTAATAGACTTCTTAGAATGGTATATTGCAAGGGAAGTAGAAATCTGATATATCATGATATTATTTTTATTATGTTTAAATGATTACAACTGGGAGAAATGAAGTATATGTTCTGAAGTCTATGGTTATTTATCTAAACTCTTTATCAATGGATCTGTCAAAAGTGGTGCAATATCAAACAAAAATTAGAAAATTTTTGTTACATAACGTTTTTGAATCCAAAAATTGAGGTAGTGCATAGAAAATTACCAGTAATTATTCCTCAATTTTAACAAAATTTGACATAGTAATTAACATTCAAAGACAGCAGAGAATCTGATCAAACTTCATTGGCTATGCTGTGACACCTCTTTTTTATCTTAATTTATTGTTTCTTAGGAATATGCATTGTTGATCTAACTATAAATCATTTATGTGGAAAGAATAGCTCTATATTACTCAAATTCTCTTAAGCATATATACAAACATTTTATTCTACTTAAGAGTAATATTTTACTAAATATCAAATAATATTATTGTATAGTGCCCAAAGTATCCTGCACATATTGTATTAAATTCTTACAATTATGCAGTATTAAAGCATACTTTTTCACATGGCATGCTAAGCTAAACCCAAGCCAGTCATATAGCATGTGGAACCATAAAGTGGCTTGTTTTAAAACTTAAGATATCATCTATAATTTTTCTTAATAATGGTTTTTAATAGATGCATTGGCACAGGAGATAATGTCTCTAGTTAAAAGTTTGACTGTTCTTTATTTTTATGACCATGTACAAGCTGCTATATCTCAAAACTAGGAAAAATAGCATAATCCTGTAAAATAAATCAACAGCACAAATGACTGAAATGATGGTTGGATTGTACATTGCACTGAACCACGGTATATTCATCTGTATTTTGTTGAATAAACTAGATTGGATTCATTCACACATCATGTTAAAGGCAAACTTTGAGAGTTAAATCCAGGTTACATTATTTGGGCTAGAATTTGCTCTGCTCTAAAAAAAGGAACAAAAATATGAATTCATTTTCCAGTTACTCAGGTAGCTGCCTATGTATGTTCTTTTATTTTAATTTATGGGTGTCATTGAAATCACAATGCCGTAAAATTAGTTTTGTTCATTTTTGCTCTTGTTTGTGCATATTATATTGCTTAAACTGGATATGGCTATCCAGTTCACTCTGTGAAAAAGTCTCGGCATCCTTTTGGATGATGTAAACATCAGTCAAAGATTTGGTGGTCCTGGACATGAAACATACCATGTCATAAATATTCACATTCCTTTGAACATTTTGAAGTCCCATTTTTGCAAAAAAGCTGGAAAAACTTTTGGATCAATTCTAGGTTCAGCCTAGCATCTTGTAATTTAACATTTTGTTTCCAAGGAGCCTGAAGTTAATGTGTTTTGACACTTTTAAGAAATGCTCAGCTCCATCCAGGCGCCCTGACTCCACCCCAAATAAAGGGATTAAAAGGTTGTAAATCGAAAAAAATTGGGAGAAGATGACAATTAGACTTCTCAATTATTTTTTAAACAAAAAATTCCAAAGAATTTACATAACATTATAAGTTGCATAGCAGAAATGTCTATCCAGTAATAGAAGAAAATAAATGCTACACAGTACTATTAGCAGGGCACTAATCTCACTATTTTCTGTACTAATATATATGAGGTGGCTGTATGGAGTCACTGAAGCAATAGGCGTGAGATTAAATGGACTCCAGAAGATGGTAGAGGAGAGGAAGGCCTGGAAGAACGTTGTCCATGGGGTTGCGATGAGTCGGACACGACTTCGCAACTAACAACAACAATAAAATATTTCCATTGTATTATTTTGTCTCTTTTTTTCATCCAGGGTTTATGCCTCCTATCATATTTTATTTGTTACTGACCCAGGTTTGATTTTAACCATATACTTACATTCACATGTAACTCATGTAATATTATAGCCATCTAATTGCTCAATATTTCATAGGTGTGCTTAAAGTATTTTACTAGTACTATTTTTACTAAATAATTCATCACTTTGGTTTTATTATTTGGGCTCTATTTCTGTATTCATTTCATTGTGGTAAATTGTTATATCAATTTTATCGACATTTTAACACATTCTAGATTTTAGGTGTTTTGCTTCTCCACCCCCACCCCCCTAATTATTTCTCTTACAGTGCTATGACTTTTTGTGTTCTGTTCTTTTAAGAAATTTAGGAAGCTTAATTTGCTGGTCAGATACTGTAATAAAGAGTATTCACTAATTGAGCACTTGGAGTAAAAATCCAAGTTATAAATATATCTAATTTCACCTCATTTAATTGTACTTTGCATTGGAATAAATAATTTGCACCTCATACAAATAATCACATGTTGCTCAGCTAATAATCAGTATTGCAAGAATAACAAAAATACTTCAGTTTTCTCTTTTATTTTCTTGACATTTAGGTATAACACTCCATGCATATATTAAGATCCAATTATATTCATGTCCGCTTATTATAATCAATCCTTGATAATTAAGATCTAAAATGAACTTAAATGCAGGATCTAAAAATGAAATTTTTCATAGTTTTTAATTGGCTGTATTCCTGAGACTGAAGACAGAAAAATGACTTCTGTCTCTTGTGTCTTCTGTGCTCTCTGACCATAGTTGTTCACAGAATGAAAATTATAAAATACCGCCCACCTACTAAGACATATCAAGCATATTGTATTTTCATATGTATAATGTTGGAGATTATGGCATTTGTGCAAAAATGATATTGGCGTTACAAGTATAACCAATTTAAAATATTCACAGAAGATTGGCTTTCAAAGCATGTATCTTGTATTGTATTTCCCTTCCTGCTGGGATGATATAGGATATAATTTTCCAGGGTCATTGTAAATATACATTCTAAACTGATGTGCTGGGCTTAATATTCTGTGCATTACCTTACTTCAGTGGTTTTCCAATTTAAATTAACTTATGACCAGTCACCACATTTGTTCAGGCCCTGATTACAAATCCATAAAGAAGGTGATTTAAATAGTCTCTTCTTTCTTCATTGATTTTAATTTAAAATTTAATTTATTTAATGCAGCACAAACCTCTAGATTTTAAAAGTGTGATGATGAGTTCATTTCAAGTTTATGGCTAGCAGATAGGTTTTTCTTATTCCTGCTGTTGAATTGATCAGTCTTCAGTATCAACTTTCCTAAAACATTGCACTATATAGGTTGGCATTTACTAAGCAATGAAATAAGGTTTGATGCATTTCATATGAAATTCTTACAATTAATACTTGGCTTTATTAAATGCTGATATTTTGACCATTCCTGCCTCTATTTATGTGTCAGAACTATAAGTATTATGAGTCCGACTCATAGATCAGAATACATCATGTGGGGCTTTATAAAAAGCTCCAGCTTTTGATTTATTACATTGTGAAATGAGGTAAAATAGAAATATCTATGGACAAAATGCAGCTGTCTACAATGTGGAGGTTTTTGTGTTTGTGGTTGAACATGTGAAAGTTTCCATATAATCTCAAATCTTGTAATACAGAGTTTGGTAAAATAGAAATGAGTGCCTAACAATGCATAGAGTCACGGATTCTCTTCTTGCTAGCAGGCCCACATTTCACATAATATTCTTGGCTGAAGTATTTTGTAACTTCTGGGAAAATGTGGAGGCCAAAGAAGATAGAACAAATGTTCTTTTATAAAACAACATTCTTTATCAGGAGTTTCAGCTGTACTATTAATAAATGATCAACGTGCCTCTTATTTCAGTATTTATTTAACAAATGGCGTGTGCTTTGGAAACATATTACTAACTTCTTAGATATCGATTATTAAATATTTTGAAGTCTTTAGGATAGTGGATTGGCAAGGAATATTTTGATAAATAAATAAAAGGGTTTATTAAATTAATGCATTCTAAAGGGTAAATATTAGCTGCTAACCAATCTAAATGTGGATTGATACAAGATCAGGTTCACTCTATGTATTTTAGATAAATTGTATTTATACTAGGCAGGAAAAATAATAAAGGCAAATTTTGTGTCAGAACACTTTTTCTTCTTTTTTGTTTGGAAAATATTAACCAGTTTTGTAATATAATTTTGCAATTATTCTGAGGCATTTGGTTCTTGTAATTGAAAATTCTATAAAGAAAATTGATTGAAAAAGGCAAGAAAAATGCTTTTGGAAAGTATAGGAATTTTTATAAAGTAAGAAATTGTTTCATGGGTTTTATGCAAGCTTTCTCCAGAAGGAAAATATCCATTATTCACGTAAGGCAACTATATCACAAATATCTTATTTCTCTGAGGAAGGTTTCCATTAAAATATGTTGGGCAATTTTACGTTTTATTAGTTGCATAAGTTATTCAGTAATGCATTGAGGCTTGCCAATGTTTTTGTGTTTAAATAATAGTGTTATTCCCATTTTATTACTTTCAATAGATAAAATTGTCAACACAATTTGTAAGTTCCTTTTTAGTAAGGTTCTCAAAGAATCCACTGTTTTTGTAGAAAGAGTTGCCATTGTATGATCACAATCTGTGTGACAAATTTCATTAGTTTGATTTCTTGAAAGTTAGGTATAAGACTTGCCGTTCTGTAGAAAGAAAATTTGAATCGCCCAAAGATGCAATTATAATTATAGTATTTTCAAATTATCTGGAAAAGCTATCAGTTTTACATGTCAACAACCATGATAATAAATTATTCAACAGTAATTGATACTGTAAAATTATTCCTGTGAGATTGATATGTATGTTAATATAATTGCTGGGGGAACTCTTTGAATGAAGGATTTAGTTTAAAAACACCATTGTTGATTATATGTGTTCTCTTTTGTTTGTCAGGCAGAATGCTGTTTTTGAGAAGAGTTATTGTTCTATATATGTTTGATTATAGATAAATTCAAATAATCTATTCACATTATACTGTTTATTAACTAAGTCTAATACAGTTCATTTGTTTTTGTTTTACTAGGATTTTTCCCAAGCAGTTCTCAAGGATGTGATGCTTTTCTACGCCATAAGATGACATTAATATCTCCCTCAATATTGAAAAAATATGGAATTCCTTTTAATAAAGTGAGTTATTTATGATGTTTGGATCCTTATCCGTTAGATCAAATAATGCCTAGGAAATTACATTTATCCTTACACAAATTCAATTTTAAACAAACATATCGATGAACAAATTATGATGTGCATATACCGTATTTTTCGCTCCATAGGTTTAGAGGAGGAAAACAAAACAAAAAAAATTGGAGCAGCAATGTAGTGAGGACAGGAGGCAGAGCCTGAGAGGAGCACAGATAGGTGTCCTCTCATGTGCCAGCTCTCTGCCTATTGACTCCTGCACTGTGGGAAGGAGACAGAAGAAGTGGGCAGTGAGAAAGAGAGGTGGGGTTCAGCACTGTCAAAGGACCCTGTCGTTGCGGCCCAGCTGCTGTTCATCAAAGGACCACAAAGGACTTTTTTGGGGGGGAAAGTGTGTTTTATGGAGTGAAAAATACAGTACTTGGTAAGGGTGAGGAAGGCATGAAATAAAACTTTATTTATTGAAAACACATACCACCTAGATACATATTCCCTCCCTCCCTCCCTTTTTCTGGATTTTCATCCTACAAAATTTGTAGATTTGCAGTCTTTTCGTGAAAATTCCAATCTAAGTTATATCTTATATTTTGTTCAAATAATTCAGAGCAATGTATGTGGTTCTCTTATTTTAGTAGGAATAGACGTGTCAATGTAATTGTATGGGACCAGAACAAACATTTCAAAGACAGTTATGGGTAACCTAATTGTCTTAAAATTGGGAATCTTGTTATAGAAATCTTCAAATCTTAAACTGCTTTGGGGTGGAAGTAGATATTGGTTGACGAGAATGTAATGGATTTTGCTTTTAATTAGAGCCTTTCACCTGTGCAGACAGATGCAAACTAACTGGGTTTGGTGGTTCACTATGATCAGTTTGCAAAGCTTTTTGCAGACAAATCACTCATATCTATTTTTATTTAAATACTCATTTGAATATTTGTTAGATCAATAGTAGTAGATACATTTTTGGCACCTGCTTGCCCACTTAAAATTATATATGTTTCAAATTATGCAGTCTGTAAACATGGATATGATTCTTGGCTATATAGGCCTAACTACATGTGTACTTAGATCATCTGGACAAGATATGTCCAAAATTAGATTAGATTCAATTTTGTTCCTTTGGGCACTAAGAAAGTTGTGATCAATTCAGTAAATGGTTTATTTTGGGATCAATTCAGTGAATGATCTACTTTGGCATTTTGGGTGTTGGCAGTTCTGCTGGATTTTGAGCATATTTTCATTATCACCAAACATGGCAAATCTCTCAATCTTTAGGAATTGGGGTTTAAAGGTATAGTTTTACCAGGGCTTTACTTCTTTCTGTTAGATTGTGCTCCAAGGATTGTGCTGAAGTATTTAATTAATTAATTTTATTTATTATTAAATTTATTTGCCACCTATCTCACCATGAGACTATTCTGAGCAGCTTATTTTATTATTTTCCATTCTGTTTCTATAAGAAATCATTTGTAATTTAAGAGATTTGAAATCACCAGTATGTGAATAACAGCCAGCTCTTTCCTTCCCATCTCATTCTAAAGAAATTCTTGGGATCTTGAAGAAGGGATTTTATAGGGACTTCCGGTTTGTCGGCTTCACGGCGGCAGGGATTCGCGAGCTGCGCGATCCCTGCTGCGCTAGCCGCTTTGGTGCTCGATCCGGACGGGTCCGAGCTAGGCTGCCTGCAGGGGCAGCTGAAGATAGGGGGATCCGGAGAGGGGTTTGGGGGTGTTGCAGAACCCCCTTTTCCCAAGACGGTGCAGCGGCGGTCCGCAATGGCCGCCACAAAGAAGCTGGCAGCCGGGTAAGAATGCGCAGGAGGAAGTGGAGAAAGTTTTTGAAAAGAGAAAGTTTTCTTGGTTCCCAGGACTCTAAGACATATTTAACAAAACTCCTGAAAATTATGACTTTCTGAATGATACCTTCTAGAAGAGGAAAAAAGCGGCAGTTTGGTGGTGCTGAAAGGAAAGTTTACTCTCCTTCCCAGGAATTAATAAGTGGACATTGAGAAACCTGTTTTTTCAGGTAAAACTAGCTTTATGGGATAAGTCGGAAGGGAGAGGACAAAAATATATTCATCTGGTTTGATTTTGTTGGAGGAGATGCCTTAAGGATTTGAAGACAGAAATAGAACTCCAATAAGGCTTCAAAATACAGATTTGGACTTTCTTTTTCTTTTGTCTGATACTACCCCTGGAAGAGAAAGGGAGAATTTTGTCTTGGTTTGGATTGATTGAGGATTGTGGATTTTGGGATTGTTTTACTTTTTTTTGAAATATCTTGGTTGGTGTAAGAAGAAAGAGGGGAAAAAAGAAAGAAAAGAAAGATCTATAATGGCTTTTCTTTTGAGGAACTGAGGGAAGAATATGAGCAAACAAAAGCAGCCGGTAAAGATGGTATGGAAAAAGCCTTCCTATTTTTAGAAATGGCGCTGGTTAACTATCAACAAACAATACAACAGATGGAGGCAGAAGAACAACAACAAGAAGAAGATGAAGACAGCCATCTTTAATGAATTCCAAAATTTAACTAAGAAAGAAGGAAGGAAGAAAGCGAGGAAAATGAAGGACTTAAGATCTAAAAAAACATTTAAGAAAGAGAAAAATAAGATGCAAAATAAATATAATGATAGTAAACAAAAGAAAAAGGGAACACAACAGAGAAGGGATGCCAGCAAGGCAGAAGCTAGAAGAAGTGGGGTAGGAAGATCTGGTGGGGAAGAAAGAAAGGGGAAAGGCGGAGAAAAGCCACAAAGTTTTGAAATTAGATGGGAAAAGAGGAATTTTTAGGGACAAAGGGTAAAGTACAATTTCCTTAAAAAAGATTTTGCAAGGTACATAAGATGGTATTGTAACATTTGTATTAGAAATAGAAAATTAGAATGGCTTAAGAGTTAATAAGAAATTAAAATGTTGAAATGTTTAATAATGATTGATTTTAAAATGTAATAAAATATTAAAGGGAAAGGCAATGGGAATGTTATAAGATTTAATATTTAGATTTATTATTTAACTATGTATTTAATCATTTTGGATTTATCACTTTGTTTTTATTGTTATTAAAAGAAAAAAATTAGTAGATAGAATGTACCAAGCAGAATCAGATTGGGTATTAGGTGTTATTTTAAATGTTAATCTAATTAATTTAGGGGGAGGATAGAAAGGCATCATACTCTGATTAGTGATTTCAGGAGAAATTCTTTTTTTTTTTATAAGGAATGAGATAGAGGGATAATAAAGAATGGGCAAAAGATACAAATATAATGATTTAAATTAAGATGGATTAAATAAGATAGAATTATGAAGAGTGAAATGTGTGGAGAAGTTTATATAGAAGATATAGAATGGTAAACAAAATAGGTAATGATATGTAAGATGAGCATGAATATAATTGAAGCCCATATAAAGAGAGGTACCTGGGGCCAAGTTACTTTCCTAAAAGATTTTTATATGTTTGTTTGTTGTGTGTTTATGTTTTTGAGAGTATTAATAAAACCTTGTAGAAATACAGAATGAGAATAATGGTAATCAAGTCAGAAAGAAATAGATGAAATAATAATAGTGAAATTGAATAAGAGGAAAGAAAGTAAAGAGAAATTGGATAAGAGGTATTTTTATGCTTAAAATGGCTTAAAATAGAATTGTATTGTATAAAATAAAGTTTTATCTGACTTATTTATTTATTTATTTATTTATTTTATTTGATTTGCCAATTGTTTACAAGATAATAAGTATAAGTGTATACATAGTTGTGAATACATGAAATGGGTACATATAAGAAAAATAAAAGAATAAGAGAAACAATAGGACAGGGACGGGAGGCACGTTGGTGCGCTTATGCACGCCCCCTACAGACCTCTTAGGAAAGGGTGAGGTCAATAGTAGACAGTCTAAGGTTAAAGTTTTTGGGGTTTGGGAAGAGACTACAGAGTCGGGTAGAGTATTCCAGACATTGACCACTCTATTGCTGAAGTCGTATTTCCTGCAATCAAGTTTGGTGCGGTTTACTTTGAGTTTGTATCTATTGTGTGCTCTTGTGTTGTTATGGTTGAAGCTGAAGTATTCATTGACAGGTAGGACATTGCAATGTATGATTTTATATACCATGCTTAAGTCAGACCGAAGACGGCGTAATTCAAGGTTTTCTAGTTCTAGAATTTCAAGTCTGGTGGCATAAGGTATTCTACAACGAGTAGAAGAGTGGAGAACTCTTCTTGTGAAATATTTCTGGACTTTCTCAATTGTGCTAATATCAGATACGTAATGAGGGTTCCAGACTGATGAACTGTATTCGAGTATTGGTCTAGCAAATGTTTTGTATGCTCTGGTTAGTAGTGTGATATTACCAGAGAAAAAGCTACGTGGGATTAGGTTAACAACTCTTAATGCCTTTTTGGCTATATAGTTGCAGTGGGCTCTAGCACTTAGATCATTAGAGGTGAGTATTCCAAGGTCCTTTACAGAGCTTGGGTCATCAACAAGATCTTGACTGTTCAGCTTGTATTTTATTTTCTGATTTTTTTGCCAATATGTAAGACAGAGCATTTATTTGTTGAGATTTGAAGTTGCCATTTGTTTGACCATTCAGATACATAGTCAAGATCTTTTTGTAGGGTAGCAGTATTGTCTGTGGTATTGAACAGCTTTACATCATCAGCGAAGAGAACGCAATTGCTCTTAATATGATCACAGAGGTCGTTTATGTAGAGTATGAAGAGAGTTGGTCCTAGAACACTGCCCTGGGGACACCACTATTGACAGGTACTGGATTTGATAGGACGCTCCCGATTTTGACCATTTGTTGTCTGTTTGACAGGAATGCTTCTATCCAGTTATTCAGTTGTCCAGAGATACCATAGGATTTTATTTTTAGGAGTAGTTTGTCGTGTACTACTGAATCAAAGGCTTTACAGAAGTCTATGTAGATTGCGTCTATTGCTTTGCCCTGGTCGAGTTGTGTCGTCCATATGTTTTTGCAGTGTAAGAGTTGCAGATTACAGGATAGTTTTTCTGAAACCAAATTGTTTATTGGAGAGTAGGTTGTTTGTCTCTAAGTGGAGGATGATGGATTGGTTAATAATTGATTCCATGACTTTACAGGTGACGCAGCATAAGGAGATTGGCCTGTAATTTTCAACTAGGCTTGGGTCTCCTTTTTGAAGATGGGGATGACTGTGGCTTGTGACCATAGGTTAGGCAAGGAGCTGGTCCTGAAAGATTTTTCAAAGATTATGCTTAGAGGTTTGGCTATGGCAGTGGATAGCTTTCTTAAGAAGTAGGCACATATTCCATCCGGTCCAATAGATAGAGATGGTTTTAGATTGCGTAGTGATTTTTCAACATTGTCTTCTGTGAAATCGATATGTGTTAGATCATTGTTGTTATCTGTGGTACGGCTAGGAAATACTGGGCATGATCCATTGCTGTTTACAAATACTGAGCGAAGAATGTGTTAAAGATGTTGGCTTAAATGGTGTTGTCGTTGCAGTCTTTACCATCAGGTCCTATCAAGGGAGGGATGGACCTTGAGTCTTTTAGTTTGTTGTTTACAAAATTGTAAAAAGCACGGGTGGAATTGGTGCTTAGAAGGTTTTCCTCTTGTTTGATGTGATAATTGGTGCATTCGGTCTTTATCTGGTGGCATAAATTTTTGTATCGGTTTTTGAAATTGGCCACGTGACCAGATTTGTTTTTCCGCCAGAGAGATCTCTTTTTGGATTGAAGTTGCCTTATTGATATGGGTAATCTGCTTTTTGTTTTGTTTTGGGAGTTGTTGTTGGAACATATAGTTTGATGACTCTTTTGACTTCAAGTAAAAATATGTTGTAATGGTCTTCAACGGTATTGCATCCAGTGAATAGAGATTGCCAATCAAGGGATGAGAGATCGTTGTCTATAAGATCATAGTTGCCTTTTTGAAGTTACAATAGGGATTACATCATTGTGGTGATTTTTGTGTGGACGTATGTTGAGACAAAAGTCAATCATATTGTGGTCACTACTGGAAAAGGGTTTTTAGTTTGTATTCCGTAAATTAAATTCAAGCTGTTGCAGAAGATGAGATCGAGGCAGTTGTTTAGTCTAGTGTTGTTGATTACTAGTTGTTCCAGTCCCAGATTTGTAATAGCATTGTAGAAGGTTGTGTGTATGATTTCAGTTGTACAATCATTTAGGGTCCAGTCAATATGAGGTAGATTGAAATCACCAAGAAGGATAAAAGGGTATGGGCAGGATGCAGCCCATGTTAGTAATGTATTTAGCTTGTTTACATGTTCGATGTCATAATCAGGTGCTCTGTAACATAGTAAGAATCGAATTGTGATATTTAAGGATAGTTCACAGATGATGGTTTCAGGAAGGGCAAGCTCCTGGGTAAGTTGGATATTTTTAGATGTAAGGATTTTTATAGAATATAGCAACACCACCTCCTCGAGCGATTTTCACGATCTGATCGGTAAACATGATAGTCTCTTACTGTGGTAATGGAGTCGGGGAGATGCATTGAGCCATGTTTCACAGACAAATATAATGTCGAAGTTAGCCATATTTAGGAGGAAGAGAAATTCAGGTATTTTATTCACGAGGCTTCTTGCATTGAGTAGTTTGCATTTAAGGCCGGCAGTAGTTGGAATTGAGGTAGTTGGGGCGTGCGTGCTAGTCTTGGGTGATGGTGGATGGGTTGAGGTAGGGTTGTGGTTGAGGGTAAAAGCTGAGTATTGGGTTGCGTGGCTTACTTTTGATACAGTCAGCATGGTAGTCAATGTACAGGTCCTTCTCTCCATTGTCTAGACGGTTTTTGAGTTCGATGCGGAGTACACGGGAGCGGGCACGTTGCTGTATGGTTAGGTCAGGGCGGCAACGGAGGTTCTTATGGTTGGTGTTGGTTTTGGTGAGTGAGTTTATAGTATAAATGAATTTACGTTTGCTTGATTCATTTTTGCAAATGACCCTGCACAAGCGTGGGGCCACAGAGCCGTCTCTGTTTTTGAGCTCTCGGTCGATGCGGGAAATGTCAAGTATTTCATCAGCTGAGATGGTTGATGCTTGATAATCTCTGATGATGTTTCGGACAGTTGTGATGTCATCATTGACATTGATGTCTTCTAGACCAAATAAGATGGCGTTTGGACGTTTCGTTCATGCTCAACAGCTTCTCTGATGAGGATTGGGATATCAATATTTGTCTGGGTTGTGTTTATTTGTGGATTGGGTTTTGGATTGGATTGTGGTTGTTTGGTAGAGATGTGGTTTGTAGCTATTGGATGTTCAGGTTTTTGCGTTGTGTCTTTTTTTTTTCAAGGTTGGATATTCTTTCTTTACGGCGTCCAGGATGCTACTATGGTGTTGAGGATGTTTTAATGGTTTCGATGGTAGGGGATGTTTCAATGGTTTCGATGGTATCAACTCTTTCAGACAGATCCAGTTTGGGTCTGCATGATTTGCAGAAATATGGAAACTCATTGGATGATTTTAGGTATTATCTGCTCAGGTAATCCCAAGCAGTCATGATGAGTGTATTTTTTACACAGAGAACGTTTGTAACTTGTAAAGTAACTTGTAAAATTTATAATGGAAAAAGGTTCAAATATGTAATGGTTGATGATGATTTGTTTGTCTTTGAAATTAATAAAATTTGCTTAAAAAAAAAGAAGGGATTTTATAGGGACTAGTAAACTGAAGATGAATTCTGATCATACAGATGTATTTTTCTTTGGTAGATCTGATTTAGGAATTACCTTTGAATGAACTAACATTTCCTTTGAAAACTCCCTTTAGTAATTATTCTGGATGCAGATGTGAACCTGGAATTCCAACTGTCGTGTGACTAGGCATTACTTTGTGTAACTGAGATTGGTGGGCAATTATAGCCATTGTGGGAGAATGCAGATTTGGGCACTTTGACCCATTCAAGTGGCTTTCAGACTGAGGCTAAGCAGCCATCTGTCTGGGATGCTTAATCTGGATTCCTGCATTTATTCTTGATGACTTAAATTGATCCTTCCAATTCTTCCAGTTCTGTGATTCTAGATATGTCATGTATAGATTATTTCAGTGCACTTTTATTTAGAGCTCTTTGGAGACTTTTAAAAAAAGAAAAGAAAAATTAGTTCAGAATGCTATAGTCTGTTTGTTAATAGGAATTGTGTATGGAAAATACATAACTATTTTGTTGAAACTGTTTCATGTCTTCCAGTTTGTTTGTCTGTACTGCAAATTGCTTGTGTTAATTTTCTTTATAGCTCCAAATGATATAGAAATAGAATATTTGAAGTATAACATTCTTCCATATGAAATTGTTTACCTGTTGGTAGCTTTATCAGATCATTTTTTATATTGTAAGCTGTCTGTTTGTGATTATGATTTTCCATTATTGTGACTAGGAATTTAAATGAAATTTATATTTCCAGAAAGCCCCATCTCATTTCTTATCCATACATTTTGAGAAATTAGTGGGTCTTTCTTTTTAAAAGTGCCATCAATATATAAATGTATTACTGTTTTTATTGAATTGCTTCTATTGCACAATGTAATTTCTGTCTGCTGTTTTATGGTTTTATATTTATTGTTGTCAGGGTAGGCCAGGAACTCTTTACGAGTTGACAATTGTTCTGTAAGCCATTTGCATTCTTAAGTGGGATAGGAATGTTTTAAGTAAGTGAACGATGACATTGCAGACAAAGAGATCATTCCAGTCTTCTCCAGTATGGACGGCCATTTTAAATTGGAGATGTGGAAGTTGTAGTCCCAGGTGTTTGGCAGACATTGCACTTGGCTCTCTTAGGAACTCTTAGGTATTTATAATTGCTGTAGGAAGGCTCGGATAAAGATGGAATATTAAAACATTTAATCTCCCATTTTTTTCAAAATACAATATAGACGTATAAATCTACAATATAGAAGTAAGATTGGGTGTCCTGTTAAAGGCAAACTCTAAGCAGACTCTAAAAGCAGAGAGGAATCTCAATAGGAAGGAATGAAAACAAATAAGAAAACTTAAACCTTTCCTTAAGTTGAAAAATAATATAATATAAAACCACTGCAAAAACATATTTTTTTTGTTTCATACCCTGCCATATAGTTTGTAGTCTTAGAGGGGTAGTTGAAAACATTTTAAAAAATGACTGTTTAATTGTAGAACAGCTGCAATTTTCTCACAAGAGTTATATGCCAGAAAACACAGAAAGGGAACCCCAAATCAGCCAAGAATGTTATCAAAACAAAATGTGGGTTTCTTCCATGTAGGAACAAGAAATGAGCTGCAAGAGATTTGTTACTGTGTATAGGTGGGAAAAAGAAATGTTAAGATTTAAAACTGCAGCCCACTATAAACAGAAAGCTCGATGGTTCAAATCTGCAGCGGCTATTGTTATTAGGGCTTCTTTTATCTACAGCAAAACAAATTATATATCCAGACTAAATCTGTTGCTCCTGTGAATGCATTTAAGTTTGTAAAGAAGGATTAATTGTTAAATTCAGGACAATGGTCTAATAGGTGTTATGTTTTGTAAAAAAAAACATAGAGTGTTTAGCACAGTGGTTCTTAACCTGGGCGATATCGCCCCACAGGGGGTGATTTCATTTTTTAGAGGGGTGATGGAACGAAAAGGGGTGATGTGGGGTGAAGGAATGGAAAGGGGGCAATATGGGGGTGATGGAGCGAGAAGTTTTGGGGACACTTTTGAGACTTTTTCGTACAGTGAACCGCTGTATATCTGTCGTACAAAAACATCAGATCGCTTGCTATTAGTGGATTGAACTGTGTTTTAAAATGTTCCTCCAGCTAGCTTCAGTACAGAACACTGTACATACGTGAATACGCATCACTCATCTTCATGCGCGTTGCGCAGCAGCCTCTATCACTCTACCCATTAAATTCGTTGCTCTGATTTTTGTTGCTTTCCTTCTGTAAAAGTTTTCTTTGTGTCTTTTTAACCCTTATTACAGTGTGCATGAATATATATTTCTCCCATGAGCTGTTCAGAGCATCCAAAAGTGGGAGGTGCTTCAGTCTCTTCTGGAAAGGCTGGGCTTAAAACTCCGGGACGCTCCTCTTCCTCCACGGGACACCTCCCCAGCGTCCCCCAGTTTTAGCTCAGCCTTCAGGGAAAGAGGTTGTGCACTCCCTGACTGGAATGGTTTTCTGATTCAGGTTTTCTCTTGGGTTATTTCAGCTTGTAAAAATCTTCACCATTTAATTTGGCCTTTTTCAGGCTTGTGCCTCTATTAGGTTGCCTCGATCAGTTTAAAAACAGTTTTTTTGTAACTAGCGGAGCCTGCCACTCCGCGGACAGCCTGAGGTGACTGCCTCAAGCAATTATCTTATCTAACTTTCTAATTGTCTTCTCTGCGATCGTAGTGGAGCGCTCGCAGCCGCGGCTCACTTCACCTTGCCGTTTCGTCTGACAGGAGCATTTAACTCGCAAGTTAGAGCCTCAGCAGCAGCGGCTCGTTAGACTTCTTAGACATTAGCAGCGGAGATTCTGGCTTCCCGCCTTTTTCAATGGCTGGCTCAAGTTCGCGCCTAAATATCACAGGCGCCATTCCCCGCTGGTTTCCCTTTTGGGGGACCGGGGCAGTACCTTCCCACTTCGTTCTCCCTGGGTTTAGCTCTCCCTTGTCTGGCTGACGTTGGATAAGCAGGCTAGTCATTAAACAGGAATTTCCTTGCAATTGCCTTTGGATCATTTCTTTGGAGTGAAGCCGCAAGTGCCATTTTAAACAGCGGGATGTTTTGTTTTGACAGGAAAGAATCCACCTCAGATCCTGTATAGCTGGTTTCCCTTGTTGGGGACCAGGGATCCAGAAAGTTCTCGCTTGGAGCGCTTGGGGGTTTCTCTTGTTGGGGACCCTTAGATACTGTTTACCATATGCACAGTTTTACATATAGATATAGGCATATGTATATGGGCATAGGTGTGATGTGTATGTATGTGTGTATGTATATATATATATATATATATATATATATATATATATATATATATATATATATATATAATAATCTGATGATGCAGATGAGATTCTGCGAAACACAAGTGAAAACTGATAATGAGACTTACAAAGTGCTAGAACTGAATTTCGTGGGAAAATACCCGAACCAAGCCAACACCATGTATTATATATATATATATATATATATATATATATATATATATATATGTATGTATGATGAGAAGAACAAAGACACACTAACACTTACTCTCCTGGAGGAGCGTTCTTCTTTCAACCACAGGGGAAAGCATCACCCCAAAGTACAAATATGAATAACAATAATAATAATAATTTTTTAAAAAATTAATTAAAAATTAAAGTCAGAGGCAAGAGAATCAGTCATCCACAATGGAAGGTGACAACGCTTTCTGCTCCAAGACAAATAAGTCCCGAGATAAGCCAGTGGGCCCCAAAAAGGCCTCTAAGGCAGCGGATAAGGATGCCCATAGATGGCACCTAGCTTTGGAAAGGCAATTGCAGAAACGAGCCAGGGAGGCAGACAAGATGGCTATGACACAACAATCTGATCAGGACCCAAGTCCATTGTTGGGGCCCTTGGACTTATCTACCCAGCCCAGGCAGGCTGTTTCTGGACAACCTCCCATAGGCACATCTCCTCCAATGAGCACTGCTTGGCTAATCCCAGAGGCAACCTTCACCCTTACGGTCGCCGGCTTAAGACAGGAGGAGGGATTACCTGAGACTATCCCCATCAAAATGAGGCAATGGATGGAGATGGTGATTCAAAGGGGCATTGCGGCTGGAGTTCAGCAATCCATCAGGACCAGACACTTCTCGGCCGCTTCGGATGCGGGATCCCTGTCCGCTCGATCCTTTGCGCATATGGGACAACATCAAACTCAGGTATTCCCCAATATTCCTAACATACCAGCCCAGGGTCTTCGGGAGGAGGTGGAATTTGAGGATCAGGATGTTCCCATGGAGGTGGGGTCGATCCATCAGATGGACTTGGGGTTGTCAGAGGCTGACCCACTAGAACGGGGAATGTCGGACGACGAAGGCCTCATTCCGGACCAACCTACCTTTTCTGGCCTTTTTCGCCCGCACCTCTTTAAATCCTTACTGTTCAAGGCAAAGAACACCGCTAAACTAGGCACATCAAACCCTCATCCATTGTCAACAGGGTCTCAGGACGAATCCGAGGATCTAATATTCTCACAACCAGCTAATGAGGTGGAAACTATTCCTGTCCCTCGTATGTTTGCTGAATTAGTACAAAATCAATGGGCATCAGCAGCATCATACCCAGCCCCAACAGGGTACGATAAACGATATTATAATTTGGCACCAGAGTTTTCAAATTTTCTCAAAACGCCGGAGGTGGATGAGCCCATTGTGGCACTGGCCTCTTCTTCAACCTTTCCCAACGAAGCCGAGGAAGCCCTGAGACCGGAAGAAAAGAGAGCAGAGTTGGCACTCTGTAGGGCGCACGTTTCTGACACCTGGGTCATTAGGGCAGCTATAGCAGCGTCCTTTTTTACATGGTCCTCTCTACGATGGCTCTTCCACTTGAGGGATATATTGCCATATCAAATGTCAGAGCCCACCAGGACATAGCTGAAATTATTGCAGCAGCAGAATTCTCCACCGACGCCACATTTAATGCAGTCAAATTCTCGTCTAGGGCCATAGCATCTCACATATCAGCACAGAGACTGCTATGGCTCAGGCATTGGCAGGTGGATACCAAGCATAAATGCAAGTTGGCATCAGCCCCAATATTGGGGGATAAATTATTTGGCAGTGTCTTGGAGCCCCTCCTTATAGAGAATAGAAACATGAAAAAAGTGCTTCCCCCTCTTTTTCGGAGATCTGAAAACAGAACGCCCCAGTCATTTCGAAGGGGTTCCTTTCGGCCCTACTATCAAGGCCCATACGTTCCCAGATCTCAGAGAACATCAGGCTACAGGCCCAGTTTTAGACAGGATAGGTCTGAATCTTCCGATAGAGGTCAGCGGGGAGGCCAAAACAGAAGAAACCCCAGAGGCACCGGAGGCCAATTTTTTCGTTGCCCCAAGTGAGTCCTTGACAGCAGTTCCCATTGGAGGGCGGCTAAAATTGTTTGCTGATCAATGGGACAGCTCCACCTCTGATGCGTGGGTCAAGGACACTATTAGGTTTGGTTTGGCGCTAGAGTTTCAATCCTCCCCCCCGAACTTTTTCATTAGGAGCCCTAGGTCCACGGACCCCATTAAGAGGGCGTTGATGCAGGAGGCTATCAATCATCTTCTACATATTCGGGCCGTTAGAGAGGTCCCATCTGAACAACGGGGTCAAGGCTGTTACTCTCTATTGTTTGTGGTCCCAAAGAGTTCGGGGGCTGGAGGGCAATTCTGGACCTCAAACGTCTGAACAGATCATTGGTTTATCGAAAATTCAAGATGACTACTCTCCAGTCCATTCTGCTCAGCATCAGAGAGAACGATGTCCTGACCTCTATAGATCTCACAGAGGCTTATCTACATATACCAATTAGACCTGCTCACTACAAATATCTTAGATTTTGCTATTGTGATCGGCACTACGAATATATCGCCCTACCATTCAGTCTGGCTTCGGCCCCTAGGACTTTTACCAAGGTCCTAGCGGCTTTGGCTGCCTCACTCAGGATCAAATCTATTCACTTACAATGTTATCTGGATGATATTTTAATTTTGTCATCTTCCAGACATCAAGCAAAATTGGATACCAAGATTACTCTGGAGACCCTTCAGGGTCATGGCTTTTCCATAAATTGGGATAAAAGCCATTTGATCCTCTCAACTAGGTTAGTTCATTTAGGGGCAGTGAGAGATACCATGGAGGGCAAGGTCTTTCTCTCTCAGGACAGGTTAAACTGTATCCAGTCTTTGGCCAGAGAGATCAGAGCCTTAAAGAGGGTTTCCCTGGCAGTGCTGTCTCAACTGTTAGGGAAACTGATTTCTTGTATTTCCATTGTGCCTTGGGCTCAATTCCATTCTAGAGAGCTGCAATAGTTCCTGCTACCTTTCCAGCGATCCGGAAGAGCCACTTCCAACGTCCGGATAAAGGTACCGCACAATGTTTTCCGATCGCTCCGCTGGTGGTCGGAAAAAACGATAAACAAGGGGTGTCCTTTCAAGGAACCTTACAGGGCAATGATCACAACCGATGCCAGCCTGGTAGGATGGGGAGCTCACTTCCAATCCCACACTGTGCAGGGAATTTGGACTATTTCCAAACAATCACAAAGCATCAACCTGTTGGAGCTGCGAGCAGTTCACCTGGCCTTACACAGTTTTCTACCCCTTTTCCAATCACGCCATGTTCTGGTCTTGACAGACAATATTACAACCAAGGCCCACATAAACAGACAGGGGGGTACCCATTCCAAAGTTCTGATGCTGGAGACGGCCAAGTTGTTCAAGTGGGCCGAGGCCAATCTGTTTTTGCTCAAGGCAGAACACATAGCAGGGGCCTTAAACACACAAGCGGACTGGCTCAGCAGGGCCACGATAGATCAGGCAGAGTGGCGCCTACACCCGTCTGTCTTCCAGGAAGCAGTGCGGAGGTTTGGGCAACTGGTGATTGATCTATTTGCCTCTCCTCTCAACGCCCAATTGCCCCGGTATATTTCAAGGTACCCGACTCAGGGGGCGGAGGCCATCAATGCCCTGCGATGTCAGTGGCCTCCCGGACTTCTATATGCATTTCCTCCACTCCCGGTAATACCCAGGTTGATCCAGAAGTTATTGGAGGAACGAGCGGAATTGGTATTGGTCACCCCTTACTGGCCCAGGCGAACATGGTTCGCAGACTTACAGGACCTGTTGAGAGAACAACCTTGGAAAATTCCACTGTCAAAGGTTTCCCTCTCCCAAGGGCCGATACTTCACCCAAACCCACAATGGCTCAGTCTAGCCGTATGGAGGTTGAAGGGAGCCGTTTAAGGGCCCAACAGATTTCAGAGGATGCTATTGCCACCATTCAAGCATCCAGACGGTCCACAACAAATCGTACATACGAGGCCACGTGGTCTGCTTTCTGTCGCTGGTGCCAGGGGTCTAAGATCGACCCAACTGCCCCATCAATAGGACAATTATTGGACTTTTTACAGGAGGGGTTGATCAAGGGCCTATCTCCAAATACTTTACGCAGACAGGTGGCGGCTTTAGCCTCAGTGATAGCCTGGGGTGACCTCCGTTCCATAGCGCACCATCCACATGTCCGCAGCTTTCTTAAGGGTGCTGCAAACTTACGACCTCCTGTAATTCACCGCTATCCCACCTGGGACCTCAACAAGGTGTTAACCGCACTTACAACTGGCCCGTTCGAGCCTTTAAGAACCGCTAGTCTTAAATTCCTGACATATAAGGTGGCCTTCCTAATTGCAATCACATCAGCAAGGAGGATTTCCGAATTGGTGGCATTGTCAATGAGAAAGGACCTGTGCATGTTTCATGCGGACAGAGTGATTCTCTGATTGGATCCATCGTTCACTCCTAAAGTAAATTCAGCCTTCCACAGAGCGCAGGAGTTGGTGCTTCCAAATTTTTGTCCGAAACCATCTCATAGACTGGAGCATCAATGGCATCGACTTGACGTTCGAAGGGCCTTAAGCATCTATCTAGACCGCACGGTGGCATTTCAAAAATCTGAGGCTCTATTCCTATCCTTCAACCCATCCACTTTAGGACAAAAGGTGTCGTCGACGACCATCGGTAGATGGTTGAGAGCCATTATAGCTAAAAGTTATGAATGCCAGTCCATCTCAGTTCCTAAGGGCATTACAGCCCACTCAACAAGGAGTGCGGCAAAATCAGCAGCATGGGCCACATGGGCTTCCATAGACGAAATTTGCAGAGCGGCAACTTGGGCTTCACCATCTCCCTTTGTCAGAAATTATAAAATTGATGTCTATGCCTCAGCGGATGCTTCATTTGGCAGAAGAGTCCTGCAGAGGGTCCACAGAGTTTAGGAGTGGATTTCGATCCAGACGGAGTCCCTCCCTAAGGACAGGCCAAGCTTTGGTATGTCCCACTTCTGGATGCTCTGAACAGCTCATGGGAGAAAGGGCGTTGGTACTTACTTGATACGCCCGTTCTCTGTGAGCTGTGAAGAGCATCCAGCCCCACCCATTTCTTTCCATCTGGGGGGTTCCGTTCCAGTCAGGGATCCAGATTAGGTGATGAGTTCCGGACTTTGGCACTCAGTCTTCGCAAAACTGGGGGACGCTGGGGAGGTGTCCCGTGGAGGAGGAGGAGCGTCCCGGAGTTTTAAGCCCAGCCTTTCCAGAAGAGACTGAAGCACCTCCCACTTCTGGATGCTCTTCACAGCTCACAGAGAACGGGTGTATCAGGTAAGTACCAACGCCCTTTTCCTCAAATCTTAATTTAGTTTCAGAGTTTTCGTCTTGAAATTTTTAGTTCTTGCATTGCGGTTTGTTCTTATGCCCTTTTTATATTTCTTTTTGCATCTGAAAATTCACTTGTAATTAAATCATTAAATGTTACTGTTTTTGTCGGGCATTTCATTTTCTTGCAATTGAATTTTGTTTTCAGTGGTCATTGCATTTAAGTGTCTTGAATAAATAAGATAATAATGAAATACATGTATCACTAAGTTTGGGAGTAAAGTGATGGGTGGCATCAGAATTTTTCACACAGTTGAGATATGGGAAAAAGACTGGAAATAAATTATTTGCATCGATATGTCCTAATGACAATTTTAAAGAAAACAAAAAACATGTTTGCATAAATTGAAGAATTATTTCCCTGTGTTGTGATTGAGAGGTTATGTTGGGGGAGGGGGGGCGATGATAATTTCCTCAATGGCTCAAGCGGGCAATTCTTTCAAAAAGGTTAAGAACCACTGGTTTAGCATATATTCAGAATGTCTTCAGCTTCTTTTTATGCAGGATACTCTGTGCTATTTAGAGATGTGTAATCCATCATTAAAGAGTTAAATATGAACAAATTTAGATACTATATTCTTGTTCATTGTAAGTATATATTAAATATTAAGCAGAAACAGTATTTCTGCACTGTTTGATGATGTGCCATCAAATGGGGGTGAACTCTTAGTGACCACATAGATTTTCTCTGTGACAATCTCCCTAACTTGGTCTTTCAGGACTTCCAGTGGTATACTGATTGCCATTGTAACGAAGTCCATCCATCTTGCTGTTGGTCATGCTATTCTTCTATTTCTTTTTACTTTCTCTAGCAATAGAGATTCCTCCAAAGATTTATTATACACATCCAGTGGCCTTTATTATTATTACATATATAAACACATACCATATTTGTTTTTGTTCCTCTTCCCATATGTCATATACTGGCTTTTGTTTTATATTTTGTTTGTATTCTGCAAGCTGAAATAAAAAAAGTTGGAAAAATAATAGAAATGTTAAGGATACTGGCAAAAGCATTCTTTTTAATGTTTCCAAATTTGTTTTTCATAAGCTGTAGGGTATTGAGTATGCAAAATTTGTCATTTTACATTATTTTATTTTATGCTATTTTATTTTATTTCAGGTACCTGAATCTCCCTAGCATTCTTCCTAGTTTTTCATTTAAGCATTTTGAATAGTTTTGCAACTGTGTACCATTAGGGAGCAGTCTATACTAAACTGGAGTTCTAATTAATATACCTCTGTGAGAATGTGAAAAGGGGGAGTCAGGCCATTATGATCTCTTGTGGCTTAGAGTGATAGAACTGGAAACATGCTGAACACTGATAAGCCAGCCTACACCTACCAGGTGACAGCTGAGCTGCTGGTTATTGCCACAGCACACCTGCTAAACTGTCACCAGTGAGGGTGAGTGACAAGATAAATTTGGGAATTACAGGCACAGAAAATGTTTATACTTCTGTGCATTCACTTTGTATTCTTAAAAATAAAACAATCCAATCACAATCTCAGCATGAGCATATGGCTGTTGTACATAATCCCATCTATATTGCTTATGCTTAGATATAGTGTACAATTGCTATCTTTAATGGGGGTGTAAGGAAACAAGAATTTATATAAAACAGCTTTACGGTCACTTCTTTTGGGGTAAGCTAAGCTGGTTCTAGGATCTTTGACAGTCTATTACAAAGACACTGATTTATCAGCCTCCATCAGAATTCTATCTGGCCTCCTTTGGATTATTGTGCACATGGGGCCTACAAAATTCTAGCCCTAAAGTAACATGGCTGCCAGTAAAAGATAATGCCACTATGGTGATTGTATGAAGATCATACAATCATATTTCATTGGGCAAAAGAATACATGATTGATCTTATTGGGGCTTGATGTGGTGGATTGTGCTTGGGAGATGTGAAACAAGAAATAATTAGGATATAACCAGTGAGATTATTGCTACTAAGAGTGGAAGAAGTTAACTAGTCCACCCAGGAAAAAGAGGAAAACTTCAACTTATCTGCTACAGGGAAAGGAGAGTTCTAATGCTGACTGACATACTTCCTTTCTGGTTGCAGTGTAATTCATAGAGAAAGGGAATCATCTTCTATCCCAATGTGGTATGCTGGTAAAGCATTTAAGACAGGGGTGTCAAACTCATGGCCTGCGGGCCGGATGTGTCATGTGCTGGCCCTGCCCCCGCTCGGTTTAGCGAAGGGGGAAAAACTCCCGATATGTCATGTGACGCCGCTGTGACAATGCAAGTTTGACACCCCTGATCTAAGAGAAGAATCAAAAAGCTGACCTAGAATGTATCATAGAAATCTCCTATATGAAATAAGATCATGGACCTGTTTGTCATGAGCTAGTCTGACTCCTCTGCATCAGGGGGTGAAGACCCTGGTTCATCAGAAGACTCAGCAGCTATCTGAGGCAATCTGAATCTAACTCAGCAAAATATCAGCAGGAGTAGGTGTCAAAGGAGTCAGGTGATGAGGGACCACATCCCTGCAGAGCACCCAACTCAGAACGCATTAGCAGCTTCAGAGAGCTAAGCAGCGAAGATAGCCACAAACACTTGTAATTGAACCATATCTACATCTGGCCCATTTTAAAACAACTGACAGCGAAAATGTCTCTTTTGGAAACAACTCACTAACTTTGGATCAGCATTCTTATGTCTTTGTTTTCCCCTTGTTCTTTGACTCAGACTGACTGACTGTTCTCTGGGTGTTTCTCTGAAAGTGTGGGCTGTTTGTTCCTTGTTTGATTTTAAACGAACTCAAAACTGCTGTGATGTAGCCACCTCTATCTTGCTTCCTTATATTTTGTGGGCATACATGTATGCACAGCTCTCTGCCTGCCTTACCACTAGTCAATACATTATTTGTAAATTGATCCATCATATTTTCTCAGCTTGAAATAGTACACCGCTCTAATTAATATTGAGCCTCAAGCATATAAGGCATATTCTACATCTGATGTTGTTTGGATAGAATCAGTAACATGAGACTGCAGATAATCAGTGTAATTTATCCCCAGACTGATCTTTCTCGAATTACTTGTGATCTAATTAAAGTGGCTCACTCTAGCTACCTGATGGATCCAGTTATTTTTCTCAATGAACTTGGAATTTTGCTGTCTCCTGTTTGCAACATTCTTCCTTTTTGAAGACTCAACTCTGTTTTTCCAGGAAATTGAAGGTGATAAAATAGAAGAGCTAGGAGTTGTGAATGGAGGAAGTCTCAGGGAAATTATACTAAAAAACAATAATTCCATTTAGAGCAATTCTTTGGTGATAAGAAGTAGTGAAGAATGTTTCCCTCTCTCTGTGGATAGAGAATTGGCCATTACTGTTCTGAAGGGTTTTTGGTTTTTTTTTGCATTGAGCACCATTGCCTTCACAGGAAAGTTGGGGAGATGGAACAGAGCATTCTTCATAGATAAAATTATTCAGATATGCCTTGAATTGATTTTTAGTAATGGCAACCACTTGTCATATTATTTTGGATACTTTTGAATTTGTAAACCTTTGATGAAGCAGGCAAAGTGTCTATATGTTTGCTTGGCTCTTGCATCTTGGAGATAGCAACCTGGCTGTATAAAATTATGTTTTAATTCCTGTTTTCTAATATGCAGAAGATATTTTATCTTGATGTCTTAGTGGCTGGTGATCTTTGACCTTTGGTGATCTTTAAATTTTAAATGGAATTAAGACAAAAAGTTAAATGGAATTTTACTCCATTAGTATTTCAGTGGGAGACCCAGGAGGGTAGGCTAGAGTGGACACTTGAACAAACATGAAAGGGGAAAAAAGGAAATCATTTTATCTATTGTTATGTTATAGAAATACGTTCACATAGCCAGATGAAATCAAACATGGTTTAAGAGAATCTTTATCTGTTCCTCATGTCAAATATCCCACTTGACCTATCTATTGTATAGTCCATACAGAAATACTGAAAATAGAAAAGGACAACTGGGAGGTAACATCTAGGAAACAAGGAGTCATATTCAAGAGATTCTCATTTATTGTCTTTGTTTTCTGTTTTAGATCACGCAGGAAGCTGGAGAGTTTATGATCACTTTCCCATATGGATACCATGCAGGATATAATCATGGTTTCAACTGTGCAGAATCAACAAACTTTGCAACAATTAGATGGATTGATTATGGAAAAGTAGCTAAATTGGTAAGTCAAATGATATTACTAATAACCAAGTTATCCAAAAGAATGTGTTTAAAAAGGAGTCGTGAATTTAGACTTTAAAAAAAGACAATTTTGAGAAAATCTGCAACCTGTAATAATTTCAATAAGTAACTTATATTGAATAATATTCTGTGTAATATACTATATTATTAAGAATTACAAGTAATAATAACCAGATAGTTCAAACATTTCCTACAGTAGGTATAGCTATTAAGGCACTGCACACTTTGTAAGAATTAGCTCATTAAAGTTATTGTGACCTTTAAAACAATAATAGTCTTTACGGGTTTATATTTATATTAATTCCAACTTATTTCATCTGAATTATTTTCAGAGTTTGTTCAACTCTAATGGTTGTCTTGCTAAGGTAGAAATTGTATTAAGTTTCCTCAGAAGTAAGTTCAATGAGGGTTTCTTCTCAGAAAATATATACTATGTGGTTTCTAACAGTAAAACTTTCTCATTTCCATGTAATTAATGATTTATTTATGTAAATTCTTAAAAATTCTGGCAAATATTGTGCTGTTTTGATAATAATGTTATGTTACATGTATGTAGGAGCAGTATCTATATACTACTAAAACTCTTTTGTCATGATTTTTAACTGGACAAAATGGTGCATCATAGGGCAACAGTTTTTGAACCAAGGTGCCTCAAAAGGGCTAATTTACAGAATGCATCCAAAATCTGGAACCTATGATTCCAGAGGGAATAACCTCTGTGAAAGTTGTGGCTTTTAGGGTTCTTGTTTTTACAAGAATATTGATGAGATTTCTTGAGTGTCTTTACTTAGCAGTATTTAATGAATAATTGGGGGAGGATCTGTCAGCAAGATGGGAATATATTGTCTACAACTTAATTTGACTTTAGCAGTTAAAAGATTTGGTTCAGCATGGGACTTGGACCAAAGTTCAACATACTGATAGCCCCTTTACTTGCTGTAAAATCTAGTATCAGCCAGGCAATTGGCAGTCTCGAAGCCTGTGTGCTCCATATATACAAATTGTGAGCTTACCTGTCCTCATCAGATGAGAGAGATTAATTCTCAATTCTATCTAGACCTTCAACCACTTCCTCAACTTTAGCAACTTGCCACAGCAACTCATTCCAGGTCACCTCCTGATCTGCCTATTCTCACTGTGGATCCAGCCTAATGTCTCAAATGCTAAAATTAATAACTCATTTATGATTAAAGTATTTTACAAAACTATATGAATGGAAACATAGAAGGATGGCTGGGAAAAGAAGCCATTTGTCCAATAAGCAAATGAGTAGAGAATAGACAAAGCACACTGTCTTTTTATTGTGTAGCTTCCAGCCCATCTTTCCCTGACCTAATTTTTCAGCACACAAGAAAACTCATGGGGTTCCATCTCTTTGCTGTTGGAGACAGCAATCTCTTCCTTTCATCTGTATTGCCTGCGCTAACTTCTCTTCTGTGGATCTGCATTGGGTCTTTATTTATTAACTTAATCTAGGAATGCAGATGTGAGCACACCTAGCATTACAACGTAGCTCTACATTCTAGGAAAGTTTTGTAAGGTATTTTTTCAGTGAAGCTTACCTAGGCAACAGAGGAACACAGTCAATGCTGACGCCTCGTTGGTAGAGGAGTTGAACATCTTCTTCGCCTGCTATGAGGTGAAAAGACCAGACCCTGTATCCTCTGCCTGCCAGCCTTTTGATTCCCATCCACTCACCCTATACGAACATCAAGTGAAAGCTGCACTGAAGGCTGTGAATCCTAGTAAAGCTGCAGGTCCAGATGGGGTGCTGGGGATAGTGGTGAAGACTTGTGCTGATCAATTAGCAGGGGTCCTGACAAAAATCTTTAACATCTCCCTGCAAATGGCCTGTTCCATCATGCTTGTTCCATCATGCTTGAAAACAGCCACTATTGTCCCAGCCCCCAAGAAAACAGCAATTAACTGTCTAAATGACTACAGACCTGTCATGTTAACATCAGTTGTGATGAAATGCTCCAAAAGACTGGTTCTCCAACACCTTAGGACATGCCTTCAACCAGACTTTGACAAACATCAGTTTGCCTACAGAGGGAACAGGTCAACAGATGATACCATAGCTACTGCCTTGCAATCTGTAGCGAGCCATCTGGAGAAACCCGGAAATATGTCAGGATGCTTTTCATTGACTACAGTTCGGCCTTCAATACTATCCTGCCGAGCATCCTTATCGAAAAGCTGACTGACTTGGATTTTCTGTCTTCCATCTGCGACTGGGTCAAAGTCTTTTTGATCGACCATAAACAGTGAGGGCTGGGTCTGTCACATCCACCTCCCTGAAGCTTCGCACTGGCTCCCCACAGGGTTGTGTGCTCAGTCCCTACCTGTACTCACTGTACACACATGACTGTGTATTGTCAAACCCATCCACTGTGATCATTAAATTCGCAGATGATATTACCGTATTGGGTCTCATTCCAGGTGGAGACGAAACAGCGTGTGGGGGGAGTTTCAAAAATTATCCTCATGGTGCCTAGAAAACAACCTGCACCTAAACATCAGCAAGACAAAGGAGATGGTGTAGACTTCGGGAAGAAGAGAGAGAAACCCGCCCCACTTAACATCAAGGAGGGCTGTGTGGAAAGAGTTTCCTCCTTTAAATTCCTGGAAGTCTACCTCAGCAAAGATCTCACCTGGAAAATCAACGCAACCTAGGTGGCCAGAAAGGCCCAACAGAGACTCCATTTCCTTAGGGTCTTGCAAAAGAATAAAGTGGAACAATGACTGATGACCTCCTTTTACCGGTCCACAATAGAAAGCGTCCTCACATATTACATTACGGTGTGGTATGCTGGCTTGACAGTCACGGATAGAAAGACATTACGGAGGGTGGTGAGCACAGCACAAAACATTGTGGGCTGTTCCCTGATACCACTAGATGACCTCGCTAGGGCTCGCTGCCTTAGAAGAGTGAGGAAAATTCTCATGGATGACTCACATCCTGGGCAGCACTTCTTCACTCTCCTACCATCGGGTAGGAGATATAGAAGCATAGCCAGCCGCACCAACAGGCTGAAGAACAGTTTCTACCCGTGGGCTGTCAGACTTCTGAACGGAAAATAACTTCATGTCAACATAGTATGACAAACTTGCGGGGCCAGCACATTGTGCAACAAGGTCACATAGTGTAATAAGATTGGGACTGGGTTAGGGACTTCTGTCCTCACTGTGAGTTGTGTTGCGGGGGGATGCATGAAGGGAGGCTCAGCCAATCTCATTGTACACATGTTGTACTCTTGACAATAAAGATAATAACAAGAACAAGAACAACAAGAACAAGAACAACAAACAACAGCAGCAGCAACAACAACAACAACAACAATAATAATAATAGGTTCATTGGCATTGCAATATCTGGTGATGCACGAATTGAAGACAAGCAGCAAGAAAAAAAATCACACAGTATCGGGATTTACAAATCAAAGTTGAGCGATTTTGGAAAAAGAAATCGTGTATTATCCCAATAGTGATTGGAGCCCTTGGAGCTATTTGGAAATTCTGAATTTATCAGACTTGAATACCCAGATTCTGCAAAAAAACCACCCTACTTGGAACACCTTATATCCTCCGACACTACCTTAACAGTTCCTAGGTCCTTGGTTAGGACTTGAGCTGTTGAGCTACCAGCTACCCCAAAGGCTGTGAATCTCACCAAAGATTAACAACAACAAGAACAACAACAACAATAATAATAACAGTGTTACTGACTTCACTAATCAATACAGAGCTCCATAGAACACAGTATGAAAGCTATTGAATTGGAAAACAGTACATTCTCTACAACTGTAAGTTGTTCTACATTAATATCATATGTTTGCCAATTGCAGCCTGTATAGGCATGAGACATATGTAGACTGTATAGTTTGTTCTCTTTCATTAATGTCATCTCCCTCCTCTGTACAATACATCTAATGAAGATATAGAAGAAGTCCGATATTAAGGTTTTAAAGAAGGGCAGGTAGGATGTTGTCTCAGAGCTTTCTAGATTTTGTAAGATAGAGTCTATCTTCATGTTAGTTGGTTAGAGATAACATTTTTTTATGGAGAACATTTTGGCTTATTCTGCTTGGGTGCATTTTGTAAATGTTAGTAAAACAGATGATACAATGACAATTATTTCATGTATTGTGCTAAGGCCTTCTTTAATTTGTGCTTAGCTTGCATTATTTGTGCTGAAGTTGGAGCTATAAGCAGACTTCTAAACTGCTGAATATATATGTTTGCAAACTTTGTGATTATCTTTCCTGTTTTTAAAAATCAAAAGTTTCCTTAGAAGTTTCCTTTTGAAATTTCATTTCAAAAAATACTTTGATCCAAACAAGTGCAAGATCTTCCACAGAGGTTTGCACATCATTCAATCAGACAAATAACCTCTCTGCTAACAATAGCTCATTGTTGTTTAGTTTGAGATTTAGATTGTATAGCATTAACCAATCCATTGATTAAACACTTCCTCCTCAGTTGAGTGTAGTGAAAAATTGTTCTGTGTCAGGAGCATATTGCGTCATTAGATAGGATAATAGACATTGGCATGTAGAGATGTCATCATTTATTTTATTTGATTTGTCAAATGCTTTCAATATAATAGAGATAAGAATAAACATAAGTATAAATACAGGAAATATGTACAAATAATTGGGGACAATAGGACAGGGATGGTAGGCACGATTGTGTGCTTATGCACACCCCTTACATACCTCTTAGGAATGGGGTGAGGTCAGTAGTGGTTAGTTTGAGAGAAAAGGAGTGTGGGTTTGAGGGTGTAACAACAAAGTCAGGTAGCATGTTCTATGCCTTGACCACTCTGTTGCTGAAGTTGTACTTTCTGCAGTCAAGTTTGGAGTGGTTTACATTAAGTTTATATCTGTTGTGTGCTCTTGTATTGTTGCAGTTGAATCATCATCATCATTCTAGCCATTGTCTATCCATTGCAGGATGAAGGCATCTTTTTGCATATTTCCAACCAATATGATTTTGAGCTTTCTTTTCCAATTGGGCCTGCAATATTTGCTGATGTCATAGCTCCATTTTGTTTTAGATCTCTTTTGTGGATGTTTTTTATCAAGTAGAATCCATTCTATGACTGCCTTAGTCCATCTGATGACACGGAGATGTGAAGGGGCATAAAGAAAAAGTGAAGAAAAAAAAATCTATAGGGATATAGATCAAGTTTAGGGACAGGAAGAACTAAGCAATAATGGCGATAAGAAAAATGAAAAAGCAGTAGAATTAAGAACTAGGATGTGAGGTGGAAGACTACTTATAGTCCTTACTTACAACTATTGGGACTGGCAACTCTGTTGCTAAGTGCCAGGGTTGCTAAAGGAAAAATTACATGACTGAGCCAGACTTACAATAACACTTCTGCTTTTGTTGTTCAGTGAATCACTGTGAGAGTTAAATGAGACATCATATGACTATGACTTGAGATTTCAGTTCCAAGTTCTTTAATAATTCTTCTTGTTGGAGGCTGATTGTGAAATCTACCAATGACCATGGGACACTGCAGTGATTGCGAAGTGCTCAACTGGCAATCATGTGACTTGAAGATTAGTCACAAAGCTGTTTTTTCAATAGTCGCAACTTTGAATGGTCACTAAGCAAGGAGGCATTGAGGGAGGATTAACTCTATTACCTATATCAGTCTTGAAGTATTTTTTTTATCCAACATTATAAACTTATTGGATTTTTAGCATCTATTTCTGTTAATATAAATCTGAAGTAACAGTTCAATATATCTACATGGTGGGACAAAGACATTTTTCTAGGAATTATTCTTCCAAGCTATTTAAAAAAAATTTAAATACTAAGAAAGAATTCAAATCCCCCCCCTTTTTGTAAAAAAAATTCCATTAATAGAGCCTCCAGTTAATTGAGTAGTCTGTTAAATTATCAAGTTAATATCAGTGGTAATAGTAATGCATGTTAGTATTTCTAGAAGCATGTTGAATATCATTCAACCTGAGGAACCATTATCCAGCAGTATAATTGTTAACCATTTTATCTTGTCTAGCCATAGGAGGTTTCTGGTAAAATAAAGGAATAGCTAATCATTACCTTCCCTCGTGCACTATAAAATAATTTCTTTACCACTAAAATGATCATCTGCTTCCAGCATCTTCTATTGTTGCTGCCCAAAATATTTATTTGCTTTATCTGAGATCTGGGATGATCTCATTGCTATGAGTGACCCTGTTGGAAATATACATCCTTGCCGAACACCTGTGGTATTCTTCACTAATCCCCCTTGGGAGCACCATCTCCGCTATGTTGAAGAAACATAACAAGACTTGAGGGGAAGATTAGAAGAAGAATTTTTCTACATTGAGATATACTTTATTTTTTTATTTTCAAAATACCATACAGCAATAACTATAATATAGCAGTTAAGGGTTTTACAGTTATTATTGCATAATGCTACTCCCCTGCTAGCTCTGTAATGTGATCTTGAGGTATGGTTACACTTGATTTCTTTTTTAATGTAAAGTAATTTTTCGATTATAAATCTGTATTAATTCAATAATGAAGAAACTGGTGTACATCACCTCCATTTTTATCATTTGAACCATTAAAATGAAGTTTAAAAGAAAAAAATATGGCATGTAAATTCAATGTATTTATACCATCTATAATTAACACGGATGGAGGGCTTGAATAATTTTTGCCTATAATTATAAATTTAATTTAAAAATATCAAATTTATATACTACCTCTTGCCTTAATTTAATACATCACAAGAGGAAATATATAACATTTGTGTTAAAGAACATAATAAGCTTTTAGGACAGCTCAAAATTCTTTCTAAGATTATCTCCTATGATCTACTATTAAACTGACTAGTTCCCAAAAGGAGCCAATGTTACACTCTGAAATCATAGCAGCTAAAAATGATTAGCTTGATGTGAGATGTAAGCCCATAATTACTCATTCATATTCTGTAGCAGTAGCTGCTTAAGAGACCTTTGTTGTGTGGGTAGGTTAGATCAAAGTGCTGGCCTGCAGGTTGTATTTCATTTTTCCCCCTTTGGTGGGATGAAGTGCAGTTGTTTTGATGTTAGGTTTGATGGATTTGTTTGCCACTGCATTCATTAGCTTCACATCAAAAAATTGACAGGCTGTTAAATGAAACTTTGACTTAGATTTTCAGCTTGACTGTTTGGAGACATTTGTGAAGATATTTTATGTTGGTGCTATGCAACCTCAAGTACCTACGACTATTTCTAAACCCAAGGAAAGTTAGTTACTATATTGAATTCGTTGACTTAAAAAAAGAATTTCTTGCCCTGCAGATAATCAGGTTTAGCCTGTTTTCTAAAGAATAGATGGGTATTTATACAATTAATATTTGTAATAGCATGGTTTATGTTTGAAATAACAAATGAATAGGTACATCTCATTTTCAGTGGAAAAAAAATCAGCCAACAAACAATAATTTTTTAAAATAAAATAAATGATTTACAGAAATACATTAGATATTGTATACAAAAACATAAGGCAAAATTCAGTGTGACATAGGTCAGCTTTTATTTCAGCAATCATGAAATTAGGCAATAGGAGAGAGAAATTAGAGGATTGCCAAATTCCCAGCTGTGTATTGGGGATTTCCTGGATGGTATCTTGGCCAATACCCATTCAACCCCCACTTCCTATAGCTCAAAAAAAGTCCATAATGAGATTATGGAGGATGGATAGTAGCAATTAAAAATACTAGTATTTAGGGTGTTGGTATTTTTTTAAAACATCTAATATTATCCACATCTGATATTATTGCAGGATTCCTAAACCTGTTATTCAATTAATACTTATTTTTCCCTCTGCTTCAACTGTTTTTATATGACAGGATGGTATAGAAATCATAGTATTACAATTGAGAAACATTTTTGTAATATATTCTAGGAAATCAATTGCAACAAGAATGGGTGGTAATTAGTAAATGGATTTCACTCCCCACCCCTCCAAGCCTATCAGCAAATGTTGTAAATATATGAATGGCATGTGTTTAAAATACTATTTCTACAAAATATATTTGGCTTCAATGATAATAAATCTGAAATAATGCTTTTCAGAGTATCTAATATTTGAGTTTGTGGAACATAACTCAAAATTATCTACTCAAACTAACTATTATACTTCAGTTTTTCTTTATAACACCTGGGATTTTATCAATTCCTATAGAGAAATCAATGTAGTTCTTTTTTATCTGGCCAATCTTTAGCATACATACTGCAATGTGCTTGTTGTGTATATGGAGGGATTTGCTTGTTAGATATATAATATGATAACTGGGATAAAATTCTCACAAGGCAGATTAACTAATTTTAATAATAAAATGAGTGATCAAGATTTTTTAATTTTTTGTTATAACCATAATAACAGCAGCAGCAAATAAAACCCACAGACTCTCCGGGTAAGAGGTAAAGGGAGAAATTGGTTTTGTATTTCTGAAGAAAGTAGTGAGAGCCTGTGGATAAAATCTTAATTAAAAACAGTGTATTATTTATTTATTTGATTTATACTGTACATTTCTGTAAGCATTCAAGGGAGTTAACATATTTAGAAAACAGCATAACTACAAATTTTAAAATATAAAATTAAATTAATGGTAAATTGTTTTATAGAACTGCAAAAAAGGGTCATACACTTTTCTTAACAGAATAACAGAGTTGGAAGGGACCTTGGTGGTCTTCTAACCTAACCCCATGTTCAAGCAGGAAACCCTATACCCTTTCAGACAAATGGTTGTCCAATCTCTTCTTAAAAACCTCCAACTTCTAGAGGCAAGTCGTTCCATTGATTAATTGTTCTGTTTGGAAATTTCTCCTTAGTTCTAGGTTGGTTCTCTCTTTGATTAGTTTCCATCCATTGCTTTTTGTTCTGCTTTTAGGTGCTTTGGAGGATGACCCCTCCTCTTTGGGGCAGCCTCTTAGATATTGGAACACTGCTATCATATAACCAACCCAATCCTTCCTTTCATTAAGCTAGATATATACACTGCTCAAAAAAAATAAAGGGAACACATAAATAAGACATCCTATATCTGAATGAATGAAATATTCTCATTAAATACTTTGTTCATGACATAGTTGAATGTGCTGACAACAAAATCACACAAAAATTATCAATGGAAATCAAATTTAGCAACCCATGGAGGTCTGGATTTGGAGTTACACTCAAAATTAAAGTGGAAAAAAACATTACAGGCTGATCCAACTTTGATGTAATGTCCTTAAAACAAGTCAAAATGAGGCTCAGTGGTATGTGTGGCCTCCATGTGCCTGTATGACCTCCTTACAATGCCTGGGCATGCTCCTGATGAGGTGGCGGATGGTCTCCTGAGGGATCTCCTCCCACACCTGGACTAAAGCATCCCCCAACTCCTGGACAGTCTGTGGTGCAATGTGGCATTGGTGGATGGAGCGAGACATGATGTCCCAGATGTGCTAGATTGGGTTCAGGTCTGGGGAACGGGCGGGCCAGTCCATAGCATCAATGCCTTCGTCTTGCAGGAACTGCTGACACACTCCAGCCACATGAGGTCTAGCATTGTGGTGCATTAGGAGGAACCCAGGGCCAACCGCACCAGCATATGGTCTCACAGGGGGTCTGAGGATCTCATCTCAGTACCTAATGGCAGTCAGGCTACCTCTGGCAAGCACATGAGGGCTGTGCAGCCCCCTAAAGAAATGCCACCCCACACCATTACTGACCCACTGCCAAACTGGTCATGCTGGAGGATGTTGCAGGCAGCAGAACATTCTCCACAGTGTCTCCAGACCCTGTCACATCTGTCACATGTGCTCAGTGTGAAACTGCTTTCATCTGTGAAGAGCACAGGGCGCCAGTGGCAAATTTGCCAATATTGGTGTTCTCTGGCAAATGCCAAACGTCCTGCATGGTGTTGGGCTGTAAGCACAACCCCCACCTGTGGAGGTTGGGCCCTCATACTATCCTCATGGAGTCTGTTTCTGACCATTTGAACAGCCACATGCACATTTGTGGCCCGCTGGAGGTCATTTTGCAGGGCTCTGGCAGTGCTCCTCCTTAATTAATATCCAACACTGAACACTCCAGCAAGAGAATAATCAGGGAAGCCATCGAAATAGAGAAACACCCCTATAACATGAATAAACGGGACGATACCTCTCGCCTACCAGTCATCTGGAAACTAGCCCTCACCAACAAATGAATCCCAGCCATGAAAACCAACACCAGACCCAAAACAACACGGGACACCACCACCAATCCCCCTCATCAGACCCAGGCCCAAACCCATTCCATAAACAACAACCACCATCCAGAAACCAGACCACAGCTGCTTCATCAGGTGTCGCACCCCCGACCCCAAAACCAAAGAAGCTGACACACGCCAAGAACATAGACCCAGACCCCAAACTCAAAGCCAGACCAAAACACAGAATGCTACATCACAGCCACCCGCTCAGGATATCACATCAAAATACTCAGGAAATTACACCACAAGAACTCAAGAAGTTGCAACACAGCAAATAACCCAGGATATCACAGCACAAGACCAAGGATACCACAGCAATAAAACTCACAAGGTCACCACACAACCCATTACCCAAGCCGTTACAACACAGGAGGCTAATGGAAAAGAGATCAAAACACAAACGACCCAGGAGATTAAAGCACAAGATCCAGAATATCTCCACAACAAAACTCCCAAGGCCATCACACAGCCCATTACACCATCAACCATCAACTCCATTAACCAATCAAGAGGCAGCAGCACAGCCAACCAGACCAGCACACCAGCCCCCCTACCAGTATTTATAGAGAGACGGCAGCTCCGATCACACACTGCTTGCACTGGCACGAAGCCGAAAGCACCAGCCTGATGGCAAGTGGGACCTTGCCGAAACGTCGCCAAGATACTCTTAATCTTACACAGGAAAAAACCCGAACATACATACATACATACACACACACACACACACACACACACACACACACACTTAAAAGCACAACTATAATGACGTGGGAAAATACCCGAACAAAGCTGAATACCATAGATAGATAGATAGATAGATAGATAGATAGATAGATAGATAGATAGATAGATAGATAGATAGATAGATAGATAGATAGATAGATATAAGCTAGCTATACCTAACTTTATATTGTGCCTAAAATTTCCATTGCTAAGCAAGACAGATGTTAAGTAAGTTGTGCTCCATTTTTTGACCTTATATCATAGAGACCAAAACGGGATGCAATATTCTATGTGTGGTCTTACATAGCAATAGCAATAGCACAGACTTATATACGGCTTTATAGTGCTTTACAGCCCTCTCAAAGCGATTTACAGAGTCAGCATTTGAACTGCCAAATTGTAGGCAGCTGGCTGCAGAAGTAGCTTGCAGTACTGCACTCTAACCACTGCGCCACAGAGGCTACATATGGAGAAGAGTGTAATTCTGTAGCTAGAGAGTCACTATATATAGCAAAGCTCTGTCTGTAGTCTTTGCCTATTTCTATACTCTTTGGAGTACCTAAAAGTTGGACAGTAGATATTAATGTTAAAGCTTTGGTGAGTTTGTAAAGCTATAGATATAATCATATAATGTTATCTGAAAGTATTTAATTTCTAAAACACTACAATCAACATGTTAAATTGGTTATAGAAATGAATAGAGAACCTATGAATTGTTCAAATAAATCTTAGATGTGAAATATTGCGGGTGTTCCGGCTGTAACACTTCACATCAATTGGTTGTCTTTATGGTAATTTCACTTAAAAGGACAGTATAATAATGGAGCCCAAATATTAATAGGGTTTATGATAATCAAGCAGCTTTCTGAAGGTACAGCTGACAGAGTCTCTGGCTAATATTGGAGAAGTTGTAAGGCTTCTTGGAGTGAACTCCGCAAAAACTTGCCAAATATCCAGCATAGTATGACTAGATAGGAATCTTTATTACACGTATAATGTAACTTGCCAGATACTCAACATTCAACTAGATAGGAATCTTCATTGCACAGTAGGATGAAGCCACTTAAAGAGTTGATTACCCTTATATTCATTATGGCTAGTTATGGCATTTCTTCTTCTTCTCGGCCTTTCCCATGGGGATAGAGCCTATACTGAGAAGGTATTCTCCTAGCTCTCTCTCCCCAAATCTTACATGGAAGGGATGCTTACACCATCTTCTAGATCAGCAGATTTCCCAACTATTAATATTTCTTGCTTGTCTGAATTGTTTGAATTTGCTTGCCTTTACCCATCTTCAAACTGCTTCTGAAACTAGAGTACTATTGCTAGCGAATGATTTAAAATGCAGTAACGTAAACGAAGTAATGCAGTGATTGTATTACCTGGGTGGACAAAGAAATGCCTGCAAGCATACAACCAAACTCAAACGGCATCAAATATATAACAACATAAACTAATATCCTTGGGTTTCTATCACATTACAGGTAGACCTGCATTTTATTGCCTACTCACAATACTTCAGGCCAAATATTTATATAATCCACTTTACAGGTAGTCCTTGTCTTATGACCACAATTGAGCCCAACATTTCCATTACTAAGCAACATTTCCATTACTAATTAAGGAAGTTATGTCCCATTTTTGACCTTTTTTGTCATAGTTGTTAAATGAGTCGCTACAGTTGTTAAGTGAATCTGGCTTCCCCCATTGATTTTGCTTATCGGAAGCCAGCTGGGAAAGTTACAAATGGTGATCACATGATCCCGGGACAGTGCAACTGTCACAGATACATGCCAGTTGTCAAGCACCTGAATTTAGATCATCTGACCATAGGGACACTGCAGTGGTTGTCAGGGTGAAAAACAATCATGTCACTTTTTTTCAGAGCCATTGTAGCTTCAGTCACTAAACAAATGATTGTAAGTTGAGGACTACCTATATCCTGTACAAATATGTTTCTTTCCTAGTTAAAAGAAATGTATTAACTTGGCATTTGGGAATATAATACTGTTTGCTGTTACAGGACATTCTTGTATCTAGAATAAATAGTTGGGCCTACATCAAAATATCTCAATATTTTACATTACATGTTTCCATTTCCCAGTGCTTGTGAATAACTATATAGCTTGCAATACAAATACAACTCGATTTATTCTTCTCTTCCCTCTAAGAAATTAACTCAAAGAATAAGTCTGGAAAATGTAAAAATATATTACAGTTGGTGTAAATGCATATGTATATTTCAATTTCTGATTCCATAAGATAGAGTGGCTTTTATTGTATGATAATGTAAGTTATATTCTAAAAATTCAATAATTAACATGTCAGGATATGGTAATATATATATGAATAGAAATAATATGATCTACTTTTATAAGGCATATTTGAAGTTTAAAGTATAACATTGCATTTCTTAAGATAAGAAACATACTGAACAGACAGATTTTCTGCAGGCTAGCAATCTTGCATGAATGCCTTTTAGAAAAAGCTTATAACTTAAGAACTAAGTTTTTAAAAACTTGCAATTCATGAAAAGTTATAATAATCAACATATCTTCGTAACAGTTTTTGAATAAAATTTAGTTGTTTTCATTGCATATACTAATAGCATTCGAATTGGCAGTTGTCTGTGCTTCAATTGCCATCCTTCTAACTGGTGTATTCAACCATTTTTCTTCCCTTAGTAGTTTACAGTAGAAGTGGCTATGTATTAAAATGAATTTTGGTGACCAAAATAAAACATACATCCTGTAATATATAATGTAATATACGTTACAAATCAATTAAATGCTTTATAATCATTTAGTACTTCTCTGAAGTTAGGCTTTGAAGTTGTTTTATCACTTTTATTTTAAATCATGGAAAAAATGCTCAAGCCATATTTTTATCTTCTCTTAAGAAATGTGATCATCATCCCACATTGATAGCTATTCTTAATTACAGCAAATAGAAATAAAAATTTTTGAATGTTTATTGAATGTATGTTTGTATGTATATTGAATGTTTTTAATATATTGTTATTCTGGAAGTTGGGCTGATCCTTCTGTTTCTTCATCATTTTTGTGTCCTTGTGAAGCATGGATGTCAAACTCGCGGCATCACGTTGCCGTCACGTGATGTTTCGTGACGTTTTTTTCCCTTCATGGACCTGCATCTGGCCCGCAGGCGACCAATTTGATACCCCTGCTGTAAAATGTGTTCATTTATCATTGTGTGATGAATAGACTATTTTGCTACAGTTTTCTGAAGAAGTGCTGGAAATAACATTTAAAGATGGTGAAGTTTCTTGAGTTCTCATGAGAATCAGAATTAAATCATACCTTTGTCAGTATGTAGAATTCTAATAATATTTTACTATATTTTTTATTGATGGTATATTCTTCCCTAAATAAACATTTCAAGTCTGCTGGAATTGCTTGCTGTTTCCAAGAAAGTAGATTATCAGCTGATACACAATCCAGAGAACAGCATTCAATTTTATCAGTATATTGCCAAATTTAGAATGTGATTTTGTTTGCCTAACCTTTGAGGAAAGAATCTCTACCAGCATGGGCAAGAGTTTGGTAGGAACAAACTTAGTACTTAAAAAATAATAATGCTAAGGCCAGAATAGGCAGATGGATTTATTTTCATATTTCCCTCGATCCTTCACATTCATTCATTTTTAATTCTAACAAAAAGAAAGGTAATAAGAATAAAAAATGAACAAAACTGGTTCACTATATTCAGCCATTCCTCCTGGCCAGATTGTTGAAAGAAAAACTCTTAAGTATTTTCTTCTTATCTCTATTAATATATCCTATAATTATTGCATTTCTGCAAAAGGTACCATTATAATACTACATTAGACCATAGGTTGTAGTAAATAATTAGATGTGTTCAATTTTTAACTGGAAGCTTTCAAAAGTTAGATTTATATAACTGATATTTAAAACAAGAATTTTATTTGTTTTTAAATATTTTAGAACTACAGTATAACATTTTATGTTACTACTGGTGTTATGAAATTTAAAATTATATGTATTTGTTTATATTTTATTAAAAGTATAAGGTCACCTACTTTTGTAACTATTCTTTTGTACTGATACTTAAGTTCATGTTGAAATATTTTAGTATCTCTCGCATGATGACCAATTCAAAAGCTACTACCAATTATTTATGAGATGAACTGTTAGGTCAGTAGAATTTCCAAAATGTAGTTCAATAGTTTTATGATAATGATGTTATTGATTATGATGATGTAAAAATGTAAAAATGTTGAGAAAAATATATAATTAGTGCATTTAATTTTTTAAAAAATTATAGTAAAATACTATAAATTTAAGCTTTTAGTTTGAGTAATTGAAGCTGCAAAGGACTGCAGTTTACTAAAGTTTGCCATTTCATTCAATTTCCAAGAAATTTAAAATGTTTTAGAATTGAAAATTGATCTATATTCCTAATCTATATTAAAAAACTAAGGTTTAATGAGACTTTCCTTTGAAAATGAATTTATTGTAATATCCTCCCCCCAAATTTACTTCAGCTTCTATTTAAATTTAATGTTTATATACAGGTAATCCTCAACTTATGACCACAATTGAATCCAACATTTATATTGTTAAGTGATAAATTTGTTAAATGAGTTTCGGTCCATTTTATGACTTTTCTTGGCATATTTATTAAGCGAATCACTGCAGTTGTTAAATTGGTAACACAGCTGTTAATCTGGTTTTCCCATTGACTTTGCTTATAAGAAAGTCACAAAAGGGGATCACATGACTCCAGGGCACTGCAACCATCATGAATGTGAGTCAATTGTCAAGCATCCAATTTTTTTATCATATGACCATGGAGATGCTATACCAATCGTAGGTGTGAAAAATGGTCATAAGTCATTTTTTTTCAGAGCTGTTGTAACTTCAAACAGTCATTAAATGAACTGTTGTAAATCAAGGACTATCTGTAGTTGGCAGACATAGATACTTCTAAAACATATGACAATAATGTGGTAAATCTAGTCAAAAACAAACATTATGTACACAATAAGGAATTTGAACTATCTTGGCCCAAAGCCAGGAGATGCTTAATATGATACCTCCCCCCTCCCCACCTCCACAGACACACACACACACACACACACACACACACACAGTATATACACTCACAATATTCATCATGCTTCATCATGTATAATTATGAAAGGATATCCACATGTGGAATGTGAATTCTAGAATCAGAATATACACAAACATACCTGATTTTGTTTGTTCTTTATTCTTGTAAAATATATTTAATACATAATCAAGCTTTTTTTTTTAAAAAAATCAAAGCTTCTTTGAATAACAGTAATGAAAGAACCTTAATTGCACGAATATATATCCACAGATTTAGCAAATCTGAATACTTAAATCTCTTGCTGTTAAATTCAAACTAGCCTTCAGTATTATTCAGCATCTTTAGTTCAATACTGAAAATCATTAGAATGTTAATTTCATTTTCAAAATACCTGCATATATTTTGTTCATCACGAAGGATAAATTCACAGTGCCTTCTTAGTTGTAGGCAGTCTTAGCAAAAACTGCAATTACAAATAATAAAAGCTAAACAAAACAATTTACAAGTACAGAAGAGTAAAAAAGGTAAGGGTCTGAAAATACAAAAAATTAAGTAATGCTAAGAAATTTCTTTGAAATCATATTCTATAAGTCTTGGTAATGATACTAAAGTTATACAGAATTTATCATTGAATTAAAACTATTAGTGATATGTGATATGAAATTGTAGATGTATTTCTTCACAGAAGATTGAAGTATATTTATATAATATGATTGAGATATCACTATTCATTTAAAACAATACAGGAATGCATTTTAATGATGCATTATGTGGAAAATTGTTACAAAATATTTTCAGTCATGAGATTTGAAAGTAATCTAATGTGAAAGTTTTAATTAAATCTGAGTTTATTTAATTTACATTGTTACTAGGATGGAAGAAAGGGCTTTTTAATTACTTACTATCTAATTATTTTGTTTAACTTTCAGAGTTCTGAAAATGAATGTGTAGAGGACAAATCACATTACTTAAAATATAATGTTTATTCACAAAATAAAACAGAATCAAAATCAGTGAAATGAAAAGAACTAGCTACATGATTATGATCTAAGTCCATATTTCTTTCAACAGAGATGTAAACACACTTATTTTATTTATTAGTAACACTTGTTTATAAGTCGCAATGTTTTTAGTGGATCTCAAAATACCAAGATATATAAACAAATAGTGATCTATCAATAATATGGAGCAAATGAAAATATTCATTTCCTTTGTTATGGAAAGGCTCCAAGGTATGGGGTCAAATAGTTCTGGCCTTGCACTGGAGCTTGAAGTTTTTGCTTTACCTTTAGTTTAATAAATACTTTTCTTGGGGTGTGAACACTCTTTTTTTCTTTTTAATTAGTTGGCCTTAAGCTAAATTAATAACTACTACAAACAATGTGTTTCTCTCAAATAAAAGCCCGACTACATCAGATTCCTTTCTAAAAGGATTATGCTCAGTTAGATTGATGGCTTGTTGCAGAGTTTTTATTCTGAACACTTCTGCAAGATTCTATTATATTTGTCAGCTATTAATAGCTAAGTAAAACTGCTAACTAAAGTCAATCTCATATTTAGTGCATTGTTGATAATACATGACTTTTTTTGTCCCTGTGATGGATGACATTAATGCAGCAGGTTCCCAGGAGGGTACATATTCCAAGGAGGAGGGCAGTGGGTGACAAGCGATAGCACAACCCAGAGCTGGATCATGGGAAGAGGATAGTCATCCCCTAGAATCTCCCAGGCTATGTCTTTCATCTTAGGGTAGATTTTGTCTATAGGATGTAAGCCAGAAGTCCCCAACTCCCAGTCTTTGGCTTGATGCCAGGCTGATATTCAGAACCAGGCTGCGCAAGCAATGGCGAGCGCGTGAGCACACACACCTCCACTTGTGTGAGCAGCACGCATGTACAGAACCATCCCCTCCCCCCCGCTGCTGCTACTGCCAGTCCGCAAAGTTGGAAAGGTTGGGGACCACAGATGTAAGCAATAAAAAACTGAACTTAAGACCTGGATTGTTTTGCATTGTTCCTGGGCTACACCTGACATCCCCTGTTTTTCATCATTTTCATGTAAGAGCACTTGGCTGCGGCAATAAATTGGATGAAACTAGCAAACTGTACCCTAGTCAGATAAAATGCTACCGTGATAGTCTGAGTGAATAGTGTGCACAAATTGTGTGGCTGCCTGTGGTGATGCTGTAGGATGAAGGACCGCAACTTTGCCAATATAACTGGTCTGAAGATTTTTGAATTGTCAATCCCACAGGAGTTACTGGTTTTGGATACATTCATTAGAGTATTTGAAATATCTTGATTAAAAAATTGCTACCATATGATGCACTGTTTCACCCAATTGAACTTTACAAGCAGACAGGATAGTTTTGGTAACATAGATGGAACTGTACTAACTATAGCTTTGAAACTTATCAAAAGAGAGATGGCCTTATCTTGCAGTGCTATAGTACTACCGGTAGCTCCTAGTTCCAATTCAAAAGTTAGCATAAAGGGCCTCGCTCGATGGGGCACGGGCGCCGCCGCCCTGGCGGGGTGCGCGTGCTTGCCCCAGCACTTTCGTCAACAAGATGGTCAGCAATACTTTATAAAGACGTTGATATCTTGAAGTATTGCAGTCATATTTATGTTGCTGTTTTATTCATTCTAAATTCAAATTTGGGGCAATTTTAAATTGAGCTTGATTTTTTGATGGTAGCTTATGTTATAAATAGAAACCAAATATACAGATCTGAATAATGGTAATACCAGCAAAGTCACAATGGAAAAATGTTGAGTCATGAAGAGGACTAATTGATGCTATGAACTTTAAAATGGAAAGTTATAATTTTTTCTCCACTTGTACAGGTAGATCTACAGGTGAAACTCAAAAAATTAGAATATCATGCAAAAGTTCATTTATTTCAGTAATGCAGCTTAAAAGGTGAACCTAATATATGAGATAGACTCATTACATGCAAAGCAAGATAGTTCAAGCCGTGATGTGTCATAATTGAGATGATTATGGCTTACAGCTCATGAAAACCCCAAATCTACAATCTCAGAAAATTAGAATATTGTGAAAAAGTTCAATATTCTAGGCTCAAAGTGTCCCACTCTAATCAGCTAATTAAGCCATAACATCGGCAAAGGGTTCCTGAGCCTTTAAATGGTCTCTCAGTCTGGTTCAGTAGGAATCACAATCATGGGAAAGACTGCTGACCTGACAGTTGTGCAGAAAACCATCATTGACACCCTCCATAAAGAGGGAAAGCCTCAAAAGATAATTGCAAACGAAGTTGGATGTTCCCAAAGTGCTGTGTCAAAGCACATTAATAGAAAGTTATGTGGGAGGGAAAAATGTGAACGAAAAAAGTGCATAAGCAGCAGGGATGACCGCAGCCTGGAGAGGATCAGAAAAAGGCCATTCAAAAGTGTTGGGGACTTTCACAAGGAATGGACTGAAGCTGGAGTCAGTGCATCAAGAGCCACCACACATAGACAGATCCTTGACATCGGCTTCAAATGTCGTATTCCTCTTGTCAAGCTGCTCCTGAACAACAAACAACATCAGAAGCGTCTTACCTGGGCTAAAGAAAAACAGAACTGGTCTGTTGCTCAGTGGTCCAAAGTCCTCTTTTCTGATGAGAGCAACTTTTGCATCTCTTTTGGAAACCAAGAATCCAGAGTCTGGAGGAAGAATGGAGAGGCACACACTGCAAGATGCTTGAAGTCCACTGTGAAGTTTCCACAGCCTGTGTTGATTTGGGGAGCCATGTCATCTGCTGGTGTTGGTCCACTGTGCTTCATTAAGTCCAGGGTCAACGCAGCCGTCTACCAGGAGATTTTGGAGCACTTTATGCTTCCTTCCACAGATGAGCTTTATGGGGATGCTGACTTCATTTTTCAGCAGGACTTGGCACCCGCCCACACTGCCAAAAGCACCAAAACCTGGTTCAATGACCATGGGATTACTGTGCTTGATTGGTCAGCAAACTCGCCTGACCTGAACCCCATAGAGAATCTATGGGGCGTTGCCAAGAGAAAGATGAGAGACATGAGACCGAACAATGCAGAAGAGCTGAAGGCCGCTATTGAAGCATCCTGGTCTTCCATAACACCTCAGCAGTGTCACAGGCTGATAGCTTCCATGCCACGCCACATTGGGGCAGTCATTGCTGCAAAAGGGGCCCAAATCAAGTAATGAGTACTTATGCATGCTTATACTTTTCAGAGGTCTGATATTGTTCTATGTACAAACCTTGTTTTATTGATTGCATGTAATCTAATTTTCTGAGATTGTGGATTTGGGGTTTTCATGAGCTGTAAGCCATAATCATCACAATTATGACAAATCATGGCTTGAACATTGCTTTGCATGTAATGAGTCTATCTCATATATTAGTTTCATCTTTTAAGTTGCATTACTGAAATAAATGAACTTTTGCACGATATTCTAATTTTTCGTGTTTCACCTGTATATATAAATGGATAGTATTTTACTATTAGTTTTCTGTATATTCATTTAGAAGTAAATTGTACCATTTTCAAAAGGGTTATTGTCAATTTTTTATGGGATTTTATCCTTAATGGGAGTTTTGATTGTTTTATTTGGCCAGAACAGTATTCTCATAAAAGAAAAATATTTTGATGCTATTTTTATTGCAATAAAATCTAAATATAATAAAAGTATTTGCAGAAAAAAGACATTTAAGAATGTACACTATCGGAATATTAATTTGAACTAAATACTGAAAATGCATTTTAAGTTTTTTACTTATATCATTCTATATCAGGTAATATAAACTTGTTTTTCTTGATTATCTGAAGAACTCAATCTCTAGTATGCCTTAATCTTGTAGAATATGATATTAATGTAAAATATAATTGTCACTCTTCATTTATATTCCTGGCCTTTATGCAACTGTGCTTACTGTGCAGCTTTTTTCTTTTCTTTAGGCACACACTATTTCTGGAAAGAATTACAATTTTATTCCTTAGCAGTTAAAATCTTTGGTCCAGCAGTTAAGTATTAGGGCTGTTTTTTTCCTCAGAGAATAATTATTTCTTCAGAATTACATTCTATATCAGATATAAGTAGGCATACATTTCAGCTTCACCTAACTTTTCAATAAGAAAATGTACTAAGAAAGTATTTTAGCTATCTATTCTGTGTCTCTTGGTCAAATAATGAATCGGTATATAGTTGATGTAAGTTGAAGCAAATTTGTCTCCTCCAGGGATAGACATAGAAGAAGGAGTAGCTGAAAAAGTGAATAATATTACTAGTGTTAATTTTCTTAAAACAAAATTTTACACAATCATATCTATGCTGGACTCAGCAATGAGAGAGAACAAATTTAAAGAAATGTGGTTTTAGGTACCAGAGATAGATTCTTTTAAACATTAGTAGTATGAGATATGAGGAAAATATATCTTGGTCAATAATGAGATTTTTTAAACTTTAGAAAAATATAGTAGCCTTATGACAAGATATGTGGTTGATGCCTTATAAATATGAATCAAACTTTCATTTGTAGCACAAAATTCCAAGTGACTGAGAAGACCTTCTATGAATTAATAGAGTTGTGTTTTATTTAAACATTAGTGCAATTGTGTTGTGCAAATGAAGAGAGAGTATATTTTTTTCAAGCTTATCTTTGAAGAATTACATTTTCATACCATCTTCTGTTAGTTTCAGTACATGTGGAGAAAGATTCATGCTATATAACAAAACACTGCTCTGTTGTTTGAAAGTGGTTTCTGCAGACATAACTTAGTTTAGAATTAAGTTATATTTTTAACTAATAGGGAAATCCAAAATTGCATTTTTTTCCAAATATTTTCTGTGGTTTTGAATTTGTCATAATTCCTTATAAAACTGAACTGAACTGATACCCATTTAGAGAGGTATTTGAAGCAAACTATTAGTTTCTGCTTATTCATCAGTAGAGGGCAGTGTAACCTCATATATTTGTAGATACTCAACTTGTTTACTATTGGATACAGTGTTGAAATATAAGGATATTGCATAAAATAAGCAGATAGTATCACATATAAACCTGATGGCAATGAAATGACGATTCAGGTGAACATTATTACTACCATTTAATAGAACAGTGAAACTTTTTGAAGTTATTTTCTGTGGAAGAAACATATTAAGTTCAGTAAGTCACTGATTAGCTTAAATGATCATGTTATAAATAAAAAACATTATTACTACTTATTTGTTTGAAAAATAAGTTTTATCAAATTCTTATATGGATTAGAGATTCATCTTCAGGATCATCTGTTAAAGTGCTGCTGTGAATTCCTCTGGGCTAGTAGTGTTTGATGATAGAAGTCAAGATGATTTTAAAATCATTTTTTGTGGCATGCTGACAACATCATTGAAAATTGACTTCCATTGATTCACTTGCTTATACTGTGTATTTTTATACATCTTTTAAAATTCTCAATTAACATTTTCCTCCAATCTCTTGTAAAAACTGCGATTTGGAATATGTATGTATGTATGCATGTATGTATGTATATATATCTTGTCCATATGCTGGTATGGAAGAATGTATACCAATTAAAAGAAAGTTAACGTATATACTATAAAATTGTATTTTGTTTAACAAAAAATACAGAAGGTTGAAAGTACAGATTAGTTGTTATGTGAAGGGGACTGACTCTCTTCCTGCCACTCCAGTTTAACAAGCAGCAGTAGAATAGATTTTTGTGAGAAAAAGAAGCAGTGAGAAATGAATAAAATGGATTCTCATTCCTGCCATTCCATTGATAAAATGTAGTGCCCTGGAATGTATTTTAGGTTGCTAGTAATAGAATTATTAGTAGGAGAAAAAAAAATGGAGCCTCCTCCCCACAACTCCCTCCCCAAAAAGCAATTCCATATATAACCAGGTTGACACTAAAAGTATTTGAGAAAAATTGACTGTAGTCATGTAAACAGTATAATGTGAAAACTCTGGTTGGAAATTTATTGAACAGCTTTAAATGAAGGTATTTCTGAAGAAGACTATTGAACAGTTACTATTTGTTGAACTTGCATAGAGATACAAAAAATATTAAGCAAGGGCACCTAGTTAGTAAAATTGAAATAGTGTCTTGAAATCCAAGCTCCATAAGAATATAGGATTTTAAGGTACTATTTCAGTTTGTAGTCTTTCATGAAAAGAAGATAGAAAGAAAATAATATTGAATCCTAGATGCTGCTGAAGAATTTTTCAATATAATTTTTAATATATCACTTTTCAGTGAGAACCCATTTCAATTAAAATTTTTGCAATTGTATTTTTTTTGCAAGCTGCATTGAATGCAGGGCAAATGAAATAAGCTAAATCCAAAGCCATTTTTATAACACCATAATTCAGAACTCTTCTTATTTGGATCTTTAGCTTCTGAAAAGTTTTTCTTAAAGATTCAAGGCCCTCTTGCTTTGTAAGTGATGTGGCATAGAAGTATATAGTTTGTGTGTGCAGGCAAAAATGGTTACTTTGTTAATTTTAAAATTACTGCCATTATTTTTCATTACAAAGTTTTATTGTGATTTAAAAACTTGTTTGCAGTATTTTAAATGGCCAAGTTCCCTCCTCCCTCCCTCCTTTCCCCACTCTCACTTTCCCTGAAAAGGAGGGGGAAATAATGTAATTTAGAATTGCTGGACAAGGCTGATTATCAATTGTTTTTAGTGGTAGTGTTGAAGTTTAAGGAGAAATATACATTTGATTAAGGTCAATTCAGTCTGCATAGTAAAAATGATAGAACTGACTTACATTCAGGGGCTATACAAAAACATAGTTGGCAATGAAATGTTAATATATGTTATTTGAAATTCAGTATTCAAATTATGGTGTTATAAAAATAAAACTAATAACATTTAATATTCTAGTATTTAAATTATTTCATTCATACTTCTAGTTCCTGCAATCCTGCAGTGTTGATTTTGTCTACCATACCATAACCTCTCAGTTTTCAGTTTCCTTGAAGGAAAAATTTCAGTCAAGTGTTTCAATGAATGAGATGACAATCAGGTGTGTATGTGAGTAATGGTATGTGGGAATGTCCATGGGAGACAGAGGGGAGAAATGTGTTTTTATAATTGCAAAATTATGTTAATGTGACCTTAAAATAAAATAGAATAATTTCATTTGGGCATGCTTATCTGGACTAACTAGCAAGACTGACACTAGTTGTGCAAATCTAAAAGTTTGCTGAGATTTAGAATACAAATTTGGTTATAAGTTGTATTGTTTTAATGCAGTTGTTTATAGTACTGGAATGTTTGCCCTGTAGCATTGCCTGCAACTTATAGTGGCCTATTAAATCTAAATAAATAATAAATATTTAACATTTTAGCTATTGTAACTCAATGAATAAATATAAATTAAGACATTATAAGAACTCAGAATTTGCAATCCTTAAACTCTGCTGAACCCTATTACCTTTCTCAGTATAGGATTGTGCCATTTGTCAGAGAAATAGTGTCATCCAGTTATTTTCAAAGATAGAATTATGTTTCCATAATAATTTATTGGAAATGATTTAAAATTGTTTATTTTACTCAGTATACAGAACAGTGTTTTTCTTCTTTAGAGCCATAAGTGACATTTTTGTCTGACTGTAAAATTGATATAACTGGAAAAAAAAGTTTGTATACTTTATGTGGCTTCTTTTTTAGTTTTTTAAAAGATAAAGTATTGTTGCTCCTTGTACATTAACTTTTAGGATTGGGGCTAGAAGTAGCATGGTAGAAAAAACAATTCAGAATTTAGGAAGGAGTTAGGAGTATGGAAAACAAGAATGTGATCAGGTATTGCAAAGTAGAAAATGTGGATTTAACAATTATATACTTCTGGCAGCTGAAAGTAGGGGAATTCAAAACAATTCTCTCTACTTTTCTTGTACAATATATAGCTTAAACTCTCAGAATGAAGTTTTTTATCTATTTTTTTAAAAGGTTGAGAAACCTTACTAAAAAGAAAAGTCAGCTTATTTATAGAACTTTTTCTGTAAAGCTACTGTAGTGACAAGGCCTATTTTAGGATAACAGGCAGTGGTCAACAAGTATGACCTCTGAAAAACACCATATACTTCCAGGAAGGCAAATTGGTGGATCTGTGTAAGGCCACAAAAAAACAACAACAAACTTTCAGTATATGTAGTTTGTTAACCTGCTTAGTTGCTATACATAAGACAAACTATTCAATAGGGAAGCAGGGATATAATTAATTGTAAAAGATGCACATAACAAGAAACATCATGTACCAATTTAATCACAAATTAGCAACGTGTATGTATATGCATGCAGATTATATGTACCTTGATGCTTTTGCATACAGATCAATACTGAATTTAGGATGAAAAGGACTCTGAAAAGGAGTAATGGGATGATTTAAAGAATGGGCACTCAACCTTTTGGCTAGTGCGGGCTCCACTGTTTGAAGAGAAATATATAACATATATTTCTAATGTATACAAATTACATAATAATGTTAAAAGTTTACAATCTTGTAGGGCTGCATTACTAGCTGTCCATGGTCACATGTGGCCTGTGGGTCGCAGATTGGACACACCTGATTTAAAATTTGTCTCTGGCAATGTTTGTTTAACTTGTACTCAATTGCAGCCTAACATTTCTTGTAAGCTTCCAAGAAATGTTAGACTGCAATTGAGTACAAGTTAAACAAACTAACTACAGGTACCCCTCAATTATGACTACAATCATGCCCAACATTTTGTTGGTAAGTGAGACAGTTGGTGAGTCTTGCCCCATTTTAAGACTTTTCTTGCCAAAGTTGTTAAGTGAATAACTATAGTTGCTAAGTTAGTAACACAGTTGTAAAGTGAATCTGGCGTCCCCATTGACTTTTCTGATCAAATGTCACAAAAAGTGAATACATGACCTTGGCACAGTGCAACTGTCATAAATATGAGTCAGTTGCTAAATGTCTGAATTTTGATTACCTGGCTGCGGGGATGTTGCAACAGCCATAAGAATGAAAAATAGATAAAAGTCACCTTTTCCAGTGCCTTTGTAACTTTGTACGGTCATTAAATTAATGGTTTTAAGTTGAGGACTATCTGTAACTGATTACTAGAGCACTAAAGAAAAGTTAATACATCACAGTTTGTAAAGTAATATAGCACCAACTCTCATAAGTACATAATGGCCTGAAAATCAGTGGAAGAGCATTATTTTCACTTTTCAAACAAAGGTGGTGCTATGACAGAAGTTGACATAAGAAGCAACTCTTTATAAGGTTGTTTATAGTTTGTCTCTTTATAGAGACAAGGGAGCAAGCCTAGTGAAAACACTTAAGGTAGAATGGAGACTCTGCACCACTGGAACGCAGAAATAGCTAAGCCTTTGAGGAAATGGGGGGGGAAAAGACATTGCAGAACAGGAGACAGGATGGATATCCCTGAATATTCCCTGCAAAAGCCAAAGTGGAATGTTGTTATAATTGGAGATTCACTACTATGATGAATTAAATATGTACTGACTGGGTGTATTGGAAGTATTGGCTTGTGAGGTGTATTGTCTGCCAGATTCAAGGATATGTGACTATTCAATAAAAGACTTATTAAATACACTGACAATAATCTCTTCCTGCCAATATGCGGTATAAGGCACTGAAAAGGAAAGCTAGAGGTTCATTTCCATGTATTCTGAAAAACTGAGAAGATATTAACTCAAGTGGGGTTATTCACCCTTCCAGTCCATAGAAAACTACAGGAAAGGGGACAGAGAAATAGAGAAAGAGAAAGAAAAATTGGAAATGAATTGTATCGATAGATTAGGTTTCTAGAATTGGTCCACATTATCCAGATAACAGACTGCTGGTACATGATGGGTTGTACCCCCCCCCCCGAAGATTTATAAACCTATATTTGACCAAATTATGGTCAGGAATCAAGCCGAATCCTATGGAAGTTAAAAATTCTGAATTAAAGACCATAACTAAAGATTTATGCATTGTGGGGGAAAAAGTGTTGCTGTAATGAGGCCTATGAAAGTACATAATAAAAAGATCAGAAGAACTTTGGTTCATAAAGTTCATGTCTTTCATCCTCTCTCCATTAATTGTTAGAATACAGGAAATAATTATACGGTTTGTCCTAAGGAAATAGAAGTATACATCTGCTCAGAAATGCAAGTGAATGAAGTTTGTAATTGTAGAGGAAATGGTTAAAATAGTTGGATGGAATAAATAAACGAAAGGAATGGTGATTATAATTACTTGACCATTTGTTGTGAGACAAACTCTGCCAAGTATGATGTTTGTGGGTAATTCCTGACATTTTTTGCTGTCATCATTTTCTCTCATGGAATAGAAGGCACAACAGGAGTACTTATCCTCGACTTAATACTAACAGCACGGAAGACATAGATAAGAAATAATAGCACAGGAATATTGGGGAAAAATTGACAATAGATTTAAGTCAGTTGCAATTTGGAAAAACAGGCTTTAATACATTCAGAACTTTCACAATTAAGATTCATTGCACAAGGCAATAATGGAAGAAAGAGCTTAGGATGGAAGTTCCCACAAAGAGCTTTTTACAGCATAATTGCAAAACCCCCAACAAAAATGATGGATAGTAAAATAAACTGTTATACAAAAAGGGAAGGAAGCTCTGGATTATTTTCCTTAATAATAAATCAATAATGTAATATTTTTGATTCATTTGCTTAATTGAATTCTTCTTTTTCTAGTTTTAGGACTTGTGTGGAGAACAGATCTCTTACTTATGCAGAAATATTGAGAATTCATGTCACAACTCACAAACATTTAAGCACTACTGTGATATTATTTCTGAGAAATCTCAGAGAATAGGTAAAATACTAGGTGACAATTGGAAGGCAAATGTCTACCTCTTCAAAAAAAGAGAAAAGGATTAGGAAACTAAAGATAACATAGTTTAACTTCAATAGTTGGAAAATTATAGAGTAAATCAAAAGGTGGTCATTTGAAAAAAAAATATCAGAGGTCAGCATGGCCTTACCAGATTAAAGTTACCTAATTTTTAAAAACAAAGATTTAATTTAATACATTGTGGGGAATGTTACAGATACAATATGTTCTGTTTTCAGCAAAGCATTTGACAAAATACTTGATGTACTTGGCTCTTATCCTCTCTTATTCCAAAAGGCCATGGAAGCCATTTTACTTTCAAAAGGGCTTTATATAATTAACACTGTCTAAAGTGTTATCATTTGCTTTAACGTGAGTTTGAAATTGCCGTGATTGTTTTTGTCTATTACCCTGTATCTATAATGATTAAAATAGTTTATAAATACAATACAATAAATAAAATAACATATTGATGAGCAAGCTAACAGTGTATGCTGAATGGCATAAACAACTGACTTAAAAAACTACTTTCTTGGAATGAAATATTAACTAAGACTCCATCCTGAGTCATTTTATTGATTATTTAGATGAGAGAGTGGATGAAATATCAGATTAGCAATTTGTATAATTAGTTCATATAAAATGGATAGCTAGTACCTTGAAGACAGAAAATTCAAAACGATTTGTATAGATTTAGAAAAATGGATTTATAAATAGCACAGCATAAAATTTAACAGAGACAAGAATCAAATGTATTCAGTAAGAGATTCCAAGATTAGTAATTATACTTATGAAAGTGTATCAGTAATACAATGTAGCTGCAAAAAAGGCAAATTCAGATTTGGATTGCATCAACAGAATTCCTTTTCCTTTCTTTTCCTTTCCTTCTGAAAACCAGGACTCTGGGTTAGTAAGGCAAACAGGCTTTTTTGGGGTGGGTGGGTGCTGGCCAACTAGTCATTCCTTCATTTGAGAAATCAGCCTCACTTTTGTTACTGGAACTCAAATAGAAGGAAAGGAATGGGCTGTTGGTGAGGTTATGGGGTATGATTATGGCAGGTCTATATTTAAAAATGAGGTCTGTTGTAGTTTTGTTCAAACTGTTCAGTGATTCTGTAAATTCAGATAGGGAATCCATCTTTTCAGAATGTGCTCAGTCTGAACTAAGAAGGGAGGCTTTTTAAATTAAACACCATTGGGTATTAGGTGGTATCAGAGCTGAAGATCACCAGTATCCTCCTTGGATAAAAATTCCATGGTACAGCCACAGTGTAGCAAATATTAGCCTAAATTGCTCTCCCTGGTTGCCAAATGTATTGTGGAGTTTAAGAAGTAAACTCCTTGGTGGTATTTTTGAATTGAAACTTCCAGTACTTCACAAGCCTAAAAAGGTTGCAGAACAAGTGCAAAGGATAATTAGAGAAATGATCTGTGAAAATTAAGTTATCTCTTGCCCTAGTTATTTCCTTAGGGGTGTATATCTGTGACAAATACAGATGATGGTGGCATGGTATTATATTGTACCATGCCTTGAATTTATAAATTTTGTAACAATGCAACATATATACAAACATTTTTAGCAGTCATGATTCACCTAAATATTTAGAATAATGTCTCATACTACATGTTATTTATTCATTTGATTTATATACCATCTTCATATTCAGGAAACTATTAAAATACTAAACTACCAATTTAGTATTTTTCCTCCATAAATCAATTACAGCATGATAAGAAAATATTATTTGATAGATGCTTTGACATTGCAGTCAGATACCATCCATTTTCTCACTCTTTTGCTGTTTTAATGGAAACAATGCTGAGTTTCCTGATATGTATGAATCAAATAACTGTCCTCATTGAGGAAGAACATTGTTGCAAAAAATGGACAGTAAAATAATATGATAGTCCCTATACTAATTAGGATCTATACTATGTATACCTTAACATTGGCAACCAGTATCATAAATTGCACCCAGAAGTCAACTGGTATTTGATGCAGTTCACAGAACATGGGTGTTACATTGGGATGACATGGTCTACCCACTGTCTTGTGGATTAGTTGGTTCTCAAATAGTTCTCAAGGACAACCATATGTGGAATACATTGCAATAGACCACAGCAAGGCATGAATGGTTATTAAGAAAAATCTTCCAGACCAGGAAGAGCACAACTGACACATAAGGAAAATACCATTCTGGGACAATCTTCCAGCAGATCTTCAAGCAGGAATTGTGAATCCACGATGACCCTCTGGTTGTACCTAGACCTCAACATGGAAGTGCAACTCTATTCAGGACTAAAGATGGAAAATTCCCAGCATCAGGAGATTTGAACATCATAGCTACTGAATCATACGAGGATTGAGTTTCAGCTTATTCCTCCCTATCCTTCACAACCTCCAGATACTGGGAGATGACTTCACTTGCTAGCTGAAGGACAAGATGTATAACAAGTATGATCAGCCTATGAATGATACATGACATTAAACAAACAGGGCTCAAGTAAATGTTAAATTGTAGGGATGAAAGTGTGCCTTGAGACATCCTTCAAATCAGGGCACCAGACTTAACTTCTCTCATACCAATTTAGATTAACCTAGGCCATTCAAAGCTTTTTTCTTTATCAGATGTGCTTAAGAAGTTTTATAACTATCTTGGAGTGGGCCCTGTTTCCTGTTGATTGGAGGGGTAAGATCACAAAGATCTTCAGAGGCCCTCTTCATTTTTTATAGAAGGAAAATTATACTATAGTAAGATGAAAAAAATATATGAAAAATATGAAAACATGAAAAAATATAGTGAAAAAAAAAGAAAGAAGTGCAGGAAAGAGAAAAGAAAAAAATATTAGGAAAAAGAAGTGACTTCCGATCTTCTTTACAAGCAGATAGAAACAAACATATTTTTCCTCCTCCCCCTTTAAAATTTCATACATACTCTTTCCATATTCAAGCTTTTTTAATTAACAAAAGCCCAAAAACCCTGGTCATTTTAAATTTTGTAGTGAAAGTTCCATAAAGGATTTTTGATCTTTTATGAAAATATATATTATTTCACTGCTGGTCAAGCAAATCTACTTTATATTCTTTCCTGATAGGCAGTATCTAATCTGCTGCTTTGTGCAGAATTAATTGAGTATTCCAAGATTTTTGTATGGTTTGATCTCTTGTCACTTTGGGCTTGTCACATTCTCTAAGCACAAACTATATCACAGGTTAGTTGTTGAAAAAATAGGAGGAAATTGTGTTGGATATGTTTGCCACCTGGAGTTATTTATAAAAGTAATAAAGGGGAATACAAATAATTAACCAAATACAAATTTTCTGGACAGAGTGCACAGGTATATCTCTTGAAATTTTTTTTATCCTTATATATTTTGTGTTGCTTCTGTATACTATGCTTCTTTCTGCACCCACATCTTCCCCTTCCATAGTTTCTGTTAGTGGTTCAACAGCCCCCTGGTTGATTATGTTTTCCAAATTTTCTCTCAGACTTAAACACATTTCTTCCTCTCTTGGTTCCAGTAAATGCCATTTTCAGGTCTTCATCAATTGCTGTGATTGTTATTTTTATCTTATAATCTGGAATCTCCATTTTTTCCATGTATTTAATTTCTCCAATCATTTATATTGCAGATAATTCAAATTTTTAAATTCATTTTCTCTTCCACGTTTGGAAACCCATTCAGCCAAATCTTTCTTAACAAATTCAATTACTGAATAATTACTAAATCACTGATTTTATAGTAATGTTCCACAATTCCTCAACATCTTTTGCAACATTATTGATGTTACCTTTTACAACTATAAATATTTTTTCTGGTATTTGCTGTGTTAGTAATCTCCTTTCGCTGCTTTCCTGATAATAGCTAACTGGGAGAGCAACAGGTAAAAGCTGTTAGAACCACGAGTTGGGCAGCAAATAAATTAGATAGATAGATAGATAGATAGATAGATAGATAGATAGATAGATAGATAGATAGATAGATAGATAGAATAGATGTGATCCATTCATTTGTGTCTGACTCTTGGTGAAATAAATGACATTTTTTTTTCTACAGCGCGTCAATTGGAGAATCAACACTTGGGTTGACACATGCCTTTCTGCTCAGAGACTGAGTCCTCAATCTTTTGCCATGCCTCTCTGTCAACTGTCACTGTCCCAGTTTACGACTCAGTCTGGCCTGATAGGGACATGGCAACAGATTGGCTGTGAAAAACTTTGGCTAGGAACGGCATTGGATTCTCCCCTCAACAGGAAAATTGTTGGCAGGTTTGAAATCGCAGTGCTGTCAAAGTGCTACCGCGGATTCCGATCGTTTGGCTTTGCTGACACAGCAGGCTTCCTCTCTCAATCATTAGCTAGCTAACCTTGAAAACACTGGCGGGGAGTCCCTCTCCCTTGTGAGGAAGACACGCCACAGCCGTCTTATAGCTGGCTTCTGGGTCCGTATATTTCCTGAACCTCGTGGCTTTAACAGGGACCATTGGTTGGCTTATATGGACACTCCCAGACACTGCCTGTGGGCATAGCGCTTCTCAGCTGTTCTAATTGCCCCAGCCTGGATAGCTGGCCTTCCCAACTGTCAGTGCTAATGAGCCGTGTGAGTGTGTGTGCAGGCTACCTCGCCTCGCTGGTCTTGCTGCCACCACTTCGAGCCCCATATCAGCCATACCAATCCAAGTTCAAGGGATAGGAGTAACTGCCATTTATCAGAGCAGAGCATGGTTGTAGCGCTCTGCTGAAGAAAGGGCAGTTTTTACTGGGGCTAAAAGCTGTCAAAATGGCTGAACAATCCCTATTAGCAGCCAGCATGGAGAATCAAGGAGCCTGTACATCGGCTCAACTTAAAAAGAATCACTTGACAAGGGCTAGGTCAGCTAGCAAGGATGCAGCCGACAAGATTAAGGCCAAAGCCATTTATCCCAGGAAGTCTTCTAAGGCAGAAGAGAAAGATGCCAGCAGAAGACAGAAAGCTCTGGAAAAACAGATCTCCAGAGACGAAAGGAAGGCAGAGCAGGAAAGTATCTCTATTCCTCAGACAGAAACTGCCATTTCTCAGCAACTCCAGCAGTTCAATGTTGCAGTTCCTATGACTTGGTCACCAGAGGACGATAGAGAACAATTGCCTTTTTTCTAGCAACAGAAGAAGATGAGGTAGAACAATTTCCCTTTGCCTGCATGGCAACCGAGTTTGCTGAACCTCAGTTTAGGGATAGGGGAGGCAACCTTTACCCCCACTGCGGCAGGGCTCCGCCCAGTGGACAGGTAGCAGCGATCTGGCCTGTCTGAGGCCAGATATCCCTCATATCATAGGCAATCTTGCATGGCGTGGCCACTAGCTTACAGTTCAGAAGACACTCGGCCTCTGTAACATCAGAACCTCCCCCTCAGCTGACCCATCATTACCAGTTCCCAACTGAGGCAGTAAGGGCACAGGGGTCTGTATCACCTGTCCATTCCTTCAGAAGCAGGGTGTCTGTATTGGAGGATGAGGACCAGAGGGAGCAGGGCTTATCGGAGGATGAGGACCTCTCCCCAGACCCTCCCCCTTTTACTGGACTGTTCCATCCAACAATATTTAAATATCTCCTCCACAAGGCCAGAGCTATGGCCCAGATTGGAACAGCACCCAGTGTGCCCGTGGAACCATTGGATCCCCAGGGATCCAATAATACAGTGTTTTCTGAACCAACCATAATGCAGGAGGACATCCCCTGCCCCAAGCTTTTCCTGAATCTGGTTCAAAAACAGTGGGGTTAGCCGGGGACTTTTCCTAACCCAGGAGGGAATGACAAGAGGTTCTTTAATATGTCTCCCATTCTATCGGAAGACCTAGAGATGCCCACCATGGATGAACCTCTAGCTTCACTGGTTTCATCTACACCAGTTTCTGGGGACATAGCAGAAACCCTGAAGGAGGAGGACAGGAGGGTGGAATTAAACTTCTGCCGAACCCATCTAGCAAATGCCTGGGCAGTAAAGATGGCTACAGCCACTTCCTTCTTTGTGAGGACTTTATTACTTTGGCTACGACAATTCCAAGTGAGAGTCCCTCTGGAGGAAATTCAAATGCAGTAGGACATTGCTTCTTTTTTTCTCCCTTTCTCTGTATCCTTAACTTTTAATCCCATCCAACATACCGTATTTGCCGGCGTATAAGACGACTTTTTTGCCCTGAAAAAGATGCCTCCAATTGGGGGGGTCGTCTTATATGCCGGGTCGCCTTATACGCCGGCAAATAGTAATTGGGAAGCACTGCGGCTGCTCGCGGCTGAGGCACTTTGCACCGTGGAAACGAATCCCGTGAAGCCGAAAGGAGCAGCCAGCCTTCTCCCAGCTCCCAAGGAAGCGAGGCTCGCACCGCCCGAGCTCCGCTGAGGTATCCGGCTGGGGCTGTCAGGAGTTGTTACCGCTGGCTGCCGGCTCCAGTCCGCGTTGCCTCGGGAAGGGAAAGGCAAAACCAGGAGCCGCTGCTGCCATTGCAAAGCGCCGCCGCGGCTCTTCCTTTTTGCCTTTCCCTTCCCGAGGCAACGCGGGACTGGAGCCGCGCGGAGCCGCGCCAGCGGTAACAACTCCTGACAGCCCCAGCCGGATACCTCAGCGGAGCCCGGGCAGTGCGAGCCTCGCTTCCTTGGGAGCTGGGAGAAGGCTGGCTGCTCCTTTTGGCTTCACGGGATTTGTTTCCACGGTAGACAAAAGTGCCTCCAAAAAAAAAAAAAAGTGCAAAAGTGGAAGGCGTGCGGAAGAGGGGGCGAGTATATAACAAACTATATTTTGAGTGGAAATGTTGGGGGGTCGTCTTATACGCCGGGTCGTCTTATACGCCGGCATATACGGTATTTTACAATCTATGGACTTTAATGACAAACCCTTGTCTTTTAGTTTGGAAAAATCCATTAATAATTTCTCTTTGAAAATTCAAACAATCCTCTTTCTCACAGAGGCATGTACTATTTATTTCTTTGATTTGTTTAACCAATTTGAAAATGCTTTAAGGAGCATCCAAATTCAATTAAACCCCTTTTCCATTTTAAATGTTCATACTCTAAACTTTTAGCAAGTTTTTTTTTTTTTTGCTGTAGATTATTTTTGATACTTTGTAGTAATTTCTTTCAATTTCTTTTTACTCATGCCCTGGGGTTCCCTTATGAGAAACTGCCTTCCAAAGTGCACATAGTTGTTCTCTTCAGGCTCTCTTTATTCAGATAAATTTCCCTGACCTGGTCTTACTGCCCAGTCATAGTCCTCTGCCACAGTGTTAACCTCACTCTTCAAAGATGTGTCAATCTGTCATGTTCAGCTGTAAATAGATGTTTTCTTGTAATCATATAAGTAAACATGCACTAAGTTGTTCCACTAAGTTGTTGCACTAAGGAGATAGAGGATATTGAACTAATAGCTTTATATCTTTTTCACTTAAGTCCTTTTCAGATGGAAAAAAAATCAAATACAATGCAGACTTAAGTCTTTTTATTTCTACAAGCTTTGGGACTTGTTTTCACATATTAATAGAACTTCTCCAGTGGGCATTGGCATTCAGATTCTCCCATTGCATAGCTTAAAGACAAAATGCAGTATCCAATATGGGTCAGTCATATTTGCCTTCATTTGTGACAAAATGCAGTAATTGTACATGTTTTTTTCTTGTGCAAGTAGACAAGATGAAGTGATTTTGAATGGGTGAATAACTGAAATAACTGGGAATTTTTCCAGGTTTACGAATCAGTGTTTTCAACTATGTAATTATTTTTTGTAGTATACTTTCTCTTGATAATATATTTTAACTTTACGTTTGCTTAACTTATATATTTTAACCTATGATTAAAAGCTTTATTTGCATGAACATTCACCCTCTGAAATTAGCAGATGGGCGGCTTTTGGTATTTCTGTTTGTTGATGATACAATACTGATATTTTTCATCACTCAATTGGGATGAGGAGTTGCCATCTATTCTCAGATTTCTCTTTACTATTATGTGTGTGTGTAATAAGTCATGGTCTTTGCAGAGAGGCTGGAGGATACAATTACTTAGTAATTGGTTTTTTTAAAATCACAGTGATTCATTGACATACTTTTAACATCTGCACAGAAGATTGTTTAGAACCTTAGGTGTCAAACTTGCAGCGTCATGTTGCCATTACATGATATATTGCGATGCTTTTCCCCTTCGTGGAGCTGGAGTGGGTGTGGCCTGTCGTGATGCATCCGGCCCACTGGCCACCAGTTTAACACCCCTGTTCTGGAGCTTACCACCTTGCTTGGTGGGATATACCAAGATTGCTATACAACTATGCATATTCTGACCTGTTTGGTGTTAGTATCTCTACCTTCAGAGCTGACTCAACTAACTTTCCAATCAGCAGGGACAAGACCTTTATCCAGCCTTTGGTTCCCATTGCTTTGTGTTATGGATATTCTATTCCAGGGGCCCCCAAATTTGGCAACTTTAAGAGTTCTGGACTTCAACTTGGAGACCTGTCCTACTCCATGACCCTTTAGGATGAAATACAGCACTCTATATTGGCTGCTGTAAGGATTTCCAAGCAACTGAATTTTATTTCTTTATTAAATTTCTACACCACCCATCTTACCTAAGTGACTCCAGGTGGTTTACAACAATGTAATAAAACAATATAAACATAAATACAAATAAAATTTAATAACATTTTTATAAAAGCAAGGCAGTGGACGTGACCTCAAGTAACCAGCCATCCCTAGGATTGCATTACACTTATAATGTGATCCTTTGAGCCTTCATCCAGAAACAGTGGTATAGTTATGATATTGAGGAGCCATTTTTTTTCAAGAGTTTTTACCTGTCTGAGCCGATCCAACAGATTGGGCATGCTGCAGACCCCATCAGCCAAAAAGTGTTGACTGGCGGAAACTAGAAGCTGGATTATTTCTGCTATGGCCCCTGCTTTATAGAATATTCTCCCCTCAGAGATTAGAATGGCTGCAATCCTGTTGGCTTTTCACAAAGCTTTAAAAATTTAGTTGTATTAAGGATTCCTTTACTTGGCTTTACTATTAGTTGATTAATCATCACTGCTGCTCTTTGTACTTATTTATTTGGTGGATGTTTTTATTGGTTTAATATTTTATAAATTGTTTTAATTGTTTTATAATTCCAGAATTGTAAGCTGTCCAAAGTTACTTGGTTGAGTTGGGCGGCTACAGAAATTGAATAAATAAATAAAAACAATGCCTTGCAATATCCATCACATTTTGGTCTTTCACCTGAGTTTGAAACAGCAGTTTGACTTTCTCCCCAATTAAAAAATTTTTTTGGCCATCTCTCATTTTTCCTTTGCCCTGAAGTTAAATTTCTTTTCTCTATCAGTCATACTGATAACTTCATAATCTCTGTTTCAGCTTCATGTTTGGAGCCTTTCTTTTGTTTCCATTATGTTGAAACCTTTTGAAACCATGACCTATCACACAACTTCACCACCTTGCCTAGAAGATACATGACTTTTTATTGCTATATCTTGTCAGTCTGAGAAACTCTGTGTCTTGAAAGGTAATTCTCCTTTCCTCATTTTGCATAGGGACAAAGTAGTTTTTCATTCATGCATCTATTTGCCTCATTTTTTATTTTTGTTTATTAAATTTATATGAATTCTTTGCATGTCCACAATACATTTCTTTCTATCTACAGTATAGCACACAACACTATTTCCATCTAAAAATTTTAGTATTTCTTCTCAGCATTTCTCCAGATAATTTCTTCACTTAAATATGGCTATGAGCTGTCAAACAACCACGCACTTTTTTGATTGGTAGTTACTCTTTAAGTATTCCTTAGTTACTAAATTCAGTTTTGAGGCTGCCTAATTCCTTAATGGTGGTGGGTGATTTATAGTTAAAAGAGTAGAGAGATAGAACCATAATTAATCTCAAAAACATATATTAGCAATAGAAAACAAAATGTGGGGACTCCACAGCCACTGATCACTGATTCTCAGAGACTGGATCAACAGCTTCAGCTGGCCTATTTCCCTACTAGAGCTACCTCTAAAGGCTTAGCCCTCTATAGGTAGTCCTCAACTTACAACCATTTGTTTAGCAATTGTTTGAAGTTACAGTGGAACTGAAAAATGTGACTGATGACTGGTCTTTGCACACTTCTGATCGTTGCAGCATCCCAACAGTAATGTGATAAAAATTCAGGTGCTTGGCAATTGACATGTATTTATAATGACCACAGCCTCCTGGGGTCATGTGGCCCCCATTTGTGGCCTTCCAAGTGGGCTTCCTACAGGCAAAATCAATGAGAAAAGCCAGATGTGCTTAATGACTATGATTCATTTAACTCCAGTGATTTGCTTAACAAAAGTGGCAAAAGCTTGTAACATCAGGCAGGATTCACTTTACAGCTGCCTTGCTTAGCAATGAAAATCCTTGTCCCAATTGTGGTCATAATTCAAAGACTACCTATTCTTCCATTTAGTATTATAGACCAGATTTTTGTGCCCAAGAGTTGTAACCTTTGAAAGCTCATTCCCTCATGACAACTATATCTCTTTCCAGATAAAACTTACATATGTGAATTAGATTACAATAAAGAAATGGTTACTTATTTGTAATTACAATTCTTCAAATGATCATCAGATTTTTACAGAAGCAATCTTCTTACTCTCTCTGTCTCAGATAAAATCATTGTTCTTTCAAATCTGCCTGAAGGAAATGAAGAGTTTCTTTCAGGGTTTTTACAAAAACCCTTTAATTTATAGAACATTCTGAATAGAGCTTAGTGCAGGAGAATAGTCCATGTGTGAGAGTTCACAGATCAAAGTACAGGTAAATAACTAATTCTTTTAAAGACAAAAACATATAACTTGCAAGAATGTATTTAAAAGGTTTTTGGCTTGTTGGTGTTGGAAATATGTTACAACTAGAGCTGGAATGCAGAGAATGTACACTTGAAATTGTCACTTAGAACTCACTGTGGGCAACATTGAATGAGTTTATTGTTATGCTTGGAAACTGGGGGGAAAAAAGACACCCAGGATAATACCCAATAGAATATAACCTGGGGAATTGGCCTTAATTGTCACAAGCAATTAAATGCTTTAGAACTTCATTCTGATATTGTAATAAAGCTCTATTTTGAACCATGCCTTCCCACATGCTGGGAAGCTTTGGCTTCATTCTAGCTTGGCTATGGAGCATATCAGCTGAAAATGGTACAGCTCATATTTTTGAGATTTATGTTTTCAGTTTTTCAAATTGTCATGCACAATAATGTATTTGAGATCTGAATCAGTTACCAATAAGGTTTGATGTTGGAGCTATTATTTAATTTTTGAGTTAAATTAATGTTTATCCCAATTGATTTGGTCCTTCTAAGTCTTCTGTATGGGTTTCAATCTATCTGGAAGAAATTATTGATATAAAAGTTTCTGTTGTATGGGTTTTCCTGATTTCTGAAAAATTTTGTGCACTTCTGAAGTAATTCAGTCTGGCAAATTTAATGAAAATTTTGATCATTTATTTTTGTCTTTTAGTATTGAACTAGTGTAGGGCATTTGTATGCTACACCATTGTAATATAATAATGTTGATTTGATCACTTAATGTAATAATTTATTGTATATATTTCTTTTTGTTTATTTTTCATAGTGCTGTCCCAAGAATATAATAAACATGCGACAGCTTGAAGTTTGATCCCCATTAATAGCTGAAGTGCAGTGTTTCAGTGCATAATGCTTACTATTGTCCTCATAGTCTTCTGTTCCATATGCTGACTTATGAGGTAGTTTTGAGGCTGAGGTAGCCCCAGAGACTGCATGTTGCTCTAGCATTTGTCACAGCAGGAAAGGAGCTTGTTTGGCTCATTTCAACACCTTCCTCTCAGGGATAAAATTCAATCTTTTTCCTATCGGCTCTGTGGGCATGGCTTGATGGGTGTGGCTTGGTGGTCATGTGATTGGGTGGGCGGGCGTGCCAAGTTGATGTAACTTGGCCTCTCTCTCATCTCTAATCTCATCTCATCTCTTTCTCCTCTCTCATTTCTCTCTCTCTCATCTCTCTCTCTGTGACACTTTTTTTTGGGAGGGGATTAAAGGTTTTGTGCTAAGCATCAACCGCTGCTCAATCAGAGAGGGGAGGGGGCGAGAGAGTGTCTGGTAGGAGGAGAAGCAGTGCCTCCCCATCTCCCCCCCCCCCGCTCCCTCCTCACTGTACAGCACCAGCACTTGGTGGTGGTCGTGGGGCTGGAAGAAAGTCACGACAGGCAAGGGTCCCTCTGGCACCTTCTCCATCGCCCGAGCTCCCGGCGCTTGAGTCTGCCGGCACAAGCAGTCCCAATGGACTGGCTCTCCCTGGTTGCCATGGAAACCGCTGGCCAGGCTCCTCTCGCAGACCGCAAAGCATTCGCCACCCCTCTGACACCCACCAAGCCTCCTCCTTCCCACTGGGCGTGCGAGCACTCCTGACAGAAGTGCGGTGGGAGGAGGCTTGGGTGCCAGAGGGGCAGCGAGCGCTTTGCGGCTCCTGAGTGGGGAGCGGGAGATTGCACCCTCCCCTCACAGGCCAGGGAGCACCTGGGAAATGCTCCAATGCTGCAATCTCCCACACACTACCCTTCATCCCCGCACACATCAGTCCACCCGCTGGTGGTATCCCTGTTGCCAACATGGGTGTGACTGGGCGGGCGTGGACAGGGCCAACCAGGGGCAATTGTTCAGTTTGGCGAACCAAACCCAATCGTCTCTACCACCTCACACGAGGTAGTGCGAGGTGGTTGAATTTCACCCCTGCTTCCCTCATACACAGCCATTCTGAAGAGCAGTGCCAGATGCCTTCCTGCTGCTTTATTTGGAGTAACTTTCTACAATAGCAAAACAATGGGGTAATCCTTTTGATGGCAAAAAACCTCTTATACAACTGTTTATTCTCCTGATTCATTGCCTGAGATGAAGGTCTCATCCAACCTCATGATGTAGTTTACTCATCAACTGCAAATGAATAAATTACGTTAATTTTCCTACCCAACTAAGCATTACATTCATCTGGATTAGAATAAGGAAAACATCAACATTTGCATGTGCATCAGATACTTACTGTATGACACTCAAAGCCTTTATTGGACAAGTGGACTTGCAGTCTGTATACTTATATATTTTATTCTAACATTCTTTTACTTGCTCAGAAATGGATAATCAAAAGTTCTAGGTTATCACAGTTATTTTCACAAAATATGCTATTTTGAATTTTATAGGCTGTCAAAATCTCCCTGAGAAAGAGGAGGTCCTTTAATATCCTACATGCAGTCCTCATAGTTGCTCCTTATGAGTAGACCACAGAAATGGTTTTGCAGTCGGCTTATGTGTTGAGCTGATGGAAGGCAGGAAGGAGCCACCTTTGTTTCCAGGCATGAACGTGCAGTAGCTCTTGTTAAGAGCATAAAGCTCAACCAAGCATCATTTCGTAATCACTTTGGATATATTTTATTACCTTTGAAATATTAAGACCCTTCAGAATGGAAAGTTTTATGATATTCAATGGGCGAATTACCTTCTCCTTGGAGAAACATGTTTAAATATGATTTTAAATTTTTGAAAAAATATCACTTTTTGGATTAAATAGAAAAAGGGGTTTTACAATATTGATTTCAGAAAGTAGCAATGAGTGAAGACTTCAGATGGACTTGGAATTATAATATTAAATTAATAACAAGTATCCTTCTATGGAAATATGTGATTGTTTGGGTTTCTTTAAAAGAAAATATAATATAGAACTTTTGAAGATTGGACACCAGGGAGAGATAGAAGATAATAAAGAGTTTAATTAAAGGTTAAAAATGGAGCAAAATACACCAACAATGGAATTTTTGACATATTTTTGAACAGTGGTCATCATTTGATATAATAGATATAATAGATATTTGATATAATAGAACTTTGTCAATGAAGTTACAGAAGAACGACAAGCTATGCTATACTGGAAAAGTTCAAAGTTAATTTGAATGTAGTTTTAAATGTGATATGTAATGAGAAGTATATGGAAGATGTATTGAATATTCAAAAAATCAGTTGTTTCGTTGTTTAAAGGAGATATACAAGTAATAAATCAGAAAAGCAGTTTGCATAACTTTTTCTTACTCTATATATTGTACAAATAGACTCTGTTAAAGTTTTGGAAAATTCCTTGAGAAGAGACAAAAAAAAGCTGAAAAATCAACCTCTGGTACTTATTTGAAGATGTTAAAAATCAAGACAGTTGAAAGTTCAGGGAAAAAATGCAAGCTTGGCTTTTTTAAAATCAATATTAAAATGGATAATTAGTTATATCTGGCAACCCTTCCTGGACTTCTGCTAAGAAGGAACAATTGATGTGTTTTTTGGATTTTGTTTTTAGTTAAGAGATGAGATATAGGGTGAAGACAGTACTTGTATTTCATGAGATGTCACCAAAATTGTTTATACTTGTTATGTTGAAAGGTGAAGTTACCTCTTTTTTTCTTTTTTCTTTTCATTCTTATATTTTTACATTCTGTATTAGTTTTTATTTTTTTCTATTTATAGTTTCTAATTATTTAAAAAATCACCACAAAAACTTGCAACCAATATGGAAAACATCTGAAAAAAACAATTCAAATATTAATCTGGATAGCTATAATATACATGTCTTATGCTGTCATAATAGAAATCATAGCACATTAGGGAAATATATCTGTATGTTTGTATATTTTTGTGGTAGAGATTTTGTTACATTATTAAGTAGAAAATTTATTTTGAACTCAAGTTGGAAAGCAAGAGATAGGAACGAGCTCTGTTTCATACAAAATTACAGTTGTAAAAATCTGTTTCATATTGGTTTCTGTTCTGTTCTGTTCTTCCAAACAAGTTTCCTACTCTAATTTAATCTGGACAAAATTTTAAGTGGATAGGTAAAATATATTTCATCATATTTCTTTCTTGACATTGAATAGACCGCAATGGGAAGCAACTTTTCAAGACATGCTGAAAAGGGCTGTCACGTTATAATTTCCTTTTTACATATTTATATTAATAGTCTTTCTTTTTGTTACTATATAATGCGTACAGATGTCTATTCTGGCATCAGATATGCAATTGGAGAGTAGGAAGCAGAATTGTTTTAGAATGGTCTTTATTGCTTGCCAAAAGTACTAAACTGCTTTATTTATGGTTGATTTATTTATGGATGATTTCCAGATAACTGCAAATAATTTTAAAAATATCCTCTCAAAAATCTGTGATGAATGTATAATTGAGATATGCTGTATATTAGGGATTTTAAAAGTTTTGGATTTTTTCATATGCTATTGACACTACATTAAGACTAGCTTGCATTTATACTACAGTTACTGTCCAATTTATCAATTGGACAAAAAAAAGTCATTGTCCAATTTATCAATTATCTCCATATTGCAGTTGCATAAAAAGATTTAGGCAGTCCTATTCAAACTGTATATTTCAGTGAGCCCACAAGTAACAGAAGTTGTGTACATAATGCAAAATTAAATGTGACATTTTTTCATGTAAAATATATACCCAATATATATAGTGTCAACTTCAAAACGAACCTGGCAGGAGCCATTTTTCTGTTCCTCAGTTGCCACACAGTGTGGGGAAGGGGGAAGGAGGATTGAATGCTTTGCTAGATACAACACATAGTTTTCTCATGAGAACCAAGGTAATCTCCAGAGGTGATGGATAAGTTCAGGAAGGAGTGCCTGGAGAACCTGTCAATTAACCTAATTGGCCAATGTGACCTGTGACAATTAGGGAGGGAGTTATTTCCTATTTTAATTATACTGAAACAGTGGGAAAGATTTACAGTTGGTTTTACATTTAATCGTGTGCCCAATAAAGAAGTTCTTTGAGAGAGGTCTGAGTCTTGGAGTTCTGATTGGGCTTGTTAGTCAGAACCTTGATATATAGTTGTTTAAGGATTCAAACAAGAAAACTGTGAATATGGTAGGGTATTAATCTAGTTGGTTCAGTGCCTTATTTATATAAAGTGGTTAAAAATTAATCGGAAGATAATTTTGCAGTATACAAACATTGTGACCCTTTTAAACTCTTATTTCCATAGTATATTATTACACATCCCTCATATCCACATCATTAAATAATAATCTGTGTGGGGGAGTTGTCTGAAGGAAACTTTTTTCCCAATCACATTTTCTAAAGTATGCAAGAAACTTGAGAAACCTGATAAATTTTGTTTCAAAATGTTTTAGGCAAAGATTGAACTGTCATATGCCAGACAAGATGTAATTGGTTGGGAGAAAGATTGGTGAAGCTTTTGGGAACCCTCCACCCTATTTTGCCCGGGGTTAAGAATGAGATTAGTTCTAATATGCTTTGGGGTTGTGTGGAAATTATTATCATTACTATTATTGGTTAAATTTATTTGCCGCCTCCCTTGCCATGGGGCTAGTAGCAAAAGAAATACTATACATATGAAAGGATTCAACTAAGTATGAATATATCCTAGAAACTAATATCTGAAAGTTTGTGAAGAAATTGAACTGAAAAGAGGTAGATATTTCAGCAAGGCAACAGTCTGAAACCAAATCAACCATGAAGTACATTAGAGTAAAGAAAGATAACGGTTTTGGAATAGCTTTCATAGTCCCCAGGCTTGAATATAATTGAAAATGTTTCAGACATGCAGAGTATGCAAGGAAAGCTAAGAATATTTCTGATCTAGAAGAGTTCTACAAAGAAGAGTAAGAAAAATTCCAAAAGCAGAAAAAGAAAGACTCTTATCTGGCTATAGAAAATGTTTGCAGCTTTTATTTCTGTCCAAGGAGGTATTACAAAGTAGTGATTGGAAGGATGTCTAAATATCTGCATTTAATATATTCAGTGTTTTCTTATTAATAAACTATAAACAACTGTGTACAAATATTTAGTGTGCATTCAGATTTTCAAAAATATATGTTTAACTTTGCAGCTTTCTGTTCTCCTTCAATGAGGCAATATAACATCCAAAAGATAGAGAAAACAAAGAGAAGGTTAATGAGTTTAAATTTGTGCTTGGATTGAGGCCTTGGTATTTATTCCAGTGATGGGAGGCTAAAACATATGAAGAATGGCTGTAGTAATTGGGTATGTCTAGTGTTCAAATATCTGAGGGGCTGCCGTAAAGAAGATAAAGATCAACCTGTTCTCCAAAGCACCTGAAGGCAGAACAAGAAGCAAGGATGGAAACTAATCAAGGAGAGAAGCAACCCAGAACTGAGATTTCCTGACAGTTAGGACAATTAATTGGTGGAAAAGCTTTTTCCTCCAGAAATTATGGGCGCTCCAACAGTGGAGGTTTTTAAGAAGAGATTGGACAACCACTTGTCTGAAATGGGATAGGGATTCATGCTTGAACAGGGGGTTGGATTAGAAGACCTCCAAGGCCCCTTACAACTCTGTTGTTATTCTGTTAATGTGAGCTTTATAAGAAATAAGAAATTAACATTTTTGCTCATGCTTTGGTCTCATAAATGGTACCACAAAGATAAAAATTTAGTTAGGAAAAAAATCATTTTGGATCAAGCTAGTAGGGTGAATCCCAAAGGTGCTTTTTTGAAAGGCAACCGGCCATTGGTTTTCCTTGAAGATGTTTTGCTTCTCATCTGTATTGAACTGAAGAAGCTTCTTGGATGAGAAGTGAAATGTCTTCAAGGAAAAACAAAGTGCATTTGCCTTTTGAAAAAGCACCTTTGGGACAACCATGACCTGAATGACTGAGAATCACCATAGACGTTTAGTAGGGAAAGGGACACGTGAGTTATATAGATTTTGTTTGATTTATGATAATTTTTCTTAAGGTTTTTTTTTTTTGTTTTCATTTAGATTCTAAATTCCAAACAACAGAAAATACATGTAGTTATTTTCCAGGTGAAGGTATGGCCATTTAGGTAATCATTAAATTATAGAACTTGTTTTGGTTTGGGGTAACATTGTTCGGAGAATTTCAAATGGCAAAAATTTGAGTTGATAGCATCCTCTAATTATCATGCAGTAATGTTTTAATCGTAGAGATTTGTGATCTGAATGAACAATGTTTTCCCCTTTTGTAGAGAATCTATGTATACAGAGCTCTTCCATCCACTCATAAATTTATAAGGGTTTAGAAATATTTGTACAACAATATACATATTTAGTTTATATCTGTTGTTTTTATTCCCATATAGAAGGTTGAAAACATGCAAACTGCCCTGTAGTGTAGTACATTTAAGGTGAAGGTGGAATTGAAGAAGTCGGCTTGAATTTGTAGAGATCATATTTTACTGTGCTTAAATTGCCATATCAGAGTTCTTTCCAAACTTTCAACATAACACTCAATTGTATGTTATTATAGGTATCATGCTACATTGTATTGCTTTCTAATTGCATCACATTTTGTAACTGTTAGAATAACCATTTCCTTTCTTTGATGTGGATTTCTTTTTTAGTTCATTTAGAAATAACAGGATGCTATCATTATGCCTGGAAGGGCAAACAGTACTAGAAAAATATATATTTAAAGCAGCACAGAAATAAAACATGCAGGGAAAGAGAACAGAATGATATTCTGAAGGAATGTATGACTGACTCTAGCACTGAAGTGAAGCCCATACAGCAGCTGGTTTTTTGAAGGGTGGGGGAGGCTATCCTCAAATATGTGAACATGTCCCTACAGCATGTTAAAAAGAAACTCTGTTATTTTTTGTATCCTGAAGATAATTTCCTGTACTGGTTACGTGAAGTCACCTTGACATGATAACTTTATTTGCTCTCTCTGGTATTGGCTGGTGTGGCTTGATTTTGGAAAAAAACAGCCAAAATTAGAGAGAATGGAATATAAAATTCCCAGCCTCTACAGATGGCAGAATATTTGATATGTGGTATTTGATATTTTGAAGAATTGGTATAGGGGCATTATATTTGTTATTTATTTTGCTATGTAACAAGGCCTTTTACAGAACATTAGTATAAGTTCCATCAGCCCAGTTCTGAAATATTGAGATATTGATTTCAGAATGATATTCTGTTAATCATTTTAATCTCTACAGTGACCTCATTAGTATGATTAATTTTATTCCAAATGTTTTGGTCAAATTCACTTTTATTTGCTTCACTAGTTAAGAGAAAATGAACTTCTGATTAGGACATAATTCAGATAATATTTATGGCCTTAGCCTTCAGCATACATGGTTGCTTAATGGAAGAAAGGACAAAGCCTTTTCCTATTCTGCAGCCAACATTGAAACAGCATTATATTCAAGAACTGATTATGTTGTTCTGATTAAATTATCATTTAATAGCAGTGACTTAAAAGGATACAATTATTTTTTCTTGCCATAGAACACAACTCTGAATATGTAGTATTTATTTATTTCATTTTAGTTTTAATCATGTAGACATTTATCTCATTGATGATGCTGTGTGCAATAAGAATAGCTAATATGAAATTAAAGTATGCTGACAGCTATTATTTATCCAGTACTATATATCAGTAATTCCCCATAATGGAACTGAAAACATTTTTATTTGTTTACAGTTTTTTTAAAAGATAGAACTAAAGTTTAAAATCTTGAAAGATATGTATTTTGAAATAAGTTAGACACTGATTCCGTATTGTGAGTAAAAAACAGACAATGTGTTTTTCAAGGCTTTTTATCAGAAGAACCTTGTTTTATTGCAGCTTGTATAAATGGATAGCTAATATCAAAGGCTATGCAATACTGTCTACAAGTTATTCTCACAATAACTATGGCAAAAAAGATTGTAAAATCAGGCACAATCCGCTTAATGACTGCCTTGCTTAGTAGTGGAAATTCTGGTCCCAATTGTGTTGTACGATGAGGACTACTTGTGTGGTATTTGTAATATTTGTATGATATTTTTGATGAATGAAGGCAAAGAATGAAGGAATCTTTTTGAGTTTCAATCAATACTCAGAAGACTTAGATACCTAGATTTATTTGTTATTTGAGAGAAATGATTGGCAAGTACTGCTTTAGTTTTATATGAGTGGCCCAGAGTTTGAATAGGCAAATACAGAATTATGCAGGTCTATTTTTATTACATATTTCAGTTTCTAGTATATATCTTATGGACTCTTGAAAAGCATGAAGAGTAATCATGCTGTTAATCATACTGTCCAGAGTTATGTTTATATACACATATTATAAACAAACAACCAAATAGCAGATTGAATTTTACATATATTGTACTATGCTGATCCACAAGTTTTGTCACAAATACTCCTATTGCATACATAAAACAAATGGAAAGTAATTCTTCAGAACTTTCCTGAAAGAATTCTCATCTTCAAATATATTTTAGGAAACAATGAGTCACTTGCACTGCACAACTAATCCTTGTTTCAGATATTTGTTTTTATTATGTGATGGCATTTTCTTCTCCTTTCTCAAATAATATATATGTCAAGTCTTTTAAAAATTGCAAGTCTCTAAAAATTGTCATGTTTTAGAGTATTATTCCAAACAGTTCTGAACCTGAGAAGATTTTTCTGACCTGATTTCATAATAGCTTAGTGAATTTCATGATAAATTGATAGGCAGCCCTGTTTTGAGCTTGGTGATTTATACTCTTCTCTCCCAAAAACAAACCCCAATTTGAACTAGCCACAGAGACAGGAAAAGAACTATCACCACAGAGTGGCCCATCGGTTGTTTACAACTATTATCATGGTCAATGGCTTTGAAAGAAGATGAAAGATGAAAAAGAGCCGAATAGTTGCATCTGTGCATCCCAAACAGAGATTAGCAATTTAGACTTATATATACCACTTCACAGTGCTTTATAGTTCTCTCTAGAGTCAGCATAGTGGCAATTTGGGTCCTCATTTTACCAACCTCGGAAGGATGGAAGGCTGAGTCAACCTTGACCTGGTGAGACTTGAACTGTCAAACTTCTGACAGCCAGCAGTCAGCGGAAATAGCCTGCAATATTGCTTTCTAACCATTGCGCCATCATAGCTCAGATAATATCTACAAGTGCAACCAATGCCATCTCTATATTGTGTCCCAGTTCTGAACTTGGATTGAAAGGTTACTTCCTCCAGGACTCTTTAAAACTGCCATTTCACTATTTAGTCAGTAACCTTTTGTGGACTGGACAAAAGTAATCCAGAACTATTGGATCCAGTGACAGTTTTTTATGGAGGGAGGCAAACAATAACTTCCTTCACAGCTAAACAAATGATTAGGTTAATAGTCCCAATAGTCTTGTTTACTTTTTCAGAAATAATTGGGTATATGTCAAGAAGATAATTCCCTGACGCAAATTGATGTCATTTGTACATGCCAGGTGAGTTTCCTTGTCCATGATCAAATCAAGGATGAGAGTCACCTTATTATATACTAGCCCAGGGCCATCTAGGACCCAGCAGTTGATATCAAGGGTGAAGGATGGCAAGTGGGACTGACAGTTACTCCCAGGAGCATCCAGCTCTCAGATTCCCACCATATTTTTCTCTGCTTGTCAAATCGTACTTTCCTCTTGATGCCATCAGCTCTCATGACTGTGGAATCCAATTAATTAACCTCACACTGTCTAATAGATTGTAAATCTTTCATGGTCCACAATAAAAAAAATGTCTGTGAAACAAAATCGACAAGTAGGAACTTGGGATAAGGAAAGAAGACAGATTGCCAGAGTAGCCATGGGGCTTGGATCAATAACAACTAGTCCCTTGACCCAAATTTGCTCCCCTCACACCAGCTATTTTCTGCCACATCTCTGGTCACAGTGCTATAGACCTTGTTGTAGAACTGTTCCATCCCAAGTGTCAGAGAACTTCTTGATGCTGGGCAGGCATGTTTCTCCCAGACAGGAAAAACAATTTCAAACCTCTTCTACATTATCAAATGTAGGGCTAGGGACTGGATATCTATCACAATGTAGTAGACAATCAGCAAAAACCAAATGATGCAACTGGAAAAGCTAACAGCACATGATGGCATTGTGAAATTGAAGATTTCAGAGCATCCGTCTTGCTGCATGGTTGCCAATTCAGCTTCCTAGCTGTGAAACACTTCTGGATAGTGCTGCTCATTCCCACTGTACCACTGCTGCCCTCACATATCACATCAAAGCAAGAAGCAGTAAGACTATTCTAATTTTCTACAATGGCTAGTCACTGCTTCCTCTTCTTGTAGCCTTCCATTAAGTTGCTTAATGCCCCATCTGTCCAGCATTTACATATAAAAAGAGAAATACTAATAATGAATCTAAAACTTGTGTTACATTTTAAACTATGACTGTCCCTTACATTGTCTATTATACTTTTATATAAATAGTTTGCTTTCTGAAGACTAGAAACCTCTGGATATTATTTCAGAAGGGACATATTTCATCAATGAATTAATAGGGGTTTTAGTATTCATCCTACCTCAAACTCAGGAACATTTGGAGCACATATTTTAATCTTTTAAAATATTTATGGAATTATTTTTCGTGTTATATTTTTATTGTTTTTGTATTGCAAACTCCATTTCTATATTGAATAGTGTGTTTTCTAGGTATCCAAAGTGTTGAAATATAAACATCATCATATGATGACGGAATTGTTTTTCATGCCTGATACCATTGTATCTTGAAGTTAGAGGCATGTGATTGAGAAGGCTGGGAAGAAACTGTGACTCTTCTGTGAACTGCCTCTCATGTGTTCCTCCTCCAAAAGCAATAAAGTGAATGTATGTTTAATATTCAGAAAAATAGTAGAGACTTGATCATGGAAGAAGAGAGAGGCCACTTGGCCAGTCCCTCTTTTCATCTTCTGCTCTCAGGATCACTTATCGTGGGCTTCTTAAGATCCCCCCAACATCAATAGCAAAGAATGCAATAATAGGAGAAAAAAATGGCAAAAGTTATTTCCATCCTCTTTCTCAATTTAAGAGGACATATTTGACTCAAACTAAATATTTTTTATATTGAAAATAAACATATGTTTTAATTACCTTAATAGATTAATTTGGTCAGGACAAAAAAGATGTGTGAAGAAATATCACTATGCCAAAATAAATTTAATTTGTTGCAGCATGAATATATCTATCAGGAAAGGCCAGAAAACAGCATAAGAATGATTGGAGCTCTGTTGTAGGGTACAATAACAGAATCTTGAAAACCTGTCAGAGTTTTTCCTTCTTCTGTTGGTTCGTATAACCATGTAGAATAAAGGCAGAGTCTCTTTCTTATGTTCCCCCCTTTCGTAAGACTACGTTGTCATTTACATTCTCTTTTATTATCTCTTAATAGTTCTGCAAGCGGTTTTTTTATTCCTCCGTTAACTTTATCTCGCATTTCTCTACAATATCATTAATTTCATTATGTGATGCAATCAGTGCTTATGTCTGAAAACAGCTCCAGAAACTCATTGGAATATGTGACAAAGAAGCACTGCAAAGCATCAGAAAAAAAATGATTCTGAAGCATAGCACTTTAATACATTAAGACTGAAATTCCATACGCTTAGAAATACTGTTTATTGAACTTGAGGCAATTCTTACAGCTAATTTTTTCTTTTGTTTACATATCAGGTTAGTTTTACCTTGAGGGCATAGTCCTGAAGATACCTGGAATTAGATTTGTATAGGTTAAAAATCGCACTTTGAAGTATATCTGCAAACTTATTGGTTTACAGCAAGCTGCAATCACATGATCACCATTTGTGATTTTTGCTAATGGTTTCTGACACCAGAAAAATTGCTCCCATAAATCACTTCCACTGCTTTTTCTCCTGATGGCTCCACTTTTTAGTATCCCTCCTCCTGCCCACACTCTGTAACATGTACTTGTCCACACAGTATAGCGTGGACGTGCTTGCAGCACTCCCCTAGTGGTGGGTAGCTCTTCCCAGCCTTCCCCACATTCCCCTTCATACCTTAAGTTGGACTCTTGCCTCTTCCTGTTTAAGAACCCATGTAGTCTGGGGATTATGATGCAGTTGGGACTGCTAGGGTTGCCATTGCTAAGCAGTTGCCCTTTATGACTGCATCACTTAGCAACAGCAATCCCTGCCTGTTGTAACTGTATGACTGTTGTAATCTGAGGATTGGAATTGTAAATCCTTTTAATAGATTTTACCGTTTGTTAGAGCTTTCATGCTAAAAGACTGCTATTCAGAGAATTCTGTGCATTACTTCTGTGGTTTTATTTACTGTAGTTTATCCTTTGTATATGTGCTTGTTAATTAACATACCCAATTAATCTCTTTTCTAGTGTACCTGTAGAAATGACATGGTGACCATATCAATGGACATCTTTGTGAGAAAATTTCAGCCAGATAGATACCAACTGTGGAAACAAGGAAAAGATTTATATAATATTGATCATACAAAGCCCACCCCTGAAACCACACCTGAGGTAAAGGCCTGGTTGCAGAAAAGAAGGAAAACGAAGAGATGTTCCAGGTGGTAATAATGTTTTCCACTACTTATAGTTAAACTTAAAATATATGCTTTCATGTCTCAGATATTGTTTTTATAAGTCTATTATTTTATTTTACTCATAGTTAATTTGTGTCTCGTTAAATTTAACAGTGATTCTGGGAGCAAAAAGGTCATATTTCATCATGGACATACTTACTGAATACATATATTGATTTTGAAAAATTGAACAAGAAAGCATTACTGAAAATTTAATGTTTGGAGGTCTGAGCATTAATATAATATTTAGACTTTTTCTCTTTATGGAGGTGTTCTGAAAATGTGGACAAGAAAAATGCATAGACGTCCAGCAATCACTGGGAATCAGGGCTAACTCCAAGGAATAAAAAGAATAAAACAGGCAATTTTCTAAACAATACTTTTCACCAACAACATTTTTTATATACCTATTTTGATAAGTAAACATTATTTTTAACACCCAATATCTATTTTGATGTTTTCCCCATGATAAAAATACATTGTTTTCTCTTCCACTTGCCTAATATTTTTACAATTTATGTATTTATATGAAAGTAGAGCCCCATTTCTTATCTAATATCGTTTACATATTTTAGACAATAGTCCCCATGTCAATGTTGATGAAATATCAGACAATTATGGGAACTAGAGATCAATACATCTGAACACTTCAAAACATAGAAATATTTAATAGATGTATTTATTGTTGTCTGTTTTTCTGTTAGATCGGGATTTATATTTTACAGATATTAAAATTGGCATCTGTGTTTATTCTAAAGTGCGATAGATGCTTTCAGATTTCTCTTTACAATCACATCAAAATTTGAGAGGAGACAGGGAAATTCACACGTTAATGTTTGTTGAAATTTCTCTCCTATGTATGTCATATATAGTATTCTGTCATATATAGTAGTAATTATAAAATCTCTAGTAAAATAGAGACTTTTTAAAATAAAAATGACACACACAAAAATGTAAATCTAATATCACAGGTTGCAGCTCCTGACAGTCATAATTCATTCATAGTTCAATTTCATAAAAGTTTACAGTAGACAAAAACAGAACAAAAAAACTTCTGCATTAAAAGCCTCTTTTTAAAAAAACCAGTTTTGTGATGTAAATTAGGGAATGAAATAAGCTCTTTAGGAAAAGAATTCCAGAGTAAAAGTAAAACAATAAGCGTTTTTCGTGGGTTAGTTCTAAACATACAGCCTTTGCAAATGACAATCAACAAGTAATCTCTTCTAATAGGAGGGGACAACTAAAATCTGATTTAATAAGATCCTTCATTTTTATAGATATTTGTTATATTGTATTATAAAATATATTTTAAAAATAATGTGTCAGATCGGTAAAGTAATAATTGGTAAAATAATGTTTAATACATTTAATCAATGTTATGACTATAATATACCATAGTTAAATAGATGTAGCTAAACTTATTGCACTTTGGATGTAAATGGCCTCTCTGGATGTGGAGAATATGATATAATCCATGCTTTCCATTATGTAGCACTATGATGAGAAATATGAACTGTACTTGCATTATGTCTCAGAATGATATTTTGACTGAAACAAGAGAACAATCAGCAAAATATATCTGAGAAACAAGAGTTCTTTAGACTTATAAAAATTTGCAGGAATAATTTGAGGATTTTTATTTGATTAATAAAACTGATGTTCATGCATCTTTTTCAATAGTGCAGAATTGATTACGATTATTTCCTTCACCCCAAATTTCCAAAATAAATATTGACTGAGTTTTGCTTTAACTGATCTCCAAATCTGATAAAGAAATTTAATTATTCGTTATATCAAACTCGACAATGTTATTTAAGTTTCCTATTCTCATTCCAATGTAGCAAATGATTGAATCATTGCCTAATTATTGCTTGGCTTCTCTGACAGATATTCCCTTACTTGGTCTCTTCTTTTTTATTGATAACCTTTTCTCCCAAAATGACAATTCTTATAGGATATTACACTTTAAACAAACATGTCATGTCTTATTATTAATACATATGCATATTTACAACTTGATAAGCTTTGGTTTTTCATATGTAGGTCATATAATTGTTTAATGTTACTTTTGTATTGCTACAGATTTTGGCATATTTATTATACAACTAATATTTGTACTTGGCAGAGAAATTATTTCCTTGTCAGTAGAACTTTTTTTTATCTGCATAGCCAAATTAAAATTAAAAATGGATACATTGTAGTAATTATGTTGAAAGTTTTATCAGATGTGTACACAGATTGCAGTTATTCACTATGCTAAAGTGATGGTTGTTGCATTTTTGTGCTGCTTAATTAATAGTCTTCACACAAGTCCTCACGCACAACTCATACAGCAAGAGATGTTTATCTCCAAAATGAAAATAAAATGTTCAGTTTCACCTTTGCTGTAATATGTCACAGGAAAATATTATAAATTTACTCTTGGAAATAATACAATTTTAGACAGAACCCCTTGTATATAGAAAGAAACACCAGGTCAAAGAAAAAAAATAAGTGATAATATTTGTGTTTCAATCATTTATATTAATACTGCTTAATTTAAGGTACTTATGTAAAGATGGAAATTGTAATTGTGACAAATGATTTGTGCAATAGATTTTTAAAGGGCAAGTCATGACCATATTATATAGCATTGCTAGAGAAATAATAGGCACCATCAGCTTCAATAGTGCCTTCATGCATCAATGAAAAATATAAATCATACTACAGCTAAAGGGAAATTATGTAGATTTTTTAAAATGTATTTATTAGACTCAGCAGATTGAGAAGAAATAACCATAGTATTTGGTTTATTTAAAAGAACAATGGAAAAATATAATACAGCTTTGAAATTCTTCTTTATTTTCTATAGACATATGGTAAGGGATTCTTTAATACGAATATGGGAAGAAATTAAAAATAAACATTATAAACATTATGGCATTATAAACATTATAAAAATTAACAAAAATAAAAATCCTGGGATGGGTATCCACCCCAATACATTAGATCTAGGAAGGATAGCCAGATATTATGAATTTTTGGACTCCCAAGGAGCATTAAAGACCAACCAGGAGCTAAACGATCTGGGACTAAATATAGACTGGATGCCATACCTCCAACTAAAATCAAAATATAAAAAAGACCAAGAGGAATTTGGAATTGAAATAGAACCAAATCAATTAGATAAACTAATGGCTGGTACAGAGGAAAAATTGATATAAAGATATATAACTACTTATTAGAATATGATTTAGCAGAAGAAATAGTGAAAGGACCAATGATAGTGTGGGCCAGGAATTTGGGACACAATATAGAGCTGGAGAATTGGAAAAAGATCTGAAAAAAATTACACAATAACAAAATCAGCGTCATATAAAGAAAATCAATATAAAATGTGCTATCGGTGGTATCTAGTCCCTTCAAGATTGGCTAAAATATATCCAAATTTAAGTCCAAATTGTTGGAAATGTAAGCAATCACAGGGTACCTTCTTTCATGTATGGTGGCTGTGTCCAAAAGTTAAGAAATATTGGACCAAAATGCAAAAATGTTTAAAAGATATTATGAAAGTCCAAATAGAATTTAAAGCAGAAATATTTCTTCTGGGAATCATCAAAGGGAATTATACGAAAGAGATAAAATATTTAATCTGCATATAATAACAGCAGTGAGATTAGCACTCACACAGTGTTGGAAAGGAGATTCTATGCTGATGGATAGTTTAATTATCCAAAAGATTTTTGACTGCGCAGAAATGGACAAACTTTCAGATAACAGATAATCAGAGTTGGAAGGGCTCTTATAGGTCATCTAGTCCAACCCCCCTGCCCAAGCGGGAGACCCTACACCATTTCTGACAAATGGCAGTCCAATTTCTTCTTGAAAGTCTCAAGTGATGGTGCTCCCACAACTTCCGAGGGCAAGCTGTTCCATTGGTTGATTATTCTCACTGTCAGAAAGTATCTCCTTATTTCCAGGTTAAATCTCTGCTTGTTCAGTTTCCATCCATTATTCCTTGTCTGGCCTACAGGCGCTTTAGAAAATAGCTTGACCCCTTCCTCTCTGTGGCAGCCCCTCAAATATTGGAAGATTGCTATCATGTCTCCCCTGGTCCTTCTCTTTACTAGACTAGCCATGCCCAGTTCCTGTAACCGTTCTTCAATGAAGTCCCCTAATCATCCTGCTTTAGTCTCCAGTCCCCTAATCATCCTGGTTGCTCTTCTCCGTACTTTTTCTAGAGTCTCAACATCTTTTTTATAATGTGGTGAACAAAACTGAATGCAGTACTCTAGATGTGGTCATACTAAGGCAGTATAGAGTAGTATTAGTGTTTCACTTGATCTTCATTGTATCCCTCTGTTAATGCAACTTAGGGTTTCATTAGAATTAAAAGAGAAGGATGACTCAGTTTATTATAAAGTATGGGAAAACTGATACCATTGGATAAACAATAGAAACAAGCAAATAAGGAATGTATAATATAGAAAGACAGAGGTATATACATAAGAGCTAATAGGAGTATAATATATGTGCTGGAATAACAATTGAAATATAAACACTGTCAAAATAGATTGTAATATACACAACACTTTTATTTTAAATATTTGTATTGATTTTTGTATTTTAATGTTTTAAATTTTCAATAAAGGTTTCTTTAAAAAAAAAAAAGAAATTCTTGCTTTAAGCTGGCAAGAGTTTTCTAGTTTCAGATATATTGGAATTGTTCTTGGAAATCCTCTTCACACGCTTCAGCACTCAAATACATTTTCTGGAGCCATCTATCATGCTGTGGAGCCATTTGTCAAGTGGAAATCTTTGGATAAAATTAAGATGTCTCTCAGCAGAGACCTACCTATTTCCATTTTTTTCTAAAAATAGGAAACTTTCTTGTTAAGTAATAGTCCATTTCAGCAGCATGTGTCAAAAGATGGGAATTCATTCTCAGATAGAAGCAGTTTGCTAATAAAAGAGCAATAAAATGTGTACATTAGAATTTGAAAGAGCATCAGTCATGTTTTCCATCTTTTGTTGATTGTGTATAATCTTAATAGCTAGATATATTTTCTAAAATCCTATAGTCTCGTAGTTTCTACTATAGAAACAAATTCTCATTCTGTGTACAGGTAGTCCTTGAGTTACAACCATTTGTTTAGTAACTGTTACAAGTTACAATGGCACTGAAAACAAGTGACGTATGACCATTTTCATACTTACAATCATCACAGCAGCCCTGTAGTCATGTGGTCAAAATTCAGATTCTTGGCCTTTTGTGAGCTTCTGACAAGCAAAGTCAATAAGGAAGCCAAATTCACTCAACAACGATATCAATATCTTAACAACTACAGTGATTCACTTAACAATTGTGGCAAGAAAGCTTGTAAAATGGAGCCAAACTCACTTATCAACTGTCTTGCTTAACAATGGAAATTTGGGGTCAATTGTGGTTGTACATCGAGGAATACTTGTAGTTCAGTTCAATTAGCTGTTGCTGAAGTTGTATTTATGACAAGCCCAAAAAACCTGTATATTTTCTGTAAAAGCTACAGAAGAGTAAATTGTCAAAATGTCTTCCACATTTTGTGACTGAGCATCATTGCTAAAGATTGATAGAATGTGATTAGGAGCACCGTCACATTCTAAATAATGCTGAACCAGGTAACCAACTTTGGAACTTGCTTCAGCAGGTTGTTTGAGGTCATTTTAGTTTAATGCTAGTTTTAAAGTGTAGTAATGACAGATTAAAAGGTTAAATTCAGCCTATTGTTAATCTCTTGCTTAATAAATTGTAAACACTATCTCTACACAAAAAGATGAAAAAATGTCATTTTTTAAATTTCTTAAAGCAAGCAGAAATAACATTTCTATTGGCAGATATTTTATCTTACTCAAGCCAGACGTTCCATTTTGACAGCAGTATCTCTTTTAACAGCTTCCAGCATACCAGATCACGATCAAAAAAGCTTAAAACTCCTGAAGACAAGAAGCCATCAACCATAGTGGTTGGTACAGAAATCACAGCTACTGAAGCAGCTACAGATTGCTTCAAGGTCAAAGACAAACCATCACAAAAAGTAAAGCCAGAAGACACAGGAGTGCCTTCTGGGGAAGAACAAGTCCCAAGCAGGATGCACATAGATCAAAATTTATTGGATAACAAAAAGATACTGGGTGAGATAAATGGTATTTATTTTCCATATAATTTGCAGATTGTTGATGTTGTGATTCTGCAAGTGAGAATTTATACCCTATTTTGTTCCATTATGCTTCTTTATTTCTGCAGTGATATTACCCAATCACGATCATTTATATTATGCTTAGTACCTTTGTAATATTTGTCAATAATAAAAAATAATAGAACATTGTCCCAATAAAGCAATGATCGTTCAGAAGCCAACTCTTGCTAAGCATTCTTAAAGTTTCAATTTCATCTCCTGATTTCCTAATAGCTCTGGAGTGGACAAAAACAAGGAAAATAATAACTACCATATTAATATATAAAATATCTTTAGGAAAGGATTTAATTGCAAAAAGGGCCTCTAAATAAAGTACCTATGTACTTTATAATGTACAGTTTTTCACAGTGTTCCATATAAGCATATTTTTACATGGCACAAAACTACTGGAATTACAGGCTTAGTAAGTAGAAGGCTCCTTCCTCACTTATATTACTATTAAAGATGTAATGTCTAAGTCTGCTTGTTTTGTAACTATTTACCAAGGTTTAAAATTGAAATGTGCTAAGTTAATAAAATAGTTTAAAAACATAGAGTTGGATTTAGAACTTCCTTCCTTGAGAGTTGAAAAGACTAATTTTGTTCATGGAAGACTGAGAATCTAACTTGGCATTTTTTATATTATAATGGAAGATGTAATCTTCATTGAGTCTCTCCTTCCAAGAATACTAATGTCTCCAAACAATTTGATAAAATGAGTAGAGAGACTGTTCATAACAGTGGGCAAAATGTATTGTGGATTGTAAAAAGAAGTGATACTAGAAAACGTGTTTTTATTATAGAATTCATTACGAAAATGTGTTTTCATTACAGTGCAGCATTCAATACAAAATGTATCTTTTGCCTGTAGAATGACCCTAGTTCCAATAAATACATATAAAAAATTTTTTGGTTAACAAATCAATTTCTCCAAAATTTAACAAAAAAGAAACAACTTTACTCAATTTGAATCTAAAGGTTTAAAAGGACCAGTGATTTCTCAACTGTTAAAATATTTGATGTTGAAATCAATTATCTTTCATTAAACTTAAAATGTCTGCAAATGTGTTTTCTGTATAATAATGAAATGAATAAGAACTGTTAGTGTTTTTGTCTTGATGGTGAATTTTATTTAGGTCATTCCCCTTCAAGCTCACAACTTGATCAAGTTCCTGAAATAAAATCAGAAAAGGAAGAGAAAGAAGTCTCTGACCTTGCACATATTTGTTCTGAAGAATCTAAAGGGGCTTTGCTTTCATATCCTGGCTGCAATCAAGATGTTTTAAAAGCTTCAAATATTTCAAGGCAAACTCCTGAGGATGGTGCTTCTGAAATGGAGAGCTTTGAGAAAGAAGAAATTAGTAGTGTATCCACAGAAGAGGATGAGATTAGTGATGCTGAAAGCAATAAAAGTGGTCTGGAACCTGGGGAAATATCAATGGTAAGAATGAGGAAATATGAGAGAATATGAGAGAAAACCTAGTATTTAGCTAGAAACAATAATAAAATCCCCCCATTGTTTCTAACATTTTTCTATTAGAATAAGGCATATATCTTTTCATAAATTGTTTTAAGATACATAATGCTTGCAACAACTGCATGTAGATCTGCATTATGTTGCAATTATGAGCTATGTATAAGAATGAGATAATGTGGCTATAGTTTGGTATATTTGTGTATGGTTATGGCGAGGATTTGAACTAGTGCCTTCATAATCGTTTATAGCATATTAGTTTCTATTAAATATTTGGTTTTTTCCCCATTTGAATGAGACTTTAAGAAATAATAACTTGGGACTATATTTGCTTTTGGCATTTGCAGAGTTTTGGATTGGCAGGATTCCTGAGAAAGTGGTAGATATGTTTTAAACCCAAGAATAAGGCAGCATTTTTTCCTTTTATCAACATAAATAATGAACTCATTTTTGTTTTATAAAGGGATGAGATTTAACAATCCCAAAGCCAGTCCTTCTGTCTTAATATAATGTACAGTACTAATAAACATCTCCTCAATAGTGAGATTTTGCATTTCAGCTTATATTTAATTCATTTACTTGGTTTCTTTTTTGTTATTCCTAAGTGGATTTCTGCATATTTTCAAATATGTTTGTATTCTGTGTCTGTTTACCAAGGAATTTATACAGATGTGATTCAAATGCCTGCACAAATACCTTGCTTTGTTTAGTGACTCTCACTATATTCTTTAATTGTAAGATCAACTGTGTAATGCATTAAGCTAACAACTCTTCAGACCTGGCTATCCCAGCAGTTCAGAAGCATATGATGGCTGTAAATTATTGTTGTTAGTTGCGAAGTCATGTCCGACCCATTGCGATCCATGGACAATGTTCCTCCAGGTCTACCTGTCCTCTACCATCCCCCGGAGTCCATTTCACACTGACTGCTTCAGTAACTCCATTAAGCCACCTCATTCTCTGCCGTCTCCTTCTTCTTTTGCCCCCAACCGTTCCCAGCATTAGGCTCTTCTCCAGTGAGTCGCCAGGCTGTAAATTACTAATAAATTATATTCTGGTCTCTATCAAGCGCTTTCTGAAAAAACATCATGAATCATCACATGACTACCTTTTGGATGCTAGGCAACAGGACCACATTTACAGCCATTTGCAGTGCCCTACAATCACATGGCCACCATTTATGATTTTTTGGAAACCAGCATTTACTTTTGATTTCTGCCAAAAACTGTCTTATAGTGAACAATTAATTTGCTTAACAACCATAGTGTATGACTTTAGGAACCATAATTATAGACTCAATTATGGTTGTAAGTCAAGGACTACCTATATTGCTACTATCAAGATTAAAATTAGAGAATAGTTACTTCATCTCTGAAAAAGTAGTGTGTTTTCAGATGTTGCTGAAATTCTAACAGTGGATGCTAACAATGTAGAATAGCCTCAATTAGAAGAAGAATGAATTCCCATTCCTGTACTCCATCTTAATTAGGAATGGGCTATGACAGATCATAATATTTTAGAGAAAATTTAAATATTCACTATCCCAAATAATGCTTCTCTATGTGAGGTGCCAAGACCCCTTCAACTTTCCAGCTGATACCATAGTAGAAATTGTATGTTTTTAAATGCTCTCATTTATTAGAATGATACATTCTAAATTTATCTCCAAGTGTTCCCAATCCTTTTTCTACTTTGTGATGGCAAAAGTCATTTCTATTTTTTCTGTTGAAAACTACTAAACTAAATTAAATTGGCATTGCAATTGGAAGATATGTGCTATCTGCTGACCATGATACCAATACCATGATTTTTCTGTTCCATCTTACTATATGTATGATCAAAATTAGGACAACCTTTTGCAACTGGGCATTAGCATTCCCAAAAAATAGCCATCATGAAAGCAAGTTATTGTACAATACATTGCATAATTTCTCCTTTCTTCTCTCATCTTAAACACAGTATATGTTGTCTTTCTTAGATATTTGAAGGAGAAAAAAACAAAACATCAAAAAGTTGGCGTCATCCACTAAATAACCCCCCTGCCAGATCTCCTATGACACTGGTTAAACAGCAGGCAATAAGTGATGAAGGTGAGCATATTTTAAAAGCATCATGTAATAATATATTTTCCAGCCAATCAATGAACATGCATACATTGCTTAGTGATAAAGATGAAAAGGTATTTGATCTCATGCCAAAAATTAAATAATTGTAGAATGAGCTGCATTAAATGTTTTTGGCATGTTTCCTGAATACATAATGTCCTTTCCATCTTTCTATTCTTTTTGTCTTCCGAACACATTGGAAAAAAAGACCTGGTAAGATACTCAGAATTGTTGCTTAAATACTGTAATTACTTCTTCCCAGAACATAACAGCTTTAAAACATCATAAAAACATTGTTTTAATGAAGCATTTAAAAAGATATCAAAGCTTCTTTCCAGGGAGAGAAATTGGATCTTGAGTGCGTATTTGAAACTAACCCAGTTTTGGGTAAAAAATATTCAATTTATTTCTCTTTTATTGAATTCTGAATTGTGTACCTAATTTCAAGTATGAAACAAGAAAAGGTGCATAGTTTTATATTGCTAGTACACTAAGGTTTCCCTATTCAGTTGTGTCCAACTCTAGGCAAAGTGCTCTAAAGTGCTGCTATTATTAAAGATTAGTCATAGTATTGTTTAAAAAAAAAGGAAAACACATTTTTCAGGCTTGGAATATTTAAGCACAAGACAACAATTTGTTATTTTCCCTTAAAATTCATGGTCAGTTGGAGAGGAGATTGTTTATTCCTTAATTTGTTAATTTTTGTTCCATTTTTATGGTATAGTATGCATAGCATTCCCACTTTCTATTTCCCTCCACAATAGTATTATGATGTGGGTTGCATAGAGAAAGTAAGATTAGCCCCAGATCATCTGGTGAGTTATGTATGAAAAACTCGGTTTCCTTTATATCAGCCCAGTATCTTAATCCTAATGTTAAGATAGTGTTCACTGAAGAGATTTTAAAATTATGTGGGTTTTTTTGTTTATCAATCTGTCAAATTAATTAATTTCATTAAAATTAACATGTTAAAGTAATACATCTGGTGATTTGGTTATTCCTAAATCTATTTAAATGTGGTTAGAATTAGAGAGTTTATCTCCTGGTCAGACCCTTGTCAGCTTTTAAGTAGATTGCAAAACAAATAGCACTACTAACACCATAGTCATATTTATTTTTCTGTTTACTGTCAGGGTTCCGACCAGTGCCCTAACACAATTAACAGTTTCAAGCCACCTGTCAATAAAAATCCAGTCTTTTATTAGGAGCACCAATGTCAGCATTACCTAGGTGAAGTCAACTCTGACTTCACCCCCTTCACGCCTTGCCTCTGATCCTGTTTCCCACTTCCCCCAAAGTGTGTCCCCTGGTCACATTCCCCAATGAGGTGATTTTGCGGGTTGTAGAAGTCACTCCCTCCAGGCATTGCTGGTATAAAATGGCCTTGACATTCTCAGCCAGACTGCATCTTGTTATGACTGAGGAGTAAATTTTTGGTGCAACTGTGAGGCACGATTTCCCATCCCCTTGCCTATGGCAACTCGGGAGCAGGTCAGGGAAGCTTCACGAGTTGACATTTACATTGTCCTGTTTTGAGGTTGAATCAAAAAGTAAAACTGGTGTACAATATCTACTGCAATTTTTTTATTTTATAACTTTTTTTTACATGCTTGTGATTTTAAATGTGCAACAGTGGGTATTTTGTGACTTCATAGATACTATGTACAGCTGCCTCCACTTGAATAAGAGACAGTGGTGGGATGACTCCTGTATATTACTTTACAGTTTTTATGTCAGAGAATTCTGATGATTGGTGAAACATCCATCTGTTTAAACAATATATTTAAGGAAAACAGTAGACAACTACAAGGAAACAAAGTATTGAATTTGATAGAGTGTAGTTTAATTTTTTTCTAATTTGGTTTGCTACATGTGTAAGAAGAATAGTTGATTAGTCTGAGAGATTGTGAATTTCTTTGAGAGTCAGAATAATATTGAGGTAGCAATTTGAAAGAGGTAGTAATCAGTTTGTCATAAAAAAAAATCTAAGTGGTTAATAGCAACAGACCAAGTTTATCAGACAAGGAAGCTGGCGATGGTTGTTGGTCATGATAGTTATATGTAGTCTTCATAATCAGAATCAGCATGCCTCTAAATAATAATATAAAAAGCAATAACCTTTTTGAAGTGACTATCAGGTACTGTTATTTAGTGTTACCGGTAGTTGAAAACTGCAGTAAGGCTGCCCAAATTTCTAAATCTATGCTAATCTGTCTTTGTTACTCAGTATAAAGGAACTGCTGCAATTGCCTATAGTCTTGATTAAACTAATTCATACACCTAAATTATATTTTTGCTGCTTGAAAAACTGAAGGATGTTCAGTAATAAACCTTGGACATCTGTCTCCTGCCTGAGTATTTTACAACCATAGAATTATTCTCTTTGATATTTATAGACTGATATGGGATAGATCAGCTACAGAATACAACTTTGTTTTTGTTTTAATCTATTTAGTGAATAATTGAATAGATCTATAGCTGTGTGTCAGAACTGGTACTGAAGAAGTTGGGTGATGTCACCAATTCACTGAATACAGTAGTTCAATTAGTTGTGAAGCATCTGTCTTCAAATTATAGAAAGTTCTGAGCCATCAACTATATCTATGTAATATATACATGTCCTAAGGGGACAAGATTTATGAGTGGGTTTTGAATGTTCCTCTAATTTGCACAAAAAAGGCTGTATTAACATTGTAATCCATCTGGTAAAATTATTCAATTTAAATGAAATTGCTGCATTTTAAATTAGAGATTAAATAATTTGCTATCTGAAGATGATAGTGGTTGAACTTAAGTAAAAGGACATTTTGAGTTGTCCTTGTCAGGTTTCTCTCAGGTCCAAAGAACTGAAGGAGTAGAGATTTGGAAGTACATTTCCCCTCATCTGTATCATTCTTCCAATTTAAAAAACCAAATCCTACCTCATCTAGAAATAGTTGGTAGTGTAGCCTTGTAAGTACTCAAAAATTACTAGTCTTCAGAACAAATAGAAAGTATGCTGTGATGTATCTTTGTATTTCTTTTGCTTTTCATGACATAGCAGGGATAAAGTTTTATTCATATTCTGTTAGTTGTGTCAAATATTAAATTTCTGATTGGCTGTTGCTACCAAGAAAGTGCTTAAGTACAAGATTATGTTAATAAAATTAATGGGTATGTTGCAGAATAAAGAAGGTAAATATCATCTTCCATCTTGTCATGCAACCACCATGCAATACTTGTATGTTATAATCTAAGTCTGAGAAAGAGTTGAAAAAAAAAGCAAATATGCGTTAGAGCAAGGGTCTTCAAATTTGGCAAGTTTAAGACTTGTGGACTTCAACTCCCAGAATTCCTGAGCTAACATGACTGGAAAGAAGGAATTCTGAGAGTTGAAGTCCACAAGTCTTAAAGCTGTCAAGTTTGAAGACCCCTGGGTTACAGCATTAGATGCTCTCATAGGAGAAGTTGAAATGGGTTAAGGAGTCAGGTGGAAGCTGAAAGAAGAGAGAAAAGAAATAGAACGTCTTGCAGGCAAAAATTGAGTTAGTCAGTTGCTGAAGAGATGCCGGTTCCAAGATGAATTGTGGTGGCGCAGTGGTTGGAATGCAGTATTGCAGTAAAACTCTGCCCACAGCCAGGAGTTCAATCCTGACCAGCTCAAGGTTGACTCGGTCTTCCATCCTTCTGAGGTTGGTCCCAGATTATTGGGGACAATTTACTGGCATGCCCAGAGAGTGCTATAAAGCACTATGGAGTAGTATATGAATCTAAGTGCTATTGCTATTGCTATGATTCAGGGCCAGGAAAAAAAAAAAAACTGGCAGAAGGCTCACTGTGTATAGGGGATCACTCAGTGTGGCATGTGT